>NC_057797.1:29208253-29808253 GCF_018294505.1 Triticum aestivum | reverse complement strand
GAAACATAACCATCTTTGATCAACGAGCTAGTCAAGTAGAGGCATACTAGTGACACTCTGTTTGTCTATGTATTCACACATGTATTATGTTTCCGGTTAATACAATTATAGCATGAATAATAAACATTTATCATGATATAAGGAAATAAATAATAACTTTATTATTGTCTCTAGGGCATATTTTCTTCACTTCAGATTTTGCTATGGTCCTGGTACTGTCCAAACAACTGAGATGGGAGCAGATCTGAGTGAATTTACTCACATAGATGTGCCAATGAGCGCACCTCAAACATGGTCTGTCAGTCAGTTGAAAGAATGGATTGTGGCAAGTTCAAGTTCAATAATTTACTTTTATTTGAGGCCGATAGAGCGAGACTCCGAATGGGTGCCGTGGTTACAAGGTTGTGAACGAAGGGGGTGCAATCATGTTGCTTTAGTGCTTCCCGTCGTGAAGGAGGTCACTGCACATGAAGGCGAGGGTGGCTATGATCCTGGTCATAGCAGTGTAGGGAGGCAGTTATCTATGTCAAATGCTGGAGATGATGGTTACGAACAAGGACAGAGCAGTCAGGTAGAAGGAGGAAATGCTTATGGTTATGAACCAGGGCAGAGTAGTCAGGTAGAAGGAGGAAATGCCGATGGTGATTACAATGGCGAGGTGGACGCTGACGAGGTAGATGGGCACATGCAAGACCAGATGGAAGAAGAAGACACCGATGTTGAAAGGGGTCATGCCGATGATTCTGACGAGTCAGATGAAGAAGAAAATGCAGAGGAGGTCCCGAATCCTGCATCATGGAATCATGACTTCTTATCTGCAATGACCGTGAATGATGGACATGATTCAGCCTGGCAATATCATAAGAACAATATTGCGACGGGTGCTATGTATCCGAACAAGCAAGCCGTGGAAGATGCAATAATTAACTGGGCAATGTCCACGCAAAGGGTTTTCACATCTTAGGTGTACAGTCAGAAATTCCTGACAATGGTATGCAAGAATGCAGATTGTCCCGCCAGGGTGCACAGCTTTCTCCCTAAGTATGGCACAAGTTGGGTGATAAGTGACTTAGTTAATCACAATTTTCTTATTCCCTGCATCCCTCAGGATCATGCCAACCTTTTATCGACGCTTATTGCTCGGTTGTTTTATGATGAGATAGTGCAGGGCAAAGCTATGGAAGTGAAGGCAGTCCAGACAAAAGTCTTCTCCAGGTTCAAGTACAGAATTTCTTATGGCAAGGCTTGGAGGGCTAAGCATGCGGCGCTTGAGAGGGGATTTGGTTCTTATTTTGATGCATATGACTCTGTTGTCCAGCTCCTCCACACCCTGCAGCAGCGGAATCCAGGCACCTATATCGATATCCAAGACATGTTAATGCCAGAGTCCCCAACTGTGAGGGTGCTGCATCGTCTCTTCTTCTCTTTTGGTGTATGCATCGAAGCTTTTAGGCATTGCCGACCGGTGATATGTGTTGACGGTACTTTTCTCACAGGCAACTACAAGGGTCAGATCCTGACAGCCATAGGTCAAGACGGCCAAAATCAAGTCGTCCCACTCGCATTTGCTTTTGTGGAGAGTGAGAACATTCAAAGATGGACATGATTCTTCAGGCAGTTGAAAATATCAGTTGTGAAGGAGAAGACCAATGTGTGCATCCTTCATGACAGGCATGCTGGTATACTTAGTGCAATAAGGGCACTGAGAAACCCAGGCCCTGAGGAACAAGTTCCATGGCAGGACTTGCAGAGTCGTTGGTGCATGCGTCATCTGGGGGCTAATTTCTTCTCGTAGTTTAGAAATAAGAACCTGATGAATCTGTTCAAAAAACTCTGCAAGCAGAACCAGTTATAGAAGTACAATTTGATACGCGACAGACTTAATGTGTGCACGCAGAGACACGTGAGGGACAGGAAAGCTGCAAGAGATGCAGCGGTGAGGGCACATGTGTTGGAAATATGCCCTAGAGGCAATAATAAAAGCATTATTATTATATTTCTTTGTTCATGATAATTGTCTTTATTCATGCTATAATTGTATTATCCGGAAATCGTAATACATGTGTGAATAATAGACACCAACATGTCCGTAGTAAGCCTCTAGTTGACTAGCTCGTTGATCAACAGATAGTCATGGTTTCCTGACTATGGACATTGGATGTCATTGATAACGGGATCACATCATTAGGAGAATGATGTGATGGACAAGACCCAATCCTAAACATAGCATAAAGATCGTGTAGTTCGTTTGCTAGAGTTTTTCCAATGTCAAGTATCCTTTCCTTAGACCATGAGATCGTGTAACTCCCAGATACCGTAGGAGTGCTTTGGGTGTACCAAACGTCACAACGTAACTGGGTGACTATAAAGGTATACTACGGGTATCTCCGAAAGTGTCTGTTGGGTTGACATAGATCAAGACTGGGATTTGTCACTCCGTATGACGGAGAGGTATCACTGGGCCCACTCGGTAATGCATCATCATAATGAGCTCAAAGTGACCAAGTGTCTGGTCACGGGATCATGCATTACAGTATGAGTAAAGTGACTTGCCGGTAACGAGATTGAACGAGGTATGGGGATACCGACGATCGAATCTCGGGCAAGTAACATATCGATTGACAAAGGGAATTGCATACGGGGTTGCTTGAATCCTCGACATCGTGGTTCATCCGATGATATCATCGTGGAGTATGTGGGAGCCAACATGGGTATCCAGATCCCGCTGTTGGTTATTGACCGGAGAGTCGTCTCGGTCATGTCTGCATGTCTCCCGAACCCGTAGGGTCTACACACTTAAGGTTCGCTGACGCTAGGGTTGTAGGGATATGTATATGCAGTAACCCAAATGTTGTTCGGAGTCCTGGATGAGATCCCGGACGTCACGAGGAGTTCCGGAATGGTCCGGAGGTAAAGAATTATATATAGGAAGTCCTGTTTCGGCCATCGGGACAAGTTTCGGGGTCATCGGTATTGTACCGGGACCACCGAAAGGGTCCCGGGGGTCCACCGGGTGGGGCCGCCCATCCCGGGGGGCCACATGGGCTGTAGGGGGTGCGCCTTGGCCTACATGGGCCAAGGGCACCAGCCCCAAGAGGCCCATGCGCCTAGGGTTTCAAAGGGGAAGAGTCCTACGAGGGGAAGGCACCTCCTAGGTGCCTTGGGGGGGAGGGAAACCTCCCTTGGCCGCCGCCCCACCCTAGGAGATTGGATCTCCTAGGGCCGGCGCCCCCCCTAGGCCCTCCTATATATAGTGGGGGAAGGAGGGCTTTTCTCCCATGCCTTTGGTTGCCTCCTTCTCCCTCTCCAACACCTCCTCCTCCTCCATAGTGCTTGGCGAAGCCCTGCCGGAGTACTGCAGCTCCATCATCACCACGCCGTCGTGCTGCTGCTGGTGCCATCTCTCTCAACCTCTCCTCCCCCTTGCTGGATCAATAAGGAGGAGACGTGGCTGTTCCGTACGTGTGTTGAACGCGGAGGTGCCGTCCGTTCGGTGCTAGGATATTCGGTGATTCGAACACGTCGAGTACGACTTCCTCATCCCCGTTCTTTGAACGCTTCCGCTCGCGATCTACAAGGTACGTAGATGCATCTAATCACTCGTTGCTAGATGAACTCCTAGATGGATCTTGGTGAAACCGTAGGAAAATTTTTATTTTCTGCTACGTTCCCCTTCAGTGGCATCATGAGCTAGGTCTATGCGTAGTTCTTCTTGCGCGAGTAGAACACAATTTGTTGTGGGCGTAGATGTTGTCAACTTTCTTGCCGCTACTAGTCTTATATTGCTTCAACGGTATTGTGGGATGAAGCGGCCCGGACCAACCTTACACGTATGCTTACGTGAGACCGGTTCCACCGACCAACATGCACTAGTTGCATAAGGTGGCTGGCGGGTGTCTGTCTCTCCTACTTTAGTTGGAGCGGATTCGATGAAAAGGGTCCTTATGAAGGGTAAATAGAAGTTGACAAATCACGTTGTGGCTTTCACGTAGGTAAGAAAACGTTCTTGCTAGAACCCTACTTCAGCCACGTAAAACTTGCAACAACAATTAGAGGACGTCTAACTTGTTTTTGCAGCAACTGCTTTGTGATATGATATGGCCAAAGTTGTGATGTATGAGTTGTTCATGCTATTGTAATAGGAATCACGACTTGCATGTCGATGAGTATGACAACCGGCAGGAGCCATAGGAGTTGTCTTTATTTTTATATGACCTGCGTGTCATTGAGAAACGCCATGTAAATTACTTTACTTTATTGCTAAACGCGTTAGCCATAGTAGTAGAAGTAATAGTTGGCGAGGAACTTCATGGAGACACGATGATGGAGATCATGATGATGGAGATCATGGTGTCAAGCCGGTGACAAGATGATCATGGAGCCCCAAGATGGAGATCAAAGGAGCTATGTGATATTGGCCATATCATGTCACTATTATTATTTGATTGCATGTGATGTTTATCATGTCTTGCATCTTGTTTACTTAGAACGACGGTAGTAAATAAGATGATCCCTCATAATAATTTCAAGAAAGTGTTCCCCCTAACTGTGCACCGTTGCGACAGTTTGTTGTTTCAATGCACCACGTGATGATCGGGTGTTTGATTCTAAACGTTCACATACAACAGGTGTAAGACAGATTTACACATGCAAACACTTAGGTTGACTTGACGAGCCTAGCATGTGTATAGACATGGCCTCGGAACACAGAAGACCGAAAGGTCGAGCGTGAGTCGTATAGAAGATACGATCAACATGAAGATGTTCACCGACGTTGGCTAGTCCGTCTCACGTGATGATCGGACACGGCCTAGTTGACTCGGATCATGTTATACTTAGATGACTAGAAGAGGGATGTCTATCTAAGTGGGAGTTCATTGAATAATTTGATTAGATGAACTTAATTATCATGAACTTAGTCTAAAATCTTTACAATATGTCTTGTAGATCAAATGGCCAACGTAGTCCTCAACTTCAACGCGTTCCTAGAGAAAACCAAGCTGAAATACGATGGCAGCAACTATACGGACTGGATCCGGAACCTGAGGATCATCCTCATAGTTGCCAAGGGAGATTATGTCCTACAAGCACCGCTAGGTGATCCACCCGTCCCACAGAACCAAGACGTTATGAATGCTTGGCAGACACGTGCTGATGACTACTCCCTCGTTCAGTGCGGCATGCTTTACAACTTAGAGCCGGGGCTCCAAAAGCGTTTTGAGAGACACGGAGCATATGAGATGTTCGAAGAGCTAAAAATGGTTTTTCAAGCTCATGCCCGGGTCGAGAGATATGAAGTCTCCGACAAATTCTTTAGCTGTAAGATGGAGGAAAATAGTTTTGTCAGTGAGCACATACTCACTATGTCTGGGTTACATAACCACTTGACTCAGCTGGGAGTTAATCTCCCAGATGATGCGGTCATTGACAGAATCCTCCAGTCGCTTCCACCAAGCTACAAGAGCTTTGTGATGAACTTCAATATGCAGGGGATGGAAAAGACCATTCCTGAAGTATTTGCAATGCTGAAATCAGCAGAGGTAGAAGTCAAGAAGGAACATCAAGTGTTGATGGTCAATAAAACCACTAAGTTCAAGAAGCGCAAGGGTAAAAAGAACTTCAAGAAGGACGGCAAAGGAGTTGCCGCGCCCGGCAAGCAAGCTGCTGGGAAGAAGCCAAAGAATGGACCCAAGCCCGAGACTGAGTGCTTTTATTGCAAGGGAAGTGGTCACTGGAAGCGGAACTGCCCCAAATACTTAGCAGACAAGAAGGCCGGCAAAACAAAAGGTATATATGATATACATGTAATTGATGTGTACCTTACTAGTACCCGTAGTAGCTCCTGGGTATTTGATACCGGTGCAGTTGCTCACATTTGTAACTCAAAGCAGGGGCTGCGGAATAAGCGGAGACTGGCAAAGGACGAGGTGACGATGCGCGTCGGGAATGGTTCCAAGGTCAATGTGATCGCCGTCGGCACGCTACCTCTATATTTACCTTCGGGATTAGTTTTAAACCTTAATAATTGTTATTTAGTGCCAGCTTTGAGCATGAACATTGTATCGGGATCTCGTTTAATTCGAGATGGCTACTCATTTAAATCCGAGAATAATGGTTGTTCTATTTATATGAGAGATATGTTTTATGGTCATGCTCCTATGGTGAATGGTTTATTCTTAATGAATCTCGAGCGTAATGCTACACATATTCATAGTGTGAGTACCAAAAGATGTAAGGTTGATAATGATAGTCCCACATACTTGTGGCACTGCCGCCTTGGTCACATAGGTGTCAAACGCATGAAGAAGCTCCATGCAGATGGACTTTTAGAGTCTCTTGATGACGAATCATTTGACACGTGCGAGCCATGCCTCATGGGTAAGATGACCAAGACTCCGTTCTCAGGAACAATGGAGCGAGCAACCAACTTATTGGAAATCATACATACTGATGTGTGCGGTCCAATGAGTGTTGAGGCTCGCGGTGGCTATCGTTATGTTCTCACCCTCACTGATGATTTGAGTAGATATGGGTATAACTACTTAATGAAACACAAGTCTGAAACCTTTGAAAAGTTCAAGGAATTTCAGAGTGAGGTTGAGAATCAACGTGACAGGAAAATCAAGTTTCTACGATCAGATTGTGGAAGAGAATACTTGAGTCACGAATTTGGCACACACTTAAGAAAATGTGGAATAGTTTCACAACTCACGCTGCCTGGAACACCTCAGCGTAATGGTGTGTCCAAACGTCGTAATCGCACTCTATTAGATATGGTACGATCTATGATGTCTCTTACCGATTTACCGCTATCTTTTTGGGGCTATGCTTTAGAGACTGCTGCATTCACATTAAATAGGGCTCCGTCGAAATCCGTTGAGACGACACCGTTTGAATTATGGTTTGGTAAGAAACCTAAGTTGTCGTTTCTAAAAGTTTGGGGATGCGATGCTTATGTCAAGAAACTTTAACCTGAAAAGCTCGAACCAAAGTCGGAAAAATGCGTCTTCATAGGATACCCTAAAGAAACTGTTGGGTATACCTTCTACCTTAGATCCGAAGGCAAGATCTTTGTTGCCAAGAATGGATTCTTTTTAGAGAAGGAGTTTCTCTCGAAAGAAGTAAGTGGGAGGAAAGTAGAACTTGATGAAGTATTACCTCTTGAACCGGAAAATGGCGCAACTCAAGAAAATGTTCCTGAGGTGCCTGCACCGACTAGAGAGGAAGTTAATGATAATGATCAAGATACTTCTGATCAAGCTCCTACTGAAATTCGAAGGTCCACAAGGACACGTTCCGCACCAGAGTGGTACGGCAACCCTGTCTTGGAAATCATGTTGTTAGACAACAGTGAACCTTCGAACTATGAAGAAGCGATGGCGGGCCCGGATTCCGACAAATGGCTAGAAGCCATGAAATCCGAGATAGGATCCATGTATGAAAAGAAGTATGGACTTTGACTGACTTGCCCGTTGAACGGCGAGCCATAGAAAATAAATGGATCTTTAAGAAGAATACAGACGCGAATGGTAATGTGACCATCTATAAAGCTAGGCTTGTCGCTAAGGGTTATCGACAAGTTCAAGGGGTTGACTACGATGAGATTTTCTCACCGGTAGCAAAGCTGAAGTCCGTCCGAATCATGTTAGCTATTGCCGCATTTTATGATTATGAAATATGGCAGATGGACGTTAAAACGGCATTCCTTAATGGTTTCCTTAAGGAAGAATTGTATATGATGCAGTCGGAAGGTTTTGTCGATCCTAAGAATGCTGACAAGGTGTGCAAGCTCCAACGCACGATTTATGGGCTGGTGCAAGCATCTCGGAGTTGGAACATTCACTTTGATGAGATGATCAAAGCGTTTGGGTTTACACAGACTTATGGAGAAGCCTGCGTTTACAAGAAAGTGAGTGGGAGCTCTGTAGCATTTCTCATATTATATGTAGATGACATACTTTTGATGGGAAATGATATAGAACTCTTGGACAGCATAAAGGCCTACTTGAATAAGAGTTTTTCAATGAAGGACCTTGGAGAAGCTGCTTATATATTAGGCATCAAGATCTACAGAGATAGATCAAGACGCCTCATAGGTCTTTCACAAAGCACATAACTTGATAAGATATTGAAGAAGTTCGATATGGATCAGTCTAAGAAGGGGTTCTTGCCTATATTACAAGGTGTGAAATTGAGCTCAGCTCAATGTCCGACCACGGCAGAAGATATAGAAGAGATGAGTGTCATCCCCTATGCCTCGGCCATAGGGTCTATTATGTATGCCATGCTGTGTACCAGACCTAATATAAACCTTGCCATAAGTTTGGTAGGAAGGTACCAAAGTAATCCCGGCAAGGAACACTGGACAGCGGTCAAGAATATCCTGAAGTACCTGAAAAGGACTAAGGAAATGTTTCTCGTTTATGGAGGTGACGAAGAGCTCGTCGTAAAGGGTTACGTCGACGATAGCTTCGACACAGATCTGGATGACTCTAAGTCACAGACTGGATACGTGTATATTTTGAATGGTGGGGCAGTAAGCTGGTGCAGTTGCAAGCAGAGCGTCGTGGCGGGATCTACATGTGAAGCGGAGTACATGGCAGCCTCGGAGGCAGCACATGAAGCAATATGGGTGAAGGAGTTCATCACCGACCTAGGAGTCATACCCAATGCGTCGGGGCCAATCAAACTCTTTTGTGACAACACTGGAGCTATTGCACTTGCCAAGGAGCCCAGGTTTCACAAGAAGACAAGGCACATCAAGCGTCGCTTCAACTTCATTCGTGAAAATGTTCAAGATGGAGACATAGAGATTTGTAAAGTACATACAGACCTGAATGTAGCAGATCCGTTGACTAAACCTCTCCCTAGGGCAAAACATGATCAACACCAGAATTCCATGGGTGTTCGATTCATCACAATGTAACTAGATTATTGACTCTAGTGCAAGTGGGAGACTGTTGGAAATATGCCCTAGAGGCAATAATAAAAGCATTATTATTATATTTCTTTGTTTATGATAACTGCCTTTATTCATGCTATAATTGTATTATCCGGAAATCATAATACATGTGTGAATAATAGACACCAACATGTCCCTAGTAAGCCTCTAGTTGACTAGCTCGTTGATCAACAGATAGTCATGGTTTCCTGACTATGGACACTGGATGTCATTGATAACGGGATCACATCATTAGGAGAATGATGTGATGGACAAGACCCAATCCTAAACATAGCATAAAGATCATGTAGTTCGTTTGCTAGAGTTTTTCCAATGTCAAGTATCCTTTCCTTAGACCATGAGATCGTGTAACTCCCGGATACCGTAGGAGTGCTTTGGGTGTACCAAACGTCACAACGTAACTGGGTGACTATAAAGGTATACTACGGGTATCTCCGAAAGTGTCTGTTGGGTTGACACAGATCAAGACTGGGATTTGTCACTCCGTATGACGGAGAGGTATCACTGGGCCCACTCGGTAATGCATCACCATAATGAGCTCAAAGTGACCAAGTGTCTGGTCACGGGATCATGCATTACGGTACGAGTAAAGTGACTTGCCGGTAACGAGATTGAACGAGGTATGGGGATACCGATGATCGAATCTCGGGCAAGTAAAATATCGATTGACAAAGGGAATTGCATACGGGGTTGCTTGAATCCTCGACATCGTGGTTCATCCGATGAGATCATCGTGGAGTATGTGGGAGCCAACATGGGTATCCAGATCCCGCTGTTGGTTATTGACCGGAGAGTCATCTCGGTCATGTCTGCATGTCTCCCGAACCCGTAGGGTCTACACACTTAAGGTTCGGTGACGCTAGGGTTGTAGGGATATGTATATGCAGTAACCCAAATGTTGTTCGGAGTCCTGGATGAGATCCCGGACGTCACGAGGAGTTCCGGAATGGTCCGGAGGTAAAGAATTATATATAGGAAGTCCTGTTTCGGCCATTGGGACAAGTTTCGGGGTCATCGGTATTGTACCTGGACCACCGGAAGGGTCCCGGGGGTCCACCGGGTGGGGCCGCCCATCCCGGGGGGCCACATGGGCTGTAGGGGGTGCGCCTCTGCCTACATGGGCCAAGGGCACCAGCCCCAAGAGGCCCATGCGCCTAGGGTTTCAAAGGGGAAGAGTCCTACGAGGGGAAGGCACCTCCTAGGTGCCTTGGGGGGGAGGGAAACCTCCCTTGGCCGCCGCCCCACCCTAGGAGATTGGATCTCCTAGGGCCGGCGCCCCCCCCCCCCTAGGCCCTCCAATATATAGTGGGGGAAGGAGGGCTTTTCTCCCACGCCTTTGGTTGCCTCCTTCTCCCTCTCCAACACCTCCTCCTCCTCCATAGTGCTTGGCGAAGCCCTGCCGGAGTACTGCAGCTCCATCATCACCACGCCGTCGTGCTGCTGCTGGTGCCATCTCCCTCAACCTCTCCTCCCCCCTTGCTGGATCAAGAAGGAGGAGACATGGCTGTTCCATACATGTGTTGAACGCGGAGGTGTCGTCCGTTCGGTGCTAGGATCTTCGGTGATTCGAATCACGTCGAGTACGACTTCCTCATCCCCGTTCTTTGAACACTTCCGCTCGCGATCTACAAGGTACGTAGATGCATCTAATCACTCGTTGCTAGATGAACTCCTAGATGGATCTTGGTGAAACCGTAGGAAAATTTTTATTTTCTGCTACGTTCCCCTTCAACATGTTGAAGTAGTAGCTGCACAGTTGGCAACAGGAACATCGGCCGTGGAGGAGGAGCCTGTTGGGCTATGTGACCTGCCAGGCTTTGACCCACCAGGTACTAGGAGAAGGCTTGGGAGGTCGATTAAAACCTTCGAGTAGTGGATAGAGCATGAGCCTCTGGAGAGGTGGTCTTTGCTACATGACACACATGGAGCAAGGTACGGTGTCATGACAACGAACCTCGCAGAAACATACAACTTTGTCCTCAGAGGAAACCGGGCATTGCCACTTACAGCCATCGTTGAGGGTATTTTCTATGGCACCGTCAAGTATTTCGGAGATAGACGTCAAAAGGCAGAGCTGCATATCTTCAACAACCTAAATACACGGCACTATGAAAGAGTCACGAAGTACATGGACAACAAGATGCAAAAAGCTAGATCACACACTGTAGTCGCCATCGGTAATCAAGAAAGAAGGTTTGAGGTCCGCTTAGCCAACAATAAATTCAGATGTGCAAGTGAGTTGAGGACGCATGAGGTGAAATTTGGTAATGAAGCGTGGCCAACGTGTGAGTGCACATGCAACAAACCGAAATTGCTTCACTACCTTGCTCACATGTACTTGCTGCTTGCGGGCAGCTTAGAATGGACGCAATATTGTTTGTGTCTCCATTTTTTCTGAAAGAGTCTGTCCTCAATACCTGGACAGGTGAGCTGATGGGTTTTCGATCAATGGGTAATTTCAATAGCGTCAACCCCGCTGAAAGGCGTTACATTCCAAACCCAGAGCATATGCGTACAAGTAGAGGCAGATGGCATTGTCAGCGCATCCGGAATGATATGGATGAATCTGAAGCAGGAGGTCCGACTAGGCAATGCATTCTATGCAATGAATTTGGCCGTAGGGACACTAATTGTCCCACTTTCGCCACTGGGCGTGGACGAGGCAATCGGGGAAGAAGAGGAGGTAGAGACAGTAGAGGAGTAAGGGCGAGAGGAAGAATCTAAGATAGCAGTAGTATGTTCTAAATTTGTATTAAGTGTGGCACTATGTTCTGAATTTGTATTTAAGTGTGGCACTATGTTCTGAATTTGTATTAAGTGTGGCACTATGTTCTAAATTTGTATTGAGTGTGGCACCATGTTCTGAATTTTTATTAAGTGTGACACTATGTTATGAATTTGTATTTAGTGTGGCGCTATGTTCTGAATTTTTATTAAGTGTGGCACTATGTTCTGATTTTTTTATGCGCAGGAATGTCGGGAATGTGGTTGCTGAATGGGGACATTGATAGGGGTCATCGTGGTGCGATATGGTATGAGCGCAAGCTTGAACCTCTGGTCACTCGCACTCCTAAGGAAAACTGGATGATACACCCAGGATGGCTTCAGCGGTATGCGCTTTATTAATTTGCACACTAACATGCATATTAATGGAAGACACTAACTGAAATGTTCTCTGACGAAGGTTGAAATGGGCCGACCTTTTACCTTTCGCGTGTCTGGTTGAGTCTATCCCGGGTGAGAAACGCATCTCCATCGACGGGTCCTTACTGAGCTGCTTAGTGGACCGTTGGAGGCCAGAGACCCACACGTTTCACTTCCGATGGGGAGAGATGGCTCCTACTCTGGAGGATGTGTCACTTTTACTCGGACTACCGTTGGCAGGTCATGCCATAGGACCGTTGGACGCACCGGCTGGTTGGGAGCGAGCCCTTACACAACGTTTTCATGGTGTTTTTCCGGATGCTCCGGATCCGGTATGGGAGCATCACGGACCTAAGTATGAATGGTTGCTTAATTTCTAGGTAATTTCCCCAACCTCTTATCTTCAAGTTATCGTGCATATGGTTTTACAGAAAATAACTGCGGCTAACTAAAACTTTCTCTTTGCTTAATGCAGATCCAAAACTTCCGGGCGCCGTTGACTGTGGAACAGATCACTCGGAGCCTGGAGACCTACTTGATGTGGCTTTTCGGCAAGGTGATGTTAACAGAGAACCATGTCACCATTATTAGCGCGCTCTACATCCCTATGGCACTCGAGATAGCGAGTGCTCAGACGGCGGATCAAATCAGACAGAGGAGTTGGGGTTCGGCGGTCTTAGCGGCTACATACCGAGGTATGTGCAACGGTTGCCAGCTTACATCGAGAAAGCCAACCCTTCTTGGATGCCCTCTATTCCTACAACTATGGTCGTGGGAGAGGTTCTCTATAGGGCGACCAGATGTACGTGTTCGTGAGCCTATAGACGCCATGTTTGATGTTGACGGCATCGACATGCCTACTTTCAGTCTGTGTTGGACACGTCGCGAGGTATGCACCGTGTTATAGTTTAATGCAACTTTTTTCTGCACAAGAGATAGTTCGATGCTAGCGGCTACTAACTTTTGTTTTCTGCAGAGACGCTTTGCTAGTGATCAGACCAGGAAGGCATACACAACATTGAACGAGCAGTTCGATGCGTACACCGGGGTCATCTGGCAGCCCTACACGGAAGCAGCCATACAAGCGAGATACCCTGGTGGTCTGTCTGTGCTATGCACAAGGGACCGAGATTACTGGATGACAAAATCAAAGATCATCTTCGATGTCTTCGTCGAGGAGATGGCACAACAGAGGGTTATGAGGCAATTTGGTCTTCTGCAGTTGGAGCTGCCTCCCCCTATAGAGAACCCGGTGCCAGCACACATCCACAGGTATTAACTAGTTTTTCAATGTTGCATTATCTTTCATAGTACTCCATTTGAAGCTTTAGGTAATTGTTGAACACACACCACAATTTTAGGACGACAAGGAAGGGCATGACCAGGACAACTCCTGACTGGCTAGTTAGACTAGAGCCGTATGTTATAGAATGGGAGACAGCAAACACACATCTATGGCACGAGAATCACAATTTTGATATCAATGAATTCAATCTCTATTTGCGGCGCTACATGACCGGAACACGGTTACGCATCGTTGAAAACTCCCACCCAGAGGAGATACCGGATCCTACTCCGTCGGATATGTACCTGAGCAATGACACTTCGGGCTCTAGGTAGTACGCGGTAAGATATATTTTCTTTAAGTAATGTTGTCACATACTTTGACGTGCAAGAGACATACATTATTAATCGTCATGGAAATTTGCAGGCTACCTTGACACACGAACTCTTCCAGGACGTGACCACCTTTGGACGATCACTGTCGTCTGGACCTCTTCTTCAACACCGTCCAGTGCTACAACCCTTCTTGGAACGAATTTAGAACAAGATACGGACTGTGTACGAGGCTATCACGTGCACCCGGAGAACCAACATTGTTCAGCACCAGTAGCAACAGCCCCGTCACTCCATGCACCGACATCAACCACGTCCACGTCTAGCACATCAGCCGACAACCAAGCCACCCCGTCCTGACCAACCTGGCAGTTCAACGTGGCAGCAACCACAGAACTATGGTCCCACATCGAGCTTCGTGTTTTCTCCACAGCCACAGCATCACGGTCCCTCGTCGAGCTTCGTGTTTTCTCCATAGCCACAGCAGCACGGTCCCTCGTCGAGCTTCGTGTTTGAGCCAGAGCAGCCGTCACAACCAGCAGATAAGTGTCTTCATTTTTATTGTTTTCAATATTAATTGAGGCGACCTCATTCTTCATGACTAAACGTTCCATCGTGCAGGAGCCTACGGATATCATGCGTCTATGTCAGCATCACATCATACGTGGGGGAGTGATCAACATCCCGAGGAGAACATACATGCTCAGATATCGCAGCACACCCAGTGGATGAACATGTATTTGACTCCTCCACCAGGCCCCACACAGGATACACAGCATGACCAGGGAGAGTCTGAAATTCCTCCTCGTAACATTAAGCCACCTAATAGGTTGGGATAGTCGCCGCTTCCAGATCCACCTCCCCGCCAGGCCAGACGTCGTCACTGACGCTTCCATCTATCAGTAGAGACATGACCATCTACTTATGTATGAGACTTATGCCTATTCTATGTATGAGACAAATGACTATGTACTTATGTATGAGACATATGCCTACTCTATTTTAGTACTCTATTATCCGAACCACAACATCATATTTAGATAGAACATAATGCTCGTACAACAAGACAGTATAAACAACTAGATAGAACTGCATCTAAATTAACGGTACGTACGACTAAACTTACAACATACATCATAAAAACTACATGAAGTCATAATCGTCATCCTCCGTCGATGCAGAACTCTTGCCCTTTGAGGATGCAGAACTCTTACCCTTGGACGATGCAGAACTCTTGCCCTTCGAGGATGCAGTACTCTTGCCCTTGGACGATGCAAAACTCTTGCTCTTTGACGATGCAGAACTCGGAAGCGGCGGCATGAAGATATCATCTTCGTCCTCGCTCTCCTCAGTCCATAAAAATGGATGCTTTTCTGCAGTCCTTCTGAAAGTTTCACTCTCCGGCTCCACTACCTTCTTCCACCTTGCATGCAACCTAAGAAGTTCTATACATACCTCCTCATAGGTCCTTTCAGGCCATCCAGACATACGTAATTCGTGAGCCAACTCATTCATTATGGTGTCACTACCGGTGAGTTCGTCCCATGGAATTATCCTATTGTCCATCCTGAAATCGGTAGCTAGCCTCAAAAGAGTCCTGCTCATCTCAGAGTGAAAACTACGATCGGAAGGATAATGGGACATCTCAACTACACTACACTGGAATGCTTATCCTCCTCTGTCTGAAGGGGGTTTTATAGGTAGGGATGAGAAAATGGCGGGAAAGAACGATTGCGGTATGGCGGGAAACGATTGGCGGGAAACGGGTGGCGGGAAAGAGTTGGCGCGAACATATGGCGGGAAACAGGTGGCGGGAAAGAGTTAGCGCGGACATATGGCGGGAAACGGGTGGCGGAAAAGAGTTGGCGCGAACATATGGCGGGAAAATATTGCGGGGAAAGGGTTACGCGAAATACGTCATAGTTTATAAAAAAATCCGGGGATCGTTCGGGACAAAAATGATGGCATACACCTGTCGGTCCACAGCAAGCCAATTAGTCCCTGTCGGCCCACAGCAGGCCAATTAGGCCCTGTCGGCCCACTACTGGCCGACTGAACCTGAACTGGTGGCCGATAGGCCAATCGGCCAGCTGCAAGCCGATAGGATCTCAGTCGGCCTGCTGTGGGCCGACTAGGTCCACTCGGCCTGCCGCGGGCCGACAGTGTATTATTTTTAAAAATTATTTTTTAAGCGTAATATTTGTGCAAATTAATAAAAGAATGTATTATTTAAAAAAATTAGCCATTGTATGATACTCAACCCTTTCTTTCTTCATTTAATTCTATATCACTTCATCAAAATTAGCTATGGCATGCATTACGGGAAACCATAATTGGATGATACTTCCATTACAGGCAGCCTTAGTTGGATGTTGTAGTCGGCTTCTTGAGTCATGTGAAACAATGGGAACATCAAGCCATCGGTAGCGTAGAAATGAGGTATGTCCCGAGGGCGCCAGGACAACCGTGGAAAGCGGCAAATTTGTCAGGGAGAGGACATGGACACCCCTACTCTGTATCGGCAATGTAGCTCACCTCAACAACGAAACACCGTGACAGATCATGATGGCATTAGGAAGCGAACCCCACCCGACGTTGATGACGACGTCGAACAGCCGACCGCGTCAATCCCATCGAATGGTTGTCTGGCCAGGAACTGCCTTCATGGAGCCAGAAGCAACAACCTTTTGCCCTCGAGAAACTGTCAAAAAGGTGATATTACAGAAGCTCTACAATCCTATTAGGGAAACTAAAATTGGGTAGTTGAGTTATTTACAAAAAATTGGATGGAATGTTAAACATTTATGCTATGGAAAAGAGAAGCATAAGCTATGTGGAAAATAGTTAATTTTTTAAATTTTAGAGAGCAACTAATTGAGGAGTACTCCTTCGCGTTTTGGGGGCTCCCTTCAGATTTTGCTTTATTTTCTTTACTCATTGAGGAGTACTCCTTTGCGTCATGGAGCCAGAAGCAACAACCTTTTCGCGTTTTTGGCTTTTAGATGATTTTTTTGGTTTTTGGCTTTTCTGTTTTTCCTGGTTTTTCAGAGGATTTGGACAAAAAACCGAGGAAAACAATTTCTTGAAAAACGCATTTTTTCTTCCACGAGAGGCACAGATTACTTCTCGTGGAGGTGCGAATTTGTTTCCTCAAGAGGCATGGGCGTGACCCTCGGAAAGTGAAAAAAATTCGTTGAAACCTATGAACATGAAATCTAGTTTAGAAGATCTCGACGCGAGGAACCTAATGGTGAAAACTGTTTGAGGTTTGAATGCACGGTTTAGAAGATAAAATATTTTGAACAAACAAATTTATAAAAAAAAAACTATCATATATATTGCAACAAGTGACGCACATGCAGCACGCCACTTGGTCACAACCTATGAGGTGAGAGTGATCTTTGAAAAAAAGTACTACTGATTTCGCCCTTTTTAGCTCCACTGGGCCTTGTTCGGTCTCCGCTCTGCTAGCATTGGGCCAGACCTTCTGTGGGCTTTACCACCTCTACTGCACACCGTTCCCCTAGAAAAACATTAAGAAAAAACACCTCTACAGCGCCGAGGCCTTCTCCCCCGAATCCCACGCCGGCGGCGTTCTCCTCTTCCGCAGCCGAATCCCGCGGCGCGTTCTCCTCACAAAATCCAACAGCACAGCGGGGTGGAGAATCGGTTCGAGCTTGGCTTCGGCGTGAGCAGTGAGCCGGCGCCGGCGGCCACCGCGGTAGGAGCAGGACGAAGACGGGGAGCGGGACCGCGGGAGGAGGCGTCGGCCTGCTGCTACAGGTAAGGCCGATACTGTACCTTTTAGTTTCGCATCGCCAATTTGATAGGATTTTCTTCACCGCTATATATGAACGCGCTCCTCAGGACTGGTATCAGAAAGTAGCAGTACAGTAGGCAGTAAAGATACGTGTTCAGGGCTACAGGGCGCAGATATTTGGGGCATTCATCATGAATAAGATTGCTCTGTTTTGCCTAATTATTTAATGGTATTTGCGTGCACATCCGAGAATTAAACTTCACTGATCATGAAACAGTGTTGTTAGTAGTGGAGTGGTAGGCAGATGCAAATCAAAACTTCATTTTTTTCTTCTGCTTGTTGTGATGGAGCTGACAGTATTAGGATTTTGCATACCACGCTCTTTTGCCCAAATTACATGAATGTATCATCAAGTAGAAGCGAACTTTTATCAAGCCCATTGTTCATGAGATGTAGCCATTTCAACTGTTTGTTTAGGACAGGTACCACAAATTTCGCTTTTGGTTCTGAGCAGGTGCAAATACTTTCAGTTTCGAAACACATGGGAGTGATGTCTGAAGCGTACGGTACCAGTTGTAAGCTATTCAGTTCGTTGATGGCGGCGAGCCGGTTAATATGCAAATCTCGGAAGTGCAGAGTTGTGGACCTGCCGATTAATTAGCTTGGTTGTGGTACAATTTATGATTTAAAGCTGAAGGTGATTAGTTTTGCTGACTTTTGCAATTTTGTGATGACAGAGAAAAAAAATCAATGGTCTACAGGATCAGCTCATGGGACTTGAGGCAAGTCTGGCAGAAGCTCTGTCCAGTAAGCATTTCAAGCATTTCTTCACTCACTTGTGCACTCTTCAGTAAAGGGATCTATATCCTACTCAATTTGTTTCTTTTTTGTTATAATGGTTCACCACATGCGCCAGTTAATCAATGTTTGATTTCGTATTGGTGTCATTGCATTTTCCTGCATTTCGTGGAAGGGCTGAAATGTTGTACACTGCCTCTGCAGCCCAACTAAAGAAAGGATCAGAAAGTAAGCTCACCAGTGAGTCAATTTCGATTGCCACTGCAACGAATGAGCAGCTCAGGAGCTTGGTCTTGTATTAGAGGGATAGGAGTAGGACTAGGAGAGACAAGTGTAATATCACATTAGCTTTGAGGTAAAAATGTAGATTCTAAATCATGGTACAATATTTTAAAGTGTCACACTATTACCTGATCTGCAAAGCCTACACTGAATAGGAAATTAGAAGTGTTTCAGTAGGATTTAAAGATATGAGTCCAAATATTCCAGTCTGAGCTCTTTTGAGCTCCTAGGGTCAACATCTTTTGCCCTTGTAATTTGTATTTATGTTGACTCCAACATGATTCTTTTGTCAGAATATTTCCCCTGGCTATGCACAGAACGTGAAATCAACATACCTTCATACTTCTTTTGATGGCAGCTATCGAAGCTATTGAGGCTAATATTGACATGATGGGAAAAAAGAACCTAGACGAAGCTATCATGTGGTACAATAAATTTCTCGGTTTTGAAGTTTTTGCAGGAGAAGGTAATGAGAGTTTCAATGATATGGTCCTTTAAGTTGCTGCATACCATCACATGTGACATTTCCTCTTTTTTTCTAGGGGTTAGATTTGTCTTCAATAAAGTTGGCATGCAAAGAAGGCGGGCCTGTAGCCTGCTGGTCCTGCACTGTCTAATATTCATATTGTTTGAAAATGTATAGGCATTGAAGTTCTCATTTTCTTTATAACAGTAGTTGAGTGTATTCCACTGCTTAAAGACACTGAAGAATTGTTGGAAGGATTTCAACCGCACTAACGATCTCTCAAGTTTGTTAAGAGTCATCAGAGCAAGGTCCTGGGTTCAAACCAGTCTCCTTGCAGAATTATTATGCAAAGGAAGGATGTCTAGAAAATCCCTTCCCCAGACCCCACCTCGTGTGGGAACTTTAAGCAATGGGTACACCCTTTTTAAAGTTGACATGCAAAGTCCTGACAATGAGTATTTATTTTGCACAAAGGTCCCATAAAGATGAATAGAGCTGTGAGTTACAATTTTGAGTGAAGTGCATTGTAGGTCCTTAAACTATTTCAGGGGTGTCACATAGGTCCTCGAACTATGAAAATCGTCATTTAGGTCCTCGAAGTACAGTAAGTGTGTCATCCAGGTCCAAAATCTCACTAACCCCCTCTAAATGGCCAGCTGGCATGGTGAACAGTGCGAAAAAAAAAAATATGAACAAAAAAATCTGAAAATCTTTGGCATCAAAGATACCCCTGGTGCGTGAATAGTAAAAATGTTCATTAATTCAAAAAAATGTTCGCGAATATGGGAAAAATATTCGCGACTTTAAAAAAGTTCACAAACAATAAATTTGAAAATATGTTCGCGAACCACAAATATTGTTCGTGGGTATGGAAAAAAATGTTCGCGAACCACAAAAATTCCTGACTTTAAAAAATGTTAGTGAACTTTTTATTAAAGTCGCAAATATTTTTTCCGAATTCATCGTTCGCGAACATTTTATTAAAGTCACGAATATTTTTTCCAAATTCATCGTCCGCGAACATTTTTTTAAAGTCATGAATATTTTTTCCAAATTCATCGTTCGCAAACTTTTTTTAAACTCGAGAATATTTTTCCCAAATTCATCGTTTGCGAAGATTTTTTTAAAGTCGTGAATATTTTTTCCAAATTCATCGTTCGTGAACTTTTTTTAAACTCACGAATATTTTTTTAAAGTCACAAATATTTTTTTCCAAATTCATTGTTCGCGAACATTTTATTAAAGTCACAAATATTTTTCCAAATTCATCGTTCGCGAACTTTTTTTGAATTAACGATATTTTTACTGTTCACGCGCCAGGATCTCTTCGATGACAGAGGATCTCAGTTTTTTTTATACTTTTTATATTTATTCTTTGTCGTGTACTGTACATCACGCCCAGGAATTCAGGACTGTTTGCCGCGTACTGTTACGGTTACTGTTTATGTGCCAGCTGGCCAGTTAGAGCCTGTCAGGGAGATTTTGGACCTGAATGACACACTTACTGCACTTTGAGGACCTAGATGACGATTTTCATAGTTCGAGGACCTACGTGACATCCCTGGAATAGTTCAAGGACCTACAGTGCACTTCACTCTACAATTTTCTACCTGTGCTGTCTAATATTCATATTGTTTGAAAATGTGTAGTCATTGAAGTTCTCATTTTCTTTGTAACAGTAATTCAGTGTATTCCATTGCTTGAAGACACTGAAGAATTGTTGAAGGACTGCACTAATGATCTCTTCAAGTTTGTTAGAAACACGAGAGCAAGATTCCAGCTGCTACCGTTAAAGGTATTCCATTCTCCTTACAAAACTGCATCGAGTCCATTTTCCCTGAAATGCCAGTTAATGATGGCACTGTTTCCCCCCAAGAGTAATTCTTTTAATATTGCTGCAATAACGTTCTATGTATGTATCGAGTATTTTAGTTACCTAAATTTTCAGCAATCTGTTTTCCACCTTTCATTGTTATGGGGGCCATATATGCTGCATCTGGTCTTATTCTCGATCTTTTAATTTGGATTATAGAAATGAATTTGCTTTTTAATACAGGATATTTATTACTCCCTCCGTAAAGAAATATAAGAGCGTCTAGATCACTACTAGTACTAGTTAGTGAAAATAGTTAGTAAATGGTCGAGATATGCGTAGTTTCCACTTCTTATGATGATATGAGAATAGACATTGAGTTATTTTTTTCTCGAACGGACACCCCAGTAATCATCATTGTATTAGAATAAACGGCGAAACGCCACGATGGAGCATGTCTTACAACCTCAAAAAACAAAGAAGAGAGAGAAACAGACAGAAACCAAAGCCAAACCAAAAACAAGAAACAAAATACAGGCAAAAAAGCCACTGTACACTACCCTAAAACCTTATGGCATAGGCTCAGGAGGTCACTATGTTGAGGGCATGCTGAGTGCCTTGCTGCAGCAAGCAGGCATAGCCGCACTTCAGTGAGGATGGCGTCCGCCAGCATGGCGCATCAGGCGAGTTGTCAAAAACGCAGTCAGTTCGAAGGCACCACAGCTGCCACATCATGAGGACTATGGGAGATCTCACGCCTTTGGCCGTGTCTGCGTCTGTACGCTTTGCCGCGCTCTCAAACCAGCTCGTGAACTCGTCACCAGGTTGCACATGGAACCTTGCAATTCTTAGGAAATTGGCAGAATGCATAGGTCTATTTGTAAAGCTCATATAATACAGGAGTTTGTTGGAAGAGCAATAAGTTTACTTCCTGCAATCTCACAATAAGTCCATTTACTCAAAAATTAATTTTTGACAAACATAATCGTGGGTGTATGTTTTAATTGACTGAGTGTCGAGATGAACCTTGACTTGAAATTATATTGACCATACTTTGCATGATGGAAGGCTGGCAGAATGTCTTAGGAGTTACTCTTCCTAATCTTACCCATGATGAGTAATCTTCCTAATAATCTTGGTAATTAAAATTTATGGTTTAGTTTTCTGATCTAAAGTAGCTGAAGCTCCACTGTGTTTTTCTGATTTGGTTTCACAAAATTGTCAAACTTCAAGGATATTGAACTGCAAATAACCTGACAGCTAACTGAAAGGAATGCCTTGCCGAGTACCTACTGCAGAGTAGTTCATTTTCACGTCTGATGTAGCAAACCATGCCTAGTGTCTGCTTCCTCATGATGAGTAATACTGAAGATGGTGTATGGTAGAATATTTATGTCTAAAGTTGGGATGCCTAGCTTGTGAGCTATATAAATCTTTGTTCTGCACTACATGTGGATTTGTAAATGTGCTAAATATTCCTTTGTCATTTATAGAGTTCTAGTGTAATCTCTGTGTGCAGGGGTTCATCCCACAAGTTCATGTTGCCCAGACACATCATCCATAACAACTTCATAATCACCGGCTTTGTCCGTTGATACCAGAAGCGAAAGTGGCAGCAATCCAAGTCATTTCGGGAACCATTCAAAGAGTCAAGATCTCCCCTAGATGCTAGAACAGACATGCAAAGCAAAAGAGGATTATACATGAAGCAAAGGGTCTGGACATGGCTCTGAACTGAAGAAACACTCAAAGAATACGGACATTCCTCAATGGTATCGTACCATCCTTGTCACTCAAGCAAATGAAAGAGTAGAAGATAAAACTAGCTAGGCATATGTTTCCCATTGCATGCATGTTTTTGTCACGTCATCCCGTTCGACGATTATCCGATCCTTTTGCCAGACAAAGTGGATTGGATCGTTAGATGGTAGAACAGACATGCAAAGCAAAAGAGGATTATCCCTGAAGTAAAGGGTCTGGATATGGTCCTGAACTTAGATGCTACAGCAGACATGCAAAGCAAAAGAGAATGATACATGAAGTAAAGGGTCTGGGCATGGTCCTGAACTGAAGAAACACTCAAAGAATACATTCCTCAATGGAATCATACCATCCTTGCCAGCTCAAGTAAATGAAAGAGTAGAAGGCAAACTAGCTAGGCATTGGTACCAGGACAAAGCAGATCTATAGACCATGTGATGCTATTGTTGCCACACACCCGTGCATGCATGATAACCAATAATTCATTGGCATGTTCTTGGTTAGGCTCCAGCTCCTCCATTTTCTTGGTTGACGTAGCTAATCTGAGCCTAGCTAGCTTGCTGGACATACACCAGCCGGCAGGGCCGCGGCTGCGATGGCTGAGCTCGCGTCTGGCGCCGTGAGCTCGCTGCTGGGCCTCCTCCGGAACGAGGCGCTGCTGCTGAGCCGCGTCGGCAGCGACTCGGAGTTCATCAAGGAGGAGATGGAGAGCATGCACAGCTTCCTGGAACACCTGGCCAGGACCGCACCTCCTGCTGGCAGCGGCGGGCACGACGAGCAGGTGCGCACGTGGATGAAGCAGGTCCGTGACCTGGCCCATGATTGCAGCAACTGCATCGACCTCTACCTCCGGCGCGGTGACCCCGCAGTCTACCGTGCCAGGGCCGGCCGCTGGCGCTACCTCTGGTGGGCTTCCTGGTTGGTGCAGAGGATGGTCACCCAGCACAATGCGGCCATCCGGCTGCGCGAGCTGAAGGAGCGGGCGCGTGACGTCGGCAAGCGGCGGTTGCGGTACGGTGTGGAGATCCCGCGGAAGGAAGCAGCGCCAACTTTGCCGTCGTCGTCTCAAGCTGCCGCTACACAAGACAAGGAGGAAGAGGAGGATGATGACGACGATCAGAATCAAGCGACCGACGGTTCTTATACCCGTCAAAGAGCTCTAGAACCTCGCCTTCTTGAAGAGTACTGCACCGAGAAGCTAGCCAACTGGCTGGAAACCAACGAGGGTGAATCCATAACATCAATTGCCCTTGTTGTGCCGGATGATATGCAGGACGCTGGTGCCATTGCACGCGACTCTTTGACTTCGCCAACCGCCAACTTCATGTGCAAGGTCGTCAATCTCTCGGCATTGCACCTCCCATGGGATCTTCCGCTGTTACCCAGTGAGATCCTCTGCTACATCTTGCGTGAATGTAAGCAGCATCAAGGCACGGAACAAGGCGAGCTGAACGTGCCAGAGGGAGATCTTCGGGAGAAAGTTTGCCGTTACAAAAATGAACTCCTGGATGAAGTATGGGACATGATTGGTTATAGAGAAGTCGATGAAAAGATTGAAGAAATCAGGAACATGGTTGGAGAAGTTGAAGCGGGGAAGATTGGAGGAGTTGATAGAAAGAAGGTTGAAGAAAATATTTGCTTAGTCATACTCCTCCATGCCCTGCGGCTCAGGCAGAAGGCGCCTGACATGGGTATGCCACTATCCTCCAATCAGGCTATAGAGGAAACTGCTTCCAGGCTGAAAGCTCATATGGAGACAGGCGAGTCCAAGCCCCAGATTTGTCTCGATGATGCCCAGTACAAAGATATCCTGCACAACCTGTTCCTGACAAACAAGCCCCCACAGTCCCAGCAGGTCCAGGAAGCCACCAGCAGCGCTACTACAATGAGCGTGGATCACACCAAAGAAATCATCCACAACCACAAGATTACTCTAGACATCATATTGGGGCTGCTTCCCAAGCAACAGCTACCAGAAGGCACCTCTACTAAGGAACAAGTCACTGATGCTGCTGCTTCTGTGATCAAACAAAAGGAGAACTCCAAGGAGATTGCAGGGGAGGTGACCAATGCTGCTGCTGCTGCTGCCTCTGTTATCAAAGAAACCAAGGAGAAAACGAAGGAGGTATCAGAGGAGGTGATCAGTGCTATTGCTTCTGCTGTTATCAAGGAAACCAAGTTGAAAATGGAGACATCAGGGGAGCTGGCCAGGGATATTGCTTCTGCCCTTGTCAAAGAAACCAAGGAGACTCAAGGAGCTATCCACGGAGGTGACTAGTGCTATTGCTTCTGCTGTTATCAAGGAAACCACGGAGAAAATGAAGGAGATGCAAATTACCAGTGCTATTGCTGCTGCTGTCATCGAAGAAGCAAAGGAGAAGATGAAGAAAATAGTATCGGAAGAGGTTGAGACGGCCACTGAAGTTGCAGCTGCCATCAAAGAAACCAAGCGAAAGATGTATCAGTTCCTGTGGAAGATTGTGGGTCAGCTTCGTATCAAAGTGCTAGTGGACAAGATTAAGCCGCATCTGGAAAACAAGAAGACCCTGATTATCCTCCAAGATGACCAAGACTATGTTTCAGCCGGATCCCGGTGGGAGGAGACCAGAAATGCTTTGAAACTGTTAGGGTGCAGAGCAGTGATTGTGTCCACAAAGAACAGCCAAAAGGCCACAGAATTTTGCCATCCACCGGGAGTAGAGCCAATAACTTATTCCCTAGTTGGACTCTACCATGATACTGTGCTTGAGCTTACAAAGGCACGGATGAATAAGGGAAATGACGGCTACACCCCAAACATTCTCCGTGAAATCTTGGCCAAGTGTCATCCACATGAGTTCTGCATGAAGATCTTCACGTACGCTCTTTATGCTAATCCCAATAGGAGCTATGAAGAACTGTGCAAGTTACATGAAGATCTGGTTCCCCACAAGACATTTGGCAGTAAAGCTAAGAAGATGATCAAGTTCTCCTACAAAGATCTGCCTAGAGAACACAAGACTTGCTTGCTGTACCTAGCCATCTTCCCTCAAGGCCAAAACATCAAAAGGTCTACCTTAATAGGACGATGGGTTACGGAGGGGTTGATAACTAAGCAAGACTGGGCCACCGCAGTGCATCATGCCGAGCAATGTTTTGACACTCTGATTGAACGGGGGCTTCTTTTTCCTCATGAAATTGGTGCTGCAGGAAAGGTCAAGAGCTGCATTTTAGGTGATCAAGTCCATGGCTTTATCACCAAGGTTGCAAGTAAGGAGCACATTTTGGATGCACGCCTGTCAGATCTTTGGGCTCGGCATTTCTCCATCTTTAGTGGTCTCCGACTCCGTGCCTCTGATGGCATCGATAACTTTGTACACAAGCTCCCCAAATATTCACCTCAATTGCCGCTGCTCAAGGTGCTAGATCTGGAAGGCACTAAATGCTTTGAGAAAAATCACTACCTCAGGGACATTTGCAACAAGATATTACTTCTCAAGTATCTGAGCCTAAGAAGAACAAATGTTAGATATCTTCCCAGTGAAATAAACAACCTCCATGAGCTAGAGGTATTGGATATCCGGCAAACTATGGTACCTGAGCGTGCAACAAGGGATGTCCTGCTCCTGAAGCTGAGGCGCTTCTTGGCTAACCGCGTTGATCCAAATCCAGGACTCAATGATAAGTCGCCACACTTTCCTGTCCAGATTCCTTCCAAAATTGAAAAAATGGAAAATTTGGAGGTACTATCAAGTGTCAAGGCTTCAGGGGATGGCCGTGAGTTGAAAGAGATAAAAAATCTATGGCAATTAAGGAAGCTCGGTGTGGTTATTGAAGACAGGGTCATTCACCTCACGAGGTTGCTTCAAGCGATCAGTGACCTAAAAGATTGCCTTCGATCTCTTTCAGTCACCATATCATGCAACACCAGAACTAAGAGCATTCTATCCAGCAAAGAGGGGCATGCAATAGATGTGCACCGTTGGTTAAGACAAACTCCCAAGCATCAACGGAGTCACAGAAAAGGTGCAGCTTCTTGAACCGCTGGCCAAAGGTAGCGATGAGCTTGCCAAGGTAACTCTGGCTGGTACTGTGTTGAAACAGGATGATCTGATGGTCCTTGCTGTCCTTCCGAAATTACACTGTGTCAGACTCCGATCCAAAGCATACAATGAGAGCAAGCTCACCTTCAAGAAGGAAGAATTCCAACAGCTAAAGTACTTTATTGTGGAGGGCAACATGACTGAGACAGACATCGAGTTTCAAGACGTCGAGTTTCAAGATGGTGCAACTGCTGAGCTGGAGAAGGTCGTCTTGTCCTTCACCAACATAAGGTTTCTGAGTGGGATCGACAACCTTCCAAAATTGAAGGAGCTTGATTTAGAAGGCAACCGATTCCTACTTTCATTTGCTCAAGACGAAGCATCTCCTGAGCAAAGCACCAAGATTGGATCTGCTGAGCAAAACACGGAGGGCGGATCTACTGAGCCAAACACCCAGAGTAGAGCCCCTGAACAAAACAGCGAGAGTAGAGCTCCTGAGCACAACACAGAGAGCACAGCTACTGAGCCAAACACTCAGAGTAGAGCCCCTGAACAAAATATCGAGAGTAGAGCTCCTGAGCACAACACACAGGGCAGAACTACTGAGGAAATCACTCGGATTAGTGACCCTGAGCAAAGCAACGAGCACAACACTCCTGAGCAAGACAGTCAGAATACAGCTCCTAAGCAAAACACTGACACTAGAGCCGAGCAAAACACGGGGAGTAAATCTCTTGATCAGAACACTGAGAACAGAGTTGCGGAGGGAATCACTCAGAGTAGAGACCCTGAGCAAAGCAACGAGCGCAAAGCTCCCGAGCAAGACAGTCAGAGTACAACTCCTAAGCAAAACACTGACGGCTTCTTTGGATCACAGGATTTGCAAAACAAAGGAATAGGAAAAATGGAGGATTTGACTGCCATGACATAGCCAATCCTATGGATTGCAAATCCAAAGGAACTGGTAACAAAGTGCCTTTGGCTGCATCATAGGAGACGTACAGGAATCCTATACAATAAAGTATTATTATTTCTATTTGTAAGTCTGATATTTTTCAAACTTCCAACGGCTAGTGCAGTCAACTGCCTGAAGTAGCCGTTAGCAGCAAGTGCCTATATAACCTGATGCTACTCTCTACAATGGATAGCTCTTTTCCCTGCCCACAGCATTTGCTGCCTGTGCTCTATTCTTTCATCTTCCCCTTGCTGCCTGTGCTCTATGCTTTCATCTTCCCCTTGCTGAAGAAACCAACAAGGTTAGTGCTTATCTCCTATAGCAAAATCATACTTCCATGCTATTCAATATATCACAATCACATATTTTTTTACTGTTTCATTCAACTCCTTTTCAGCATATTTGGCTCATTTGTTGCTGCACACCATGAATCCAAGCTACCGTCGTAGATCAGAAAGTGACTATGAATTTATTCATTTTGTACTTCCTACTTTAGAAGATGTATCACAATCTTCTTCTAGTAAGAAACCAATGCATACATGTGACGCCCCCGATTTAATCGTACACTAATCATGCACGCAAATGTGTACGATCAAGATCAGGGACTCACGGGAAGATATCACAACACAACTCTACAAATAAAAATAAGTCATACAAGCATCATAATACAAGCCAGGGGCCTCGAGGGCTCGAATACAAGTGCTCGATCATAGACGAGTCAACGGAAGCAACAATATCTGAGTACAGACATAAGTTAAACAAGTTTGCCTTAAGAAGGCTAGCACAAACTGGGATACCGATCGAAAGAGGCGCAGGCCTCCTGCCTGGGATCCTCCTAACTACTCCTGGACGTCGTCAGCAGGCTGCACGTAGTAGTAGGCACCTCCGGTGTAGTAAGGGTCGTCGTCGACGGTGGCGTCTGGCTCCTGGACTCCAGCATCTGGTTGCGACAACCAGAAAGAAAGGAAAGGGGGGAAAAGGGGGGGAGAAAGCAACCGTGAGTACTCATCCAAAGTACTCGCAAGCAAGGAACTAAACTACATATGCATGGGTATATGTGTAAGGAGGCCATATCAGTGGACTGAACTGCAGAATGCCAGAATAAGAGGGGGATAACTAGTCCTGTCGAAGACTACGCTTCTCGCAGCCACCGTCGTGCAGCATGTAGAAGAGAGTAGATTGACGTCCTCCATGTAGCATCTTCAAGTAGCATCTCCAAGTAGCATCTCCAGGTAGCATCTCGAGTAGCATAATCCTACCCGGCGATCCTCTCCTCGTCGCCCTGCGGAAAAGCGATCACCGGGTTGTCTGTGGAACTTGGAAGGGTGTGTTTTATTAAGTATCCGGTTCTAGTTGTCATAAGGTCAAGGTACAACTCCAAGTCGTCCTGTTACCGAAGATCACGGCTATTCGAATAGATTAACTTTCCTGCAGGGGTGCACCACATAACCCAACACGCTCGATCCCATTTGGCCGGACACACTTTCCTGGGTCATGCCCGGCCGCGGAAGATCAACACGTCGCAGCCCCACCTAGGCAAAACAGAGAGGCCAGCACATCGGTCTAAACCTAAGCGCACAGGGGTCTGGGCCCATCGCCCATAGCACACCTGCACGTTGCGTACGCGGCCGAAAGCAGAACTAGCCCCCTTAATACAAGAGCAGGCTTACGTTCCAATTCGGCGCGCGCCGCTCCGTCGCTGACGTCTGAAGTGCTTCGGCTGATACCACGACGTCGGGATACCCATAACTACTCCCACGTAGATGGTTAGTGCGTATAGGCTCGTAGCCAGACTCAGATCAAATACCAAGATCTCGTTAAGCGTGTTAAGTATCTGCGAACGCCGAACAGGGCCAGGCCCACCTGTCTCCTAGGTGGTCTCAACCTACCCTGCCGCTCCGCCACAAAGTAACCGTCGGGGACCGTCGGGAACCCAGGCCCACCTCTACCGGGATGGAGCCACCTGTCCTTTCAGCCCCCAACTCCGAACAGTATCACAGGTAATGTAACAGTGTAAAGTATATAGTATATGCCCGTGATCACCTCCCGAAGTGATCACAGCCCGGTAGTATAGCATGGCAGACGGACAAAAGTGTAGGGCCGCTGATGGAACACTAGCATCCTATACTAAGCATTTAGGATTGCGGGTAAGGTATCAATGACGGTAGCAACAATGACAGGCTATGCATCAGAATAGGATTAACGAAAAGCAGTAACATGCTACACTACTCTAATGCAAGCAGTATAGAGGAGAATAGGCGATATCTGGTGATCAAGGGGGGGGGGGCTTGCCTGGTTGCTCAGACAAGGAGGGGTCGTCGGTGACGTAGTCGTACTCGGTGGCATCAGCGTCGGTCTCGGTGTCTAGCGAGAGAAGAGGGGGGAGAAACAATAAATATAATGCAAACAAATGCATGACGATGCATGACATGAAAAAAGCGTGATGCTATGGGTGCCCTAACGCGGTAAGAGGTGGTACCGGTGAAGGGGGGAAACATCCGGGAAAGTATTCCCGGTGTTTCGCATTTTCGGGCAGATGAACCTGAGGGGGAAAGTTGCGTGTTCGCTATGCTAGGGATGCGTGGCGGACGAACGGGCTGCGTATCCGGATTCATCTCGTTGTTCTGAGCAACTTTCATGTACAAAGTATTTTCATCTGATCTGATTACGGATTATTTTATATTAATTTTCAAAGTTTTAAATGATTTTCTAATTTCTGGGTTTAATTTAATTCGAAACTAAATTAGTATTTAAATGCTATGGGTACACAGAAAGTGTACCCAGAAGTGTGCACCTAAGGCTGACAGGTGGGGACAGTTGACTAAGTCAACTACCCAGTCACTAGGTCCAGTCAGCAGTTGATTGGTCAGCTTGACTAGTCAAAGGGGTCTAGTGGGACCCCCTGTCAATGACTAGGCTAGTCCAGTCAGCAGTTTGACTTGGTCAATCTGGACAAGGGGTCCACCTGTCATTGGCTGATATTTTAACAGATCGTTTTTAATGGGATAATTATTTGACGGGGCCCCTGTCAGTGAGTCACCATTTTTTTACAGATTTTATTTATCCAAAAAAAACATTAATTAGCGAGGTGGGGGCCGGTGTCAGGGTGTCAGGAGGTGGTTAGCTCATCGCTAATGAGGCCACGTAAGTGGCTAATGGCGGTGATGGCAGAATGCGCCGGCGGCGGCCATTCAAAGGACTCCGGCCACTATTTGGCCCGGGGACGGTTCCCACTGCACGTGCTCGACGTCGCGCGTCGACTGTTAACCACGGCTCGTGCGGGGGCTACCGGAATCGACGGGGGCGACGACGTGCAGTGGCAGTGACGTTGGAGAGCACGGAGGGAGGCGGTTGCAGGGGCGGCCCGAGCGGCAGAGCTCCGGCGGGCGCGCGGTCATGGGACAGAAGCTGGGCACGGGCGTAATGAGGGCGCCGTTGCGGTGCGGCAGTAGCAGCCTTGGCTACGTGGCGCGCACGGGCGCGCGGGGGGGGGGGGAGGCGAGCGGGCCACACGGCAGCGTGGGCGACAGCAGGGGAGCACGACGGGAGCAAGCGGGTGCAGGCCACAGGCGGGGCACGGCGAGCAAGGGGACCGGAGGAGAGGAATCTCACGAGGGGATGTAGGGTCCGGGCAGTGGGGGTCGAGGAAGAAGACGGGGACTACGCAGTCTGGCGGGGAGGCGACGCCGGCGAGGTAGCGGGCGATCCGGTGGTGGCGGCGTCGAGCGGCGACGGGGTGGGGGCCCCGAGCACTGGGCACCAGTCAGGAGGAGCTGAGGACGGGGCAACGACCGGGCCGCCGGCGACGAGGGCGGCAAGGGGATGAGCGGCGACGGCGGGGAAGCACCGAGCGGCGTCGGGGTCGAGCCCTCGATCTCGATCCAGATCGAGGGGGGAGTGGGCGATGTGGGGGGGGGGAGGAGTGGGGTAGTGCGGTCGGGTTAGGGTTTCGGTCGGGTTGGGGGGTTAAGTGGTGCTGGGGCCGGTTGGGCCAGTGAGCTGGCCGGCTGGGCCGTTGGCCCAGTTGGCCAGGGGGCCTTTTTTGTATTTTAGTTTTCTATCCTTTTATGTATTTCATTTCTTTTTTTGTTTTATTTTGTTCCTCATTGTATTTTAGTTTTGTAAAGTACAGAAATAATCCCTAAATTGGTAATAGAAATTATACCACTGCCACAATTAAGTTGGCACCTAAATATATTAGTTTGTAATCGTTTATCATTTTAAAAGCATTTAAATAATTGTGTTTGCTACTGTTTTAGTTTATTTGGTGCGTTTAAATATTTTATTAAATGATGATTTCTTCACCAACATTTATTATGGATTATTTGACACATTAGGAACAATTTAGTTTTGACTTTTGAAAACTTTAATTGTTTTGACTTTAATTCAAATTTGAATTTGGTTTGGTTCCGAGCTAACACGAGATTATCAACAATAATCGAGGTGACGTGGCACCATTACCAGAGGGTTACTGTAGCTTGATTACCCGGACGTCACAATACATCAAAACTTTCGGGGGCTTGGCGTGTTCAGGAGATTTTAACGGGGCATGAAAGCTTATGCAAAAGGACTTTCCGCATGGAAGTGGACATTTTTCAAGCACTTGTTGACAAGCTGCGTGAGAAAAAACTCCTTGCTGATTCAAAAGTACTAGCAGTAGAAGAGCAAGTGGCAATATTTTTGTATGCAGTATCCAAAAATGCAACAAATGAAACCCTACAGGATTGGTTTCAGCATAGTGCAGAAACAATAAGCCGGCGATTTGGATTAGTGCTTGATGCGATCACACGGCTCACAAATGTCTATATACGTCCACCTTCCCTCAACCCACATCCAATCTTGAGCAAACCACAATTTTATCATTTCTTTCAGGTATGAGTATGTACAATTTAGATCAAATATTTTAGTTAATTCAGCGCAAGGTAATAACATAGAGATATCATATTTTGTTTGTGCAGAATTGCATTGGTGCTATAGATGGAACCCATATTCCTATGTTCCTATCACCAGGCCAACAAGAACCATACCGGAACAGGAAGCAAACGCTCTCACAAAATGTCATGGTTGCTTGTGACTTCGACTTAAAATTTGTGCATGTACATGCTGGGTGGGAAGGATCAGCTTCTGATGCAAGAGTTCTACAAGATGCACTAAATCATGGTTTTCATGTACCTCATGGTAAATTTTACCTTGTTGATGCTGGTTATGCAAACACACCCCAATTTCTTGCTCCATACCGTGGTACTAGGTATCATCTAAAAGAACAAGGAGAAGTACGTCAAAGGCCACAAAATTACAAGGAATTGTTCAACCTTCGTCATGCTCAACTTCGGAATCATATAGAGAGAATTATCGGCATACTAAAAATGAGATTTCCTATCCTGAAAGTTGCTGCACATTATTCAGTTGATAAACAAATTGACATATCCGTGGCTTGTTGTGTTTTGCACAATTTCATACGCCTACACAAAGGAGATATGGAGTGGCCCAAAGATGCTCCCATGGAGATTGACCCGAACTAGATTGTTGATGTGCCAAATGGAGACCACGACTATCATGGTGATATACATGCATTTAATTATTCCAGACAAGCAGGAAATCAAATGCGAGATCATATTGCACAAGGAATGTGGAACCAGTATGTATCACGCAGAGCTTGACATGTATATGTATCGTGAAGATATGATATGCAAGTTGTATTACCATTCATGTGCTTCTGATATTGATATTCTACTTCATTAAGTTAATATTCTCATGTCCTTTTTTCAGAAACATGGTGGGAGTCTGAAACAAAGAACTCATATACTAGGCCTCTCATTGTACCAAAATACAGAGGTCTAGTAAACAAAAGCATGCTACTACATGACTAGTTTATCATCTCAATCTACCAAAATATAGAGGTCTAGTAAACAAAAGAGTACTGCTTCACTAAGTTCATTGCTAGAGAAGGGTAGGAAAAACCTCCATGTTTTCCTTAGTTTTCGTTGGTACGAGCAATCTCCCTTTTAATCCAAGCCAACCGTCGTTCATCACTAGAGAAAGACAGGAAAATCTCCCTGTTTTCCCTAGTTTTGAAGATGTCTGATGCCAACAACATATCGCTCAATTGTAGACCATCTAATCCTTCAATCGTTGTGATGCACTTGTGAATGCTAAATGGATCCTCTAGTTTCTTCTCCTCAATGGCTGCAAATCGATTTATTTCTTCCATCTTGAGCCTAAGGTATCTTTCATGGAATCCATCTGCAGAGCTTGTAGGATTTTGCTTCTGTCTTTTTCTACGTCTACTCTCAGGCTTCACGGTGGGTGCTTTTGGGGGTATTGATTGGGTATACATTTGTTCATTCGGTGTTGATGTATGCTGGACAGAATCAAGATTTGCTCCCTCAACCTCTTCTTCCAAAGGAAATTGCAAACCTGGCTCATCTAGAGCTACTGTTGGAGGTGAAGATGATTCATATGTATCATTCGAATGTGTTGGGTGCGATGATGGAGCAGATGCATTTTTTGCCTTGTTAGCATAATAATCCATACCATGACGAGATCTTCCTTCGGCGTAATGACCTATACGTCCAACAAAAAACATATACTTAGCTCAGGAAAATATGACCTAAAACTTGATATCAAATATAAAAAAGCATCATGTAATGTTAAACTAACCATCGTAGAGAGAAGCCAAATCATTAAAGTATGGAAAAGACTTGTCTCGCCATTGGAGGGCCTCCTTACTATTCTTGCGAGCAACAAAACTAGCCCAAACACTTGCTGGTGCTTCTACCATCATTCTATCCTTGTCCCATCCAAACCCACTTTCTGCCAACAATTCTTTCACACTTCGATATTCCTTCTTTATATCTTGCTCCTTTTGTTTGACTTGAACAACACTAAATGATACACAAAATGCTTGATTTAGTCGATTAACAATGTTTGTCCAGGCCTCTTTGCTCCATGCATTTTGTGTTCGAAAACCAGGAACATCATGCTCTTTCAGCAAGTCAATAAGAAACAACTTCATTTGATGAGTCCACTTAGCCCTCTTCGTCATACCTAAAATTAATGACTCGAATTTAACTACAGTAGACCGCACATTCTTGTATATTATGCAAGTAATTGTCACTAGGAGTAATACCTATATCACGAGGATACTCAACAGCCCCGTGATCGTCATCAATATCACCAAGTCCTTGTGATTGTCCACGACTGCGAGCACGATCGGCATCAATAGCACCAAGTCCTTGTGACTGCACACGGCCGCGGGCACGATCAACATCCATGTCAAGAAATCCTTGTGATTGCACACGGCTGCCTGGCAGCTCAAATGAGTTAAGCTGATGGACCATCTGCATTGCAAAAAAACTTATTTTACAAGATTGTACTCAGAAACCCATAGTAATACGCACAAGCATGTATGAGCAGTACACACCAAGGCATAAAAATACAGCACTTCCATCTCTCAATTCCTCACAGTTTCTCTCTTCACGGACATCCGACACGCCAGATCCATCTCTCAATGTCTCAATTCTCTCTTTGCACATAAGACATCACATCAGGCACGCACACACTCAGGCATGGGAAGCACACACCCACGGCGACCCACTCAAGCCGGTCAAGAAATTCACTCGGGCACCACAGTCGTGGGACGCGGTCCTCTGGCAGCGGGAGGACGCCAGCGACATCCGCTTCGCCCCTACCATCAACAGCCCTCGCCGGCCAGGTGACTGCCAACGCCACACCCGATGGCTAGTTCCGGCAAGATCTGCCACCCCCGCGCCATATCGGGCACCCCCTCCCTCGATCTAGAAATAATTGCAAGGGAAGGAGATGGACGGACTATGTGATGCGGGCTAACCTGGATGGGGCCGGCGCTGATCTCGTCGAACTCGATGAGGAAGGAGGGTCTGAGAGCGAGGTGGTCGGCGTACGGTCGCTGGGTCGTCGCCGCTTCCGTCGGGGGATCTGACCTTGTCGCCGCTTCCGCCAGTCGCGACCTCGCCACCGCTTTCGGTGCCTTTTTTTATTTCCTTCCAGAGCGATCCGAGGTTTTTTTTTTCATTTTTTGACAGCAACGCGTGGTGTTTTCACACGAAGCAGCGCGGTTGTTTTGGCGCGAACACTCTCTTTTCGCGCCAGGAATCTTTTCAAGAGGTCGGACCTCAGGCGTAAATTCGTCTGGGTTCAGCGCCTTGGGAAACCAATCCTAAGGAATTTTGAGAACGTAATCCTGTGATCCAAATGCAATCCGTAGGATACAATCCTGAGGTTTACAATCCAGCAAAAATCCTGTGAAAATCCTTCGATCCAAAGAAGGCCTGAGACTACAACCGAGCAAAACACTGAGAGTAGAGCTCCCGATAAAAACAATGAGAGCAAAGCTGCTAAGGGAAACACTCAAAGTACAGCCTCTGAGCAAAACCTGAAGAGCAGAGTGCCCGAGCAAAACACTCAGAGCAGAACCCTGAGGGAAAGTTCATCTTCAAGAAGGGAAAGTTCAAACATCTCAAGTATGTTCGTGTTGAGGATTCCAGAATGATCGACATCATGTTTGAAAGTGGAGCGGCTCCTGAGCTCAAGAAGATTGCCTTGTCCTTGACCAACGAAAAGTCCCAGCTCGATGGGGTTGGTGGCCTTAAAAAATTGAAAGAGATTGAATTGAAGGGTGGAAAATTCCTTCTTTCATCATTTCACAATGCCAATCAAATTTCCAAGGTGACTCTTCGTGATACTCAACTGAAGCAGGAAGATATACGGATCCTTGCTAAGAAAAAAAAACCTACGCTGCCTAGAGCTCTCAGACTTGTCTTACGCCGAAAGCAAGCTAGCCTTCAACAAAGATGAGTTCCCAGCACTTGACCTTCTTACTGTTGAGTGCCGTGCCATCAGCAGCATCAGCTTCACCGATGGGTCTGCTCCTAAGATCGAAAGGATTGTTTGGTCCTTCGACGAGATGAAGTCTCTCTCTGGCATTGACAAACTTCTGAGGTTGAAGGAGATTGAGTGCACTGGTAACCATGTCCCTCATCAAGTGAGAAAAGACATTGCAGCACATAAAGCGCAACCTGTTCTTACACACAAGAAGCGACCACAACAAGTCCCAGCGAAAGAAACAATCACAGCAGAAGAGGATGATGATGCATGGTTTCCACCAATCCCCCGCTGCTTGAAGATCAAGAATCGACACTAGCTGGCTGAGGGAAGGCTTGCAAGGATTTCACTCTCCATCCTCGATCCGCATCTCCATCCAATATCCATTCATCACTGCTTCCCAGAACTGCTGGCCTGTTTGTCATGCTGTCCATATGCGTGCCTGTCATGGTATCACCTTTAATCCCCCGTGCTTGTGTGCATGTTTGTTTATTAATTTCCTGCAAAGTTGTGTGTATGCTCGTGTCTGTTGCGTATGTGTTTTCCTTTGGTTCATTCTGCGCGGCGGAATATTGTTGTTAGGATGAACCACAAATATGTCAGATAATAGTTGTCAAGCTATTTCGTCATTATGTACTTGTAAGGGTTGATGTAAGTATGCTACCCATATGCGTACCCTGGGAAGAACAAACTATCATGAACTGTGTATATTTACCTATACTAAGTGTGTCAGGATGTTATTCACCATTTCAGCATTCTGCATTCTTATATTGCAGTCAGGAACATATGTTGTGTTTGTGCTTCTCCTAGCAATTTGTTCTTAATTCGTTAGGGCTCCATGATACAAAGATATATGAATCGATATACGGAGTTTACAAACTTAGTACCAGCAAATGGGTGTTCCATTTTGATCAGCTACGGAGTTTTGGAACCGACAAGGGATGCGAATGGAATGTTCTGATCGGCCCGGTGGTCTACTATTGGAGTTCATTACAGCGCTTATACTTGAGCCAGTGTGCAAACACTGCACGTATGATACTCCCTCCGCCCGCTTTGCGCTACTCCCAAGGACTCGAACCACATCTTCTTCTCGTGTGTGTCCGCGCAATTTGTTTGGAGCTGCTTTCGCGAGGCGGTGGGCGGAAATTGGTGCCACAGCAACTTCCCCGACCTATATTCAGAACTCCAGTCCTCCCCCTTGGCGTCTCGCCACATTAGGTGGCTTGAGATTGGGGTCATTGCTTGGACCCTCTGGACGATCCGCAATAAGCTTGTGATCCAGCGCGTTCCTCTTCGGCGGGCTACTGACGCTATCTTCAAACTCTCTGATTTCTTGCAGCTTTGGTGGCCGCTTAGCCGCCCTGAGGACCGTGACGCCATCTCTGCCTTCATCGCCGACCTTCGCTCGATGGCCGTCCGTCTGTCTCTGCCGCCCCCGCCACCTCCGCCGGAGCCCGGTTAGTCGCATGTGTGGCTCCTTGGTTCCTATGCTGTTTTTCTTTTTGTTTCTTTGGGCTTGTTAAGCTGTGCCCTCAGCAGAATCTTCGTACTTGTGTGTGAGACTTGGGTGCGTGTGTTTAAACTAGTCCTTGTATGTGTGCTCTTTAACGGTTTGCTTTATTTATAAAGTGGGACGAAAGCCTTTTTTGGTATGATACTCCCTCCGTTCCAAAATAAGTGTCTCAACTTTGTACTAACTTTAGTATAAATTTACACTAAGTTTGAGACACTTATTTTGAGACGGAAGAAGTATTTACCTTCTCAAAATTCTGCAATTGATGTGCTAATTCTGCAATCAGCACTGGTATGGTTGTGCTCCTCCATACAATCTGTGGTTGAGAATCTATCTTAGTTTGATGATTACAAATTATTGCTAGAGATTATAAGTATGTCTTGCTCTGAATGCCTGAATCCGCCGTGCTGTCGACCACAACTCCGCTGTGTTTGTTTAGTGTATGATATATAATATCGTTGTAAGACTGCAACTGTTGTACCAGTACCTCATGGAATCTTCAAAAATATATTTGAATGCAGCGCTAATATTGCAGCAGTAGGTGGCTGCGTTTGTGCTTCTCCTAACAATTTGTGATCTGGGAACGAACTGAACCGTTGGTGTCATCAGTCACGGTGCTTAGATTTGTTTTATATCTATACAAAATAATAAATGAACTATTGCTTCTGGTGTTACTTCAGGAAAATTGCCCCAAAATTTGCAAAATATTATCCATCAATGCCACTTGTAAGTGATAAAAACGTTTCACACAGGCGAATCCCCCTATGCTGCGCTCTGGCGCTGGGACAAGATGCAGTGCGCCCGTTTGGGCCCGCCCATGCTCGGCGGACTATTTTTAAGTTTCTTTTTTATTTTCGTTTTTTCACCTTTAAATAATTCGGGACCACAAAAAAGTTCCGAATTTTTTTAAAAAATTATAATTTAAAAAAAATGTTCACAATTTTGTTAAAAACTGTTTGCTTATTCAAAATAATGTTCAAAATTTTGAAAACAATTTTTTAGGAAATCAAAATATGTTCACATTTTTTAAAATTTCGTGTATTAAAAAGTGTTAATGAAATTGAACAAAATTTCTCCAATTCAAAAAATATTCATGAATGGAGAAATATCCTAAAAATTCAAAAACTGTCCGTGACTTACAAAATAGTTTATTCATGCATAAAATGTTCACTGATTCAGAAAATGATCATGCATTTTAAAAAATGTTCGTTAAATCAAAACATTGTTCGTGAATTTCAAATTTTGGTCCACAAATTTCCAAAAAAATGTTCGCCGATTAAAGAAAATTGTTTTAAAAAATGTTTGCAAATAGTATAAAATGTTCATGAATTCAGATAATGTTCTTTATTTTAGAAAATGTTCTTTATTTTAGAAAATTTTGAAAATTTGTAAGTGTTCATGAATTTTGAAAAATGTTCATGATTTCAAATATGTGCACGAGTTTAAAAAAATGTTTATGATTTCACAAAATTGAGAGTGATAGTGTATCTCGGTGGTGCGGCAAAATATGGTCATAGCCGTTGGAGATTATGATTTTTTTTCTCGTTGCAGTGCACTGACCGTTTTGCTAGTATCTAATAAAACTGGAGCTAAGTTTTTTTTGTTTGTGGGAAATGTAGGTAGCATGTTTAATCGCTAACCGCCTGATGACAGGGAGCATGGTTGATTACGAAGAGATATTAATCAAATCTCAGGTTGTGGAAGCAAGTGATGATTATGTTTCTTCCCATTAAAGTAGAGGTCCCTGTGGGGCTGTACTAGTAAATTAGTACTCCCTCTGTTCACTTTTATAAGGCTTTGGAGACATTTCAGACAAAGTACAAATTAGCTCATTTTCAGTTGTTTGAAATGACTTATAAAGGTGAACGGAGGGAGTACTTCCTCCGTAAAGAAATATAAGAGCGTTAGTGATCGAAACACTTTTATATTTCTTTACGATGGAGTATCAAACAGACTATCATAATATGTAAACTGTACAATTTAGACTTCAGGTATGCGATTACAATTTGAACTGCCAAAACATATTATATTTAGGAACAAAGGTAGTACACGTTGACAGACTCAACATGGTCTGTGACCAGTTTCTTCTGTGCCTTCATCAATTTAACATTTTTTTTGCGGGGCCATCAATTTAACATTGGTATTGGTACTATGGAAACTAGATGGTGTGATCGATTACACACGGATGGCATGAAAGGGGTGTTGATACCCTTATAAAGGGGCTTCAATTCTAGAGGATTGACTAATTTGTTGCTACGGGACATGTTTGAATGATTCAATAGCACTGCATTTTCGTGCCAAGTATATGCAAGATGAGACATTAGAAGAATAGTGAATAAGCACGGCTGTGAACTGCTCCATGTATTTCTATGGAGATCACCTCATGGTAGCGCTATATGTCTTGGCGAACCACCAACCCAACCACGATGTAGCCACCATCACTCATCGTGTTTCACAATGGTAGCTGGTAACACCCAGACGTACACCATGAATATATGATCTCCATATTAATCAACACTCAAGGTCGGTCCTGGCATTCCAGAGGCCCTTGTGCGAACTGAGAAAATGGGCCCTTAAACTATATAATAGACAAAAAAACTTCAATGTACAGAGAAAAGTCATTATAAAAGCAAGCGTCAATTTCATTAGCAAATATGGTCTTAATACACCACGGTCCACGGATATATCAAATGATTACAAGATTAGGATACACGCTCCAACAACCCACAAGTCTTGTATGAACTCTTAACTAAATTGTTCTCAATTCTTGATCCAACACGACAGAAGCTACAACTCCAGCTCTACCAGTCCATCCACAAATGTGCATCACCAAACATCAGGAGCCACCTGAAAAATACACAAAAAAGAAGTGAATGGCATACTCAAGAGAAGCGACACCTTCGAGCATTTTTAGAGGCAAAATCACTAATAATAGTGTCAAGATCAATGTTGTCCAACATATCTTTCTCAATACAGCACATGACCAAGCCATTCAATCTCTCTTGTGACATAGTTGATCTCAAATAGTTCTTTAGTAATTTTAGTTTTGAAAAACTTCTTTCAGCAGATGCTACAGTAACAGTAACAGTTAAGAGGATTCGATAAGCAATGGACACATTTTGATAGCAATCTGCAGCTCTAACAAAATCAAAAATCTCATCTGCTGACATTAATCTATTTGGTAAAGTCATTTGAAGCACTCTTAATTCAGAACAGAAATCATCTAAATTAACATCTGACGAGCTAACATGAGAATACGTATTTGAAAATTTAGTGCAACATTCTCTAAGTTCTTTATCATCCAAAGACTTCAATTTTTCGGAGTTGAACAAGAAACCAAATATACTTTCAAATGACTTCAAATCCTCAAATCTTTTGGTTAGTGAAGCAATCGCTACATCTATCATGACTAGAAAATATTTAACTCTAAAGGACTCCTCCTCAGCTGCTTGCGCTTCTGCATTTATTACATTTTCTTCATCGTCATTATTTTCATCAAAATGTATTTTTCTCATAACACGACGTTTTGTCAGAAATCTAGGTTCAATATCCATGGCAGATGCAATAGATTTTGCAATATTTAAACTAGATGTAGAGCCATCAGTTCTGTACTTCTGAAAAAAAAGATTGCACCTTCAATTTGCTTAAGGGTAATGTCAATGCAAACAAATTTAGACTGCAACTTCTTACTTATAGTGTTTATGGTAAATAAAACGTCATGCCAAATGATCATACCAAGTAAAAAGTTCAAAATTCTTAAGTGCAGTAACCAAAGAATGTGCATCGCTCTTAGTTTTTGGGTCATCACTAGAAGTTCTTTCCAATTCCAATAAAGCTAACAATATCTGAGGAGCTTCATACCGAATAGCTTGGACACTTTTTATTCGACTCTCCCAGCAAGTATCACACAAAGGTTTCAAAGTTAGATCCTTAACTTTATTAACCAATAGCTCCCATCTTTTAGTAGAACCGAAAAACAATGTATAAATTCGTTGCACAACTCCGAAGAAGGTAATAGCTTTGCTACATGATTTTGCCATGTCACAAAGTGTAAGATTGAGGCTATGACAGGAACATGGCATGTACAATGCTCTAGGATTTATTTCAAGCAAACGTGTTTTAGCACCTTGATGTTTTCCTTTCTTAGAACCATTATCGTAGCCTTGACCTCTAACATCATTAACATTCAAATCAAGAGATTTAAGGGCACCTACTAACTCATTGAAGAGTCCTAGTCCAGATGTATCATCCACCTTCAAGAACTACAGAAAATACTCTTCTATTTTTGTAGTGTTACTTGACATGTTTACACACCTCACAATTAGAGTCATTTGTTCTTGATGGCTTACATCAGGGGTACAATCTAGAATTACAGAGAAATATTTGGCATCCTTAATTATCCTTATGATAGTGTTTTTAACACCTTGTGCAAAAATATCAATCAGCTCATTTTGAATCTTATGGCCAAGATAGTGATGATGAATTTCACTATTTTGAATACGCCTAGTATGGTCCTGCATTATAGGATCAAATTCTGCCATCATTTCTATTATTCCCAAAAAGTTACCATTGTTATATTGATAAAGTTTCTCATTCGATCCTCGAAAAGCCAAATTATGTTTAGCAAGAAACTTCACAGTAGCAACAATTCTTATTAAAACTTGTCTCCATCGCCCTTTTTCTTTTGCAATTTCTTGCTGCAATTCTTTGTCAATTGTTTGATTTTTATTTAGTCTCAGCCTTACCCCATTCCAAGTATTCATGTTAGTGATATGCTCAATACTATTCTCATGAACTTTGAGCCTCTGGCTAAGATGTTGCCAATCACTTAGTCCCTGGGATGCTAACGTACTTTTGTTACCTTCCGATTTAAACAATTTGTAGCAAAAACAGTAAACTTTATTCGCATCCTTAGAGTACACCAACCATTTCCTATCACTAACCTCCCCATTACTTAGATTTCTTGAGTAGTAGGCATTTGAAAAATGTCTACCGTTATCATCTGGATGATACACAAGATTTAAATCCCTTGTAGGCCCTTTCTCTATTAGAATGTCTCTTGATTTATTGTCAAGAATTTCCCAAGTTCTAGGGTCATAAATATCTAAACTAGAAGATTTGTGTTCATCTTCTTTAGGATTTTCAGTATCAGAAACATTCTCATGGCCACCCAAATTTGTAGAATCGTCGATGTCAACATTTTCCTCCACTAAGTTTGCATCAGATTGTTCTTCTTCAACACTATGAACAACTAATACATCTGGATTCTCGGCAGTGGATTTTTGTAAAACGAATTTACGAATAGCACCCTTTGAGTTCCAATGAATACATCTACAAGTTTCTTCTTTTTCCTTTTCGCACAACCAGATAAATGCTTTTTCGGCAACATGGTTACAGAAAAATGGAGAGATAACACCTGAAATCTTGTCTTCTTGAATCCTGTTCTTGGTCTCTTGGAGTAAATATAAGAAATCCCAGTATCCACCGCTGCTCTACACTGCTCTAGATTGCCATGGCCGGTTCTAGAATCAAGCAGGTTAAACATCAGCACATGAATCCATCATAAATAGAAAATAGACAAGGGGAAAAATTGAGATGCAAAAAGGGGGGGAATTGAGATGCAAAAAATTAGGAGGACGTGCCTGGACTCCACGTCTCCACTCTCCACCGCCGGACAGTCGGATCCTGACCGGCTCGCCTCTGTGGATTCGTGTTCCTGCCAGGGCACAGGGTGTGTCGCCGCTGGCCGGCTCGCCTCCGTGGATCCGTTCGCCGGTGCCCTTGGGGTATTTGTAAGATGCAAAGAAACCCAAGTGTGATACTAACGGAAAATTCATTAATTAGCTTGGGTAGTTTGGCTCGTGGCCTCTTAGGAACTCGGGCAAGGGGCAATGAATTGGATTTGGGGAAGAGGAAGAAGATGAGAATGGGAAGGAGTCGAGCCAGAGTTAAGGAGACGACTGGTTTGCGGCTGGCGGCGTGTTTTTGGGGGACTGGGAGAGACGGCGTGGCTGCTCGCTTCTTCATGGGCTGGGCTATTTCGCTTGCGTACTAGTACTATTTTTTTGAATATACTGTACATACTATACATGCACAGGGTATGGGCCCCTACTCGGGCTGGGCCCTAGGCCATCGCACTCGCCGCCATGGCCCATATCTACTCAAGACAATGGCCGAGCTATGTAGGATCCTGGGGGCTCCCCCCCCCCCCCCCCAACATGGAACAAACTTGTGAAGAAAACAAAATGTGAGGGCTTAGTTGAGAACTTTTTTAGCTTTTGCCCCCTCCCCCAAACACATGTATTTTCCATTTTGCCCCCCAGCAGATGTTGTCTAGCTCCGCCACTGACTCAAGAGTGTACGCTCTCCTCACACAACAAAAGAGTTTATGCTCTGACACAATATCATATTCGGAAAGCACATCACTAGTAGTCTTGAACTTGTAGTGAATTAAAATAATATAATTCTTAGTCTTGTTTGTTTGCCTAATTTTCTTAGTTATTATTAAAGCTTGGTTTTGTCTGAACCTGTAATTAGCTCTTTGGGAAGTATCCAAACAAACAATTTTTGCAAAAATCATCTGAACTTGTTGGGGGCATGTGATGAATGTCCCGGCTAGTACCATTGCGAGTTTAAGATATATTTTCATCCCATGAACCGGTACCCTTGCGTCGCCCCACGCCTCCAGGCTCCACCCTCCACCCGATCGCTCGCCGCCACCTGAGGTAGGCTCCGGTCAAATCTGAGCCACGGTCAAGGAAAGTGGCGGCGGGGTTGTGCTACTCCGTCTTGGTGGAAGGGGTTGAGGGCCATGGACTTGGAGCGGTGGCTCCGTCCGTTCTTGTGCTGCTCCCTCATGGTGGAGGGCCTTGGATCTGGGGCGGTGGCCCCGTGTGGCCTCCCTGGCCGATGGAGCGGCGGGGCTGGCGGGTGCCGGGGGTCGGCTTGGGTGGTTGGCAATCTACCGGCGGGTTGGTGCCATGGCTAGCAGCCCCGGAGGCCGATGGCTCCGATCTTTCCTCTACCTTCATTCCCTACTAAGTGCACTACGTCTCACCGAACATGTCCACGCTGATGCTAGCCGGTCACCGGGCTGGGGCGAAGCGGGTGGTGGACATCAAGATCAAGCAAGGTTGTCAGAATCGCGATTCTGTTATACGATTCTACGACTTTATGATCCAAACTAACCCCTATGATTCTACGATTTTAATTCTTAGAATCTACGTTTCTACGATCCTGATAGTGGAGATTCTACGATTTGCGATCCTACCATCAAAGCTCCGATCTGTTTCAAAATCGCGATTCTGACAACTTTGAGATCGAGATAACTCCCTGGTTAGCTCTGGCCAGCCGCGACGATGACGACGCCCGATAGCGCCTGTCTTTTTTCTGGAGACGACGTTCGGCTCTGCCATGCCTCTTCCCACGTCATTGCTTCTCGGGTGAAAACCCTAACTGTGGTAGGCTGCAATGGCACTCAAGGCGCCGTGTCCTTCGAAGGTGTCGCCGTTAGAGCTATGTGGTGGTGGGTGCCGTTTGGGTTCATTGGCACGTGCAGGTGGCGTGCCCCTCCTCCTCTAGCGGGCATCTACTCTGGGGGAAACCCTAGATATGGGTCTCCCGGATCGGATGATGACAGAGACTTTGGTGCTGTTTTCCCTCCTTAGGGCATTGTTTTGGAGCAGATACTAACTGGAGGGGTCAACAGGTGGAGCCGTGTCACATCTACCGCATTGAAGACGGTGGGTCTCGACGGCGTGGCGCAGTGGAGCCTCAGTGTTAGACAGGGGTTGATGGACACACGCAAGCTGGTGATAGTGTCTGACATCTTGGTGATGTCGACGACAATTGGGCCTGACAATGTCAATGCGATGATCCCTCCTGAAGATGGGACGAAGATGGGACGGTGAAAGATGGCGTCGGCGGATCCTAGAGCATGAGCATGCGGTGTGCGCTGTCGGTCGCATAGACTGGTTGGTGCTCTCGGCTTGCCATGAGGCGGCTTCTTGAGGCCACTGGATTAGATGCTGTGTGTTGGTGCTGTCAGGGCACATCATCATACTTGTAGGTGTAGCAACTTTGTTTCCTCGAAGGTGGCTTTGGATTGATCTTTGTATTTATTTTGTTAGATTTCGTTGAATAACATAATAAAGATGGGTTGATCCTCCTTTTCGAAAAGAAAAAAAGTCTTCCGGTTCACCTAGAGAGAGCAAAGATGATCAGGCCAGTGTTCCTATGTAGCATGTGTCCATATGAGAGCTCGATTGGCATGTGTGTATCTTCTTAATGCGACAATGAGATTAATGAAAACTTCATAATCATTATAGGTGATACTTGATTCAAATTATTCTCACTGTATTCGCTGGCACCTGTTAATCAACCCAGAGTCTCGCCAAGTGGGTACAAAAATCAGATTTTCTTCCTCGTCCACAACGTCTCCTCTCAGCTTGCTCTCCCCCCACCCCTCGGCGTCGCCAGCCCCTGTGCCGACGGCGCGGCCGTGCCTCCGCCGCCCGGCTGAGTTCTCCACCGGCCCCGACATGCTCCCGGTTTCCATGTCTCCTCGCAGCCCCGCCTCCTCGGAGAGGGTTGCCCTCTCGGACGTGGGGTCCGCCCTCGGATCCCCGGCTCCGTCGTTCGTCGATGTGGTCTGCTCTGGGCATTCAAGGCATGCGTCGCCGGCCTCGCCTCGCACTGCCTCACCCCTCAGGCCTGACCCGCCTGTGCCGCCTGCCCCGTCGCGGCCGCGCATTCAATCCATTGTGGTGGTGGTTGAGGGCGGCCGTGGACCCGCCGGGCCGGGCAGGCCTGCGGCCTCGCAGGCGACCGTTTCACAGGATTGGCAAGTGGTCTGATGCAAGGGCAAGAAAGGGACGCTACTCCGACCCGCCAATGGCACCGACGCTATTACTGCTCCACCCACCTCAACCACCGCCGGCCGCGGCATTCATGCCAGCTCCACCTATAAGGCCGACCTCCACGGTAGATGCTTCCGGTGTCTCAGCTCCTCTCACAGGGTTGCTTCCTGCCACAGTGAAATACGGTGCATCCACGACCTCGTCCTTGGCCATACCACCCACCACTACCCATCTTGCCACCTTCCTCGCGTTCCGCTCTCCACCCTCGACGAGCCGCGCTGCCGCCCCCCTCCCCCGCGGCTGCTGGTCCTCTCCCGCATCGCTTTCCCGCAAAGCCACCCTAACCACGACCGCGCTCCTGTCCTTTCTCGGTTGGTCTTCCCACCGCCACCGTTGCCACCTCCGTCTCGGCCAACCGTGCCAGCTCCTACAGCTACCCCTACACCTACGCCTGCCATGGAAATGGCAGCATGCTTCTCCTATGGTCTGACGAGGGGGAACCGCCGCTGCCGCAAGCCGGTGTGCCTCATCGAGGAATCCCAGGAGGCGCTGGACGAAGAGGCGTGGCTGCGCGAGTTTGCCCTCGTGTTCACCGCCATGGGCTTGCCGGATTTGGTGCCCGCGGACGTCGCGGCGGCTGTCCGCATGGAGTTCCCAGATGTGCCCTCCAACGGCCTTCAGGTCTCCCTGATGCAGACGGGCTCGTTCTTCGTGCGCTTCGCTCATCGCTGGTGGTTCGACTTGGTGCGTGGCCACGATATGGTGCACGCCCACGGCACGCCCCTGCTGGTCCGACGGTGGAACCGGTTGACCTTCATGACCTTCGTCAAGTGCCGGTACAGCATGCGGCTCTTCATCCAGGGCATCCCGCCGCACGAGTTCAGCCTTAACACCGCCCAAGACCTGCTTCCGAATGCCTCTTCTACCAGGTGGCCATTGGGTCCCTCGACAAGCTTGACATGTCCTACTTCGTCGCCCGGGCCTGGGTGGGCGACCCCGACGAGGTGCCGACAGAGACCGTGCTCACCGTCTGGCCCGCACCCACTGCTCCGACCCGCTGGCGCACGTCTCCCTCCCGCCAGGCTTTGGGCTGGATGGGGAGGAGGGGAGAACTGCGCCTGCACCGAGCACCTCCCTAGCAAGCTTCACTACTCGGTGCTCGTCCACGTCGACTCCGTCACCTACTACCCTCCCCGCTCTGAGTATGCGGTCCGGCGCGATGGGGGCGACGAGGACGATGATGCATCGCCGCCCGAAGAGCTGCCGCACCCGTCGGAGCACGGGACTCCCATAGACGTCACCAGGGCCCGAACGGGCTTAGGCCTCTCGCTGGCCGAACGGAAGGGCCGCCGCCGAAATGGTCGCCCTACTCCGGCCACTACAGGCGGGTGCCCGGCGTGTTGCAGCCCGAAGAGATCTATGGCAAGGCCAACCGCGAGCTTTCTTCCCCTATCCTCATGCCGGCGGACGCAGACGAGTGTCCCGGCGACAACGCCTCCCTCGGCGGCTCGTCGATGGCGGAGCCGCGCGCGGTGGTTGCAGACGTCGAGCCGGCTATGCTGCATGCGGGCGTCATGTCACGCACCCCACGCGTGGGGCCCCCTATGCTGCAGGCCCTGGTGGTCCAGCCTCTGGTGCATGAGGACACAGGCGGGGCCCTGTCCCTGGTGGGCATGGGGCATCTGTCCCAGTCTCCGGGGGAGGCAGCTGACAGCGGGGTGCGGGCACCCACTTCCCCGCCAATGATAATTGCGGCAGCTTGCACCCCTGCGACATCGGATCTACTGGCCGCAGTTCCCCCTACACGTCCACCGTGGTGGGGCCGCTGTCAGGTGGTCGGGCGGGCTGTTCGAGGCCCACCACGGATGGACCCTTGGTCGCTGCTCTGCATGGTGCGCTGACCCTGGTGGATGGACCGCTGAACGCGCCTCTGCATGCCCATGCTGGTGCTGCTGAAGAGGGAGACCCCACACGGGATGGGGCCATGGTGGTGGGCCCTGGAGGAGATGTCGGTGGGGTTGGCGCCCTCCCCATCACCCACAATCAGGCCACAAAGCTCTTCCTCGACCTGGTGGCTGCTCCCATGGAATCGGCCGTCCTGCAGGCCCCAAAAGTACCACACGGACGTTGATGCCGACCGGCGTGGGCGACGGCGACGACCACGAGACGTAGCTACCGCCTGAACTGCAAGAAGAGTCTCTTCCCTGCGGCTCAAGGGAACGTCATGACGCAGGCGCGGCACCTTGTCATGTCCAAGTGAGGGCTTGCCATCCCGGAGCGTGGCGAGTCTGTGGAGCTACGCCTTGCCGAGTACCAGAGGACCTTTGACGAGCCCCTCTCGCCTGTTCAGATCGAGGCTCTCTCCGTGCTGGCTAGGGCGGGCAAGAATTCAGCACCGCCAGCCCTGGCTTCGTCTTAGGCTGTTGTGACAGTTGTTAGTCGATCTTGTTCCCTTATGGAAGACAACTGGTTAGTTTGGAATGTCAGGGGTTTGAACAACCCAGCTAGGAGAGCCGTGGTTAAGAAGTTGGTGTATCGCAACAATGTATCCCTAGTTTGTTTGCAAGAGACAAAGCTATCATTCATCGATAGAGCTATGGTGGCCCAATGCTGTGGCAATGATTTCTTGGAGTTTGCATACCTGCCCACGGAGGGCTCCAGAGGAGGCATACTTCTGGCTTGGAAAGGGAACCATTACTCCCTACCCGGTGTCACCATTCTCACGCACGTCGTGGCTGTGACTGGGTGCAACGCCAAGGGAGAGCAGTTTGGGATCATTGGTGTATATGGTCCGCAGCGCTGAGATGAGAAGATGCGGTTTCTTCTTGAACTCAGGCAGATGATGCAGAACTCGATACCCGCTGGGGTTGCCCTAGCTTTGGTTGGAGACTTGAACCTCATCACGTGGGCCACTGACAAGAACAACTCCCGAATCAACCGTCGATGCATCACAGCTTTTAGGTGTTTTATCAACGAGTTACAACTGAAGGACCTAGACCTACATGGTCACAGGTACACATGGAGTAACGAGCAAGATTAGGCCACAATTGTGAAGCTAGATCGTATACTCATCAATGGAGATTTCGAGGAGTTGCTGCCCGACTGCATGTTGCATGCGCTGTCCTTAGAGATCTCGGACCACTGCCTTTGTTGCTCAACTGTGAGATTGCTTTTCGGCAGGTGTGATGTTTCAGATTCCAGAACCATTGAATCAAATTGGAGGGTTTCGAGGAGGTGGTCTATGCCGCATGGCAGGGGGGCTACGGCCGGTGACCCCGTGGGCCAGTTCGCCGGGAGGCTCAAGGCCATGGCCAAAGCACTCCAACGCTGGCAGGCCCAATTCTGCAACAACATCAAGCTCAAGGCGGCCATCACGAGTGAGATCATTGGGCATATCGACAGGGCTATGGATCGGAGGCCTCTTACGGCAGACGAGAGGCAGTTCAGGGCCAACTTGAAGATGCAGCGACTCGGATACGCCGCGCTGGACAGGGCTATCTAGCGGTAGAAATCGAGGGTCAGAGGGATAAAGGAAGGAGATGCAGGAGCAAACTTCTTCCATGCCAAAGCTACGGCGCGGAGACGCAAAAACTTCATCCCCAAACTGCAGGTGGACGGGGTCACAGTAACTGATCAGGAAACCAAGGTGAAACCCTTCCACTCCTTCTTCGAGCCAATCTTCGGATCCAAGAAGCTAAGGCCAAGGAAGCTGAACTTACATGGGCTCGGATATGAACGGATTGATCTCAGTGACATGGATGCACCCATCACAGAAGAGGAAATCCTTGCCAACATAGCGGAACTGGATGGCAATAGAGCACCCGGACCCGATGGACTCACAGACCTATTTTACAAACGCTGTTGGCCCATCATCAAGGCTGACCTAACTGCAGCCATCCAGGCTGTACAGGCCAACACGACGACCCATCTCCACCGCCTGAACCAAGCTACCATGATCCTACTTGAAAAGAGTGCCGACGCCGCCACCATGAAGGACTACATGCCGATCAGTCTAGTATGTAGCTTCGCTAAACTGATCACCAAAATCTTGGTGACTAGGCTACAAAGGAGGATGAACGATCTGTTGGGCCATGTCAGAATGCATTCATCAGAGGTAGGGCCATCCAAGACAACTTCTGCTTTGTCAGCGACCTGGCCAAGGCCTTCCAGAAATCCAAAACGCCTGCCCTTATGCTGAACCTCGACATCCAACGTACCTTCGACACGGTGTCCTGGGAGCTCCTGCTTGAGCTGCTGACCACAAGGGGTTTTGGGAGAAAGTTCACCAACTGCCTGGCTGCGCTCCTCTGTACCTCCTCCACGAGAATTCTTGTCAATGGTGAGCTCTCCGAGAGGATTGATCTAATGAAGGGTCTCAGGCAGGGCGACCCCCTCTCCCCACTGCTGTTTGTCTTGGTGATGGACTGCCTGGCAGTACTAATTGACAAGGCAGTGAGCATGGGGATTATGGGCCCTATTGGAGTCCAAATATTGCTGTTCCGGACATCTCTATACGCAGACGATGCAGTGATGTTCATCAACCCTTGCCGGCGCGAGATTGTTGCCGTCAGCCAGATCCTAATGCTGTTCGGCGATGCCACGGGCCTGTACACGAATCTTGCAAAGTCATCTGTATCCCCCATCTGCTGCGCGAGGATGGACCTGCAGGAATTGCTTCAAAACTTGAACTGTCCGATCAAGCATTTCCCGTGCACCTACCTCGGCATGCCCCTTGCAGGTTCAAAGCTTAAGAAGAATGATCTCCAACCAATATGTGACAAGCTCGTCAGCAGAATGAAGGGCTGGAAGATGGCCTTACTCACCATGGACGGGAGGCTGGACCTGGTCAAAATGGTGCTCTCGGCCATGCCGATCTTCCAGATGATCACGTTGATCATGCCAACTTGGCTTGCAAAGCTGATTGACAAGGTGTGGCGTGGCTTTCTCTGGGAGGGCAACGAGGTGGCATCGGGCGGCAAATGTCTGGTCAGCTGGAGAACTGTCTGTAGGCCTAAGGAGCTCGGCGGGCTCGGCATCACCAATGTGCTGGCACATAGTAGGGCACTACTGATGCGATGGCTTTGGCAATCCTGGACCGACGGCAACAAGGCGTGGGCCGGACTTGAAATTCCAATTGACCGCACTGTCATAGCCCTCTTCAACGCCTCGGTCGATTTCCAGCTCGGCAATGGTGAGCGCATTCTCTTCTGGAAGGAGCCATGGTTCAAAGGTGTCTGTCTCTAGCATGCCTTCCCGGTGTTATTCGAGCATTGCACGAGGAAGAACCTTAAGGTTGCCCAAGCACTTGGGGATGGCAGGTGGGTGAGACATCTCAATAAACACCTACCTCTACAGGCCACCAGAGAGTTCTTGCCACTTTGGGAAGGGATCAGCAACACTGCCCTCTCGATGGTGCGCGGCCAGGTGCGGTGGAGATGGACTTCCGATGGGATCTACACGGCCCGATCGGTGTACCTCATCCAGTTCGAGGGATGCGCCAGGAGTGGCTTCGCTGACTTTGTCTAGAACACAGACGCGCCTGGCTTGTGCAAGTTGTTCGCGTGGTTGGCAATGCTTGGGCGATGCAATACTGCCGACGTACTAGCTAAGAAGGGATGGCCCCATAATACAGCTTGCTCATTCTGTGCCGGACCAATGGAAGATGCCATCCACCTGCTGGCTACCTGCCCTTTCACGTTGCAAATTTGGCAAGCCGTCCTTCGCCATTGCAGTCTACCACAGGAACTCGCCCCTGCCCTGCCACGTAATCACTATCACAATGGACTGAACACATAGCTTCTGTGCGTCCAGCGGTGCAAAAGAAGAAGTGGAGTGCCTTGGTACAATTAGTCTGGTGGTCAACTTGGAATTTATGTAACGCTAGAATCTTCCGGAACCAACAATCACCGGTCCGGACAGTGGTGGAGAGACTGATTGAGGAGGCAAGCGTTTGGCGAGCTGCAGGACGAGGCAACGCCAACTCCTTGCTGAACAGACCCAAAGAACCTGACTAAGGGCCTGCACTAGATCATGACTAGTACTGGAGTAGGAACTGGCCAATGCTGCATGTTGGACCTGTATATCCATTCTAACAATTTTCCCTTAACCCCCCAAATATCAATGAAAAGCTGCTCTCAGCATTTTCGTCAAAAAATCTACCCAGAGTCTTGCTTTCCCTTGGATGGAAGAAAATGTTTGATCGGGGTGGACAAGTGTTGGCTGGAAGTGGATGCACACTACCCATTACACCAGGTCGTTTTCGTATCAGAAAATATGAGACGTCCATGCAGATTATCAAATCTCATGTACCTAATCGACTTGTAGGAGCAGGGGATGGAGCTACTAACTATGGACCCGTAGGTCTGAAGGAAACTACTCACACTTCATCGGAGAGGCTATGGTGTTGATGTAGAAGCCCTCCGTGATCGATGCCTCCTCCAGCGGAGCTCCGGAAGAGGCCCCAAGATGGGATCTCATGGATACAGAAAGTGGCGATGGTGGAATTAGGGTTTTGGCTCCTGTTCTGATCTTTTGTGTGTACGTGGATATATATAGGAGGAAGAAGTACGTCGGTGGAGCAACAGGGGGCCCACGAGGGTGGAGGGCGCGCCTGGGGGGGGGGGGGCAGGCGCGCCCCCTACCTCGTGGCCTCCTGTTAGTTGGCTTGACGTAGGGTCCAAGTCTCCTAAGTTGTATTCGGTGAGAAAATCACGTTCCCGAAGGTTTCATTCCGTTTGGACTCCGTTTGATATTCCTTTTCTTCGAAACCCTAAAATAGGCAAAAAAACAACAATTCTGGGCCGGGCCTCCGATTAATAGGCTAGTCCCAAAAATAATATAAAAGAGGATAATAAAGCTCAATAATGTCCAAAATAGGAGATAATATAGCATGGAGCAATCAAATATTATAGATATGTTGGAGACGTATCAGGTACATGTCCGGATGACCCGGTTGTAACAATCACAGAGGTGCTCCCTTTATGCCCTAGCCGAACAATTGGGAACGTAGGGCATAAGCACAGGAGCGAGGCAACCCAGATTGGCAAAAACATAAGTCATAGAGGTGCATAGAATGACAAAAGGATGTATATCCATAAATGACACATATATTATGAGCTCTAGGCTTGGTATAATAATAAGCTTCTACTTACAGAAGCCCCCAGTCGTGGCGGGGTGTGTACATTTAAGGATGTGTACCCCTCAAGTGTTTGGTTTATCCGAACACACCATGGGAACGTATGAAAACAAAAAAAAGGAAAGAACTGAAAAGGATACAAAAGAATGAATAAGAAGCATGGTCGTACTTATCCGTAGAATCTTCAGAGCCGGGCAACGTTCCAAGGGTTCGACTCTAAGCGATTATCCGATGCATTGTGAAGGAGGTAGGCTCCTCCAGTGAGAACTTCATCTATACTGAAGGGACCCTCCCATTTTGGTTTGAGTTTGTCCTTTTTCTTCTTTGGGAGGCGTAAGACGAGCTCACCGACGTTATAAGTCTTTGCCCGCACTTCTTTGCTTTGATATCTTCGAGCTTGTTGTTGATAGAATGCAGAACGGGCTTTTGCGACATCGCGCTCCTCCTCCAGGCCATCTAAGTCGTCCTGCCAATCGAGATCGGCCTCTCTCCCTTCATACATGAGCACTCAAGGTGAATCATGAACAATGTCGCAGGGCAAGACAGCCTCTGCGCCGTACACCATGAAGAATGGTGTGTATCCGGTCATGCGGTTGGGCATGGTCCACAGCCCCCAGAGTACGGAGTCGAGTTCTTTGACCCAGTGTTTATCCGACCCCTTTAGGGATCGCACTAGTCTAGGTTTGATGCCGCTCATTATTAGGCCATTAGCCTGTTCGACTTGACCGTTTATTTGAGGGTGATATACGGAGGCATAATCGAGCTTGATGCCCAGGTTAGCACACCAATTTTTTTACCTCATCGGTTGTGAAGTTAGAGCCATTGTCCATAATAATGTTGTGTGGGACACCATAACGGTGTATGACACCGGATATAAAATCTACCATCGGTCTGGCTTCAGCTGTTTTTACTTGTTTGGCCTCTATCCACTTAGTGAATTTATTCACCATGACCAGTAAATATTTCTTATTATGGCTTACCCCTTGAAGGGGTCCGACCATGTCTAGCCCCCACACCGTGAAAGGCCAGGTAATGGGGATTGTTCTTAGGGCAGTGGGCAGCATATGGCTTTGATTGGCAAAGAGCTGGCATCCGACGCATCTGCTCAGGCCGTGGGCCAGAAGAAACCTGTACGGAAGGCCTTGCTTATGAGGGCCCGAGCTGCGGCGTGATGGCCAAGAGCTGCCGCCCCTCCTCTTCGGAGATACTTCTTTGAAGAACTCCAATAGTGCTTTTCTTGTAGAGTTCTCCTTCTGTTCACCAGGGAGCTCCAGCCTATTAAGGTAGGCTAAGAAGGGTTCGGTCCATGGAGCAATAACCGCCATGATTACATGGGCGGAAGGCGCGAGGTTCGAATTCCCACACACCTCAAGGTGTTGTATGCCCATAGAAACGGCCATCCAGAGTCCATGCAGTAGTGCTTCATATTCGGTCGCGTTATGTGAGTCCGTATACATGATTTGTAATACATAACGGACTGTGTCCCCTATAGGGGATGTTAGGATGACATCAGTCCCCAATCCGGCTAACATTTTGGAGCCGTTGAAGTACATCACCCAGTTGGAGTAGGTGTTGTACTTTTGGGGAGTTCGGCTTCTGTCCATTCGGCGGCAAAGGCGGCCAACACCTGAGATTTAATATCTCGGCGTGGCTTGTATTTTATTTCAAATGGTAAGAGCTTGATAGCCCATTTGGCAATAGGGCTGGTGGCGTGTCGATTGTTTATCATGTCGTTGAGTGGCACTTCAGAAGCCACCATGATCGAGCACTCTTGAAAGTAGTGCCGCAGCTTTCGAGATGTCATGAAGACCGCATATGCTATCTTTTGATAGTGCGGGTATTGGGATTTACATGGTGTAACGACCGTCGATAGATAGTATACTGATTTTTGGAGTGGGAATTTGTGTCCCTCTTCCTCTCGTTCAACAACGAGTATAGCGCTCACTACCTGGTGAGTTGTTGATATGTACAGTAGCATAGGTTCACCGATGTTTGGTGCGGCAAGGATTGGGTTGTTTGCTAACAAAGTTTTTATTTCTTCCAACCCGGCTGTTGTCACATCCGTCCACTCAAAGTGATCGTTACGTCGGAGTTGGCGATAAAGCAACAGTGCCTTTTCTCCCAATCTAGAGATAAAGCGGCTCAAGGCTGCCACGCACCCAACTAGTTTTTGGACCTGCTTTAGGTCTGTCGGTGTTGCCAATTGTGACATGGCTCGGATTTTGGCTGGATTTGCTTCAATTCCTCTATTGGAAACAATGAACCTGAGCAGTTTTCCGGCCGGGACGCCGAAAACACATTTTTCCAGATTGAGTCGTATGTCGTAAGTTCGGAGGTTGTTGAATGTGAGGCGCAAATCGTCCACCAATGATTCGACATGTTTAGTTTTGATGACTACATCATCTACATATGCCTCCATCGTCTTGCCAATTTGTTTTTCCAGGCATGTTTGAATCATGCGTTGGTAAGTGGCGCCGGCATTTTTGAGTCCGAAAGGCATAGTGTTGAAGCAGAAAGGCCCATACAGAATAACGAATGCCGTTGCGGCCTGATCGGATTCCTTCATCTTCATTTGATGGTATCCGTAGTATGCGTCAAGGAAGCACAGTGAATCGTGTCATGCAGTTGCGTCAATGATTTGGTCAATGTGGGGTAGCGGAAAGTGGTCCTTAGGGCAGGCCTTGTTGAGGTCTTTGAAATCGACACAAAGGCGCCAAGATTTCTCCTTCTTTGGCACCACGACCAGGTTTGCTAGCCAGTCCGGATGTTTGATCGCCCTGATGAACCCCGCTTCAAGTAGTTTTGCTAGATCCTCCCCCATAGCTTGTCGCTTGGGTTTGGAAAATCGCCGCAGCGTTTGCTTGACTGGTTTAAATCCTTTTATTATATTGAGGTTGTGTTCGGCCAGTCTGCGTGGGATTCCTGGCATATCCGAACCCTCACCCATTATTGCATCCGGAGTTTGAAGAATTTGCAAGGTCACCGACCCAGGTTCCGGAGTGTCCTGGCGGCCTTCGGGCTCAACGCCCGGTTCTATGTTCGAAGGACACGAGGTCTCTTCCTGAAGATGGGTATCCAGCACGTAGCACTCGTTAATCCAAACATAGCTTGTTCTTAACTTAGGGGGAGAAGTATTCTCGGCTTCTTCCTCTACGACCGCTACCAGATGGGTGATCAGCGGGGACCTGATTTCCCTCTGATCAGGTTTAATACCAATCTGATCATAGTCTGTTGCAACTCCCAGGGCAGCGATGCGATCAAGTAGCTTGTTTAAGGATGAGACATCTGTTGGATCCATCTTTCCGGGGTGTTCAAGGCCGACGCGAAGACGATGTTTAGCGGTCTCGAGGGCTTCCTTTGGCTTAACGGCCGCACGGGCGCCCATGGTGAAACCGCCAAGCTGGAGGACCTGTCTTGGAGCTAGGGCCTCTCTAGAGGTAATGTTGTCGTTAATGACAAGGCGAGCCATCAATCCCGACGTCAAGGACACAGTGGAACTCTCAATGAAAGCACCAATGTCGGTGTCAAAACCGGCCGATCTCATGTAGGGGGTCCCGAACTGTGCATCTGAGGATCGAAGGTAACAGGAGACAATGGGACACGATGTTTACCTAGGTTCGGGCCCTCTTAATGGAGGTAATACCCTACTTCCTACTTGATTAACTTTGATGAGTATAGGGGTTACAAGACTTGATCTACCTCGAGATCGTGATGGCTAAACCATAGATGTCTAGCCTCTATCACTACTGGAATCAACAAATTTGCCGTCTGCCGCCTCTTTGCCGTTAGCTAGCGGACGACAAAGGAAGGATTTGCCATCAGTCACCAGAAAGCGGACGGAAAAGTGGCAGCGGACGGCAAAGGTAGGCTTTGCCATCAACCAGTTCTTTGCCGTCTGCTAGCGGACAACAAAGAAGCTTTGTTGTCCGCTAGCTGACGGCGAAGAGGGCGGGTGGCGGGCTTATGAGGACGACTTAACGGCTAGTTTCTTTGCCATCTGCTAGCGGACGACAAAAATTCTTTGCCGTCTGCCAACAAACGGCAAAGAAACTGTCTGTTTTAACGGCTGTTCCCCCCTGGCCCCACCCCACAAGATACGCTCTTTGCCGTCTGCTAGCAGACGACAAAGAGTTGTGACCTACTAGCAGAAAAGGGGCTGCACCCACGCCCCCACCCCTATCTCTCTCCCCTCTATCTCTCTCAATCTCCTGGCCTTCACCACCCGCGCCGCCGCCCCCGACCGTCGCCCCGCCCCGCCGCCATGCCGCCCCGCCCCACCGCCCCGGCGCCCCACCCTGCCCCACTGCCCCGCTGATAACCCACAAGTATAGGGGATCAATTGTAGCCTCTTTCGATAAGTAAGAGTGTCGAACCCAATGAGGAGCTAAAGGTAGAACAAATATTCCCTCAAGTTCTATCGACCACCGATACAACTCTACGCACGCTTGACGTTCGCTTTACCTAGAACAAGTATGCAACTAGAAGTACTTTGTAGGTGTGATAGGATAGGTTTGCAAGATAATAAAGAGCACATAAATAAGATCTAGGGTATGTTTAGATAAAGATACAACTAAATTAGTTTTAGTAGAGAGCTTTTGTCAACAAGAAAGTTATTTGTCCCTAGGCAATCGATAACAAGTATCGGTAATCATTCTTGCAATTTTATATGAGGGAGAGGCATGAGCTAACATACTTTCTCTACTTGGATTATATGCACTTATGATTGAAAATCTAGCAAGCATCCGCAACTACTAAAGATCATCAAGGTCGTGAAACCCAACCATAGCATTAAGTATTAAGACAATTCATGCACATGCATCCTTCTATACAAAGGATTTTCCTAGAATTTTCTAATATTGAGCATTCTTCTGTTAAGCGTGCCGTTACTATCTTTTTGGCTCGTGAGTTTCGATTCATAATCAAAGAGGCCAAAGAAATATTTGCACATTATAGGGTGGACGCTTGTCGTCCTCCCATAGAGGCTATCCTCTTTGATCAAGAGGAAATAATGCGCTTTCAATCTCTAGATTATGTTGCTTTTAATGAAAATCTTAGAAAAAGGGTTCCTACCAATGTTTTAGTTGACAGAATTTCTGAACTTAATGATGATTTGGCTATTCGAAATAATGAACTAGGATATTCTCTTGAATATAGGCTCACAAAGTTTTGTCAAAAGAATGCTTATAATGATGAATTGGTTGTGTAATATGAAGGACCGAAGGAGGACCCTATACCTCCCAAGGTTGATCTCGGAGACTTTTGTCCCAATAAATTTAGCCCTTTTGATTACTTTTGCTTGCCTCAAAGAAAACTTGCTGCTGAACGTAGAGAATATGAAATGAGTTTTAATAATCTATCTTACTATTATGGCAATACCTAGATCTATTCTTGCTTGTTATGCCTAGCTAGGGGCGTTAAACAATAGCGCTTGTTGGGAGGCAACACAATTTTATTTTTATTCCTTGCTTTTTCCTCCTGTTTAGTAATAAATAAATTATTTAGCCTTCGTTTTGGTTGTGTTTTTTGTGTTTAATTAGTGTTTGTGCCAAGTAGAACCGTTGGGAAGACTTGGGGAAAGTCTTGTTGAACTTGCTGTAAAAAACAGAAACTTTAGCGCTCACGAGAACTGCTGTCATTTTTATTTGGAAAGTGCTATTTAGTTAATTCTTTTTGCAGATGATTAATAGATAAATTCCTAACGTCCAGCAATTTATTTTAGAATTTTTGGGGTTCCATATCTTGCGCTAGCTACAGATTACTACAGACTGTTCTGTTTTTGACAGATTCTGTTTTGCGTGTGTTGTTCGCTTATTTTGATGAATCTATGGCTAGTAAATTAGTTTATAAACTATAGAGAAGTTGAAATAAAGTAGGTATAACACCCATATAAATAAATAATGAGTTCGTTACAGTACCTTGAAGTGGTCTTTTGTTTTCTTTCACTAACGGAGATCACGAGATTTTCTACTTTAAGTTTTGTGTTGTGAAGTTCTCAAGTTTTGGGTAAAGATTTGATGGATTATGGAACAAGGAGTGGCAAGAGCCTAAGATTGGGGATGGTCATGGCACCCCCAAGATAATCTAAGGACACCTAAAAGCCAAAGCTTGGGGATGCCCCGGAAGGCATCCCCTCTTTCGTCTACTTCTATCGATAACTTTACTTGCAGCTATATTTTTATTTACCACATGATATGTGTTTTACTTGGAGCGTCTTGTATGATTTGAGTCTTTGCTTATTAGTTTACCACAATCATACTTGCTGTACACACCTTTTGAGAGAGCCATACATGATTTGGAATTTGTTAGAATACTCTATGTGCTTCGCTTATATCTTTTGAGTTATATAATTTTGCTCTAGTGCTTCACTTATATCTTTTAGAGCACGGTGGTGGATTCGTTTTATAGAAACTAGTGATCTCTCATGCTTCACTGAGATTATTTTGAGAGTCTTAATAGCATGGTAATTTGCTTAAAATCCTAATATGCTTGGTATGCAAGATTAATAATAAAACTCTCTTATGAGTGTGTTGAATACTATGAGAAGTTTGATACTTGATAATTGTTTTGAGATATGGAGATGGTGATATTAAAGTCATGCTAGTTGATTAGTTATGAGTTTGAGAAATACTTGTGTTGAAGCTTGTGATTCCCATAGCATGCACGTATGGTGAACCGTTATGTGATGAAGTCGGAGCATGATTTATTTATTGATTGTCTTCCTTATGAGTGGCGGTCGGGGACGAGCGATGGTCTTTTCCTACCAATCTATCCCCCTAGGAGCATGCGCGTAATACTTTGCTTTGATAACTTGTAGATTTTTGCAATAAGTATATGAGTTCTTTATGACTAATGTTGAGTCCATGGATTATACGCACTCTCACCCTTCCACCTTTGCTAGCCTCTCTAATACCGCGCACCTTTCACCGGTATCATACACCCACCATATACCTTCCTCAAAACAGCAACCATACCTACCTATTATGGCATTTCCATAGCCATTCCGAGATATACTGCCATGCAACTTTCCACCGTTCCATTTATTATGACACACTCCATCATTGTCATATTGCTTAGCATGATCATGTAGTTGACATAGTATTTGTGGCAAAGCCACCGTTCATAATTCTTTCATACTTGTCACTCATGCATCATTGCATATCCCGGTACACCGCCAGAGGCATTCATGTAGAGTCATATTTTGTTCTAAGTATCGAGTTGAAAGAAAACTAAAAGTGTGATGCTCATCATTATTAGAGCATTGTCCCAAGTGAGGAAATGATGATGGAGACTATGATTCCCCCACAAGTCGGGATGAGACTCCGGAGGAAAAATAAATAAAATAGGCCAAAGAAGCCCAAATAAAAAAAGAGAAAGAAAAGAGGCCATAAAAAAGAGAAAAGACCCAAATAAAAAAATGAAAGAAAAAGAGAGAAGGGACAATGTTACTATCCTTTTACCACACTTGTGCTTCAAAGTAGCACCATGATCTTCATAGTAGAGAGTCTCTCATGTTATCACTTTCATATACTAGTGGGAATTTTTCATTATAGAACTTGGCTTGTATATTCCAATGATGGGCTTCCTCAAAATTGCCCTAGGTCTTCATGAGCAAGCAAGTTGGATGCACACCCCCACTTAGTTTCTTTTTGAGCTTTTATATACTTATAGCTCTAGTGCATCCGTTGCATGGCAATCCCTACTCACTCACATTGATATCTATTGATGGGCATCTTCATAGCCCGTTGATACGCCTAGTTGATGTGAGACTATCTTCCCCATTGACTTCTCCACAACCACCACTCTATTCCACCTATAGTGCTATATCCATGGCTCACGCTCACGTATTGTATGAAGATTGAAAAAGTTTTGAGAATGTCAAAAGTATGAAACAATTGCTTGGCTTTTCATCGGGATTGTGCATGATTTAAATATTTTGTGTGGTGAAGATAGAGCATAGCCAGACTATATGATTTTGTAGGGATAACTTTCGTTAGCCATGTTATTTTGAGAAGACATAATTGCTTTGTTAGTATGCTTGAAGTATTATTATTTTCTATGTCAATATAAACTTTTGTCTTGAATCTTTCGAATCTGAATATTCATACCACAATTAAGAAGAATTACATTAAAATTATGCCAAGTAGCACTCCGCATCAAAAAATCTGTTTTTATCATTTACCTACTCGAGGACGAGCAGGAATTAAGCTTGGGGATGCTTGATACGTCTCCAACGTATCTATAATTTTTGATTGCTCCATGCTATATTATCTACTGTTTTGGACATTATTGGGCTTTATTATCCACTTTTATATTATTTTTGGGACTAACCTATTAACCGGAGGACGAGCCCAGAATTGCTGTTTTTTGCCTATTTTAGGGTTTCGAATAAAAGGAATATCAAACGGAGTCCAAACGGAATGAAACCTTCGGGAACGTGATTTTCTCACCGAATACAACTCAGGAGACTTGGACCCTACGTCAAGCCAACTAACAGGAGGCCACGGGGTAGGGGGCGCGCCTGCCCCCCTCCCCCCCCAGGCGCGCCCTCCACCCTCTTGGGGCCTGTTCCGGAGCTCCGCCGGAGGAGGCATCGATCATGGAGGGCTTCTACATCAACACCATAGCCTCTCCGATGAAGTGTGAGTAGTTTACTTCAGACCTACGGGTCCATAGTTAGTAGCTAGATAGCTTCTTCTCTCTTTTTGGATCTCAATACAGTGTTCTCCCCCTCTCTTGTGGAGATCTATTCGATGTAATCTTCTTTTTGCGGTGTGTTTGTTGAGACCGATGAATTGTGGGTTTATGATCAAGCCTATCTATGAATAATATTTGAATCTTCTCTGAATTCTTTTATGTATGATTGGTTATCTTTGCAAGTCTCTTCGAATTATCAGTTTGGTTTGGCCTACTAGATTGATCTTTCTTGCAATGGGAGAAGTGCTTAGCTTTGGGTTCAATCTTGCGGTGTCCTTTCCCGGTGACAGTAAGGGCAGCAAGGCACATATTGTATTGTTGCCATCGAGGATAACAAGAGGGGGTTTTCTTCATATTGCATGAGTCTATCCATCTACATCATGTCATCTTGCTTAAGGTGTTACTCTGTTTTTTAACTTAATACTCTAGATGCATGTTGGATAGCGGTCGATGAGTGGAGTAATAGTAGTAGATCCAGGCAGGAGTCGGTCTACTTGTCTCGGACGTTATGCCTATATACATGATCATACCTAGATATTCTCATAACTATGCTCAATTCTGTCAATTGCTCAACAGGAATTTGTTCACCCACCGTAGAAGACTTATGCTCTCGAGAGAAGCCACTAGTGAAACCTATGGCCCCCAGGTCTATCTTTATCATATTAATCTCCTACTACTTAGTTATTTACTTTGCCTTTATTTTACTTTGCATCTTTATCATAAAAATACCAAAAATATTATCTTATCATATCTATCAGATCTCACTCTCGTAAGTGGCCCTATAGGGATTGACAACCCCTATTTGCGTTGGTTGCGAGGATTTATTTGTTTTGTGCAGGTACGAGGAACTCGCGCGTAGCCTTCTACTGGATTGATACTTTGGTTCTCAAAAACTGAGGGAAATACTTACGCTACTTTGCTGCATCATCCCTTCCTCTTCGGGGAAAACCAACATAGTGCTAAAAGAGGTAGCGGTACCTCAGACGGGTGAAGCCGAAAGCTAGCATTCTTAAGGGAATAATTGGTCGGCACTAAAACGACAAATTGTTGCTGTATTGCAACCATCTTTAAGCACTTCGAGACGGTTTTTCCGTATTACGGACCACACGCCCCGACACGTGTAATCATAATATCCTGACCCAAGGAAAGGAACCTTTAACGGAACTATTTTCCTTGGAAGATGTTTCTTACATACATCCCGAACTCGAATTTTTCGTCTGTTTGAGCACAGTGACTAGGTTGCCTAGTTTCCGGAAAGATACTTCCTTTTGTCCTAAGTACCCAGAAACACTCCACCATTTTGTTCCGGAGGTTAAAGCCGAAAGCCTGCGATGACAAAATCATTTCACGTGTGTTCGGATCTAACCAAAGGTTGATCATAATGTACATTGATACATTAAGTCAAAAACCTATTCCTTTTCTATTCCGTCTATAAGGCTATCTAATCTACAGTCTTCCTGCGAATATTTCGCAGCAATCATTACTTGATCATAGACCAAATTTAAAGGGATTTCCTTCCCATCTGGTCCCTGTGGTCCTACTCGGGCCATATGATTCGGATCTAGTTTCATGAAGCGTGTCTTCACCATGGCCCAGGCTTCTCGTGCACCTTCCTGGCAGGCAGATGTCTTCCATAGCTCGAACCGGCGCCGTGCACCTTTGAATAGGTTTTCCAGGCCCTCCATACTTTGTGGAGGGGTATCAGATGGCCATAACGCCTTCACCATACTCCTCATGGCTTTCCGAGCCTGAGCATGCACGGCGGACAACTCCTTTAGCACGTCGCCTTGAAACCCTGATACTTCCTCCTCTGGCCGACCAGTTAACAGACCTGCCGCAACAAATTCATGATATTCCGCATTATGGACTAAACATGAGTGCCTATGGTGGTTTTGAATAAGAGGGGAAGACATACCGAACATGCCGCCCTTCAGCTTTCATTTTCCTTCTGAGCGGCTGATAGCTGAGCCTTCAAGCTCTCTAACTCTTCGGGTTGTTTGTCCTTTTCCTCCTCAAGTTTTTCCTCCCTAGACGCGCCAGTCGCGGTCTCTTTCAATTTCGCTAGTTTGGCGGTGACCGCATTCAGTTGCGTCTAGTTTGTGTTCAGCTCCTGGGCTAGCATTGTGTTCTTTTCTTGCAGTACCTGCAAAAATTATCGATCCTTAAATTTGTTTGCTTCACCGTTTCAAGTCTCGGGTGCTACTGGCATATGACCATGAAAATTGCATAAAAATTTACCTGTATATTCTTCGAGAATAGCTGAATGACTCCAGCAAGGCCGTCTCGAGCGGCTCGAACATATGCATCTGTCGAAGTCAGTGCGGCAAATTCTTGTTCGGACAAGGCCGGAGCACGCATAGCCTCCTTTAATCGACAGTGATTCATCACGCTCTCCACTTCGGAATTCGTGACCGATACGTCATTCGAATCCTCTTGAGGAGGCGGAACGGGCGTGGCGTCGGCACTCGCGTCCTAGTTGACGAGTCCGGCACCGGATTAGTGGACATTTGGCTAATCGGGCATTTTCCCACCGTCTGCCGCATACTCCTCCCGATGCCAAGGATAAAAAGGGAGACTCTTAACAACCCAGACTCGTGCCTAGGCATGCATTAAAGCACACATACCTCTTGGAAGACTGTGACGTCTCTGCTGTACTCCCGGACCCTTTTTGTTTTGAACGACGACCTTGTGTAGGGGGCGCCCTCGAGGAGATACTCCCGTTGTTTCCTTTTAGTCCGCATATAAGGTTTGGTCAAAGTCAAGCTTTGCAAAGTTTGACTAACTTTATATTAAAAAATATAAACATTCACAATATGAAATCAATATTATCAGATGCACCATGAAACGTATGTTCATATTATATAGTTTTAGTATTGTAGATGTTCATATTTTTTATATAAATTTGGTCAAACTTTGTGCAGTTTGATGATACGTCTCCATCGTATCTATAATTTTTTATTGTCCCATGCCAATATTCTACAACTTTCATATACTTTTGGCAACTTTTTATATAATTTTTGGGACTAACATATTGATCCAGTGCCTAGTGTCAGTTCCTATTTGTTGCATGTTTTTTGTTTCGCATAAAATCCATATCAAACGGAGTCCAAACGGGATAAAAACGGACGGAGATTTTTTTTTTTGAATATATGTGATTTTTGGTAAGTGAAATCAATGTGAGACGATGCTCGAGGGGCCCACGAGGCAGGGGGCGCGCCCCTGACCCTCGTGGCCACCCCGTAAGGAGGTTGGTGCCTTTCTTTCGCCGAAAGAAAGCTAATATCCGGATAGAGATCGTGTTAAAATTTCAGCCCAATTGGAGTTACGGATCTCCGAGAATATAAGAAACAGTGAAAGGGTAGAATCTGAGAACGCGGAAACAAAGAGAGACAGAGAGACGGATCCAATGTCGGAGGGGCTCTCGCCCCTCCCACACCATGGATGAAGGAAATATGCTCTAGAGGCAATAATAATGTTATTATTTTATTTCCTTATATCATGATAAATGTTTATTATTCATGCTAGAATTGTATAATCCAGAAACATAATACTTGTGTGAATACATAGACAAACCGAACGTCACTAGTATGCCTCTACTTGACTAGCTCGTTAATCGAAGATGGTTATGTTTCCTAACCATAGACATGTGTTGTCATTTGATTAATGGGATCACATCATTAGGAGAATGATGTGATTGACATGACCCATTCCATTAGCTTAGCACCTGATCATTTAGTATGTTGCTATTGCTTTATTCATGACTTATACATGTTCCTATGACTATGAGATTATGCAACTCCCGTTTGCCGGAGGAACACTTTGTGTGCTACCAAACGTCACAACGTAACTGAGTGATTATAAAGAGGCTCTACAGGTGTCTTCAAAGGTACATGTTGGGTTGGCGTATTTCGAGATTAGGATTTGTCACTCCGATTGTCGGAGAGGTATCTCTGGGCCCTCTCGGTAATGCACATCACATAAGCCTTGCAAGCATTACAACTAATGAGTTAGTTGCAAGATGATGTATTACGAAATGAGTAAAGAGACTTGCTGGTAACGAGATTGAACTAGGTATTGAGATACCGACGATCGAATCTCGGGCAAGTAACATACCGATGACAAAGGGAACAACGTATGTTGTTATGCGGTCTGACCGATAAAGATCTTCGTAGAATATGTGGGAGCCAATATGAGCATCCAGGTTCCGCTATTGGTTATTGACCGGAGACGTGTCTCGGTCATGTCTACATTGTTCTCGAACCCGTAGGGTCCGCACGCTTAAGGTTTTGATGACAGTTATATTTTGAGTTTATGCATTTTGATGTACTGAAGTTTGTTCGGAGTCCCGGATGTGATCACGGACATGACGAGGAGTCTCGAAATGGTCGAGACATAAAGATTGATATATTGGAAGCCTATATTTGGATATTGGAAGTGTTCTGAGTGAAATCGGGATTTTACCGGAGTACCGGGAGGTTACCGGAACCCCCCGGGAGGTAGATGGGCCTTAGTGGGCTTTAGTGGAAGAGAGGAGAGGTGGCCAGGGCTGGGCCGCGCGCCCCTTCCCCCTAGTCCGAATAGGACAAGGAGAGGGGGGCGGCGCCCCCCCCCCTTCCTTCTCTCTCTCCTTTTCCCCCTTCCCGAATCCTATTCCAACTAGGAAAGGGGGGGAATCCTACTCCCGGTGGGAGTAGGACTCCTCCTGGCGCGCCCTCCTCCTGGCGGGCCGCACCTCCCCCTTGAACCTTTATATACGGAGGCAGGGGGCACCCCAAGACACACAAGTTGATCCACGTGATCATATTCTTAGCCGTGTGCGGTGCCCCCTTCCACCATAATCCTCGATAATACTGTAGCGGTGCTTAGGCAAAGCCCTACGACGGTAGTACATCAAGATCATCACCACACCGTCGTGCTGACGGAACTCTTCCCCGACACTTTGCTGGATCGGAGTCCGGGGATCGTCATCGAGCTGAACGTGTGCTAGAACTCGGAGGTGACGTAGTTTCGGTGCTTGATCGGTCGGGCCGTGAAGACGTACGACTACATCAACCGCGTTGTGCTAACGCTTCCTCTATCGGTCTACAAGGGTACGTAGATCACACTTTCCCCTCTCGTTGCTATGCATCACCATGATCTTACGTGTGCGTAGGAAATTTTTTGAAATTACTACGTTCCCCAACAGTGGCATCCGAGCCTAGGTTTTATGTGTTGATGTTATATGCACGAGTAGAACACAAGTGAGTTGTGGGCGATATAAGTCATACTGCTTACCAGCATGTCATACTTTGGTTCGGCGGTATTGTTGGACGAAGCGGCCCGGACCGACATTACGCGTACGCTTACGCGAGACCGGTTCTCCCGACGTGCTTTGCACATAGGTGGCTTGCGGGTGACAGTTTCTCCAACTTTAGTTGAACCGAGTATGGCTACGCCCGGTCCTTGCGAAGGTTAAAACAACACCAACTTGACAAACTATCGTTGTGGTTTTGATGCATAGGTAAGATTGGTTCTTGCTTAAGCCCGTAGCAGCCACGTAAAACTTGCAACAACAAAGTAGAGGATGTCTAACTTGTTTTTGCAGGGCATGTTGTGATGTGATATGGTCAAGACATGATGCTAAATTTTATTGTATGAGATGATCATGTTTTGTAACCGAGTTATCGGCAACTGGCAGGAGCCATATGGTTGTCGCTTTATTATATGCAATGCAATCGCGCTGTAATGCTTTACTTTATCACTAAGCGGTAGCGATAGTCGTGGAAGCATAATATTGGCGTAACGACAACGATACTATGATGGAGATCAAGGTGTCGCGCCGGTGACGATGGGGATCACGACGGTGCTTCGAAGATGGAGATCACAAGCACAAGATGATGATGGCCATATCATATCACTTATATTTGATTACATATGATGTTTATCTTTTATGCATCTTATCTTGCTTTGATTGACGGTAGCATTATAAGATGATCTCTCACTAATTATCAAGAAATGTTCTCCCTGAGTATGCACCGTTGCGAAAGTTCTTCGTGCTGAGACACCACGTGATGATCGGGTGTGATAGGCTCTACGTTCAAATACAACGGGTGAAAAACAGTTGCACACGCGGAATACTCAGGTTATACTTGATGAGCCAAGCATATACAGATATGGCCTCGGAACACGGAGACCGAAAGGTCGAGCGTGAATCATATAGTAGATATGATCAACATAGTGATGTTCACCAATGAAACTACTCCATCTCACGTGATGATCGGACATGGTTTAGTTGATTTGGATCACGCAATCACTTGGAGGATTAGAGGGATGTCTATCTAAGTGGGAGTTCTTAAGTAATATGATTAATTGAACCTAAATTTATCATGAACTTAGTACCTGATAGTATCTTGCTTGTTTATGTTTGATTGTAGATAGATGGCCCGTGCTGTTGTTCCATTGAATTTTAATGCGTTCCTTGAGAAAGCAAAGTTGAAAGATGATGGTAGCAATTACACGGACTAGGTCCGTAACTTGAGGATTATCCTCATTGCTGCACAGAAGAATTACGTCCTAGAAGCACCACTGGGTGCCAGGCCTGCTGCTGGAGCAACACCAGATGTTATGAACGTCTGGCAGAGCAAAGCTGATGACTACTTGATAGTTCAGTGTGCCATGCTTTACGGCTTAGAATCGGGACTTCAACGGCGTTTTGAACGTCATGGAGCATATGAGATGTTTCAGGAGTTGAAGTTAATATTTCAAGCAAATGCCCGGATTGAGAGATATGAAGTCTCCAATAAGTTCTATAGCTGCAAGATGGAGGAGAACAGTTCTGTCAGTGAGCATATACTCAAAATGTCTGGGTATAATAATCACTTGATTCAATTGGGAGTTAATCTCCCAGATGATTGCATCATTGACAGAATTCTCCAATCACTACCACCAAGCTACAAGAGCTTTGTGATGAACTATAATATGCAAGGGATGAATAAGACTATTCCCGAGCTCTTCGCAATGCTGAAAGCTGCGGAGGTAGAAATCAAGAAGGAGCATCAAGTGTCGATGGTCAACAAGACCATTAGTTTCAAGAAAAAGGGCAAAGGGAAGAAGAAGGGGAACTTCAAAAAGAATAGCAAGCAAGTTGCTACTCAAGAGAAGAAACCCAAAACTAGACCTAAGCCTGAAACTGAGTGCTTCTACTGCAAGCAAACTGGTCACTGGAAGTGGAACTGCCCCAAGTATTTGGCAGATAAGAAGGATGGCAAGGTGAACAAAGTTATATGTGATATACATGTTATTGATGTGTACCTTACTAATGCTCGCAGTAGCCCCTGGGTATTTGATACTGGTTCTGTTGCTAATATTTGCAACTCGAAACAGGGACTACAGATTAAGCGAAGATTGGCTAAGGACGAGGTGACGATGCGCGTGGGGAAATGGTTCCAAAGTCGATGTGATCGCAGTTGGCACGCTACCTCTACATCTACCTTCGGGATTAGTATTAGACCTAAATAATTGTTATTTGGTGCCAGCGTTAAGCATGAACATTATATCTGGATCTTGTTTGATGCGAGACGGTTATTCATTTAAATCAGAGAATAATGGTTGTTCTATTTATATGAGTAATATCTTTTATGGTCATGCACCCTTAAAGAGTGGTCTATTCATTTTTATTTTATGCACCATGCTGGTATGAGATAGTCCTTGGTTGATTTATAGAATGCTCTTTGCACTTCACTTATATCTTTTGAGTACGGCTTTATAGAATGCTTCATGTGCTTCACTTATATCATTTGAAGTTTGGATTGCCTGTTTCTCTTCACTTAGACAACCGCCATTTGTAGAATGCTCTTTTGCTTCACTTATATTTGTTAGAGCGTGGGCATATCTTTTGTAGAAAGAATTAAACTCTCTTGCTTCACTTATATCTATTTAGAGAGATGACAGGAACTGGTCATTCACATGGTTGGTCATAAAATCCTACATAAAACTTGTAGATCACTGAATATGATATGTTTGATTCCTTGCAATAGTTTTGCAATATAAAGATGATGATATTAGAGTCATGCTAGTGGGTAGTTGTGGATTAGTAGAAATACTTGTGTTGAGGTTTGTGATTCCCGTAGCAAGCACGTATGGTGAACCATTATGTAACGAAGTCAGAGGATGATTTATTTATTGATTGTCTTCCTTATGAGTGGCGGTCGGGGACGAGCGATGGTCTTTTCCTACCAATCTATCCCCCTAGGAGCATGCGCGTAGTATTTTGTTTCGATGACTAATAGATTTTTGCAATAAGTATGTGAGTTCTTTATGACTAATGTTGAGTCCATGGATTATACGCACTCTCACCCTTCCACCATTGCTAGCCTCTCTAGTATCGCGCAACTTCCGCCGGTACCTTAAACCCACCATATACCTTCCTCAAAACAGCCACCATACCTACCTATCATGGCATTTCCATAGCCATTCCGAGATATATTGCCATGCAACTTCCATCATCATCATATACATGACTTGAGCATTCATTATCATATTGCTTCGCATGATCGTAAGATAGCTAGCATGATGTTTTCATGGCTTGTCCGTTTTTTGATGTCATTGCTACGCTAGATCATTACACATCCCGGTACACTGACGGAGGCATTCATATAGAGTCATATCTTTGTCCTAGTATCGAGTTGTAATATCGAGTTGTAAGTAAATAAAAGTGTGATGATCATCATTATTAGAGCATTGCCCCAGTGAGGAAAGGATGATGGAGACTATGATTCCCCCACAAGTCGGGATGAGACTCCGGCCGAAAAAAAGAGAAAGGCCAAAAAAAGGCCCAAAAAATAAAAAAATATTAAAAAAATGAGAGAAAAAGAGAGAAGGGGCAATGTTACTATCCTTTTACCACACTTGTGCTTCAAAGTAGCACCATGTTCTTCATATAGAGAGTCTCTTGAGTTATCACTTTCATATACTAGTGGGAATTTTCATTATAGAACTTGGCTTGTATATTCTGATGATGGGCTTCCTCAAAAGCCCGAGGTCTTCATGAGCAAGCAAATTGGATGCACACCCACTTAGTTTCAGTTTGAGCTTTCATACACTTATAGCTCTAGTGCATTCGTTGCATGGCAATCCCTACTCACTCACATTGATATCTATTGATGGGCATCTCCATAGCCCGTTGATACGCCTAGTTGATGTGAGACTATCTTCTCCTTTTTGTCTTCTCCACAATCAACATTCTATTCCATCTATAGTGTTATGTCCATGGCTCACGCTCATGTATTGCGTGAAAGTTTAAAAGGTTTGAGAACGTCAAAAGTATGAAACAATTGCTTGGCTTGTCATCGGGGTTGTGCATGATGTGAATATTTTGTGTGGTGAAGATGGAGCATAGCCAGACTATATGATTTTGTAGGGATAGCTTTCTTTGGCCATGTTATTTTGAAAAGACATGATTGCTTTATTAATAGGCTTGACGTATTATTGTTTTTTATGTCAAATGATAGACTATTGCTTTAAATCACTCGTATCTTAATATTCATGCCATGATTAGATATGTGATCAAGATTATGCTAGGTAGAATTCCACATCAAAAATTATCTTTTTTATCATTTACCTACTCGAGGACGAGCAGGAATTAAGTTTGGGGATGTTGATACGTCTCCGTCGTATCTATAATTTTTGATTGCTCCATGCCAATATTCTACAACTTTCATATACTTTTGGCAACTTTTTATACTATTTTTGGGACTAACATATTGATCCAGTGCCCAGTGCCAGTTCCTGTTTGTTGCATTTTTTGTTTCGCAGAAAATCCATATCAAACAGACTCCAAACGAGATCAAAACGGACGGAGATTTGTTTTGGAATATATGTGATTTTTGGGAAGTGAAATCAACGCGAGACGATGCTCGAAGGGCCCACGAGGCAGGGGGCGCGCCCCTGACCCTCGTGGCCACCTCGTAAGGCGGTTGGTGCCCTTCTTTCGCCACAAGAAATCTAATATCCGGATAGAGATCATGTTAAAATTTCAGCCCAATTGGAGTTATGGATCTCTCGGAATATAAGAAACGGTGAAAGGGTAGAATCTGAGAACGCAGAAACAGAGAGAGACAGAGTGACAGAGAGACAGATCCAATCTCGGAGGGGCTCTCGCCCCTCCCACACCATGGAGGCCAAGGACCAGAGGGGAAATCCTTCTCCCATCTAGGGAGGAGGTCAAGGAAGAAGAAGACGAAGGGGCCCCCTCTCCCCTTCTCTTCCGGTGGCGCCGGAACGCTGCCGTGGCCATCATCATCACCGCAATCTTCACCAACAACTTCACCGCCATCATCACCAACTCTTCCCTCCTCTATGCAGCGGTGTAATCTCTCTCTTACCCGCTGTAATTTCTACTTAAACATGGTGCTCAACGCTATATATTATTTCCCAATGATGTATGACTATCCTATGATGTTTGAGTAGATTCATTTTTTCCTATGGGCTATTTGATGATCAAGATTGGTTTGAGTTGCATGTTTTATTATTGGTGTTGTCCTATGGTGCTCTCCGTGTCGCACAAGCGTGAGGGATCCCTGCTGTAGGGTGTTGCAATACGTTCATAATTCTCTTATAGTGGGTTGCGTGAGTGACTGAAACACAAACCCGAGTAAGGGGGTTGTTGCGTATGGGATAAAGAGGACTTGATGCTTTAATGCTATGGTTGGGTTTTACCTTAATGATCTTTAGTAGTTGCGGATGCTTGATAGAGTTCCAATCATAAGTGCATATGATCCAAGTAGAGAATGTATGTTAGCTTATGCCTCTCCCTCATATAAAATTGCAATAATGATTACCGGTCTAGTTATCGATTGCCTAGGGACAAATAACTTTCTCGTAACAACAAGCTCTCTACTAAAACTAATTTGATTGTGTCTTTATCTAAACAGCCCCTAGCTTTTATTTACATGCTCTTTATTATCTTGCAAACCTATCCGACAACACCTACAAAGTACTTCTAGTTTCATACTTGTTCTAGGTAAAGCGAACATCCAGCGTGCGTAGAGTTGTATCGGTGGTCGATAGAACTTGAGGGAATATTTGTTCTGTCTTTAGCTCCTCGTTGGGTTCGACACTCTTTACTTATCGAAAACTGTTGTGATCCCCTATACTTGTGGGTTATCATTTGACTTTGACCAAATCTTATATGCGGAATAAAAAGAAACGGAGGGAGTACGGTCCCTAGAGCGCCGATCCTCTTAAAATCTGGATCAGTACAACGGGTCAGGATGTAGATGAGGATCTCGTCTTAGGAAGCCTCTGGATACTCACGATGCATAATTGGTAAAGGCGAGGGTAGTCAGCGGTGATAGCCACTTCCGGACCGTCAGGGCTCGCTTGATAGAATACCCCATCGTCGAATTCTATATATATGTTTGGATCCTCGCTAAAGCCAGGATCTTCATCACGATTATGATCCTCTAGATGGGGAGCGGGACAGTGGATGTCCTCAGTCATCCTCCTCCATGACTGATGGCGGCAACAATGAGCAAATTCGATTGGTGTCTGTAATGCAATAAAATAAGCACAAACGATCGAGATCTAATCCATTCAATAGGGGTGTACATAGAATAAGACTCCCGGTAGTTTAACCGGAGAAAATCTTCTTTTTCACCCTTGTACAGATCAGCCAAAATTGAAGCCAGTTCGGCTGGGGTGTCCGGACACTGCCATCTGTAACGGGACGCGTCGTCTTCACCGTTGTAACACCATAAGAGAGTTGCTCTGGGTTGGAGAGGTTGAACGCAACTCTTTATTGCAATCGCCATGACCTCAACTATCGAGAGTACGGTGTGGGCGAGCAGCCTAACCTTGTTGACCAACCTCTTTATCTCCGCACTGTCCTCTTCCTTGGGACTTCGGGGATGCCAGTTGAGGCGCTTCTTTAGAGGAGCACTGGAAAATTCAGGGATGTCGCGCCTGACTGGATCCGGCAGCGGAACGTCATCCATATAGAACCATTCTGAAGACCACTACGGGTATACCTCTTTAGGTGTTCCTACGAGGTATCCGGATCTAGCAATATGCCATACTTCGGCACCGCCCACTTTAAATATGGAACCCCCTTGGTGCGGGGAACGAGGCAGAAGAATTTAAATCGAAAATGGGCCTATATGGAGGAAATTCTTCTGCCTCGTTTCGGACAACAAAATGGGCCTCGATGCCTAGGAATAGATCGCAGAGGGCAACAAAACCTGAGATGTGTAGAATCGAACCTGGGGTGAGGTTGTGCAGTTGGATGCCGTAAAATTCCAATAACCCCCAGAGGAAGGGATGGATTGGAAATCCCAGGCCCTGCAACAGAAATATGACGAAGCACACCCTCTCCTCCTTATTTGGGTCGGTGAAGTTCTCAGCCATCACGTCGTTGCCTATTGAATATAATCCCGCTCGAACGGGGAGTAGATCTACAAGGGGGAGGTAGCCCTGTGTCTGGAGCCGTCTTAGCTGAAGATGAGGCACGGAGCAACTCTGCCAATCACCCTCTTGAGGGCCATGGGGGGCGTGAAGAGGATCCTGGGGCGCCGTCCATGAAGGAAGGCTTTGTTTGTGGCTAGACTTTTCCATTTTCATTCTACGCGATGTGAGATGGCATTTGGAAATCCATATCTCCTTATATAGATGTCATCCGAGCGTGGTTATCCGAGTGTGGTGAAGGGCTTATTTGTGAAAAAGTATGGACCGTTCGTATTCACCCAGTGCGCGAAAATTGAAGCGTCGACAGGGGTGAATTGTAAAAGACATCGAGGTTATCACCGGATTGTCGTTGCTCCAGATTATAATGAAGAACCTGCCTTGAAAAGCCGAAGACATGGGCCGGATATTATGTCTTCATTGAAGGCAAGTTCGGGGGCTACTGAGGGAGTCTTGGATTTTGGGGTCCTCAGGTGTCCGGGCAATGCAGCATGGGCCGGACTGATGGGCCATGAAGATACAAGATAGAAGGTCTTCCCCCGTGTCCGGGTGGGACTCTCCTTTGCGTGGATGGCAAGCTTAACTTCCGGATATGTGGTTTCCTTTCTCTGTAAATCGACACTGTACAACCCTAGACCCCTCTGGTGTCTATATAAACCAGAGGGTTTAGTCCGTAAAGATCATCACAAGTCATAGAGGCTAGACATCTAGGGTTTAGCCATCGCGATCTCGAGATAGATTGACTCTTGTAACCCCTATACTCATCAAAGTTAATGAAGCAGGAAGTAGGGTATTACCTCCATTAAGAGGGCCCGAACCTGGGTAAACATATTGTCCCCTTGTCTCATGTTACCTTCGATCATCAGACGCACAGTTCAGGACCCCCTACCCGAGATCGTCCGGTTTTGACACCGACATGAACTACCTCAGTGGAGGAGGAACGGCGGCGGCGGGCGACGACGGTCGTCGGGGAACGGCGGCGGCGGGGGACCACGGTCGTCGGGGAGCGGCGGCGGCGGGGGACCACGGTCGTCGGGGAACGGCGGCGGCGGGTGACCACGGTCGTCGGGGAACGACGGCGGCGGCGGACGACGGGGCGCGGGGAAGAGAGTGAGTGAGTGGGAGTGAGGGGGGGTCGTCGGCCGCGCGGGGACGATAAGGTACGTAGGGTTAGTAGCAGCGCGTGTCGAAGAAAAGCACTACTACTACTACGGAGCATAGCAGTAGCGCGGGGTTGGGATACGCATTGCTGCTAAGTGGTGCTAGCCATATGCACCCAATTCAAACTTAGCAGCAGTGCGTTTCGCTAAAACGCGCTACTGCTAAAAGGATAGCAGTAGCGCGTTCTACTGACACGCGCTACTACTAAGCAAGGTAGTCAGAGTCGGGATTTGGAGTCGGATCAATTTTTCTTAGACAGAATCGAGTCGTAAGATCGAGTTGTGGAATCGAGGATTCTACTAGATTTACTCAGATAAGATATTTTGTATGCACACAAGAAATTTATATGGATTCTATAGAGTTTTGACAATAAATATGGAGCAAAGAATGTACACGTCAATGCTAGTTGTATTCCACTTCTTTTTACGGCTAACCAACCATCTAGCTCACATGTATGGAACATATATGAGAGGGAAATATATAGAACATTTAAACCTTCAATGCACGAAATTTACTTAGGTTCTTTTTAGAGTGTGTGAATAGTCGATAACTTGTCTATCTGACCTGCAGTGCTAAACGATGAAGGGTCTTGCTCTCCTTCTCCGATCAATCTTGAAGCATCCTCCTTTTCACGCCAATTCCATCTGTTGACAAGCTTGATTCTCAATTTTGATCTAGGGTTTCCGAGAGCTAGATCAAAGGTGTCGGCGGCTGGGCGTTTGGGCTTGGGAGGGGAATAAAGGTCCATGAGGTATATGAAAAGGGGTTTGGATGATGGCATACTATTCTGCTATAACTAAATAAACGGCTTAGATAAATTAGTAGAATCGCACATAGTTCATAGCATAGTCGGGATTGTACAGTCTTGTACAGGATTCTATGATTTGAATCGCGACTCAACATGGATTCTACCTGATCTGGATTCATAGTGGGATTTGGATCGACATGCTTCTCTAGGGTCGTAAAGTCGTAGGATTCTAGCAGTCGAGCCGGGATTCTGACTACCTTGCTACTAAGTTGAAGCAGCGCCTCATTTTAGCTAGCGCTACTGCTAAGATTCTGTGTATAAGGTTTTCCCTAGTAGTGACCCCTCCCGCTCCTTCCTGTCCTAGATGACGTGGCCAGGTCCTCATTGGTGCGCTGTCGCTTCCCCTCCTCCCTCTGCGCACTACTACTTCCTCGCCTACTTTGCGACATTCCATCTCTCGCAACACACATATTTTAGACGCCCCACATGGCGGCCAACACCTTCCTTCTGCTTGTCGCAGTCATGCGGCCACTATCTCTCGGAGTTGCAGCCCAAACGAAAATCAGTAAAACAATGTTGTTGTATGCATGTTTGTTAATGATTTTCGACGCCCACATGGTTGTTTATGGATGATTGTCGTTGTATAGATGTTCATGAGCTATTTAGAAAAGAAAGTGGTACCATTTGCTTCATATTTGCAATGTAGATTTTTATATCATTCAAGTTCTATTGTCTCCATATAATTCTTTTGCCTATTGGGTTTAAAATCCCATCGATTAATGGTCGATCAATTAATCTAGTTAATAGGCCGATTCACTAATTAATCGCTACTCGCAAGCCGAGCGAGCAGGTACCAGTTAACGATTTCCTCAACATTGGATAGATGCACGTGTTATACTCCATTTTTATGGTATATGGAGCAGAGCCTATTCTTCTCAGCGATCTCATCCATGATGCACCTAGAGTACGCATGTACGAGGAGCATAAAGCCGAGATAAGCCACCGAGATGACCTTGACGCACTCGATGAGGAAAGCGATGTCGCTCGAGCACGATCGACCTTTTATCAACAGCAAGCACAACGTTACCAGAACAAGGAGGTCCGAGCAAAGGCATTCAATGTCAGTGACCTAGTTTTAAGCCAACATCCCGATAAGCCTAAATGGCACAAATTATCGACCAAGTGGGACAGGTCTTTCAGCATCGACCAAGCGCTCACTGGATGAGCATACCGTATTCGAAATGTCCAAGAAAATAGTCTTGAGCCTCACCCATGGAATGCTGCTCGGCTGCGTCACTTTTTACTTTATTTGTATTTTTAATTTCTTGCAATATAGTGCTTAGCTAGGAATAATTTTTCAAATAAAGATTAGCATTGATGTATCGTCTTCAAAATATTTTTCTTCTGCTTCACATTTTTCGCATGAATTACAGCATACTCCATGGCTCATGGTCATACATTGTGCCATGTTTAAAATCGATGTTTTGACATAATATAGCTCCGACCTCTCAAAGGATCCAACAATAGGCACCGGGGGCTCGTAGAGGTACCTCGTACAAGAGCACCTCGGGACTCCCGCAAAAAAAAGAACAGATGTCGCCTTCCTAAAAATTTGTTCTAAAGCCACAATATGCATCGATTTGACTTGAGATTTTTGCCGAGCTATGTTGCCTGGCTCTTGTGCTTATCCTTTATGTTTCCGATCAATTCAACTATGGGCATAAAGGGAGCACATCTACGATTATTTCTTACGGGTCAAATTGATAAAATACCTCATACGGGTGAAGCCGAAAGCTAGCAGTCACAAGAATATGGTTGGTCAGCACGAAGGAAGTGAAAATTTAGGGCCTTTCAACAAAAGGTAGTGGTGTAGGGTTTTTGAAGCCTACATCTTTATAAGTCGAGGATATTTTAAATCATGTCATACAACGACATATCGGCTAACTAGTCATGATAAACATGACACCCTGGCAAAAGAAACTGTTTGAGGAACTATTTTTCGTTGAAGATGTGACTTACGTTAAAAAACAATATAACATAACTCTCCATAAGACTCACGTTTTGACCCCATGGCCGGATTGCCTCCATCGCCGAAAACATCACCCGATAGCTCGGTTCAACAGTGGGAACACTCCTCGTCCTCTGGCCGAGGAGGTAGAAGCCAATGCCTGGTTAACGGAGTATGAAATCTATGGATTTGAGCTTTCAAAATGATAAACATATACAGATATATAAAGTCATGAGTTCAACGTTAACTATTTACAAAATTTATTCAAGGCCATCTATGAGCTTGTTGTCGAGGTGACAATCCTACCCGGTTAGCCGAGCAGCGGGCATGACGACCTCATGATTCCCGTCGGTTTTAATTTCTTTTCCATCAAGCCCTATGGGGCCGACCTTGGCAAGCTCCTCGCTCTTCAAAAGACGATAGTGTGTCTTGGTCATCGCCAGGCATCTCGGGTACCTTCACGGTAGGCCGATACCTTTCACGTTTGAATCCGACGCCTGGCTTCCTTCAGGTGTTGGGCAAGCTCGGTCAGGTCCCTCGGCAGGGTCTCATCTGGACATAAAGCCCGGAAAACCTTCTCCATGGATTTTCTTGATTGCTGATGCAGCTCGCTGAGACGCACCATGAGGTCGTTCAAGGAGGAAAGGACGGGTTCGCCAAATTGACCAGGTAAGACAGCTGCATAACATCATGTTAATATCATAAACAATTGTTAAGATAAATGACTGGAAGTTGTTCTAAGAAACATTAATTACCCGCTAAAAATCAAGAAGCATCCCTGGTCTCTTCCTCAGAAGTGGCCAACTGGGACTTTAGCTTATCAATCTCAAGCGATTGTTGTTCTTTTTCCGCTTTGAGCTAATTAAACTCGTTAATTTTTCGAGTATGGGTTCGACGACCCGCGCGCCGCCTGTTGAGCCTCGGCATACCAGTAGGTTTTCCGAGCATGCTCAAGGTCCTTTTCAAGCTGCCCTATGGCCGGTAGTGCCTAATAGATGTTGTTGCAGCTCTCTCTCTAGCACTCAGGACTAGAGATAGAAGAAGAAGCACAACACATTGAAGTTTCATCCGGCTACACACAACCCGTTACTATTTCAAAAGCACAAAACTCACATCTAAACACACACAAGTGACCATGGCTTTGTAGTGGCACAGCAACGCAGCCTCCAAGTTTCCGTGCACAGCGTACACACTAACTAACCGCACGCATGCACGCCCGTTTACTTGACCGGCACACCCACGCATCTAGCTTATCCATCTAACGCATGCACGCATGACCCGGCCACCCCAACCAGCCACTAACTCACGGCAGCTACGCAACGCACGCACACACGCTACAGCCACCAGCACACACACTACACCACGCACGCACTTTGTCACGGCTTGCGCTGCGTTTTGCATGTCCCGCGCGCACTCAACGCGCCCGATGAGTCCGACCGTACCAGTATGTCCTGCGCGTTTCGCGCACATCCAACACCTCCGACGAGCCCGACCACATCACATGGCGTGGCTTATTCCAACACACATCTTCTAAGCCACGGTCTAGAGGAGTCTATCGTCGTCGACGTTGGCGCCGGCCAAAAGAGCCTGCTCTGCCGCCGGTCCTTTCCGCAGCTGCGGGCACTCGCGCCGGAAGTGCCCGTGCTCCCCGCACTTGTAGCAGCGCCTGCGCCTGGTGCCACCGCTTCCCGACGCCACGTTGTTCCCGTCGTCGTCGTCCCGTGCTCCTCCTTGCTGCCGCTGTCCTGCCGTCGACGCCCAACTCGCTCGTCGGACGTGCGCAGCCGCTCGAGTGCTTCGTCGAACGCCATCGTCGTCACGTCGTGGAACTGCTCGATGCCGGCAGTGACCGGGGAAGAGCCGATCCGACACCGTATCCAGCAGCTTCTTGACGAGCGCCGCGTCGCCCAGCGTCTCCACGAGGTTGGCGTACCTCGCCGCCATCGCCGCGAGCCTCCCGCCGTACACGTCGAGATCCTCGCCGCCCGCCATCTTCAGGCGGTCAAATTCGCCGTGCAGCATCGCCAGCCTCGCCGCACCGACCCGATCGGCGCCGATGAACCTCAGGGAGTCCCATACCTCCCTGACGGTGAGCTTCTTCGACACCTGCAGCAGCACATCCTCCGGCAAGGCCCCGAGAAGCAACGCGCGCCCCATCTTGTCCTTCCACGCGTTCACCGCCGCATCACCCGGTACCACCGCCTCCCATACAGTGCGGACATCGAGGATCGCCTGTGCCTTGATGGCCCAGACCGTGTAGTTGTCCGCGATCAGCATTGGCATCGCCATCGTCGCCGATCCGCCCGCGCCGCCGCCGTGTAGGACGAGCACCATAGTCGCCGGTGATCGCCCGAACCGAAGTTCTGTATACCAATTGTTGTTGCAGCGCTCTCTCTCTCTCTCACTCACTCAGGACTAAAGGTAGAAGAAGAAGCACAATACACTGAAGTTCCACCTGGCTGCACACACAACCCCGTTACTATTCCAAAAGCACAAAACTCACATCTGAAAACACACAAGTGGCCATGGCTTTGTAGTGGCACAGCAACGCACCTCTCAAGTTTCCGTGCGCACGTACACACTAACTAATCGCACGCATGCACGCCCGCTTACTTGGCCGGCACACCCACGCATCTAGCTTATCCATCTAATGCATGCACGCATGACCCGGCCACCCCAACCGGTCACTAACTCACGGCCAGCTACGCGACGCACGCACACACGCTACAGCCACGAGCACACACGTACACACTACACCATCGCACGCACTTTGCCACGGCTTCCGCTGCGTCCCACACGTTCCGCGCGCACTCGACGCGTCTGACAAGCCCGGCCGCACCAGTGTATCTCGTATGTCCCGTGCGCATCCGACGCGTTCGACATGCCCGACTACACAACACGCCGTGGCTTATTCCAACAATAGAGATGCAATCGGTTGGTCTCAGATCTTTGGTTGTTGCATGTCCGGCACCTACTGGAGTGTTCACCGGTGTGGCCCGGCTTGCATCTAGCCAGGGAAGGTGACGGCGTGAGGCCCTCGTCCTTAGATGGATCGGGATTCTCGCCGCGCTTCCGAAAGGATTCCGGCGCGGCGGCGACACGGATCGCGGCAAGACTGGTACGTGTGAGGTCCGACCGGCAGTTGCAGGCTTGGCCGGATATACATGATGGTGGTCAAGGCCGGCGAGGTGACAATTGGTGTCCCGGATGAACACTCCAGCGTGCCAGCGGCCTCATGGCGGATTGCGATGGCGACTAAAAAGTCTTTGCGAGTGATACCCTCCAAGATCCGATGGTTGCTTTGGCAGTGTGATGCAATCTATGGACGATGTCTTGACGCAGAGTATATAGTTGTGCAGCGGAGGCTATTGGTTTTCTAACCCAACACATGTAGCTGCTAGGATTGTGGAAAAGTGGTGGCGACAACACATGCTTGACTTCGATGGTGGTGCTTTTTGAGTACCCGGTCTTGAGCGCCGGGGTGAAAACCTAGGTCAGGCCCATGTCGGTTATATCTGGCAATGATGTTTTGCCGTCGTTACCTTGTTGAAGGCATTGCTCGGAGATGCTCGGACAGTTTCTTCAGGGTGAAAACCTAGACTTTGCCATTTGGTGGTTGGTCCCAGTGACAACAGTGCCCAAGCGTCGCTCCCTTTCTGAAGGCGTTCTTGTTGAAGAATCTCGGTGTCCTTGTGGTGTCATGAGATGATTGGTGCGGATATGGTCATTGTTGTAGTTTGTCGATCACGATTTAGAACGCTTCAGGGCGGGGGGGGGGGGGGGGGGGGGGGGGGGGGGGGGGGGGGTGTTCTCTCGCTTAGGCATAGCTTTGGTCTTATATGACTTTGCTATTTGCCGGCGGTTTTGTATGTGTGTGTTAGTGTTGGCTATGTGCATCCTAGGTATGTAGATGCCGGCTGTGTGCTTGCTATGTTTGTATCATCTTGATGCTTCCTTTTAAGTAATAGAATTCACCTTTTATCGAAAAATGGTTGCCGCTGCTCGTAATTGGCAGACGGATTAGTCATTAAACAAATGCCACTAGTTGAATAATGGGTACATATTTTATCCATTTATAAAGATTGTCCGACTGAAACTATAATCATTTTTCATTATGCAAATAATTAATGAGGGATGTAAATCAAATCATCACACTTGTGTTTTATGCACTGATTTTTTTTTCGTTGCAACGCACGGACATGTTTGTTAGTGCAAGTAAAGAGATTTTCTCTGAAGTTTGCTTGAGTTGGTACAAATCGATCGACACTCTTTCACCTTTTTATTTTGCACAGTGCATTTTATGTTTGCCAAGAGAAAAATAAGTGAACGTATTCGTATTCGACCATATTTTTTTTCAAAAAATTAAATCATCACACTTGTATTTTAGGTCATTCTTATTCGATAGGGGCGTGCAATGATTTTTTTTCTTCCATTGCAACGCACGGGCATGTTTGATAGTGCAAGTAAAGAGATTTTCTCTGAAATTTGCAGGTTGAGTCGGTACATATCGATCGCCACTCTTCCACCTTTGTTTCTGCACAGTGTGTTTTATGTTTGCCAAGAGAAAAACAAGTGAACATATTAGTATTCGACCATATTTTTTCAAAAAAATTAAAACGTGTAAGTGCTTTTTGCCACATGTTCTGTTAACATCCACTGAAAACATTCAAAGGCTCAAGGGTGAGTCATCTTTGTTTTTTCCTTCTTTTTTGAGTTCAGTTGTCTTTGTTACTGGAATACTGCACATGCATCAAAACTTTGCAGTGTATAACCGGTACAACTACAGGTGGTTCAGGCGGCAAAAGTGCAAACACGGAACCTACTTCCCTCTTTGGCACTGGAGTTAAAAGTGTGATTGAGGTGGATGTTGGTTTCAGTTTTCTGAAGCACTCCGGTGCCAAACCAAGCCAGAAATAATTGTGTTGTCGATCCATGGTCCAAGGCAGAATATAGGTCGTCTCTACGGACACACACACGATGAATGAACGTGGATACCTCGTCAAACATGACGCTGACAAGCACGACGAAGTCCAATTGCATGCCCGTCGCCTCGCTGCTGAACAAACGGAGTATACTGGAATACCCATCTGGTATGCAGCGCTGCTGACTGCTCGACATGCATGAACTTAGAGCATCTCCACTCGTCCCCCCAACTGGCTCTTCAGGGCGCCTTTTTTAGCGTCGACGGCGAAAAGTCGGCCCAGTTGTGTTCCTAGATCGTTGTTATCGTCGGTTTGGACCAAAATAACAGCCGGCGAACCGAAGCCGAACCCAGCACGTCGGGGGCGTCTGGGGGCAGCGGCTGAAGTGAAAAGGCGCGTGGGCCCGCGCTGTCGGCGACACGGACTGATTTCCCGCCATTTTCTTCTCCCTTTCCCTCCATTTCCCCCTTGTCCCTCCCTTTTCCCCGTCGCTCCCTCCATTCTTCCCCAGATCCGCCCGCCATGCCGCTGAAGAAATATGCGGGCCCTCACCTAGCCACCGGATGGCGCCGTCTAGCCAAAGCCAAGGGTGCCGATGGCAAGGCCCCCCGGCATGTCAAACGCCGAGTGGAAGGCCGACGTTGTTTGCCAGGAGGCCGTCATAACCGACCGGCAGAACGGGCTCATCATGAAGAGGGCCAGGGACGCGACGGCAGAGCAGGGAGAGGCGTCTCGCGCGGGGATGATGAACCTTTCGCCTGGCCACTGCCCACAAGCCGCGTGGGGGAGCCAGCTAAGCGTATCTTCGCCCGCCAACTTCTCGCCGCCACTATGGGGGTACGTGCCCTCACCATGGCTACTCCGACGGCGACGCACACGGCGGCTTCAACCCGAACATCACCTTCCCGCATGGCGCGACACCGCGTGCCTCCCCCTCCGGCATCAACCCCAACCCGCGCACCCCTCTCCCGCGTTCACCACCGGCCTCAACACACAGTACAGCTGCTCCCCGCCGGCGTACTCAGTCTCGCCCGCGCCACCTCTGTGTCGTGGCGCCCTACCCTTCTCCCACGGCTCGGCGCCACAGTTCAGCAACACCGACGACAACATGGACAAGATCATCACGAGTGGCTCGGTCGCTGCCGCCTCATGGACACCACCGTCGACATGGGCGACGAGCTCGACGATGCCGAGGAGGAGGTGGAGGAGGAAGAACAGGTGGAGGCGGAGCCGGAACCAGCGCCAAAAGGGAGAAAGAAGAAGCGGGCGCCCAACGCCAAGCCGGGCGAACATGGCGTCAAGTGGACGTCCAAGGAAGACGAGTGCCTCGCTGAGGCGTGGAAGATCATCAGCATCGACCTGATCACCGGCTCGAATTAGAACGCCGATACGTACTGGAGAAGGATCAAGACGGCGCTCGACAAGCGCAAGTTGGTCGACCCCAACTTCGCCACCATCCACATGGATCGCGGCGAGAAGGCCATGGCAAACCATTGGGCGACCATCCAGGCGGCCTGCAAGAAGTGGCATAAGATCCTTGAGGAGGTCGCGGCTCGGACGGAAAGCAGTGCCAATGTCAAGGGGCGGGTATGGCCGGTCGCTGGCTCATTTCTTTCGCCATGTTCTTCACCGACACTTGTTCTTCGGCTGTGCAGATAGATCGAATGTTCAACATGTTTCGCCATGACAACATCGACCAAGAGTTCAAGTTCCTTCACGTGTTCTCCCGGATCGAGTCGTGCGAGAAGTGGATGGAGTGCCGGATCGCTCTGGCCAAGCCCAAGGAGACCTACAAGTCAGACGCGCCTGCCTTGGCGGCGGCAGAAGGGCGCCCTGATGGCAACAAATGAGCCAAGGCAGCGAAGGACGCGACACCAGATGCTGAACGGCTACAATCATTGATCAAGCAGTGCATCGTCGACGCCAAGAACAGCACCGCCAATAGGGAGGAGAAGTCCGAAGCGAGGTGGTCGGCGTTGATGACGAAGCAGGGCGTTGATGACGAGCGTTGCCACGAAGAAGAGGAACACCGACTTGGCTTTCTTTATGGCGGCAAACAGGTCGACAATGGACGAGCAAGTGAAGGCGTGATACCTGGCGGAACGTGGCCTCATATTGAACCAGATGCCCGGACCGGCGGCGACCCCTACGCCCATGACGACGTCGATGCTGATGCCGAGCCCGAGCACTGAAGCCACGCCGAGCCCAAGCACTGAAGTTGCGCCGACGCCGAGCCTGAGCACTGAAGCCATGCCCACCCTGGTCAGTCCCACAGCAGAGGAGCCTGTCGTTTGATGCGTTCTATGTGACATGATCGCCAAACTTTCTTTTGATCGCCGACCTATGGCATGATGGTCGCTGAACATGTTGCTTTTTTTTGAAGCGGAAAAGACAAGTTTGAATTTTTAGGTGTCTGGGGGCCGAAACCTGGGGGCACGACTGCGAACTCGATCGGCCCCAGGGCGAAAAACCTGTCGGCGCAAACGTCAAAAGGCATTCGCCGAGTGTGTCAGGGGGCAAACAGCTGGAGATGCTCTCAGCCACAGTGTGCGTACATGGTTACATTTTGCACGCGGTCAATTTACTCATGTTCCTCCAAGTTCAGGTTCAGGACGAACTCAGCAACAGTTCTGTCGCCCGTGGCACTCTCGTACGGTTGGCCGGCGACCGACATGGCCGGCCGATCCAGTTTTTTCCGGCATTCGAGAAAGGCAAATTGCATCGTCAATCATGGATCACGTGCTGGTTCTATCCACTAGCAGCTCGCGGGCATGGCATGCAGATGCAGGACCAAAAGGCCTGCCGGCTGGGATGGCAACGTGACTGACGACAGGCTACCATCGCTTGTCCCAAAGGCCGCTTGATTGGCGTGATACTCACGTTTTACACTACTAGCAGTTCTTTTTATCCCACTAATATAGTGGTACGTACCTGGTCGATTCAGGCACTCCGATCAACTATGAAGGTCAACGTCATACAAAAACTCCAACCAGAAAATGTTTCAGATTTTGTTTTCCAAAATGAAGGCAAAAGATTTGCCTCTTACATTTGTTAAGCTGAGAGTTGCCCCGTTAATTCACGGAAAACTGGACGAAAACCATCACAAACTGCAGAGCGACACTCACATAATACCATACACACCTCACATAGAGGGTCTCAAATGATATAATTTACAATAAGCATCACCATTTTAGATATTCCTGCTGCACCAAAAAAAATCTAAACCGTTTTCTAGACATATGTGGTGTTGTCCTGCAGCTTCAAGTCCAACCCTTTTATTGTTTGGGAGAAATGAAAAAGTGGGGTCTTTTAATGCACGAAACTTCGATGCAAAATTGGACGGCTGAGATAAAGGGGTGCACCTACATGGGGCTCAACTACAAGTCTCTCTTTCTTATACCATTATAAAGTAGAGTTCATTGTAATACATACAACTGAAGATGCAACTTGAGATCTCTAAGCTTCGAAGGCAGAGGCGTTGTGCTGTATTAGTAATTTAGTACATCGAATATACTTCGGCATGCTTTGAATACTTTGCAAAAGTAGATTTCAGACATGTAGTTACCATTTACATTGTGAGTATCTCAACGTAGTCCATGACCTGTTTCCTGATGTGCCTTCATCAATATAATGTTGGTACTTCGGAAAACAAGATAATTGTGATAGATTTCAAAAGGATGGAGTGAAGAGGGTCTTGATGCGCTTATAAAAGGGCTTGGTTTTGAGAGGATAGATCAATTGTGTCTATGAGGCCCGTCCTAATGATTAACTAGTATTGCATTTCCGAGCTGAGTATATGGTTGAATGGTTTATATAGTGTAGCTATACATGTGAGAGATGGGATATAAGAAGAATACTGAATAGAGGATTTTTAGGGTACCATGGTACTCTACGGGAAGGATCACCGCACTGATCAAATTCTAATGGTGCATCTTCAACATGCTACTTTGAAGTTTTGGTCCCTGTCAATCTCTTTGAACTGAACAGCACAACGGACTCTTGCAGTGACTGAGCAGTGCCCTTGTCTATCTTCTGGACTTCGAGCACCTCACCCCTCCGCGAATTTAGAGGGGAAACATGTTGTACTGTTATAGAGCTGGAGATATGGTGCCATAGCTGATCGTGCTCCTTTTGACGAGGTTTAGCTATCATAGACATGTTGTTGTATGGAGTTGTACTAAACAATATGAAATATTGCTTTGCACTGAAATCCATACTTGGTTTCTCCAATGATCATCTCACTTTGATGCCAAGAAATCCATTTGGGTCTTTGGTTTGTTCTCTTTTTTTGACGGGATCATTTGATTTCGCTGGAATAGTTAGATCATGACGCAGAAGGAATTTTGCAGGCAGAAAGGAGCTGCTCTCGGTGTCGACCTACTAGGGCCTGCCTGCAACCTCGAATGAGAACACCCACAAGGGACATGGGTGAGGGTGGCATGTGTTGTGCATCTATGAGGCGAAGGCTGCCACACCAGGAGATTTGCAGGACAAAAACCTGCCTTTATGGAAACATCATAGACATATCGTGCTTCGTTTTCGTTGCAGCCCCTCCCTTGCTCCTTGTCGGTGCGCCTCTGCTTGACTCCTCCCAATCGAGCGCGCTGCCCCTCTGCCCCCTCCAATCTCGTGTTTGTTCATAGCAAAAGACCCGCTCTACGTTGACAGGAAATATTACTTTCCAGTGAAACCCTTCCATGATTTTTGCAAGGGAACGTCGCGCATTCTTCGATATTCACAGAAATCAGCTCACAGCGCCCAGGGATCTGAGAGGCAATTTTGGAGGCGGAAAGGAGGAGCCCTCGGTTGGGAGTGGATGGCAATGGGCAGGTGCACTGCCGCCTGCAACTTCGAACAATAACGCTCACGAAGGACATCGGTGAGGGTGGCCTGTGCACCTGCCTATTGAATACATCCAGAGGCTGAAGGCGAGTCTTTTTCTTGGTGATCCTTTTTTAGACTTTTTTGAGTTGATTTGTCTTTGTTTACTGCACAAGCGTCCCGTAAGCTAAAGTTTTACCGCATATAACCGGTAAAACTTGTACAGTGTACAACAGGGACAAGTGGTTCGGGCGGGAAAAGTGCAAAAACAGAACCCTACTACCTCCCTCTTTTGCACTGGAGTTAAAAGTGCCGTTGAGGTGGATGTTGGTTTCAGTTTTCTGAAACGCTCCGTGGCAAAAATAATTGTGCTGTCACTCGATGGTCCAAGGCAGAATATTGGCTACACGCGCGCGCGACGAACATGGGAATGAAAGGCGGGTCCAACTGCATGCCCGTCGCCTCGCCACCGAACGAATAAGGTACTCGAATTAATGCCCGTCTACAGGTATGCAGCGCTGCTGGATGCCTAATTTACTGTGAGGATATGTGCAATTGTTCATACTCCCTCTGTTTTAAATTACTCATCATAGAAATGTATGTATCTAAAACTAAAATACATCTAGATATATCCATACTTGCGACAAGTAATTTGGAACGGAGGGAGTACATGCTCCAACTCAGCCTGTGTCCGTGCATAGTTACATTTGGCACGCAGCCGATTTACTCCTGTTTACCAGCAACAACAAGAACATACTCCTGTTCCTCCAAGTTCACGTAGGTTCAGGGTGAACTCAGCAACATAGCGCTCTGGTAAGACTAGTCACAGTGGGAGTAACTTCAGCAGTAACATCGAGTCCAACTCAGTAAATTTGTTTATGTGGCAATAAGTTAATGAGGAGAGAGTTAGTTGTAGTAACTTAGCTAGTTACTGTAACATCACATGTCCAATGCAATATGAGTCTATAACCTAATAAATAAATCTTTACATGTTACCACACTTAAGTTACTACCCACTATGAAGATAGTAACATAATCTAGGGATATGTGTATGTTACTCTCCATTATGACTCTAAGCAGGCCGGCGACCCATTTTTTCGGGCGTTCGAGACAGGCAATCGGTAATTGCATCGTCAATCATCACGTAGCAGCTCGCGGGCATGGCATGCAGATGCAGGACCAAAAGGCCACGTTTCACACTATTTGTCCCAAGCATTCGACCCTTCCACTACTCTAGTTTTTATATTATTATTATTTTTTAAAAAAGGATTACTCTTGGCCTCTGCATCTGGACGATGCATACAGCCACTTTATTAATTAGTAAATACACTAGGAGTCTTATAACTTGCGCGCGGCGATCAGTTTGGTGCACAAACTTGTAAAATATGTGTTTCTGGTCCACGAACTTGCATGAAGGTGCAAATACGGTCACATTATACGTATGCGAACATATCTACTCCCTAGTTGGTAGGCCAGCGTGGCAAGGGCCCGCTGTCAGCCACTGTAATAGTTCTTGCATGGTAAATTTGCAGAAAAGCCCATGCCTTTTTTGTTAATACATTGGGCCACTCAAGTAAAATAAATAAAACAAGGGCTGAGGATGGGTTTCAAATGGATGACCTGCAGCTAAACATATCCTGTGTACAACCAGCAGACCGACAACAATACACGTTCATATCGCACGACTATAGTATATTTTATCAACAGGGACCAAAAATTTAAAGAAGAAATCAAACCCGAAAAAAAGGATCCCACAATTCAAACCTGTGAAATTGTGGTCGCCCATGACTAAGCTAACCACCGGGCTACAATGGCACAGGATGTTATAATTATATAAACACTGTTTATGTTGTTATGTCTTTTGTTCAATGTAAGAAATACAAAAAAAAAACTTATATTCTAGTGTTGTGACCTTCCAAAAATGTTCATGTGTTACAAAAAAAGGTACGTTAAATATTAGATAATATTTCAACATTGTAAAATATATATTTGTATAATTACAAATATACATTGCATTTAGAAATGTTCATGCATTTAAGAAAATGTTCATGACATTTAAAAAATTAATACAATGTAAAACAATGTTCGCATAGTTTAAAAATATTTTCTATCATCCAAAAATGTTTAACATGTATTTGAAATAGGTTAAAACTTGTATTTGAAAAAATGTAAATTATATGTTTAGAAATATTAAACAAATATATAAATGTATTTGGAATTTAGATGTATACCTGAAAGTATGAAAAAAATTGACATCAAAACATATAATTGAAAAAATGTTAATAATGTATTTGGAAAGTGTATAAAAATATTTCTGTTGTATATAAAAATGTAAAATATGTATGTAAAAGTATATATCAAAATATATATTTGAAAAAAATATTAATTACGTATTTGAAAATGCTAAACATATATAAAGAATAATGTTTAGTATGGTACCATGCATTTGTTTTTTGCGGGAGCAGTACGTATGAGCCTGTATGTAGTTATAATATTTGAATATTATCCAACTCAAAAAATGTTTAAATATTATTTAAAATGCCGCGTACCTTTTTTTATACAAATGGGACGCCTGCCAGGTATAGGGCACCTACCAGTCTGGCGCACTCCTCAACCAGGACGCCTGCCGGGTATGAAGCCGCCGCAGCCACCTGTCACCAATGCGTCTTTAGAGTTGTATTGTTGCATGTACCGTGTCAGGGCTCTCTGCCATCAACGCCACCACGAGGCCTGACAGCGTCATCCTCCTGCGTGAGTCCATCCTCCCACAGCAAACTCCGAATCTGCACTGCGCCACGCCGTCAAGATCCGTCGCCATCAGTGTGTAGGATGAAGCACCGCTCCACCAAAGAATCCGTCCTCTGGTCCCTCGATCACGTGTGTACCTCCAAGAATGGCACCCCCAAGGGAGGAACTACACCAGAGCGCCGCCGTCATCCGATCATCCGATCTAGGGTTTCCCCCGGAGGTGGCAGAGAGTGGCCTTGAACTTCTCCGTGGCGATGCCTTCAAGAAGGGAACGACGCAGATAGCGTCGCCATCGACGGCCTTGGCAGAAGCCGAAGGCAAGTTTTCACCCAGATCAGTTCGAAGGGATCCAACTCTCGTGCACGGGTTGCCGTCACTACCAGCACCACTAGGCAGACCCTGGAATACCGGCAGATCAGCGAGCCGCCGGCACCACCGCATCCAGATCGCCGGCCACGCCAGGCCGCCGCCATCCCCGCGCCGTCCGGGTCAGAGACGGAGCCGTCGACCGCGCACAAGGACCGTCGTCGCCTGCACACGCCGGAGTGCCGCCGAGAGCCCAGCGCCCGCCACCGCTTGCCGAAGCCAACCTCCGCCCGAGCACTAGCGCCACCTAGAGCCATCAGATCGGGGAGGAAGACGTCGCGTGCTGACCACCCTCGCGGACCCCGCCGCACGCCCGAGCGCCGGCGCCACCGCGGCGCCATCAGATCGGGAGGAGGAGGAGCCCGCGCCTCGCCACCCCGCGCAGACCACGCCGCAGCCAGCGCCGCGCAGGGGAGCCCCGCCCAGATCCGCCGGCGGCCCAACCTGCCACCGAGCCGAGCGCCGCTGCAAGGGCCGGCCGTCCCGCGCCGCCCAGGAGCCTCGCGAGGAGGGAGGGAGTCCCGCCGCCACCGACGCACGCGCAGGTTTTGCCCGGCGGCGTCCCCTGGTGCCGGCAAGGGAGAAGGAAAGCGAGAAAGGGGAGCGGCGGCGACGATCTAGGGTTCCGCCCGGGCCGCTCGCGGGAGCGGCACGGGGTCGTCTCCTGGCCTAGTTTTTATATAGAAATCTTAAAACATAATTCTTTAAGATTTCTATATGACGAAAGCGGGGGAAATTTATATATTTTTTGTGTACTTTGTATAGCCTTTTTCCACCACTTCTCATCAATCCCAGCTGTTTTGTCAAATCTAACCACACACACATAAATATCCCAAGATGTGTGCAAATTGCAAATCAATGATGGAGAAAAAAAAAACACCACTTGGTGACCACGGCGGCGCCAAGCTCGGTGAAGGCAGAGCCGACGCAGAAGCCGCCGTCGTGGTAGTACAGGAACACCGGCAAAAGCTGGTTTCACGGGCGGCGGTGACCCTGGCTCGTCCTCTGCACCACTTTGTGTTGAGACGACGGGTAACAGAGTAATCTTATAAATGAAAGAAAACTCAATCTTCCAATTGCAACAACATACAATTTGCAGAAAACTCGTCTTCCAATTGCAATACAATTATACAATTGCAATAGTTGTGCTGCTTATAAATGTGTATTTGAAGATCCCACTAGTGGCACCACAGTTGCAGAGTCTTGAAACGATGTCTATCATACAGCAAACACAGTGGGCTGTGTTTGTGACCAACAGCACAGCGGATTCAGACACTCAGAGAGGTCAGAGCACGACATACATACATACAATCTGTAGCAAAAAGTACTAATTGTTAGTGCCAACTAAGTTAGATGTGGCTGGCAATTCAACTGATTCTCAATCACAGATTGTTTGCAGGAGCACAGCCATACCGTTGCTGGTTGCAATATTAGCAGCATATCAGTTGCATAATTCTGAAAAGGTAAATACCATAAGTATGGTATGCCGCACTAACTCAAGTATAGGTACTGTAGCTATCTCCAGTAGTTGACGACCGCTAGGCCGATCAGACCAGCCATTGATCTCCATAAGAGCAGGACATATTGACTAGCAAATGCCGCAAGCTCCATTCGCATCCCTCCTCGGTTCTGAATCTATATTGCTCATGCATTTGCTGATAGTAAGTAACTGAATTCAGTACTATATCCATTCTTCTCTGCATCAGAATAATAAGGAACCCTGACGAACTAATTAACATCTACCTCCATTTCAGAATATGTCCAGTCTTCCTGTTGCAGGGATTAAAAAGGAGGAGCAAATACTACATCAACCCTTACAGCACACAAAGTCATAATAGATTATTCTTGTCAGGTACGCACAGGGCCGGTCCTGAGATTTTGGGGGCCCAGGGCGAAATTATAATTTGGGGCCCCTTAAAATTTTCTATGAGCATTTGTTGATGCAAAGTCACTTATAACGGTCTCGTCCTCCATCCCTCCTCCTGTTAGTTGTGTGAAGATCAACGTAAACACCATGTTGGGCAAGCAAGATTGGAAGGCTGTGATGGCATCGATCTCAAGGAGCCATGAGCATGATTTCATGGGAGCTTCAAGTGTCATCTTCGTTATCATTCGGAACCCTCGGGCAATGGAAGCGCTGACATGCCAGGAAGTGCTTTTGATGGTGACATATTTTCTCGTTCATAAAGCGAGGCTCTGGGTTATCAGTAAACTCAAGATGGTTTAGTGTGCCATTATGGCAGGCCGTAAAGGAGATTACAGCAAGAAGCAAAGCGTACGAAGATATCTTGTTTTCTATACAGGTGAATATCTTCAAATAAAGAGGCACAGGTGCTAACGATCTCTTCGCTAAGAGATGAGGTTAATTAGTCGCTGTGTGGCAAAAAGCTTTGCCTACTGGCCTTTGTATCCCAAAGTCTACTTAAATAAAATAGATATGATTCTCAAAGAACTAATCATGATGTTCTAAAAGAACATATAAAAAACCAATTTACTAAGATCATATAAAACAGAAGCAAGAATATGCACATCAGTTTTAATAAGTACTTACTAGTATAGTTCCATACTTGACCCAGTTGACCAATCGAGTGATAACCATGCACACACCTGAAGATGACTCTTGAGATGGTAAATCGTGAGGCCCTTTACCCTTGGATCCCATCTCCGCCATGAAGCAAAATTAACAGGTAACTAAAAACTCGACAAATTATCACCATCGGACTTTCAAGAATGGATCTATCTCCTAGCTGTGTGACAACGTCGACAAATCGGTCATGGATTTCAATGATCCACCGGAGGCGGGACTTGGGGTAGATGGTGAGGACGACTTGGACGTGCGGCCGGAGTCGCGGGCTTGCGACCCGCAATCTAGGCGAAAAAGGAATCTGCCGCGCAATCATCGCGAACTACTCAAGTTTACTTCTTTGGAAAGAAAACATCGTGGGCTTCTCTCCTTGGGGCCTGGGCTATGGGCTAGCTGCGAGTCCGTGGGAGGGGCCCCTGGATTTCGGGGGCCCGGGGCGGCCGCCCCTGCTGCCCCCCCTCAGGGCCGGCCCTGGGTACGCATATGGATAGCATACTTACATCAGCCCTTACAAGAACACAATGACGAAATCGCTTGACACGTCACAGGATGACAATATTTGACAACTATTATGTGACAGTTTCTGTTACTCCTCACACCAGTTTTCGTCATTGATACAAGTGTTCCTCCGCTCAGAATGAACTGAAGGAGAACACATACACAACAGGCACAAACATGCACACAACTCTGATGGAAATTAAAAAACAAACATGTACACAAGCACAAGTGATTGAAGGAGATACCATGACAGGCACGCACATGGATAGCATGACAAACAGGCCAGCAGTTCAGGGAAGCAGTGATATGAATGGATAGTGATGCGGATGATGGAGAGTGAAATCCTTGCAAACCTTTTCTCAGTCAACCAGCGCCGATTCTTCATCTTTCTTTTCAATTTTTTTATTCTTGATCTTCAAGAAGCGGGAGATTGGTGCACACCTTGTATCATCGTCCTTTTTTGTTGTGCTTGTTTCTTTTGCTTGGTCTTGTTGTTGTGGCTTGTGTGTAAGAACAGGTCGGGCTTTATGCGCTGCAGTATCTCTTCTCACCTGATATGGCACCTGGTCACCCCTGCACTCAATCTCCTTCAGTCTCGGAAGGTTGTCAATGCCATGGAGAGACTTCATCTCCTTGAAGGACCAAACAATCTTTTCAATCTTAGGAGCAGATCCCTCAGTGAAGCTGATGCTGCTGATGGTAGGACACTCAACAATAAGAAGGTCAAGATTTGGGAACTCATCTTTGTTGAAGACTAGATGGCCTTCGTCATCATCATAAGACTTGATTGAGAGCTCTAGGCAGCGCAGGTTTTCTTGCTTGCCAAGGATTTGTACATCTCCCTTCTTCAGGTGAGTATCACAAGGATTTGTACATCATACTCACAAGGTAGCTTCGCCCTTTGTGTTCTGCTCAGCGGATCCACTCTCGGTGCTTTGGTCAGGAGATACTTTGTCTTGAGAAAATGAAAGTAGGGACTGGTTTCCTTCCAACTCAAGCTCCTTCAATTTTGGAAGGTTCTCGATCCCACTAAGAAACCTTATATTGGTGGAGGACAAAACAATCTTCTCAAGCTCAGTAGCTGCTCCATCTTCAAACTTGATGTCAGTCACAGCCTTGTTGGAGCCCTCAACAAGAAAGTATTTGAGTTGTGGAAATACATCCTTCTTGAAGGTGAGCTCTCTCCCATTGTATGCATTGGATCGGAGTCTGACGGAGTGTAATTTGGGAAGCACGGCAAGGACCACCAGATCACCCTCTTCCAGCAAGGTACCAGTCAGAGTTACCTTGGCAAGTTCATCACTACCTTTGGCCAGCAGTTCAAGGAGCTGCCCACTTTGTGTGACTCCATTGATGCTTAGGCTCTCAAGATGCTTGGGACTTTGTCTTAACAGATCACGCATCTCTTTGTTGGAGAGAGTGCTCTTAGTTCTGGTATTGTAGGATATAGTGATTGAAAGGGACTGGAGACAATCTTTTAGGTCTCCGATGGCTCGAAGCAACTTCTCAAGGTGATTGTTCCTGTCTTCGATAACCACATTGAGCTTCCTTAGTTGCCATAGATGTCTTATCTCTTTCAACTCACTGCCATCCCCTGAAGCCCTGACATTTGACAATATCTCCAAATTTTCCATTTTCTCAATCTTGAAAGGAATCTGGACAGGAAAGCGTGCCGACTTATCATTGAGTCTTGAATTTGGATCAACACGGCTAGCCAAGAAGCGCCTCAGCTTCAGGAGCAGGATATTCCTTGTTGCACGCTCAGGCACCATAGTTTCCCGGATATCCAATACCTCTAGCTCATGGAGGTTGTTTATTTCACTGGGAAGATGTCTAACATTTGTTCCTCTTAGGCTCAGATACTTGAGAAGTAACATCTTGTTGCAAATGTCCCTGAGGTAGTGATTTTTGTCAAAGCATTGAGTGCCTTCCAGATCTAACACCTTCAGGAGCGGCAGTTGTGGTGAATATTTGGGGAGCTTGTATACAAACTTCTCGATGCCATCAGAGGCACGGAGTCGGAGACCACTAAAGATGGAGAAGTGGCGAGCCCAAAGATCAGAAAGGCGTGCATCCAAAATGTGTTCTTTTTCTGCGACCTCGGTGATAAACCCATGGACTTGATCACCTACCATGCAGCTCTTGACCTTTCCTGCAGCACCAATATCATGAGGCAATATAAGCCCTTTTTTAATCAGGGTGTCAAAACATTGCTCCGCATGATGCACTGCAGTGGCCCAGTCCTGCTTAGTTATCAACCCCTCCGTAACCCATCGTCCTATTAAGGTTGATCTCTTGATGTTGTGGCCTTGAGGAAAGATGGCTAGGTACAACAAGCAAGTCTTGTGTTCTCTAGGCAGATCTTTGTAGGAGAACTTGATCATATTCTTAGCTTTACTGCCCAATGTCTTGGCGGGAGCCAGATCTTCATTTAGCTTACACAGTTCTTCATAGCTCCTGTTGGGGTTAGTGTAAAGAGCATACACAAAGATCTTCATGCAGAACTCATGTGGATGGCACTTGGCCAAGATTTCACGTAGAATCCCCGGGATGTCTCCGTCATTTCCATTAATCATCCGTGGCTTTGTAAGCTGGAGCACAGTGTCATGGTAGAGTCCAACTAGAGAACATGTTATTGGTTCTCCCGGTGGATAGCAAAAATCTTTGGCCTTTTCGCTGTTCTTTGTGGACACAATCACTGTACTGCCAGGTGCACAGCCTAATAGGTTCAAAGCATTTCTGGACTCCTCCCACCGGGATTCAGCTGACACATAGTCTTTGTCATCTTGGAGGATAATCAGGGTCTTCTTATTTTTCAGACGTGGCTTAATCTTATCCACTATCCCTTTGGTGTACAGCAGACCCCAAATCCTCCACGGGATCTGCGACATTTTTTCCAGGGTTTCTTTGATGGTTTCAGTGATAGCAGCAGCAACATCACTGGTCGCCTCAACCTCTCCTGATACTATTCCCTTCATCTTTTCTTTTGCTTCTTCGATGACAGCAGCAGCAATAGCACCGGTAATGTCCATCTCCTTCATTTTCTCCTTGGTTTCCTTGATAACAGCAGCAGCAATAGCACTGGTCACCTCCGCTGATAGCTCCTTGAGTTTCTCCTTGGTTTGATTGACAACGGCCGCAGCAATATCCCTGCTCACCTCCCCTGATGTCTCCGTTTTCTCCTTGGTTTCTTCGATGACAGCAGAAGCAATGGCACTGGTCACCTCCTCTGATACCTCCTTCGTTTTCTCCTTGGTTTCTTTGATAACAGCAGCAGCAGCACCTGTTGCCTCCCCTGATATCTCCTTGGAGACAGAAGCAGCAGCATCAATGGCTTGTTCCTTGGTAGAGGTGCCTTCCAGTAGCTGTGGCTTGGGAAGCAGCCCCAATATGATGTCTAGAGTAATCTTGTGGTTGTGGATGATTTCTTTGATGTGAGCCTCGCTTAGTGTAGTAGCACTACTGGTGGTGGCTTCCTGGATCTGCTGGGACTGCAGGGGCTTGTTTGTCGGGAACACCTTGCGCAGGATATCTTCATATTGGCTATTATCGAGATGAATCTGGGTCTTGGGGTTGGACTCGCCTGTTTCCATATGATCTTTCAGCAATGAAGCAGTTTCCTCTATAGCCCCCTCTGAGGATAGTGGCCGAACCAGCGTGTTCAGCACGAGCCGCAGCGCATGGTGGAATATGCCTAAGCACTTGTTTTCTTCAACCTTCCCTCTATCCACTCCTCCAATCTCCCCCTTGTCAACTTCTCGAACCTTGTTCCTGATCTCATCAATCTGCTTGCGGATTTCTCCATAATTAAACATATTCAGTATTTCGTACCGGAGTCTTGCTTTGTAACTGTAACCTTCCCAAGGAATAGGCATCTTCGGCTTCACCTCACCTTGCCCGCCTGTGACTTTCTGCTGCTCATCCTCATGCTGTTTCTGCTGCTCATCCTCATGCTGTTTCTGCTGCTCATCCTCATGCTGTTTCTGCTGCTCACACTCATACAGGATGTAGGAGAGGATCTCGCTGGGTAACAGTGGAAGATCCCATGGGAAGTGCAGTGCCGAGAGGTTGACCCAAACCGTGCGCTTAAAGTTTTTGGTGGCAAACCTCAAAGAGTCCTGTGCGACGGTGCCGGCGCCCTTTGTATCATCCGGCGCAACAATGGCAATGGATGCCATGGATATACGGTTGTTGGTTTTGGCTTGCAATTCCTGCCAGTTGGCTAACTTCTCGACTAGCTTCTCGGCACAGTACTCCTCGACAAGGCGAGGTTCTAGAGCTCTTTGACGGGGATCAGAACCGTTGGCGGCTTGAATCTGATAGTCTTCATCCTCCTTGTATTCTATGCCAGCAGCTTGAGACGATGACGAGGGCAAAGGTGCCGCCTCCTCCTTCCGTGGGATCTCCACGCCGTACCACAGCCGCCGGTTGCCGACGTCGCGTGCCCGCTCCTTGAGCTCGCGCAGCCGGATGGCCACGTTGTGCTGGGCGACCATCCTCTGCACCAACCAGGAAGCCCACCAGAGATAGCGCCAGCGGCCGGCCCTGGCACGGTAGACCGCCGGATCACCACGCCGGAGGTAGAGGTCGATGCAGTTGCTGCAGTCGTGGGCCAGGTCCCGGACCTGCTTCATCCACGTGTGGACCTGCTCGTCGTGCCCACCGCCACCAGCGGGAGGCGCTGTCCTGGCCAGGTGCTCCAGGAAGCTGTGCATACTCTCCATCTCCTCCTTGATGAACTCCGAGTCGCTCCCGACGCGGCTCAGCAGCAGCGCCTCGTTTCGGAGGAGGCCCAGCAGCGAGCTCACGGCGCCAGACGCGAGCTCAGCCATCGCAGCTGCTGCCGGTGTGTGTCCAGCAAGCTAGCTTATTGTATTATTGGTTGTGCATGAAGTAAAGGGTCAACCGAGAGAATGGAGGAGCTAGGAGCATAGCCAAGAGGACACATGACAATGCATTATGGTCATCAAGCATGCACCTAAACTTTTTCTGGCCTCTTCTCAAAAAGAAAAAAGAATCTATACAGCGCTGCCTAGCTAGTTTGTCTTCTACTCCTTCATTTGCTTGAGCTGGCAAGGATGGAATGATTCCAATCAGGAATGTACTCTTTGAGTGTTCCTTTATTTTAGGACCATGTCCGAACCCTTTACTTCATGTATCAATTATCATCCTCTTTTGCTTTGCATGTCTGCTCTAGCATCTAATGATCTAATCCGCGCTGTCTGACAGAAAGGGCCGGACAATCTCGGTGGGCGAGATGACGTGACAAAAGCATAACGTGGGATGGGAAACGTATGCCTAGCTAGTCTGCCCATTCATTTTCTTGTGCTGGCAAGGATGGTAGGATTCCATTGAGGAATGTATTGTTTGAGTGTTTCTTCAGTTCAGAACCATGCCCAGACCCTTTACTTCAGGTATCTTCTTTTGCTTTGCACGTCTGTTCTACCATCTATGGGAGATGCTGTTCGTTGGGAATGACTTTGATTGCTGGTGCTTTCGCTTCTGGTATCAACGGACAAAGCCGGTGGTTATGAAGTTGTTATGGATGAGGTGTATGGGCAAAATGAACTTGTGGGATGAACCCCTGCAGACAGTGCAAGTAGAACACTCTATAGATAATATGATAAAAGAATATTCAGCACATTTACAGCTCCACATGTAGTGCAGAACAAAGATTTATATAGCTCATAAGCTAGGCATTCCATAAATCATGTTTGGTATTTACTATTCATGAGGAAGCACAGTAGGCATGGCTGGGCTTTGCTACACCAGACGTCAACATGAACTGCTCTGCAACAGCTCCACATGTGGTGATTTTAAATTGCCAAGATTATTACTCCCTCCGCTTCCATAATATAAGAACGTTTTTGGAACTAGTCTAGTATCAAAAACGTTCTTATATTATGAGATAGAGGGAGTAGGAAGTTTACGCCATACAAAAAGGACGGTACAGTTCCAGTTTCCATGATATTATAGCTCCTAAGGCCTGCTGCCACCTCCCATCATGCAAAGCAAGGTCAATATCATTAACAGGTCTTGGCTCATCTCAACACTCAGTAGATTAAAACACACACCAACGATGTTATGTTTGTCAAGATTTAATTTTGGGGCAAATGAACTTATTGTGAAATCACCGGAAGTAAACTTATATGTCTTCCAACAACATCTATATTATATGAGCTTTACAGACAGACATATGCATTCTGACAATTTCTTAAGAGTTGCAAGATTCCATGTCTACACTCGCTAACTTCAAAAGGTTCGATGTTGACAAAAAAAAGTATAATTCTTTAACCACCTGAAAAGGGTAGGTACATTTCCACCCATAGGGTTTATGCTTTAGGGTTAAATAACTAACTATTTAACCATAACTCAAGCTCGACAGGTTTGGCATCCAGTGCTCAGCTACTTCTCACTCCATCGCTGGTGGATGCCATCCTCACTGAAGTGCAGCTATGGCTGCTTGCCGCAGCCAAGGCACTCAGCGGGCCCTCAACATTTGTGACCTCCTGACCCTATGCTATAAAGTTTTAGGGTAGTGTACAGTACATCTTTTTGCCTTTTGTATTTTTTTCTTGTCTTTGGTTTGCCTTTGGCTTCCTACTGTTTTATGTTTTGTTTTTTCAGGTTGTAAGATTTGCACATCTTGGTGCTTGTTCTAATACAATGAGGAGCACTTGGGTGCTCGTTTGAGAGAAACAATAACTCAATGTATATTCTCCTATCATCATAAAAAATCACACTACAAAGTATATTAGCAATTTATTAATTATTTTCACTAAATATAAGTCTATAATAATAAATAAGTTGTACTAAAAAGCAAATTCATTTCTATGATCCAAAATAAAATATTAAGAATAAGACAAAATGTTTAAGCTATGAGTCATGCATCATATATGGCCCCCATAGCAAGGGAATGTCGAAAACAGATTGCTGGAAATTTAGGTAAATACTCAACACATACAGAGAGTGCTATTGTAGCAATATTGACAGAATTGCTCTGTGGGGGGGGGGGGGGGGGGCGACAGTGCCAAACTCCATTAACTTGCATTTTGGAGAAAATGGACACGATACAATTTTGAAAGGAAACATGGAATACCTTTGATGGTAGCCTCTTGGAATCTTGTTCTCATGATTCTGGCAAACTTGAAGAGATCGTTAGTTCGGTTCAAATTCTTCATCAATTCTTCAGTGTCTTTAAGGAATGGAATACACTGAATTACTGTTTAAGGAGAATGAGAACTTCAGCGACTACAATTTCAAACAATATGAATATTAGACTGCTCAGATAAGAAACTGCAACTCACAGCTGTACTCGTCTTTATTGAACTTTTTGCGAAACGAATAGTCATTGTCAGGACTTTGATGTCAATTTTATTAAAGACAAAGGTACCCCCTTTAAGAAAGAGGAAATGCCACACGTGAAGGTATGAAGCTAACTTATTAACCATGTCACTGAACCTCTCATTACCTTCTTCTGCAACAACTTTAAAGCTAAGAAATTTATTGTAACACATAATAGCTTTGTCTAGGTTGTTTTTCCTTAATGCTTCAATATTAGCCTCGACAGCTTCGATGGCTGCCATCAAAAGAAGACACATAAATACATAGCTACAAGTCTCAGTGGCAAAATATATTGGACCTGGGAGTTCAGAACAACCCTTAAGACTGGAATATTTGGACTTATTATCTTTAAACCCCACTGAAGCACTTCTAGTTTCCTATTCAGTCCAGGATTTGCAGATCAGGTAATACTGTGACACCTTGAAACTATTTGTACTAGAGCCGTGACTTAGAACGTACTACATTTTTACCTTCAAGCTGATGTGATATGACACTTGCAAACTCATCTCCCCTAGCCCTTTGATCCAAGACCAAGCTCCTGAGCTGCTCATTCGTTGTAGTGGCATTCGAAATTGACTTGTTGGTGAGATTAGTTTCTGGTCCTCTCTTTAGTTGGGCTGCTGAGATAATTTACAAGATATCAGCCCTTCCATGAAATGCAGTAAAAGGCAAGGAGACCAATATGAAATCAAACATGGATTAAACAATTGATACCGAAAAGAAACAACTGGAGTGTAATATAAGTAGATCCCGTCACTGCGATGTGCAGAAGAGAGTGAAGAATTGCTCCAAATGCTTACTAGAGACACAGAGCTTCTGCCAGACTTGCCTCGAGTCCCCTGAGCTGATTTCTTTAGACGGTTGAGTTTTTCTGTCCTCACAAAAGCGCACAAGTCAGCAAGATTAACCACCTGGCCTTTTCAGCTTGAAATCACAAATCGTACTGCAACCCAAGTTAACTACTCCAATTAATTTGGATCGGAGGAAGTAATAATCGCCCAAAAACAGCACAGCCTGTCGGCAGGACGCACAACTCTGCACTTCAAGCAGGCACAAAAACTGAGATTTGCGGATTAACCAGCTCGCCACCATCAATGAACTGAATAGCTAACAAAGAGTGTTGTACGCTTAGTACATCACTCCCGAGTTCCCAAGATGGAAGAGGGTCATCCCAAACGACGGGCAGGCACCCAGGTGCCTACGAACCTCGGAGGGCGGCGCTGTCTCCGGCGAGCAAGCGGGCCCACAGGATGGGCGCTGCGGAATGCGGACGCGGGCCCCGCGGTGCGCTAGCAGCCGTGCGCAATCCACCGCTCGCACGCCGCACCGCCGCGCAGATCCACGGCCGCCTTCCATGGCCTCCGTCGCCGGCAATTTTTTTTTAAAGCAATCTTTCTATCTTTTTTTTTCAAGAGTACGCCAATAGCGTATCATATTTTTATAGAAGGCGGAAAGCATAACTACAAGAAGCCAACCACCAATGCGAACACTATAAGTTGGCACCCACGCAACACCATTAACCGCTAGACTACTCTCTCACGAAATAATCTAATCCTCCAGCTCCAATGCCTGTAAGCTTCCATTCTTTGATCTTGGCTAACACCATTTGAACTAACTCTGGTGGGGTCCTTTGCTGGTGAATTCTATTAAAGACTCGCGTTTCTTTGTTTCCACAATGCCCAAGCAGTGGCTAAGATGAAGGAGTCGAATCCACGAAGAACTTTCCTCAAGAATCTTCCTCTTTGCCGCAGCCACCAATCCGTGAACTTCTCATCCATGTTTGGCACCTGCACATTAACCTGTAGAGCATCAAAGCATCGATGCCAGACCTCTCTGGCATAGGCACAATGGGCAAGAATGTGATCCACACAATCGATCTCCTGAAGACATGTGAAGCGGGAGGAAGGCTCATCTTGGAGACCATGACGCGCGCGTCTATCACTTGTCCACAACCTATACTGCACCATGAGCCAGGCAAAGATCTTGCAGCTTAAGGGGCCCCAACTTTTCCAAATGCATCTTGCGGTGGGTGAAGCTATGAGCCCAAGGCATAACCGGTTGTAAACCGATTTGGCAGTATAGCAGCCGGAAGCGTCGGCCGGCCAAATGAACTGATCCGGTGCAGTTGCAATGATAGGAACTGTGGCCAATGCATGACAAAGATTGGCCACCTGCATATGGGCCATGATGGAGAGGTCACCCTGAACGTCGTGGATCCATGCGTTGTCCACAATAACCTGTTGCACTGTCCTCATGTTCTTCTCTCGGTTCCGAACCATGGCACTGATCAATGGAGCAATCTTTCTTATCGTAAATCCATGAATCCATCTATCCTTCCAGAAGTAGACATTTTCACCGTTGCCCACCACTATTTTGATCATGTTGTTGAAAACTAAACTGGCCTCATTGTCTTTCATCATCCCGATACCTTGCCATGGTCTCTCGTGATCGACGCGCCTCAGCCATTCCCATCTTACTCTCAAGGCTAGAGCTTGATTCCTAATGTTCTTGATCCTGAGGCCCCCAAAGATCATCGGACAGCAAACCGTGTCCCAGGCAACTAGGCACTGGCCACCATTAGATTTCTCTTTTCCGGCCCAGAAGAACGATCTCAAGCACTTATCAATTTCCTCGAAAACCCAGTCTGGGACATTAAGTACCATTAGCTGATGTATCGGATGCGCCACGAGTACAAACTTTACACTACTAGGGAAAACCCTATACACAGAATCTTAGCAGCAGCGCGGCTCAAAAAGGAGCGCTACTGCTAATTAGCAATAGCGCGGGTGTGGAAAACCCGCTACTGACAAGTGCTTAGCAGTAGCGCGCTCGGCGTAACCCGTGCTGCTACAAATATCGACCGACAGTGCCCACCCAACTCCATTTAGCAGCAGCGCGGTGCCGCGAGCCGTGCTACTGCTATAGCTGTAGCAGTAGCGTGGTTTTTCTGAGGTCGCTGCTGCTAATTTTCAAATCGGGCACACTTTTGATCCCGGTTAGCAGTAGCACTTGTACCGAAAGCGCGCTGCTGCTACTTTCTTAGCAACAACGTGTTTTACGTACTGCGCTACTGCTAATGCGCACCGACCACCTTTTCCCCACCCGTCCTCCCCCTCCCCCAAATCCCTCCTCTCTTTCGCCACTCCCTCCTCTCTCTCTCCATACGTTCTCACATTGACCTCTTGCCCATGCGCCCCTCCTCCTCCATGGCACCGAAAGAGGATGGCGCCTCGTGCCACCGGCGTCTAGGAGCTCGTCGGTCTTCCACCGGCGTCTAGGAGGCCGCCGCCTCGCGCCACCACGCCAGAGACCTAACCACCGGTGACCAGCCCCGCTACTCCCTCCATCTCCTTCCTCTCTCCCTCGGTTTTCTTTCTCTCTCTCTCTCTCTCTCTCTCTCTCTCTCTCTCTCTCTCTCTCTCTCTCTCTCCCTCTGGTTTGACTCGCAATCCCATGTCCATGCCCGTGCAGGTAGTCACCATGGACGATCATATCTGGCATGGTCGGGAAGAGGAGCCCCACGCCGCTGCCTTGCTCTTCCATGGAAACAGGCCCTCCTCCAACAGCCACCGCCGGATCTGGTCTGTCGCTGCTCGTTCATACCTCCCGCGACCCCAACCATCGCTGGATCGAACAACTGCTGCCATTGACAACACGCACGGGATCGAGATATTTTTTTTGGTTTTGAAAGTAATAGTAGTAGCGCGGGGTATAAGACCCACTACAGATAATTAGCAGTAGCGTTGTACTGCAACGCACGCTACAGCTAACCATGTATAGCAGTAGCGCGTGTCAACACACGCTACTGCTACAAGTTAGCTGTGGCGTCGTATCAGTAGCGCGGGCGCCCGCGCTACTGATACACCCAAAACCCGCGCTACTGCTAGACTTTTCCCTAGTAGTGTTACCAAGACGAGCCGTCCGGGTTTCTGCATGAGGCCGCGTTGCCAGGTTGGTAGCAGTTTTTTGGTTTGGTCGAGCAACGGTTGCCAATCAGCCCGAGTCAGTTTCCGGATCACCAATTGTATGCCCAGGTACTTGCATGGGAAGTGTCCCATCTCGCAGTGTAGCAGGTCCATCACACGTTGTCTTTCTTCATCCGTTCCTCTGATAAGCACAGCCGTGGTTTTGTTATAGTTGATGCGCAGCCCAGCGGCTTCACCAAAAAGCTCGAGTGCAGTCCGCACAAAGGTCAAATCTTGCACCGAAGGCTTAATGAATAAGACCACGTCATCCGCGTAAAGAGAGAGCCTCTGGGTAGGTGTTATTCCACACAAGTTGCTAATGACTCCCAACACAGAGGCTTTGACAAAGAGTTTCGAGAGTGCATCCATGGCCACCACGAATAGAAGCGAGGAGATTGGGTCTCCTTGTCTCAGCCCCTGAGCATGATAGATGGTACGTCCAGGTACACCATTGACTATAGCCTTGGTGCTGGATGTGGCAAGAATTGTGGCTACCCAATGTAGCTAGCGTGGTCCAAAGCCTTTAGCTCTCATGACTTCGAAGAGGAAAGGCCAGGAGAGTGAATCAAACGCGCGAGAGATGTCGAGCTTGAGAAACAGTCCATGCTCCTTGCTTTTGAAAACTTTGCGTGCCACCTGCCGCACTAACAGGTAGTTATCATGGATGCATCGACCTTTGATGAACGTCGCCTGGTTAACGCTGACAATCTCAGGCATCCTTGCTCGTGCTCTAGTAGCAAGCACTTTGGTGAATAGCTTGGAGAAGCTGTGAGGTAGACTAATGAGGCGAAAATCTCCAACCGTTTTGGCATCCGCCTTTTTGGGAATGAGCACTATGTGTGCCTTGTTGATCTTGCCAAATCCCCTGCCATCTCCAACATATAGTTTGAGCATCGCCGCCATGATATCCGGCTTGATCACCGCCCATGCCTTCTGGTGAAATGCACCAATAAAGCCATCAGGTCCCGGTGCACGGTCCGGGGGGATGCCCTTAATGACCTTCCAAACTTCCGCCTCGGTGAAAATCTCTTCTAGTTGTGTAAGATCAGCAGCTTCCATATCAAGGGCTTGCATATCTAAAGAGTGCTCCATGTGATGTGCCACACCCAGCAAGTTTTGGAAAGTATCGAAGAAGATCTGTTCCTTCCTCTGCTGATCCGTTTCAATCACCGACTCATGTTCAATGTATGGAATCAAGTTCTTAGATCGCCTGCCATTAGCTGCCAGCTGAAAAAGTTTGGTGTTGGCATCTCCTTCCCGCAGCCATCTGATTCTAGATCGTTGCCTCTCGATGGTCCTTTCCAACGAGGCTAATCCCAGCAGTGCTAGCTTGAGCGATCTTCGCAGCCATAGCTCGGCCAAGGATAACCTCCTGAATTCCTGCACCTGATCTAGTGTGAGGATTACCCAGTTTGCAACAGACATCACGACCTTAATGTTCCCAGTACGATGCTGGCCCCAGGCTTGGAGGTAAACAGCCGCATTACGAAACAGGGCATCCAGCCTTTTGAACGGATCAACGATCGTCTCGTCGCACACCCAAGCATCTTTGATCGCTTCATCAAAGCCCTCTAACTTAGTCCAGTAGAGTTCAAATCTGAATCTCTTCTTAGGGCAGAAGTGCATGCTAGTAGTTAGGTGCAGGGGCGCGTGATCCGAGACACTCGAAGAAAGCGCTTGAAGCAACTTGTCCGGGTGATCCAGATCCCAATCAACCAACACAAGGATTCTGTCTATCTTAGTCATAGTCGGTGAATCTCTCTCATTCGACCAAGTGTACATGCGACCATGCATGTAGAGCTCCTTTAGTTCATGATCGTCGACGAAACTCGAACTTGGACATCATCGCCCTATTGATGTTGGCATTGTTCTTCTCACACGCGCGCAATATCATGTTAAAATCACCCATAATGAGCCACGGACCAGGGCAAAGTGATCGCCGATTGGCCAGCTCCTGCAGGAACTGGGTTTTAGGCCCGTCACCTTGAGGGGCACACACCGCAGTGATCCACCATGTGGAACCATCCTTAGCATGCACAAGAGCCATCAGAAAGTTAGTGTCATACTGCACATTATCCACCGAGAGGATGGTGGTATCCCACGCCAGAAGAATCCCTCCACGAGTTTCCACCGCCGGCAAATACCCAAAACTGTCAAAAGACCGGCCTAGACATTCAGTTAACATAAAGTGATCAATTACATCTAACTTAGTCTCCTGGAAGCACACTAGGTTAACTTTCATCGTGGCAACAAAGTCCTTCACCGCCTTTCTCTTCGCCAGATTGTTTAGGCCGTGCACGTTCCAACTAAGGATTTCGGGGTTGTATTCCATCTAAAGTATGTCCACCACCAGCACCGGGACCAAGCGTCCGCTACTAGACCGCAGCGATTGCTCTGCCCTCTCTACCTTCCAGCTCTGCAGCCGACGGCAAGGTCTTGCCAAACAGCGCAGCAATCACCCGAACGTGCTGCTCTCTGAGCGGGGAGTCGAACAACATCCTGAGCTCTTGAACTGCCACCTCATCCGGCACCATATCCTCGGGGACTAGACCCAGCGTCTTTAGGAGCACATTTTCTACAGGTTTAGGCTTGGCCGGACCAGTGCTAGCTGTACCGATGCGCTTTGTTGCGCGAGTCGTGTGCTTCGGGGTGAATGGTTCAGCATCGGGTCGGAGCGTCGACGCCTGAACCTCTTTCAGCAGTGGCGGCGCGAGCTTCTTCACTATGTTGGCACAAAAGATCTTCAGCCTGTCGAATGCCATTGCATCTTGGCCATTTAAGTTCTCCGCCGTGCCTCCTCTCTCACTGCTTAACTCAGTAGCCACAATCGCAACCTGCCTGTCCTGCACCTGTTGCACGGACGCAGAAAACTGCTCCTCAGCAACAGTAGCCCCGATAGGGGGGACGTGTGCTGTCCTTTGTCGCGGTCTGCATGAAACCCATCAATTGGTGCATGCGTGCAATCATGCAACAACCTCTCATTGGGGCAGACAATCTCGCCGGGCCCCACCACATCCGGTGCCAGCAACACTCCCACCGAGTCGCCTTGAGCCTCCTTCGTGCATGTAGCAGCACGTGGCTGGACGCCCACGCACCCACTACCCTCCTCGATGCGCGCCGAATCAATAGTGGGGGCAATCATTGGAACCTCGATCCCCCCAGGCTCAACAGATTTGTCTGTGGCAGGTGTCTCGTTTCTCATGGCTTCCACCTCTGCCTTGTTGCTGAATGGTGACTCAAACTCCTGTTCCCTCACACCAGTAGGCGACGCGATCACCAAAGCCATCTCGGTCGTCGTGTTTGTCCTCTCCACTGCAGTCCTAGAAACTGTCCCCACCTGTGTTGCAACGGCACCAGATGCAACTGGGATAGGTGGGTCCTCCCTTGTCGCGCTTGTCGCCACCCGCGCAGATTCAGACACCGCAATCATTGCCAAGTTTTCTTGCCTTGTGATTGGGGATTGCAAAACTGCGGCCTCCGGGACAACATGTACCGCCAGGTTGCCGCCCAAGGGATTTGAAACTTGCCTCAGGATGGCCCGAGATGCTTCCATGGGTCCCGCCGAAGTGGTCAAACGGTTAAAAGCTGACGGTCTTCTGGTGATCCTATCCCTTATCGTCACGCGCAGGGCCCCATGGATGACAGGATCAACAGGGCCCATCGGTGGCAACCTCCAACCAGCGCTCGCCACCCGCGCGCCCTGCCCGTTAGGAGCATGGCCACTGGCACCGGAGCCACCGGCGGCGAAGCAAGAATCGCCGGCACGGATGTCGCACACACCAAATCTCCACGGCAGCCGGGTGGTGCGGTGATCCGGGCCACCAAAATCGTCGTCGTCAGGAAGACCACTCTGCCCGCTGCCCGACGAGCCGCCAAGAAACCATGGCTCTCCCGCTTCGCGCAAATCCTTGACAGCATCGAGATGAATCAACGTCTTGTACTACAGCAGCGCAGGAGGCGCCTCCTCTCCAGGCTCCGGCACGACGAGCCACCGCAGCGTGGGGATTCCCTGAGGGTGAGCAGTCCATGCTGACAGCTTGAACGAGGACAAGTCCGCACGAGAGCAGGTTTCCGGCGCGACCGAATCCACTTTGCAAGACGAACCCAACAACTCTTCCACCACCGATCTGTCCCAGGCGTGGGGAGGAATGCCCTCGATCTCGAGCCAGACCTTGAACCCGAACATGGCGTGCACCGCTTGTGACTGGCGGTTCCACGGCCGAAAAAACAGCCTGTCTCCTTCAAACGCCACTATCGGACATGCAGAAACTCTGTTCCTCAACTCCGCAGAAGCGAAAACTACCAAGAAATCTTTTGGTCGATGGCGATGGACGGACACCAGGTCGGGCGGGATGTCCAGCTTTCCGGCTAGCACTTCATGAACTTGCGCCGCAGGGATCACAGGCCTCGCCCCACCGACGTACGCCACCATGGAGAACTGGAGGCGGCGCTCAAGATCTTCCACCGTTTGTGAACGACGCACGATGCAGATCTCTGTGGGGTCTTCCTCTGCATCGATGACAGTCTGCAACCGCAGCGGCGCCAACGGTAGCCAAACCAGGTGCGCATCCTGGCTCGTGCGCTGCTGGGGGGGAGGGGGCGGTGGTGCAACCGGCGGCGTGCCGCGTGCCGCTGCAGGGGGCACAGGGCTGGCACGGCGAGCCACCTTGGCCACCGTGTCACGCCTCAGCTCATCCACCGAAGACGGGCTACGGGGCCTCTTGCAATCCCTGGAGCCATGCCCGGGCAGCCCGCAGCGGAAGCAGACGATCTCGTTGATGCAGTCGACCCGGAAGTGTCCCTTCTCCAAGCAACGGAAACACTTGCCCCTCATCTCCGGCGACACCGCCGGCCTGCCCGAAGCGCATCCCGGATCACTGCTCTGCTCGCCCAAGGCATGGAGCTTCCTCCAAAGCTCCTTCTTTGAGGGGGGCGGCTGCACCCATGGCGCCGAAGGCGGCGCGGGAACAGGCTGCGTCTCCGCCTCCGCTCGCGGGCCACGGACCTCCGAGCCCTCCGACTCCGAGGAGATCCCCAACCCCGAGACCACCGATCGCTCAACAGGTGGCCTGAAGGTGGAGGTCACAGATCTCGGACTCGAGGCCATGGCGCGGGAGCGGCGTGAGCACGGGCATAGAGGAAGGAGAGGAGAGGTGGCCGTCGCGGTCGGAGTGACGCGCGGCGTGAGCGCAGGGCGCGGTGGACGCCGGTGCCGGAGTGGCGCTCGGCGGGAGAGGGGAGGGGAGTGGCGCTCACGCCGGGGCCGTCCAAGTTTACGATTGTGGCTACTGAGTTAAGCTCTATCTCTCTTTCACTCTGAAATGGACCCGAAGGTAGGGAAATGGGCCCTCCAGTTCAGGCCCAGAGGCGCCCTATGCTGCTGCTCGCCTAGACTGCCTAGGCCTGTTTTGTGCAGGTGAACAAGTAGCAAGCCTTCGTGGTATTTCATCAAGCAAACTTTTCTCAAAAAAAATATCAAGCAAACATTAACACAATGAAAAACATGTTTCCAAGAGGTTTATTGTAATTTTTAGTTGTGATAGTTACTTTGTAATTTTTTTTATTTCCTTTTTCTTAGTTTTTTTCCCATTTTAAATTTCATTAGTAATATATTTTCAAATGTGTGAATATTTTTTGAAAATTCAGAACATATATTGAAATCCATGAAGGAAACTCAAATTCATGATTTGTTTTCGAGATTTGGGACATTTTTTGAAATCCGATAAATCTTTTAAAATTCGTGATTAGAAAAATTGGAACATTTTGTGAAATCTGTCAACATTTTTCAAAATCATGAAAGTTTGTTTGGAAATCAATTTTTTTTGAAATCCAAGAACATTTTCCTAATTCGTGAATATTTTTGGGCATCTGGGAATATATTTTTAAATGCATGAACATTTTTTGAAATCCGAGAACATCTTTTGAATGAAACTTACTACTACCAGTAGTCTAGTACTAATAAATATGTACTGCTCTTGTGGAGATGAATGTCTGGTCTAATCAGCCCGGTGGTCAACTATTGGAGATAGTAACGGTGATTATACTCGAGTCAGTGTGAAAACATTGTATGTATGATATTCACCTTCTCAAAATTCTACAACTGATGTGCTAATATTGCAATCAGCACTGGTATGGTTGTGCTCCTTGTCTTCCATGCAATCTGTGATTGCGAATCAGTTGAATGGCTCGTGACAGCGAAATCTATCTTAGTTTAATGTTAACAATTCTTGCTAGAGATTGTATATATGTCGTGCTCTGAATGCGTGAATTCGGCTGTGTCGATCACAACTCCACTGTGTTTGTTCGGTGTGGACCCTCCTAGTGGAACCTTTGAAAATAGATTTATAAGCATAATTAGAAGTGTATGTCTTTGTGCTTCTGCAAACTATTTGTAATTCAGAACGAACTGAGTGGTTCGTGCCAAAAAAATAAAACCTATCATCAGTCACGGAGTCACAGGGCTTAGATTTGGAAGTACGTAATAAAACCAAAGAGAGATTTTCATTTATGGGAAATGTAGGTGGCCTTTTTAATCGCTAACCGCCTGATCAAAAAGAGTGTGGCTGATTCCGCAGAGATGTAAATCAAATCTCAGGATGTAAATCAAATCAGTCGGAGCTGTCGGTTGCTTGCGCGTGTGGCCATCTGGTGGCATGTGCCGTCGGGGTTGCGTCCCATGTCGGTGGCCAGGATGGCCGGTGGTGCCCATGTCATGTGGGTTGGGTTGTATCGGTTTTAGCCTGGTATTCCGTCAATTAACCGGGCAATTCTCTTCTCCTTAATCAATGAAAATGGCAAATATTTTGCCTCGTTTAAAAAAAAAATCTCAGGTTGTCCAAGCAGGCGATGAATATGTTTCTTCCTTGTGGTGCTATACTAGTAAATTAGTATCAAACAGATTGTCATGTTTTGCAAACCTTAGAAATACAAATTTAGCCTTCAGGCATGCGATTACCATTTACAAGTTGACTGGCTCATATGAGCCATGAGTTTCTGATGTGCCCTCATCAATTTAGCATTGGTATTATGAAAACCAGATGGTGTGATCGATGAAAAGGGTGTTGACACCCTTATAAAAGGGCTTCATTTCTAGAGAATTGATTAATTTGTTGCTACGGGACATGTTTGAATCATTCAATATCACTGCACTTCCGAGCCGAGTATATGCAAAATGAGATATTAGAAGAATACTGAATATGCGCATCTAAAAATTGTTCCATGTATCTATGGAGATAACTTCGCACTTGTATGAGGAAGCAACACCTGAACTCTAATCACACAAGCATAACCACAATGACAGTTTTTGGTCCTATCAGAATTTACATTTCACAATGATTTTACTACTGAATTAGTGTACCTAGTTGAAGGAGGGCAAGTTGCTTCTTTCATTATTTGACTCTTCGTGATACTCAACTGAAGCAGGGAGATCTACAAATCCTTGCCAAGGTAGGAAACCTGTGCTGCCTAGAGCTCTCAGACTAGTCTTACGACCAAAGTCATATACCCTTCAACAAAGATGAGTGTTCCCAAAATTTGACTTCTTATTGTTGAGTACCCTACCGTCAGCAGCATCAGCTTCACCAAGGAGTCTGCTCCTAAGGTTGAAAAAATTGTTTGGTCCTTCGTCGAGATGTAGTCTTTCTCTGGCATTAAAACCCTTCCGAGATTTGAGTGCGTTGGTGACCATGTCCCTCATCAGGTGAGAAAAGACATTGCAGCACATAAAGCGCAACCTGTTCTTACACACAAGAAGCGACCACAATCAACCTGTCCCAGCGAAAGAAACAATCACAGCAGAAGAGGATGATGATGCATGGTTTCCACCAATCCCCCGCTGCTTGAAGATCAAGAATCGACACTAGCTGGCTGAGGGAAGGCTTGCAAGGATTTCACTCTCCATCCTCGATCCGCATCTCCATCCATTCATCACTGCTTCCCGGAACTGCTGGCCTATTTGTCTTTGTCATGCTGTCCATATGCGTACCTTTTTTTTTTTTTGAAAAGGGGCGCTTTATTACTTAAAAGGTTTAAGTAACACCCGGCCTCTGCATAACTGAGATGCACACAGTCAACAATGTCCTCACAACAAGCGAAAAATAAAAATAAAAAAGGAAGGCGAAATACAAAGAAAGTATATTTGTATAGCGCCTAAACCGTCGGTGGCCCAATCCTAAGATCATGCTGCCACCCATGTTGGATAAAAGTATCCCTCGCCGTAACCTCCAATCGTGTACACACCTCCGTAAACAGGTCTCGATTCTCCACTCGTTGTAGAGAGGACCATAAACGAAGCGTCCCAGTACATCTGTAGATAACCTGCATAAGCGAAGTACTTTTATCGTTAAAAATCTTATCATTTCTACGTAGCCAAAGCGACCAAATCACGGCAAGCGCTCCCACCCTAAGTAGACTTCCGAACTTGTGATCAATCCCATGTAACCAATTGCCAAATATATTAGCAACACTACAAGGAGGGTACAAGCCAGAAGCTATTTGGATGACTGACCATATAGAACGAGCCAATTTACATTGGAAGAACAAATGTTTTATTGTCTCATCATGCGGACAAAATACACATTGCGTACTTCCATGCCAATTTCTCTTAATAAGGTTATCTTCAGTAAGAATGACTCCGCGACGAAGATACCATGCAAAGATTTTATTCTTAAGAGGTATCTTCATCTTCCAGATCTTCTTATTAATATCAACTGGCACGTCAGACTGGATCAAAGCTCTATACATAGATTCCACTGAGAATTGCCCATTCCCATGTAGGTTCCAACGAAATAAATCGGACCCCTGTGACAACTGTACCGTGGATAATCGTTGAAGTAATATGTTCCACGATTGAAGTCTAGGTCCAATTAAATCCCTTCTGAACGTCACATTGGGCGGAAATGATTCCAAAACCTTGGCAATAGTATCACCCTTGTGACGTACAATATTGTATAGAGCTGGATATTGTTCCCGGAGAGTAGCATTACCTAACCACTTATCCTCCCAGAATCTAATTTCTGAGCCATTCTTAATTGAGAAGGACCCATAGCGGAAGAAATATTTCTTCGTTGCCATTAATCCCGCCCAAAAATGAGAGTCCCCAGGCTTCCAGTATACCTGGGATATCGCCTTTGAACCCACATATTTTCTCCTAAGGAGGGTTTGCCATACACCATCTTCGGTCAACAACTTAAATAACCATTTGCCAAGGAGGGCTCTATTCTTAACCTCAAGGTCATGAATTCCCAACCCGCCTTGGTCCTTGGGACGGCAAACCACACTCCATTTAGCCAGCCGATATTTCTTTCTCTCGCTATCTCCTTGCCAAAAGAATCTTGATCGGAAGTAATCCAATCTATGTAAAACTCCTTTCGGCAATTGGAAGAAGGAAATCATATACAGTACCATGTTACTTAGTACTGAATTTATGAGGACCAACCTCCCACCCAGAGATAGCAGTTTACCTTTCCAACTGCTAAGCCTTTTTGTAGTCTCTCCTCGACGTGTTTCCATTCAGCATTTGTGAGTCTTCGATAATGTATCGGTATACCCAAATAAGTGATCGGAAACTGGCCCAACCCGCATCCGAACAGGTCGGCATACAGATGGGCCTCGTCTTGAGCCTCGCCAAAACAAAACAATTCACTTTTATGGAAATTTATCTTAAGCCCTGAGAGTTGCTCGAATGCTGATAAAATTAATTTCAGATTTCTTGCTTTCTCGAGGTCATGATCCATAAAGAGAATCGTATCATCGGCATATTGAAGGATAGAAAGACCACCATCCACTAGATGATTCACTACCCCATCAATTTGGCCATCAACCTTGGCACGCTCAATCATGACCGCTAACATATCCGCCACTATATTGAATAGCATGGGCGATATTGAGTCACCTTGTCGCAATCCTTTCTTTGGTTGGAAATAGTTGCCAACGTCATCATTGACTTTAATGGCAACACTACCTCCAGCCACAAAACTATGGATCATTGCGCGCCACTCTGCAGAAAATCCTTTCATTCTGAGAGTCTGTTGAAGAAAAGACCACTTGACTTTGTCATAAGCCTTTTCAAAGTCAATTTTAAGAACTACCCCATTCAGTTTTTTTTGATGCAATTCATGAACTGTTTCGTGAAGGACAACAACCCCATCTAGGATGTTCCTGCCTTGCATAAAAGCAGTTTGAGAAGGACGAACCACATGTTCAGCAACCGAATTGAGCCTAATAGTCGCTACCTTAGTGAAGATTTTAAAGCTAACATTAAGGAGGCATATTGGACGATATTGTTGTATCCTTTCAGCCTCATTAACCTTAGGTATTAAAATAATTTCACCGAAGTTTAAGCGAAACAACTCTAGTTGACCAACATGAAGGCAGCCAAACAAGAGTAGGAGATCATGTTTGATGACCTCCCAAAAGTTCTGGTAGAACTCAGCGGGAAAACCATCTGGACCCGGTGCTTTGTTATGCTCCATTAGGAAAACTGCCTTTCTAACTTCCTCCTCAGAAAATGGAGCTGTTAGAAGGCTATTTTCCGCATCAGAAACCTGGGGGATGTCATCTGTTCGAGACTCATCCATCGAGAAGTTTCCTTCCTGAGGAGTCCCGAATAGATTTTTATAATAACTAGTGATATAAGACTTAAGTTGCTCATGCCCTTCAATCATGCCCTCCTCCTGTTGTAGGGAATGAATAAGTTTCTTCCGGTGTCTACCATTGGCGACACCATGGAAATATCTCGTATTCGAATCACCTTTGAGGATAAACTGAGATTTTGAATGTTGGTACCACTTGAGTTCCTCCTCGCGCAACATGCGAGCTAACTTGGCATTCGATTGACTCTTGATCTCTAATTCGAGGTCAGAGAGAGCTCTAATCTCTGCCAAAGCTTCTAAATCATCAATAATGGATGAAAGACGAAGCTTCTCCTTTTTGAGGATACCCGCAGTGTGCCTAGCCCAACCACGAAGGAACTTACGTAATGCACGCATTTTGTTGTTCCATTTGTGTATTGGGGTAGGCTCGGCAACCGGTTTATCCCACACCTCCTTGACCATATCATAGAATCCATCTCGATGTAACCAACCTAGTTCAAACTTGAACTTGCGTCGGTGTTGTGGACGTGGAGATCCAGTGGTTAAGAGGATGGGTGCATGGTCTGAGATAGCCTCTATACGAGGAAGAGCGCGAATAGAAACCATAGGGAATTTGGATTCCCAGTCGGTATCCATTAAAACGCGATCTAGTTTCTCATATGTCGGCTCCGGAAGACTGTTCGCCCAAGTGAACTGTCTTCCAATCATTGAAACCTCTCGCAAATCTAGACTGTCTATGACAGCGTTGAAAAGGAAAGGCCAGTGATTATCAAACCTACCTTAGCTTTTCTCGCTTGGAAATCGTAGCAAATTAAAATCCCCACCAATAAAAATGGGGTAGGGATTATCTTTCGCTAGATTAACCAGTTCACGGAGAAAAACGGCCTTGAGTTCATCCTGGGCTGCCCCATACACGGCGACGAGGGTCCATGTGAAGTTGTCAGCTTTGTTTCGGATATGGAGTTTAATATGAAACTCGCCTTCCGAACTAGCCAAAACATCCATAGTCTCTGTGTTAACGCCGAGTAAAATGCCCCCAGAACGACCTCGAGGTGGTCGTGAAATCCAGTTATAATCTATCCCACCAGAAAGGCGGTTAAGCAGACTTACTGAGAAATCACGTCTTCCCGTTTCAGATAAAGCCAAAAAATCTAAATTGTAATCCCTATTACATTCCGCAATGAATAGATGTTTAGCCAAGTCACCAAGACCTCTGCTATTAAAGAACATGCCATTCATGAGGAAACAATATGCGTACCTGTCATGGTATCACCTTTAATCCCCATGCTTGTATGCATGTTTGTTTTCTAATTTCCGGCAAAGTTGTGTGCGTGCTTGTGTCTGTTATGTATCTGTTTTCCTTTGGTTCATTGAATATTATTGTTAGGATGAACGACAACTATGTCAGATAATAGTTGTCAAATACTGTCATTCTTTGAGAGCAATTTCGTCATTATGTACTTGTAAGGGTTGATGTAAGTTTGCTATCCATATGCATACCTGAGAAAAACAATCTATCACAAACTGTGTATATTTACCTATACTAAGTGTGTCCGGATGTTATTTACCATTTCAGCATTCTGCATTCTTATATTATTGCAGACAGGAACGTATGTTGTGGTTGTGCTCCTCCAAGCAATCTGTTCTTAATTCGTCAGGGTTCCTCACTACTCCATGATACAAAGATATATAAATGGATATACTGAATTTACAAACTTAGTACCGGCAAATGGGTGTTCTATTTTGATCAGCTACGGAGTTTTGGAACCGACAAGGGATGCAAATGGGATGGTCTGAACGGCCCGGCGGTCGACTATTGGAGATCATTACTGTACTTATACTTGAGCCAATGCAGAAACACCGTACGTATGATATTTACCTTCTCACAATTATGCCATTGATGAGCTAATACTGCAATCAGCAGTTTTAGCACTAGTATGGTTGTGCTCCTCCATACAATCTGTGGTTGAGAATATATCTTAGTTTGATGTTAACAATTATTGCTAGAGATTTTTGACCCGAACCGACAGGAGCTCTGTCATTGCATTATAGAAGAGGGAAAAAACTGTACATTTTAGAGATTACAGAAGAGCGTAGAGAGAAGGGAGAGGAGAGCCTAGGCCACTGAACATCGGGAGGCTGAGCAGTGGCCACAACTACGGACTACTCTCTGAATGCCTCTTTGCAGAGTCTAAAATCCTCGGTCACCAGCATGAAAACTTGATGCGGCAGTAGCATTTTGCATTGGAACACCCTCCTGTTTCTTTCATTCCAGTGATGCCAAGCCACATATGCAGCAAAAGCAATCTGCTCCTTACCAATTTCTTTTGGAGCGATCAGGTGCAGCTTGCGCCACCAACATTTGACGGAATTGGAGGAGAGGGCCACGTCCGTCATCTGGGGGTGGATGGGCCCAGACATGTTCCAGACTTCTTTAGAGTAGGGGCATCCCAGAAGGATGTGAATTGCTGTCTCTGGGGCCTGGTCGCAGAAAGGGCAGGTCGGGTTGCAAGGCCAGCCCCTGGTGGATAACCTGTCCGCGGTCCAGTTACGGTTCTGGAGCAGTAACCAAAGGTAGAATTTGATCTTGTTTTCAGCCTTCACTTTCCATGCTTTCTCTAGGAGTGGCTGCCTAATTCGTCCCAAGAATTGGGCTTCATAGGCATCTTTAGCCGTGTAAATTCCTTTGGAGTTAAGGATCCACGTGATGCCATCATCGTCATGAGACAACTGCACTTCCTGGATCTTCTCCCATAAGGAAACAAATTGCTGCACTTGCTCTTCGTTGTTCATCCTATGTAACCCCTTCATCCAAAGGTTGTTTGTCAGAGCATCAGCGACCTTGAGATTCTTCTTCCATGCCAGTTTTGCAACTTCGGGTGCCAGTGCAATAGGTGCAATTCCATGCATCCACCTGTCCTTCCAAAAGTTGATCTTTTTTCCATTTCCCAAGGAGATCTTGGTGCAGGCCGCGAAAAGACTTCTGTCAACTGTGTCACAAGGGATTTGGGTGCCTTTCCAAGGTCTGTCGATGTTGTCCCATTCAAACCAGCACCATCTGAGTCTCAAGGCTCGGCTATAACAAGTTAACTCTTTGATCCCGAGGCCTCCGAGACTTTTGGGGGTACAGCATTGTTTAAAGTTTACAAGGCATTTGCTTCCCCTTGCTTCCTCATCCCCAGCCCAAAGAAAATTCCTCCTGCACTTATCAAGCTTCTTGATAGCCCATTTATCCATTGTGAAACACGAGAGGAAGAATGTTGCCATTGCCGTGAGGACTGAGTTGATTAGAGTTAGCCGCCCAGTTCTATTCAGAAGTCTTCCTTTCCATGGCTTGACTCTTCCAGCAGCCTTGTCTATCATTGGTTGCAATTCAGCACGCGTCGACTTCCTCCTGTTCAGTGGTAAGCCTAGTTATTGGCAAGGGAACAAACCCTCCTTTCCTTCAAAGTCCTGTAAAACCTCTCCATGCTCTTCATCGTTGCACCGGATCTTGAATGCCATGCACTTCCCTAGGTTGTTCATCAAGCCAGAGATCTCTCCAAATCTAAGCAGAATTCTCTGAGTAGCTGCAATTTCTTCTCTGATGGGGTTGACAAAAAGTGCCGCGTCATCCGCGTACAGGCTGGTTCTCAAACTGGTGGCCTGATGGCTTAAAGGAGTGAGAAGACCATCAGCCGATGCCATGGCGATCATTTTTTGTAGTGGTTCCATTGCAAGAAGGAATAACATCGGCGACAACGGGTCTCCCTGGCGCAACCCCCTCCGGTGCAGGAACGGTTCACCTGGACAGCCGTTGAGGAGGACCCGTGAAGAGGAAGTCGAGAGCAGCAAAGCAATCATGTCCGTCCATCTTTGCCCGAAATCAAAACCTTTTAGCACCTCCAACATGTAGCTCCAATGCACAGAATCAAAGGCCTTAGAGATATCCAATTTGAGGAAGATGAGCGGTGAATTTTTTGTGAATGCCCGTCTTATGACATTCTGGACATACAAAAAATTATCTTGAATGCTACGTCCCTTAAGGAAGGCAGTTTGACTTGCAGAGATCATATGTTGTAATTCCGGGGCCATTCTGTTTGCCAAGATTTTGCATAGAATCTTTGCCACACTATGCATGAGACTAATTGGCCTAAAATCAGCAGCATGATCAGCATTTCCTTTCTTTGGCAGCAGCACAATGAAAGCATTATTCAAAAGATTCCATGTTTTCCCTCTGAGATGAAAAAATTGATTGATGGCCTCCAGCAAATCTCCTTTAATGAGCTCCCAACACTTCTTGAAAAAACCTCCAATAAAACCATCCGGGCCAGGGGACTTCTCATCATGCATTTCTAGAACCGCCTTTTTTAACTCCTCCATGGTGAATATGGCATCCAGATGCTCAAGGTTGAAGGAAGGAAGCTGCAGATATTCCCAATTTAAGCTGAAGTTACGCTGCCTAGCAGTTCCCATCAGATTGTTGAAATGCTCCCATAGGATTTGAGCCTTTTGCTGCTTTTCAAAGACAAAGCCTTCAGGCCCTTGCAAGTAGGGGATGTGGTTTTTGCGTCTGCGCCCATTCGCCCTGAGCTGGAAAAGTTTTGAGTTTGCGTCCCCAACCTTAATCCAAGTTAACCTGGACCATTGCCGAATTCTAATTCTCTCAATAGCTGCAAAACCCAACAACTTCTTTTTCAGCAGGTCTCTTAAGAGCCTCTCTTCTTCAGTTAGCATTCTTTCCTCTTGGGCGAGGTCAAGATGGAAGATCAGCTCAGTGGCAACATTGTACAGCAGTCTGGATCTTTTGGATGCCTTTCTGTTCCATTTCTTCAGCGCCTTGGCAGTTCTGGACAACTTGGTGTGAAGCCTCCTGCAAGCATCCAAGGACTGAACTGGTTTTTCCCAAGCTTTAGCTACCACCTCAAGGAAGTCGGGTTTGCAAGCCAAAAGGACTCAAAACGGAATCCTTTGAAGTGTTGCAGCTCCATTGGCTTGAGTAACAGCGGGCAGTGGTCGGAGATGGACGAAGAGGCAGGAGTGAGCTGATAGTTTGGAAATCTCAGCTCCCAGGCTTCAGTAACTAGCACTCTGTCGATCTTTGTCAAAGTCACATTTTCCCTCTCATTTGACCAGGTGAATTTTCTCCCAAGTAGAGGAAACTCCAGCAGCTCAAGCTGGTCCAAAGCAGCCCATCATTTGCAGATTGATATTACCATTGTTCTTCTCGTCAGCCTTCTTTATCAGATTGAAATCCCCAGTCACCATCCAGCAGGCTTGAGCAAACTGCTTGATGTTTTTGAGCTCCTCAATGAACAATATCTTATCCGAGTCTGTTTGCGGTCCATAGACAGCAGAGATTGTCCAAGAATCATTGTTAGTTCGATCTCTAACAGTCCCTGAGATTGAATTTGGTCCATCTGCCAGTGGTTCATGGGTGATCTCAAAATCAGAGGAGCAAGCGATGAGGATTCCTCCCCGAGTGCCCACAGCAGGCTTGTAAATGAAGTTCTCTCTGAACTGGGTGCCCAAGATTTCAGCAACAATAGCAGGAGTAATCACAGCTAATTTCACCTCTTGGAGGCAGATTATGTTGCATCCAACCTCAGCTGCGAACATTAGAGTTGCTCTTCTCTTGGCCGGGTTGTTTAAGCCCCGAACATTCCAATTTAAAATTTTGTAATCCATAAGGAAACCAGGGTCACAACAGGATGGAATAGTAGCGTGGATTGACATCCAGGCAGTGGGTTGCAGGGCAGAGCCAATTGATCCGGACTTCCCAACAGACGAACAACAACAATAAGCACTCCAACAGCAATTTGGGGATACATCAACACCACACACAGACCTCTAAGAAACATCAGAAGAACTAACATATGGAAACCAAAGAACTACCAACATCGATAGGAGCAGCCAGCCTAGGACGCAGCGAGTCCTGGCACCATAGCAGGGGTCTTGCCTTTCTTATCAGGGCTGGAGGCAACCATGAGGGAGGATATGGCAGCCATAAACGCCGAGGGAAGCGGCTTCTAGCAGATATTCTTGATTCGCTCGATCCCCTCAGGCATGGCAGCCGCCAGCTCAGGCGGAGTTCCCTCCTTTTTCAGAAGGACGTACAACGCCTTGTCCAAACTCGAGAGCTGGCTGGAAGGCTTCGTCGTGAGCCTACCGCTGCACCTCTGCGCCGTCCCGCCGCCCGGGCCCGCAGGAGGGCGGCTGACCGGGGTTGTTGCCTTGGCCGTCGGCGCCACGGGAGGAACGGGGATCAGAGGGGCTGTGGTCATGGATGAACATTTGCTAAGGAAGAGCTCGACCTTATCCACCCCTGGCACCGACAGGATGGGCTGAGCAGCAGACCCTGGTGGGCCCTCGATGGCAGGCTTAATTCCATTCAGGGCTGGAGCGCTTGGGTCTTCAGGGCCGGGGACTTTTCCAGGCCCATCTCCAGTCCCGAGGCCCAAGATGGCTTCAGGCCCAAGCTCCATCTCAGCATCCAACTCTTGCAAGGGCATCAGAGGACCGCCCGTGCGCAGACGATCTGGCATTTCTTCTGCTGGTGTAGACTTGGGCGCTGCTCTTGGTCCTGCTGGTGTGGGTACCAGCTTATCCATGTTTCCCCCATCCCCGTGCTCCTGGACGTCCGACAGGTTTGGGTAGAGGGCGGGAGACATGAAAGAGGGAACTGGCTCTGAAGCAGCGTCCGACCGAGGAGACCGAGGAGCCAGAAATACACCATCGTCAGGCACGCTGTCTTGGACATGCACATGGGTGGTATGTATGTCTTGCTCTGAATGCCTGAATCCGCCATGCTGTCGACCACAACTCCGCTGTGTTTGTTCGGTGTATGATATATAATATCGTTGTAAGACTGCAACTGTGGTACCACCGTACCAGTACCACCCTCCTCATAGAATCTTCAAAATTATATTTGAATGCAGCACTAATATTGCAGCAGTAAGTGGCTGCATTTGGGCTTCTCCAAACAATTTGTGATCTGAATGGTTGGTGCCAAAACTAGAGAACATTGTATCATTATAGTCAAGATGCTTAGATTTGGAATTCTATATCTATACCTAATAATAAAAGGGATATTGCTTCTGATGTTACGTCAGAGCAATTGTCCCAAAGTTGCAAAATATTACCAATCAATGCCACTCATAAGTGATAAAAATGCACACAGGGAGTCCCCCGCCCCGGCCCATGCAGCAAGGACCTTCTATACTGCGCTATGGCAAAGCGACAAGATGCAGCGCACCCGTTTGGGCTGGCCCATGTCTGGGCGGCCTGTTTTTAAATTCATTTTTTCTACATTAAATAATTTTGTACTTAAAAAAGTTCCTAAAATTAAAAATAGAATTTTTAAACAAAATTTTAATAAATAATAAAAAAATTGTCGATTAAAAAATGTTCGTGATTTTTCTAAAAAAAGTTTGCTTACTCAAAAAATTTTGAAAATTGTGAAAACAATATTTTAGGAAATCAGAAAATGTTCATATTTAAAAACAAATCGTGTATTAAAAAAGTTAAAGAAATTGAAAAAAAATTCCCCAATTCAAAAAATGTTCATGAATGGAAAATATCCTATAAATTCTAAAATTGTTCGTGACTTAGAAAATACTTTATTCATTCATAAAATGTTCGCTGATTCAAAAATGATCATGCATTTCAAAAAATGTTTGTTAAATAAAAATAATATTCGTGAATATAAAAAATTGGTCCACTAATTTCCAAACATGTTCGTTGATTCAAGAAAATTGTTTGAAAAAATATTTGCAAATAGTATAAAATGTTCATGAATTCAAAAAATGTTCTTGATTTTAGAATATGTTTGAATATTTTTTAAAGTGTTACGAATTTGAAAATTGTTCACGATTTCAGAAATGTCCACGAGTTTAAAAAATGTTCATGATTTCACGAAATGGAGAGTGATAGTATATCTCGGTAATGCAGCAAAATGTGGTGATGGTCATTGGAGATTATGATTTTTTGTTTCTTCCATTGCAACGCACGAGCCCTTTTGCTAGTATCTAATAAAACCAGAGGTACATTTTTTATGGGAAATGTATGTGGCGTGTTTACTTGCTAACCACCTGATGACAGGGAGTATGGTTGTTTACGAAGAGATATTAATCAAATCTCGGGCTGTGGAAGCAGGTGATGATTATGTTTCTTCCCATTAAAGTAGAGGCCCGTGTGGAGCTGTACTAGTAAATTAGTACTTCCTCCATGAAGAAATATAAGAGTGTTAGTGATCTAAACGCTCTTATATTTCTTTACAGAGGGAGTATCAAACAGACTATCATGATTTGCAAACTGTATAAATTTAGGCTTCAGGCATGCGATTACTATTTACATCCTCTGTTCCTAAATATAAGATATTTTGGCAGTTTGAATAATCCAATTTGAACTACCAAACCATATTATATTGAGGAACAGAGGTAGTACATGTTGACTGGCTCAACATGATCCATGGCCAGTTTCTCATGTGCCCTCATCAATTTAACATTGGTATTGGTGCTATAGAAACCAGATGGTGTGATCGATTCCACACGAATGGGATGAAAGGGGTGTTGACATCCTGGCAAAAAATAAGGGGTGTTGACACCCTTATAAAAGGGCTTCATTTCTAGAGGCTTGATTAATTTGTTGCTGCAGGACATGTTTGAACGATTCAATAGCACCGCATTTTGGAACCGAGTATATGCGAGATGAGATATTAGAAGAATACTGAATAAGCACGGCTGTGAACTGCTCCATGTATCTATGGAGATCAATTCATGTTCTCGGCATCTGTCTTGCGGAACCACCAACCCAACCACGATGTCGCCACCATCACTTGTTTTTGGCAATGGTAGCTGGTAGCATGCAGGAATACACGTCAAAAGAAAATGTACCTGAGTAACTATGTTTAGCTAATGCGCCAAACAAGAAATGTACACCATGAATATGTTAAACACAATTACATAGCGTGTTGTAGCGTGGCAGGATTGCATTACTTGCGCATATATGTTAGGTAGTTAGGAAGGACATTTATCTTAACTAGAGTCCTTATATCTACCTCTTTCTTTCTTCTCAAGTTTGTAATCTCAACTGCTGTATGCGCTATCCAGGGAGGTGCGCCCCTAGCCTTTATAACACGCAACAGCGCCCCCACGATGGGTAAGACGCTTTCGCCTATTCGCACAGAATATACAATCCATATTGTAGAAGATCAGAATAATCAACACTGCAAAACTTGATCTATATCTTTGTTTTAGAAAAAAAAGATTACTTCCGGCCTCTGCATCAGAGTGATGCATGCATCCCCTTTATTAAACTTGATGTATATCTTGTCAAGAGTGTAAGCTATACTCCTCGCAGACAAAAGAGTGTACGCTCTGAGACAATATCATTATGCCCTCGGAGAGCCCACCCTCGTAGACTTGAACGTGTAGTGAATTAAAAACAATATAAATCTTAGTCTTCTTAGTTTGCCAATTTTTATTCGTAATTAGTATTAAAGCTTGGTTTTGTCTTATAGTGAATTAAAAACAATATAAATCTTAGTCTTCTTAGTTTGCCAATTTTTGTTCGTAATTAGTATTAAAGCTTGGTTTTGTCTGAACCTATGATTAGCTCTTTGGGAAGTATCCAAACGAACATTTTTGGCAAAAATCAGCTGAACTTGTTGGGGGTGTGTGATGAATGTCCCGGCTAGTACGATTGATCCAAGTAGAGCTGGCGGAGACCATTAATTGCGAGTTTAAGATGTAGTATATTTTCATCCGTCGTTACCCAATACTCCCTTCGTTTTTTTATATAAAGTGTATTTTTCTGAGCGCGGTGATCAAGGCATGGAATTGAGGACAATTTTGGACGAAAGTATCCTTAACTAATTAGGTGGTTAGTAGCTTAATTTGTGCCAACTAAATAACCAGCGGCCTAATAAAAGGCAATTAAATCTCGTTGTGCCACAATAAAATCAATCAGTGGGGTGAGAGAGAGAGAGAGAGAAATGTGAGTACATGCAATCAGGGAGAGAGATACTTCTTTTACTACCTTTCTATTGGGAAATACGTACTACTTTTTATCTAAGGCGGGTAATGAATGGTGGAAGGGCATGCACGGAAAACCGAGAGGAAAAGAGAAATACACCTTATATTACATTGTGATATTTTTGGGATAAATAAATACACCTTATATAAAGGAACGGAGGGAGTACTATGGTCAATCATCCGGTTCACCTGTCACACAGGTCACACACGTATGGTGTGCGGTGCTTCCACGTGAGAATGATAGAACCGGTACCCTTGCGTTGCCCCGCGCGTGCGACTCGAGGGTGAAAGCCCTAGCGCCGCCAGGCTTCATCCTCCACCCGATCCATCACCCCCCGCCTGATGCAGACACCGGCCAAGTCCGAGCGGCGTCCAAGGAAGGTGGGGGCGGGGTCGTGCTGATCCAGCTTGGTGGAAGGGGTGGAGGGCCCTAGATCTAGAGTGGTGGCTCCGTCTGGTCCTGTGTTGCTCCCTCATGCTGGAGGGCCTTTGATCCGGGGTGGCGGCCCCTGGTGTGGCCTCCCTGTCCGGTGGCGCGGTGGGGCTGGCGGGTGCCGGGGGTCAGCTTGGGTGGCGAGCGATCTACCAGTAGGGTGGTGTCGTGGCTAGCTGTCCCGACGGCCGGTGGCTCCTATCTTTCCTCTACCTCCATTCCCTACTAGGTGCACTACGTCTCACCCGACATCTCCACGCTGGATGCTAGCCGGTCATCGAGCTGGGGCGGAGCGGGTGGTGGAGATCCAGATTGGGGCAACTCCCTGGTCAGCTTCGGCCAGTCACGACAGTGACGACGCTTGACGGTGCCTATCTTTTTCCTAGAGACGGCGTTTGGGTCTGCCCTACCTCTTCCCACATCATTTCTTCTCGGATGAAAACCCTAACTACGGTAGGCGGCAATGGCTCTCAAGGCGTCTTGTCCTTCTTGAAGGCATCACCGTTAGAGCTATGTGGTGGTGGGTGCCATTTGGGTTCATTGGCGGCACGTGCAGATGGCGTGCGCCTCTTCCTCTAGTGGGCATCTACTCCAGGAGAAACCCTAGATCTGGGTCTCCCGGATCGGATGATGACGGACACTTTGGTGATGCTTTCCCTCCCGTGGGCATTGTTTTGGAGCAGATACTAACTAGAGGGGCCAACAGGTGGAGCGGTGTCACATCTACCGCATTGAAGACGGCAGGTCTCGACGGCATGGTGTAGTGGAGCCTCAGCATTAGAGGGGGGTTGATGGACGCGCGCAAGTTGGAGATATTGTCAGGCATCTTGGTGACGTCGACGATAGTTAACCCTGACAAGATCAATGCGATGATCCCTCCCGAACATGGGACAGTGGAAGATGGCATCGACACATCCTAGAGCGTGAGCACGCAGTGCGTGCTGTCGGTCGCCTAGACTGGTTGGTGCTCTTGGCTTGCCAAGGGGCGGCTTCTTGAGGCCACTGGATTAGATGTTGTGCGTTGGTGCAGCCAAGGCACATCATTGTACTTGTAGGTGTAGCCACTGTTTCCTGGAAGGTGGCTTTGGGTTGAGCTTTGTATTTATTTCGTCAGATTCTGTTGAATAACATAATAATAAAGATGGGTTGATCCTCCCTTTCTAAAAGAACACAAAAAATCTTCTGGTTCACCTAGAGAGAGCAAAGATGATCACGCCAGTGTTCCTATGTAGCATGTGTCCATACGAGAGCTAGATTGGCATGTGTGTATCTTCTTAATGCGACATTGAGATTAATGAAAACTTCATAATTATTATAGGTGATACTTGATTCAAATTATTCTCATTCTATTCTTTGGCACCTGTTAATCTATCTAGAGTCTTGCTTTCCCTTGGATGGAAGAAAATGTTTGATCGGGGTGGACAAGTGTTGGCTGCAAGTGGATGCACACTACCCATTACACCAAGTAGTTTTCGTATCAGAAAATATGAGACATGCATGCAGATTATCGAATCTCATGTACCTAATCGACTTGTAGGAGCAGGGGATGAATATGCTTCTTAACATTCAAGTGAGATCCCTGTGGTGTTGTACTAGTAAATTGCATCAAGCGGCATGCAATTACCATTTACATGTTGAGCCACGTTGAGTGGCTCAACGTAATCCATGGCTAGTTTCCGATGTGCCTTCAGCGACTTAACATTGGTACTATGAAAAACAAGAAAACTGTGATATATTAATTTCACATGGAGCCGAACTGCCGATACCCTTATAAATGGGCTTTATTTTGAGAGAACGCATTAATTGTGGCTATGATGCCCGTTTGAATGATCAAATAATACTACACTTCCGAGATGACTATACAGCTGAAAGGTATATATATTAGTAAGATATTTGAAGAATACTGAGTACATGATTTTTATGGTACCTTGGTGCCCCATGAGAAGGATAGGTGTACTATAAGATAACGGATGAGCTGAATCACTCTGTATTGGCCAAGACAACACAAAACCGAAAAAAGCACACTTCACATGTTGCAATCAACTGACCTGTTTGTTTTCATAACGTGGACTAGGCAACAGATTTCTGAAAATTTAAATGTGCGCCCGCCCAACTGGATTTGCCTCGTTGAGATGGCAGAAAGCACACCAACTGAAGTGACGTGGGAGAAAAACTTCATGAAGATGATAGCCTACGTTGCACAGATACTTGGATACGTATCGAATACGCGATACGGGGATATGCCTGATACGCCAATTTTCTGAAAACATGGATACGGCGATACGTTTTTATATAGATGTTACGTATATTAATTATTAAAAATATTTTCCAACCAGGCTCACACCCCTTTCCATTAATTTTGCAATCAACGGAAATACAAAAGTTCAGTTCAATATGTCTCTAGGGACTAAGCCCAAAATAAAACGACCACCAGAACCCAAATAGGACTGAAATTATTAAAAATATTGAAAACAAAATAGAGCTTCTAGATCAAAGCATGCCTTAATAGGGTTGTTCCCTTTGTTTTCTTGCACTTGGTCCACTTTCATTAATTAGCAGTGGGATTTTCCCGGGTTTGTTGTTCCAATTAGTACATCGACTCTCTCTTGCTCACCTTTCAATTGAACAAGAACATTGACAGTCATATTTTGGCATGAACTCACACCCATGTTGGGTATCTTCAAAAGATGTGCCTTTACTATTGAGGAGATTTCGCTTCGAACGAGGGGTTTCAGGTATCGAAAAAGTACCGCAGAAGTATCCTAGAATTATCAAACATTATTTTTCTAAATCAGAAAATTGAGGGATACTTACGGGATACGTATCGGGCTGTATCGGGGCAGTATCCGGCTGGATACACGTGATTTTTGAAGTATCCGCGCAACGTAGATGATAGCTCATAGAGAATATTTTCTTTCTGTTTTCTCTGAAGATACACGTAAATATTTCTGAAAGAAAAATAACTTGTTCTTTTTTTAGTTGCAAAACAACTTGTTCAATGAGAAGGTACATTTCACAGTAATTTTACTACTGAAACAGTGTACCTAATTCAGATAGAAGTGTTTGTCCAGTTGCACAGTACTACTGCAGAGTTGCCGCATCTTTCTACTAACAAAATAGTTCACGCTCTCAGACCTTATGATATCTTCAAGCATGCAGCCATTATGATAAGCATTGTTCATGGGACACGGCTAGCTTCATCGGTTCAACATTGTTAGTCATGCAGGACGTAAGATGAGCATTCCATAAGGATAGATGGTGTGAAAGTTCGTTTCCACCATTATAAAAGGAACATTGCTTTACCGGGAGACCTGATTCAGGGAGGATAATTAGTCCCGACTATGTGATGAGATGAGTATACAGTTGAAAGGCACAGCTTAATTCAGATGAGGCATTAGAAGATTACTGAAGAAATGGGTCTAGAGCATGTAGGTATGGAAGAGCTTTACATAGATCTTCAAGGCCGCTTGCATCCAATGGCCACACGTCGCATACGTACCATTGGATATACTTCCTTGCCTGACTAGGAAGAAAGTTCCAGCTCGCATTCAATGACAACATTATTTGCACTATTAATTTAGACCCCGACAGTGCTAAGTTATTTCAGCAAGTGGATCCAGTTTGCCAATTGAACTCCAGTTGAATAGGTAACTGCACTAGAGATAAGCGGTTCTTCAATATATCATCTTTTGCTGTGTCTTTTACCCTGGGTAAAGTATGTATGATTTATTATGTAATGGATGCAAATGGTCTCGATTATTTTTCAAACGGTATAGGTAAATATTATTGCCATTAGAATTGGCTGAATCGAAGTCATTGAGAAGATTAGGCTACAAGCATGGCATGGTGAATGATATCAGAGTCGAAGAATAATTTTGTAAACTAAGAACTATTCAGGATGGCCACACTTGTATCCCACGGAGGCCGGCATACCAATGTATCAAGGTCAAGTAAAAGACACCAAATCTAATAAACTAGAAAGGATTCCCTAAACCCCGCAAAAAAAAAGGATTCCCTAAAAAAAGGAAACATAATTTTTTCTTGAGATGGCAGTTCTCTGTAGATCTTACCGAGTCGAACATTCGTCCAATAAAGTGACTGGGATGGCTTGCAATTTTTGCTTCCATCGATTGGGAAAGAATATTCCCATTGTAATATTTATTAAATATGTAACTCCTAATTAAACATAAATTTGTTTCCATCAAAATAAATAATTTGTCCATGAAGCAAATCCAAACGCGCACTAACAAACAAGCCGGGAGCAGATGATGCTAATCGCTTGAATCTACTACTACTACCCCTGTAACTTTTTATAAGATATTTTTAGAGTCTATAACAGTATTAAATTACAGAGGGAGTACAGTACTCAAACATTTAATCAGGATGATCGGTTAGCTCTCATCTTTTAGAATAACTTAGTAAAAAAAGTCAAAGTATATGTGGGTCCCTATTCTCTTTTCTCATTTATAGTTTTTACTCTCTTGTGGATACCCACCCACAGAAATTTCAGAGTAAATTACACGAAACCACCATTTTGAAGGCTAAATTTGCAAAAAACACTACAATACATTTTTTTTGCAGAAAACACCATGTCTACGGTAATCTTTTTGCAAAAAACACTGATCGACGGATCGGGCTTAGTTAAGTGAGTTTATGACAAATAGAGCCCGCCAGTCAGGCTGACGTGGCACCGCCTAAGTAACCGCGTCGTTGGCTAACGTTATCATCATGTGTGGCCATGTGGGGTCCACCTGTCATTGAAAGAAAAAAGAAAAAAAAATCTGGGCTCGTCAACCTCCCGCCACTGGACCTATTCGTTCAGATCCGCTGCTGCTCACTACCTGTTGCGCCTCGCTGCCGTTGCAGCCGCCGCGCCCGCTGCTCGCCCCGGCCGTCGCGCCTCTCTGCCACCGCGCCCGCTGGTCGCCGCGCCTTTTTTCCGCCGCGCCCGCTTCTCGCTGTGGCCGCCATGCCTCGCTGCTCGTCGCGCCCGCTGCCGCCGCGCCTCTCTGCCACCACGGCTGCTACTCGCCGCGGCCTCCACGCCTCGTTGCTGCCGCGCCCGCTGCTCTCCGCAGCCGCCGCGCCTCGCGGCTGCCACCGCGGCCGCTGCTCGCCGCGGCCACCGTTACCACCGCGCCACGCCTCGCTACTGCCACGCTCGCTGCTCGTCACCGCGCCCGCTGCTTGCTCGTTGTTCGCCGCGCCTACTACTCACTGCCGCTGCTCGTCCCAACCCCGGCCAAGGCAGAGGTCTCCACCGGTGGGATCCTTGCGCCCTCGCGACGGTGGCCTGTGCACTGCACGCAAGTTGTTCGATGGAATGCCAAAGAGAGGCTTGTTAGGCTGACAAGCGGGCCCCATGTCCAGCAAACGTTTTCAGTAAAGGTGTGAGGAATTGGTGCCACGTCAGCATGACTGGCGGGCCCTATTTGTCATAAACTCACTTAAATGAGCCCGATCCGCCGATCAGTGTTTTTTTGCAAAAAGATTACCGTAGACACGGTGTTTTCTGCAAAAAAATGTATTGTAGTGTTTTTCGCAAATCTAGCCTTCAAAATGGTGGTTCTCGAAATTTCGATACCTTACTTGTCCTTGAGCTAGTCAACTATATCCTCCAAAGTGAAGACTCCATTATTTATTCATCATCTTCAAATTCTCTCATTGTAGCATCATAACATGGAAGATACCCCTAAGTAATATCGGAACGATTCAATCTTCGGTCATGCGAACACTGGCCAGGGCTGCACTGCGTAGCTGGCTGGACACTTGCCGCTGCAGGGAAACTTAACGATCATAGTGCTTTTTTTTTGTTGAGGAAATGCCATCATGGCGACTTTATTGCATAGGAAGAATAGTTACATCGTTTAATTTGCAAGGTTTTCTACCACGACATATGGGGGTTCATCGACCCAATTACAAGCAAGATTATTATCAAAAAAAGCATATTTAGCTAAGCTATGTGCCACCTCGTTGGCTTCCCTCGGACAAATGCAAGAATTGAACAGAACCAATCATCCCAGCCAAAATTGAACAGAACCAATCATTCCAGATTCTATCTTGTCCCGAGCATGCATTAGTCACTTATAGTGCATCAGACTCAAATGCAAGACCATGTTTCACTGCTAGAGTTTCTGCTGCATGAGCATCAGGTACATGTGGTAGAAACGAGCATGAAGCAGCAAGGAAGGTGCATAGTGCGTGGATTCTCAAAGTGTCAATCATATACTCCCTCTGTATACTCTTATACGTACTGTATTAGTTAACGGAGGGAGTAGTACTGTTCTTTTCTACTGCGATGGATCGACTATGTCAAAAAAAAATAATTACTGCGATGGATCGACTGAACGTGGTTAATTGTTGTCAGTAATGTGGCCCCGACTGAAACACAAGTAATTGACTCCTAGTCGATCTTGGTAGTTTCACCCGTCCTGCCAAAACCTAGCGTATTCCGCCTCCCAAGTCAAAATCGAGGAGAAGAAGTATGGCGGCGCACATGATCGCGTCCGCTGCGTGGTCCAAGCTCCCGCGTGATCTTCTCGGGGAGGTGTACGCCCGGATCGCTTCTCCGCTCGGCCGCGTCCGCTTCACCTCAGTCTGCCGCTCGTGGCGCGTTGTTAGAGCATCTTCAACAGCCGCGTCAAAAGACGCGCGCGAGACAAATTGGCATTTTAACGCGTGCGGAAAGTTTTCGCGTGCTCCAGTGGTGGCGGGAAACTAGCGCGCGCGGGAAAAGGCGGCAGCTCACGCGCTATATTTGGCGCACCACATCCGGCGCGCTTTTAAATTGCAGCGCCCTCTGCCGCTCTCTTCATCTCTCCATCGCCCTCTGCCGCGCTCTGCCGCAAACACGCAACCACCGCGCCACCATGCCGCCTTGCCGCCGGGGAGGTACGGGCTACGGCGGCGTCCGCGGCGTCCGCGTGCGTCTGTCCGGCACCTACTCCGCCGAGATTCAGTCGGGCGGCGCCATGCGGCTCCGTCTCGGAATCTTCGACACCACCCAGGAAGGAAGGAGTTAATCAGTATTAAGTCATCACAACTATCGTTTTCCACATGATCAAATCCATTAGATGGGATGGAAGGAGAAGAATCTCCTTCCTAAGAAGGGCACCGGCATTGGGATGAAGTTTAGAAAATGGAAATTGGGTTTCATCAAACACAACATCACGAGAAATGTACACACAACTGGTGGACACGTCAAGACACTTGACACCTTTATGTTGTGCACTATAACCGAGAAAGACACATTGTTGAGATCGAAACATAAGTTTACGAGAGTTGTAGGGACGAAGGTTTGGCCAATAGACACAACCGAAAACACGAAGAGTAGTATAATCGGGTGTGATATGGAGAAGACGTTCAGTGGGGGTTTCATTGGCGATAGTACGACTAGGCCACATATTGATAAGGTGAACAGCGGTGAGAAAGACTTCGTCCCAAAATTTTAAGGGCATAGAGGCTGAAGCTAGGAGAGCAAGACCTACTTCAACAATGTGGCAATGCTTCCGTTCGGCAAAACCATTTTGTTGGTGAGCGTGTGGGCAAGACACATGGTGATAAATACCTATCTTTTGAAAAAAAGAATTTAGCTTCTCATACTCGCCACCCCAGTCGGATTGCATGGCAATGATTTTGCTATCAAACTTTTGTTCAACAAGAGCTTGAAAATTATGAAACACTTGGAAAATATCGGATCGTTCCTTAAGGAGATAGATCCCAAACATCAATGAAGCTCACATAGCAAGTGAGTGCTGGACCCCAAACATCGGAAAAAATAAGTTGCAATGGCTTGGTAGACACACTAGTAGAAACAGGATAAGGCAACTGATGACTTTTTGCTCTTTGGCATGAATCACAAATAGTTCCTAAATTTCTCTCACCAACAACTGTGAGTTCATTTTTACTAAGAATTAGATGAATAGTGGCAAACGAGGGATGGCCTAAACGACTGTGGCACCTTTCAGCAGAAAGCTTGATGGCACCATACACTTGTTTATTGAACTGACAATATTGAGGAAGCAACGCATAGAGTCCTTCCACACATGTACCCCTATGGAGAACTCTCTTCGTGACCTGATCCTTGATCAAAAAGAAAATGGGTGAAACTCAAGGAAGACATTATTATCAAGAGCAATACGATGGACGGAAAGAAGAGTTTTGGAAGCATTGGGTACATGCAAGATATCTTTCAGAACTAGATTTTTATGTGGTGTTCCGATAACAGATTGACCAATATGACTAATCTTCATACCTGCGACGTTTGCTACGGTGTAAACTTCATCGTGGCCGCGGTAGTTCTCTTGCAGCGTCACCTTCTCAAGTTCTCCAGTAATATGGTTGGTTGCACTTGTGTCCATGTACCAATTGGTATCGACACCATACGATGCATTAGCTACATCAACAACTTTTTTCCTCTGGGATGTGTCATCGGCATAATGTCAATCGCAATCTTTGGTAAGATGGTTAGTGATAACCCACAAGTATAGGGGATCGCAACAGTTTTCGAGGGTAGAGTATTCAACCCAAATTTATTGATTCGACACAAGGGGAGCCAAAGAATATTCTTAAGTATTAGCAGCTGAGTTGTCAATTCAACCACACCTGGAAACTTAGTATCTGCAGCAAAGTATTTAGTAGCAAAGTAATATGATAGTAGTGGTAACGGTAGCAAAAGGTAATAGTAGTAAAAATAGTGTTTTTGGTATTTTGTAGTGATGATCGCAATAGCAACAGAAAAGTAAATAAGCGAAGAACAATATATGGAAAGCTCGTAGGCAATGGATCGATGATGGAGAATTATACCGGATGCGGTTCATCATGTAACAGTCATAACCTAGGGTGACACATAACTAGCTGCAATTCATCAATATAATGTAGGCATGCATTCCGAATATAGTCATACATACTTATGGAAAAGAACTTGCAAGACATCTTTTGTCCTACCCTCCCGTGGCAGCGGGGTCCTAATGGAAACTAAGTGATATTAAGGCCTCATTTTAATAGAGTACCGGACCAAAGCATTAACACATAGTGAATACATGAACTCCTCAAACTACGGTCATCACCGGTAAGTATCCCGATTATTATCACTTCGGGGTTAATGGATCATAACACATAATATGTTACTATAGACTTGCAAGATAGGATCAAGAACTCTCATATATTGATGAAAACATAGTAGGTTCAGATCTGAAATCATGGCACTCGGGCCCTAGTGACAAGCATTAAGCATAGCAAAGTCATAGCAACATTAATCTCAGAACATAGTGGATACTAGGGATCAAACCCTAACAAAACTAACTCGATTACATGATAGATCTCATCCAACCCATCACCGTCCAGCAAGCCTACGATGGAATTACCCACGCACGGCGGTGAGCATCATGAAATTGGTGATGGAGGATGGTTGATGATGATGATGACGACGGATTCCCCTCTCCGGAGCCCCGAACGGACTCCAGATCAGCCCTCCCGAGAGGTTTTAGGGCTTGGCGGCGGCTCCGTATCGTAAAATGCGATGAATTCTTGTCTCTGATTTTTTTCTCCCCGAAACCAAATATATAGAGTTGGAGTTGAGGTCGGAGGAGCTCCAGGGGGCCACGAGGTAGGGGGCACGCCCCCCACCCTCGTGGACAGGTGGTGGGCCCCCTGGTCTTCATTTTTTGCAAGGATTTTTTATTATTTCCGAATAGATGTTCTGTGAAGTTTCAGGTCATTTCGAGAACTTTTGTTTCTGCACATAAATAACACCATAGCAATTCTGCTGAAAACAGCGTCAGTCCGGGTTAGTTCCATTCAAATCATGCAAGTTAGAGTCCAAAACAAGGGCAAAAGTGTTTGGAAAAGTAGATACGACGGAGACGTATCAACTCCCCCAAGCTTAAACCTTTGCATGTCCTCAAGCAATTCAGTTGATAAACTGAAAGTGATAAAGAAAAACTTTTACAAACGTTGTTTGCTCTTATTGTTGTAAATATGTAAAGCCAGCATTCAAGTTTTCAGCAAAGATTATGACTAACCACATTCACAATAACGCATAGGTCTCAAGTTTACTCATATCAATGGCATAATCAACTAGCGAGCAATAATAATAAATCTCGGATGACAACACTTTCTCAAAACAATCATAATACGATATAACAAGATGGTATCTCGCTAGCCCTTTCTGAGACCGCAAAACATAAATGCAGAGCACCTTTAAAGATCAAGGACTGACTAGACATTGTAATTCATGGTAAAAGAGCTCCAGTCAAGTCATACTCAATGTAAACTAATAGTAATGAATGCAAATGACAGCGGTGCTCTCCAACTGGTGCTTTTTAATAAGAAGATGATGACTCAACATGAAAGTAAATAGATAGGCCCTTCGCAAAGGGAAGCAGGGATTTGTAGGGGTGCTAGAGCTCGGTTTTAAAATAGAGGTAAATAATATTTTGAGCGGTATACTTTCATTGTCAACATAACAACCAAGAGATGGTTCTTCCATGCTACACACATTATAGGTGGTTCCCAAATAGAATGGTAAAGTTTATACTCCCCCTCCACCAACAAGCATCAATCCATGGCTTGCTCGAAACAACGAGTGCCTCCAACTAACAAGAGTCCCAGGGGGAGTTTTGTTTGCATTTATTTTGATTTGATTTGCATAAAGCATGGGACCGGGCATCCTGGTGACCAGCCATTTTCTCGTGAGTGAGGAGCGGAGTCCACTCCTCTTGAGAATAACCCGCCTAACATGGAAGATACGGACAGCCCTAGTTGATACATGAGCTATTCGAGCATACAAAACAGGATATTTATTTGAAGGTTTAGAGTTTGGCACATACAAATTTACTTGGAACGGCAGATAGATACCGTATATAGGTAGGTATTATGGACTCATATGGAATAACTTTGGGGTTTTTATGGAGTTGGATGCACAAGCAGTATTTCCGCTTAGTACAGGTGAAGGCTAGCAAAAGACTGGGAAGCGACCAACTAGAGAGCGACAACAGTCATGAACATGCATTAAAATTAATCAACACCAAATTCGAGCATGAGTAGGATATAATCCACCATGAACATAAATATCGTGAAGGCTATGTTGATTTTGTTTTAACTACATGCGTGAACATGCGCCAAGTCAAGTCACTTAAATCATTCAGAGGAGGATACCACCCTATCATACCACATCACAACCATTTTAATAGCATGTTGGCACGCAAGGTAAACCATTATAAGCTCCTAGCTAATCAAGCACGGCACAAGAAACTATGATCTCTAGTTGTCATTGCAAACATGTTTATTCATAATAGGCTGAATTAGGAACAATGAACTAATCATATTTACAAAAACAAGAGAGGTCGAGTTCATACCAGCTTTTCTCATCTCAGTCAGTCCATCATATATCGTCATAATTGCCTTTCACTTGCACGACCGAATAATATGAATAATAATAATAGTGCACGTGCATTGGTCTAAGCTGGAATCTGCAATATGGGCTCTTTTGTCAGATCAACAATAATGCATATAAGAGTCACTTCAACAATTTAATCATAGTCTTCTCCTATTGACCTCCAAAGAAAAGAAAAGAAATAAAACTATTTACACGGAAAAGCTCCCAACAAGTAAAAGAAGAACAGGAAATCTTTTGGGGTTTCTTTTTAATTACTACTACAAGCATGTAAATTAAAACCTGCTAAAGGCTACAACTATTTTTTTGGTTTTTCTTAAGGTTTATCAAACACACAAGAAGAAAGCATAAAAAGAAAATAAACTAGCATGGATGATACAATGAAAAAGTATGAGCACCGACATCTAACAATGAGTGTGTGAACATAAATGTAATGTCGGTGAGAAATATGTGAAGGAAATATGCCCTAGAGGCAATAATAAAGTTATTATTTATTTCCTTATATCATGATAAATGTTTATTATTCATGCTAAAATTGTATTAACCGGAAACATAATACATGTGTGAATACATAGACAAACAAAGTGTCACTAGTATGCCTCTACTTGACTAGCTCGTTAATCAAAGATGGTTATGTTTCCTAACCATGAACAATGAGTTGTTATTTGATTAACGGGATCACATCATTAAGTGAATGATCTGATTGACATGACCCATTCCATTAGCTTAGCACCCGATCGTTTAGTATGTTGCTATTGCTTTCTTCATGACTTATACATGTTCCTATAACTATGAGATTATGCAACTCCCGTTTACCGGAGGAACACTTTGGGTGCTACCAAACGTCTAAAACGTAACTGGGTGATTATAAAGGAGTACTACAGGTGTCTCCAAAGGTACATGTTGGGTTGGCGTATTTCGAGATTAGGTTTTGTCACTCCGATTGTCGGAGAGGTATCTCTGGGCCCTCTCGGTAATGCACATCACTTAAGCCTTGCAAGCATTGCAACTAATGAGTTAGTTGCGGGATGATGTATTACAGAACGAGTAAAGAGACTTGCCGGCAACGAGATTGAACTAGGTATTGGAATACCGACGATCGAATCTCGGGCAAGTAACATACCGATGACAAAGGGAACGACGTATGTTGTTATGCGGTCTGACCGATAAAGATCTTCGTAGAATATGTAGGAGCCAATATGGGCATCCAGGTCCCGCTATTGGTTATTGACCGAAGACGTGTCTCGGTCATGTCTATATTGTTCTCGAACCCGTAGGGTCCGCACGCTTAAGGTTACGATGACAGTTATATTATGAGTTTATGCATTTTGATGTACCGAAGGTTGTTCGGAGTCCCGGATGTGATCACGGACATGACGAGGAGTCTCGAAATGGTCGAGACATAAAGATTGATATATTGGAAGCCTATGTTTGGATATCGGAAGTGTTCCGTGTGAAATCGGGATTTTACCGGAGTACCGGGAGGTTACCGGACCCCCCCAGGAGCTAAATGGGCCATGATGGGCCTTAGTGGAAAGGAGGAGAGGCAGCCCCTCATGGGCGGCGCGCCCCTCCCCTCCCTTGGTCCGAATAGGACAAGGAGAGGGGGCCGGCCCCTCTCTCTCTTTTCCCCACTCCGCGAATCCTATTCCAACTAGGATTGGGGGGGGGGGGGGAATCCTACTCCCAGAGGGAGTAGGACTCTCCTGGCGCGCCCTCCTTGGCCGGCCAGCCTCCCCCCTTTAGTCCTTTATATACGGAGGCAGGGCACCCTAGAAACAGACAAGTTGATCCACGTGATCTATTCCTTAGCCGTGTGCGGCGCCCCCAGCCACCATAGTCCTCGATAATATTGTAGCGGTGCTTAGGCGAAGCCCTGCAGCAGTAGCACATCAAGATCGTCACCACGCCGTCGTGCTGATAGAACTCTTCCCCGACACTTTGCTGGATTGGAGTCAGGGGATCATCATCGAGCTGAACGTGTGCTAGAACTCGGAGGTGCCGTAGTTTCGGTGCTTGATCGGTCGGATCGTGAAGACGTACGACTACATCAACCAAACGCTTCCGTTGTCGATCTACTAGGTATGTAGATCATACTCTCCCTCTCGTTGCTATGCATCACCATGATCTTGCGTGTGCGTAGGAATTTTTTTGAAATTACTACGAAGCCCAACAGTGGCATCCGAGCCTAGGTTTTATATGTTGATGTTATATGCACGAGTAGAACACAAGTGAGTAGTGTGCGATATAAGTCATACTGCCTACCAGCATGTCATACTTTGGTTCGGCGGTATTGTTGGATGAAGCGGCCCAGACCGACATTACGCGTATGCTTACGCGAGACCGGTTCTCCCGACGTGCTTTGCACAGAGGTGGCTTGTGGGTGACAGTTTCTCCAACTTTAGTTGAACCAAGTATGGCTACGCCCGGTCCTTGCGAAGGTTAAAACGGAGTCAAATTGACAAACTATCGTCGTGGTTTTGATGTGTAGGTGAGATTGGTTCTTACTTAAGTCCGTAGCAGCCACGTAAAACTTGCAACAACAAAATAGAGGACGTCTAACTTGTTTTTGCAGGGCATGTTGTGATGTGATATGGTCAAGACATGATGCTAAATTTTGTTGTATGAGATGATCATGTTTTGTAACCGAGTTATCGGCAACCGGCAGGAGCCATATGGTTGTCGCTTTATTGTATGCAATGCAATCGCGATGTAATGCTTTACTTTATCACTAAACGGTAGCGATAGTTGTGGAAGCACAAGCTTGGCGAGACGACAACGATGCTACGATGGAGATCAAGGTGTCACGCCGATGACGATGGTGATCACGACGGTGCTTCGGAGATGGAGATCACAAGCACAAGATGATGATGGCCATATCATATCACTTATATTGATTGCATGTGATGTTTATCTTTTATGCATCTTACCTTGCTTTGATTGACGGTAGCATTATAAGATGATCTCTCACTAAATTATCAAGAAGTGTTCTCCCTGAGTATGCACCATTGCGAAAGTTCTTCGTGCTGAGACACCACGTGATGATCGGGTGTGATAGGTTCTATGTTCAAATACAATGGGTGCAAAACAGTTGCATACGCGGAATACTCAGGTTATACTTGACGAGCCAAGCATATACAGATATGGCCTCGGAACACGGAGACCAAAAGGTCGAGCGTGAATCATATAGTAGATATGATCAACATAATGATGTTCACCAATGAAACTACTCCATCTCACGTGATGATCGGACATGGTTTAGTTGATTTGGATCACGTAATCACTTAGAGGATTAGAGGGATGTCTATCTAAGTGGGAGTTCTTTGAGTAAATTAACTGAACTTAAATTTATCATGAAACTTAGTACCTGATTAGTATCTTGCTTGTTTATGTTTGATTGTAGATAGATGGCTCGTGCTGTTGTTCCATTGAATTTTAATGTGTTCCTTGAGAAAGCAAAGTTGAAAGATGATGGTAGCAATTACACGGACTGGGTCCGTAACTTGAGGATTATCCTCATTGCTGCACAGAAGAATTACGTCCTGGAAGCACCGCTGGGTGCCAGGCCTGCTGCAGGAGCAACGCCGGATGTTATGAACGTCTGGCAGAGCAAAGCTGATGACTACTCGATAGTTCAGTGTGCCATGCTTTACGGCTTAGAATCGGGACTTCAACGACGTTTTGAACGTCATGGAGCATATGAGATGTTCCAGGAGTTGAAGTTAATATTTCAAGCAAATGCCTGGATTGAGAGATATGAAGTCTCCAATAAGTTCTATAGCTGCAAGATGGAAGAGAACAGTTCTGTTAGTGAGCATATACTCAAAATGTCTGGGTATAATAATCACTTGATTCAATTGGGAGTTAATCTTCCAGATGATTGCATCATTGACAGAATTCTCCAATCACTGCCACCAAGCTACAAGAGCTTCGTGATGAACTATAATATGCAAGGGATGAATAAGACTATTCCCGAGCTCTTCGCGATGCTGAAAGCTGCAGAGGTAGAAATCAAGAAGGAGCATCAAGTGTTGATGGTCAACAAGACCACTAGTTTCAAGAAAAAGGGCAAAGGGAAGAAGAAGGGGAACTTCGAAAAGAACAGCAAGCAAGTTGCTACTCAAGAGAAGAAACCCAAACCTGGACCTAAGCCTGAAACTGAGTGCTTCTATTGCAAGCAGACTGGTCACTGGAAGCGGAACTGCCCCAAGTATTTGGCGGATAAGAAGGATGGCAAGGTGAACAAAGGTATATGTGATATACATGTTATTGATGTGTACCTTACTAATGCTCGCAGTAGCACCTGGGTATTTGATACTGGTTCTGTTGCTAATATTTGCAACTCGAAACAGGGACTACGGATCAAGCGAAGATTGGTTAAGGACGAGGTGACGATGCGCGTGGGGAAACGGTTCCAAAGTCGATGTGATCGCAGTCGGCACGCTACCTCTACATCTACCTTCGGGATTAGTATTAGACCTAAATAATTGTTATTTGGTGCCAGTGTTAAGCATGAACATTATATCTGGATCTTGTTTGATGCGAGATGGTTATTCATTTAAATCAGAGAATAATGGTTGTTCTATTTATATGAGTAATATCTTTTATGGTCATGCACCCTTGAAGAGTGGTCTATTCTTGTTGAATCTCGATAGTAGTAACACACATATTCATAATGTTGAAGCCAAAAGATGCAGAGTTGATAATGAGAGTGCAACTTATTTGTGGCACTGCCGTTTAGGTCATATCGGTGTAAAGCGCATGAAGAAACTCCATACTGATGGACTTTTGGAACCACTTGATTATGAATCACTTGGTACTTGTGAACCGTGCCTCATCGGCAAGATGACTAAAACGCCGTTCTCCGGTACTATGGAGAGAGCAACAGATTTGTTGGAAATCATACATACAGATGTATGTGGTCCGATGAGTATTGAGGCTCGTGGCGGATATCGTTATTTTCTCACGTTCACAGATGATTTAAGCAGATATGGGTATATCTACTTAATGAAACATAAGTCTGAAACATTTGAAAAGTTCAAGGAATTTCAGAGTGAAGTTGAAAATCATCGTAACAAGAAAATAAAGTTTCTACGATCTGATCGTGGAGGAGAATATTTGAGTTACGAGTTTGGTGTACATTTGAAAAATTGTGGAATAGTTTCGCAACTCACGCCACCCGGAACACCTCAGCCTAATGGTGTGTCCGAACGTTGTAATCGTACTTTACTGGATATGGTGCGATCTATGATGTCTCTTACTGATTTACCGCTATCGTTTTGGGGATACGCTCTAGAGATGGCCGCATTCACGTTAAATAGGGCACCATCAAAATCCGTTGAGACGACGCCTTATGAACTGTGGTTTGGCAAGAAACCAAAGTTGTCGTTTCTGAAAGTTTGGGGCTGCGATGCTTATGTGAAAAAGCTTCAACCTGATAAGCTCGAACCCAAATCGGAGAAATGTGTCTTCATAGGATATCCAAAGGAAACTATTGGATGCACCTTCTATCACAGATCCGAAGGCAAGACTTTTGTTGCTAAATTCGGAAACTTTCTGGAGAAGGAGTTTCTCTCGAAAGAAGTGAGTGGGAGGAAAGTAGAACTTGATGAGGTAACTGTACCTGCTCCCTTATTGGAAAGTAGTACATCACAGAAAACTGTTTCTATGACACCTACACCAGTTAGTGAGGAAGCTAATGATGATGATCATGAAACTTCAGAACAAGATACTACTGAACCTCGTAGATCAACCAGAGTAAGATCCGCACCAGAGTGGTACGGTAATCCCGTTCTGGAAGTCATGCTACTAGATCATGATGAACCTACGAACTATGAAGAAGCGATGGTGAGCCCAGATTCCGCAAAGTGGCTTGAAGCCATGAAATCTGAGATGGGATCCATGTATGAGAACAAAGTATGGACTTTGGTTGACTTGCCCGATGATCGGCAAGCAATTGAGAATAAATGGATCTTCAAGAAGAAGACTGACGCTGACGGTAATATTACTGTCTACAAAGCTCGACTTGTCGCAAAAGGTTTTCGGCAAGTTCAAGGGATTGACTACGATGAGACCTTCTCACCCGTAGCGATGCTTAAGTCTGTCCGAATCATGTTAGCAATTGCCGCATTTTATGATTATGAAATTTAGCAGATGGATGTCAAAATTGCATTCCTGAATGGATTTCTGGAAGAAGAGTTGTATATGATGCAACCAGAAGGTTTTGTCGATCCAAAGGGAGCTAACAAAGTGTGCAAGCTCCAGCGATCCATTTATGGACTGGTGCAAGCCTCTCGGAGTTGGAATAAACGCTTTGATAGTGTGATCAAAGCATTTGGTTTTATACAGACTTTTGGAAAAGCCTGTATTTACAAGAAAGTGAGTGGAAGCTCTGTAGCATTTCTGATATTATATGTAGATGACATATTACTAATTGGAAATGATATAGAATTTCTAGATAGCATAAAGGGATACTTGAATAAGAGTTTTTCAATGAAAGACCTCGGTGAAGCTGCTTACATATTAGGCATTAAGATCTATAGAGATATATCAAAACGCTTAATTGGACTTTCACAAACCACATACCTTGACAAAATTTTGAAGAAGTTCAAAATGGATCAAGCAAAGAAAGGGTTCTTGCCTGTGTTACAAGGTGTGAAGTTGAGTAAGACTCAATGCCCGACCACTGCAGAAGATAGAGAGAATATGAAAGATGTTCCCTATGCATCAGCCATAGGATCTATCATGTATGCAATGCTATGTACCAGACCTGATGTGTGCCTTGCTATAAGTCTAGCAGGGAGGTACCAAAGTAATCCAGGAGTGGATCACTGGACAGCGGTCAAGAACATCCTGAAATACCTGAAAAGGACTAAGGATATGCTTCTCGTATATGGAGGTGACAAAGAGCTCATCGTAAAAGGTTACGTTGATGCAAGCTTTGACACTGATCCGGACGATTCTAAATCGCAAACCGGATACGTGTTTACATTAAACGGTGGGGCTGTAAGTTGGTGCAGTTCTAAACAAAGCGTTGTAGCGGGATCTACATGTGAAGCGGAGTACATAGCTGCTTCGGAAGCAGCAAATGAAGGAGTCTGGATGAAGGAGTTCATATCCGATCTAGGTGTCATACCTAGTGCATCGGGTCCAATGAAAATCTTTTGTGACAATACTGGTGCAATTGCCTTGGCAAAGGAATCCAGATTTCACAAGAGAACCAAGCACATCAAGAGACGCTTCAATTCCATCCGGGATCTAGTCCAGGTGGGAGACATAGAGATTTGCAAGATACATACGGATCTGAATGTTGCAGACCCGTTGACTAAGCCTCTTCCACGAGCAAAACATGATCAGCACCAAGGCTCCATGGGTGTGAGAATCATTACTGTGTAATCTAGATTATTGACTCTAGTGCAAGTGGGAGACTGAAGGAAATATGCCCTAGAGGCAATAATAAAGTTATTATTTATTTCCTTATATCATGATAAATGTTTATTATTCATGCTAGAATTGTATTAACCGGAAACATAATACATGTGTGAATACATAGACAAACAAAGTGTCACTAGTATGCCTCTACTTGACTAGCTCGTTAATCAAAGATGGTTATGTTTCCTAACCATGAACAATGAGTTGTTATTTGATTAACGGGATCACATCATTAAGTGAATGATCTGATTGACATGACCCATTCCATTAGCTTAGCACCCGATCGTTTAGTATGTTGCTATTGCTTTCTTCATGACTTATACATGTTCCTATAACTATGAGATTATGCAACTCCCGTTTACCGGAGGAACACTTTGGGTGCTACCAAACGTCACAACGTAACTGGGTGATTATAAAGGAGTACTACAGGTGTCTCCAAAGGTACATGTTGGGTTGGCGTATTTCGAGATTAGGTTTTGTCACTCCGATTGTCGGAGAGGTATCTCTGGGCCCTCTCGGTAATGCACATCACTTAAGCCTTGCAAGCATTGCAACTAATGAGTTAGTTGCGGGATGATGTATTACAGAACGAGTAAAGAGACTTGCCGGCAACGAGATTGAACTAGGTATTGGAATACCGACGATCGAATCTCGGGCAAGTAACATACCGATGACAAAGGGAACGACATATGTTGTTATGCGGTCTGACCGATAAAGATCTTCGTAGAATATGTAGGAGCCAATATGGGCATCCAGGTCCCGCTATTGGTTATTGACCGGAGACGTGTCTCGGTCATGTCTATTTTGTTCTCGAACCCGTAGGGTCTGCACGCTTAAGGTTACGATGACAGTTATATTATGAGTTTATGCATTTTGATGTACCGAAGGTTGTTCGGAGTCCCGGATGTGATCACGGACATGACGAGGAGTCTCGAAATGGTCGAGACATAAAGATTGATATATTGGAAGCCTATGTTTGGATATCGGAAGTGTTCCGGGTGAAATCGGGATTTTACCGGAGTACCGGGAGGTTACCGGAACCCCCGGGAGCTAAATGGGCCATGATGGGCCTTAGTTGAAAAGAGAAGAGGCAGCCCCTCATGGGCCGCGCGCCCCTCCCCTCCCTTGGTCCGAATAGGACAAGGAGAGGGGGCCGGCCCCTCTCTCTCTTTTCCCCCCTCCGCGAATCCTATTCCAACTAGGATTAGGGGGGGGGGGGAATCCTACTCCCAGAGGGAGTAGGACTCTCCTGGCGCGCCCTCCTTGGCCGGCCAGCCTCCCTCCTTTAGTCCTTTATATACGGAGGCAGGGGCACCCCAGAAATAGACAAGTTGATCCACGTGATCTATTCCTTAGTCGTGTGCGGCGCCCCCAGCCACCATAGTCCTCGATAATATTGTAGCGGTGCTTAGGCGAAGCCCTGCAGCAGTAGCACATCAAGATCGTCACCACGCCGTCGTGCTGACAGAACTCTTCCCCAACACTTTGCTGGAGTCCGGGGATCTTCATCGAGCTGAACGTGTGCTAGAACTCGGAGGTGCCATAGTTTCGGTGCTTGATCGGTCGGATCGTGAAGATGTACGACTACATCAACCAAACGCTTCCGTTGTCGATCTACTAGGTATGTAGATCATACTCCCCCTCTCGTTGCTATGCATCACCATGATCTTGCGTGTGCGTAGGAAATTTTTTGAAATTACTACGAAGCCCAACAATATGTACTCCCCCAAGCTTAGGATTTTGGCCTAAGTTGGTCTATGGCAACGGTTGGCTTGGCGGATATCCATAGTAATAGTTGGGGTCGTACTGAGAATAAGAAGACTCTGACTGCCACCGGTTGGCAATCATTTCCGGATCCCAATGGTAATTAGACTGTCGTGGAGGATCAACATGTGGTACCGACTCTGGCTCTGCGGCTGATGTAGGGTTCCGATAGGCGTGAATAGCCTCTAACAGAACAAGGTACTGGTAGATAAATCAAACAACGAAGGAGCAGACAGGGTAATAGTCTCAGGATGATGTTTATCAAAAAACAATTTGTATTTAAGCTCCACTTCCTATTCTTAACAATAAAATGGTGTGCTACCATACTCTTATAATCTAAATAAACATGAGGCAGAAATTTTTCTTCCTTCTCATAATGCCTAATAGGTATGTTAAAATGTGCAGCTAGGCATGAAGCATAGATGCCTCCAAAGATGGGGCCCTTTGTATGGTTCAGACTTAACCGTTTAGCAATAATACCGCCCATACTAACAGAGTTATCACTGAATAAACCGTGGAACAAAATAATAATATCAGGAACACTAAGGTTTCCACAGTTTCCGCGACCAATTAAGCAACGACTAGCAAATATTGCAAAGTAGCGTAAAAGAGGAAAATGTATGCTAGTGATTCGTGCATCGGAAACCTTCCTCGTTTCCCCTACAGTGATGGTATCAATAAACCCATCCACATCGCTGCGGTGTGGTTCCTCTGTCGTGCCCTCAAAAGGTACCAAACAAACCCGACAAAAATCATAAAGTGACATCTCCTTATGCTCATCATATAAATAAAACTCCACCGTAGGTGGTGAGCTCCTAGAATGGAAATTAAAGTTTTGCACAAAGATACTTGTGAGTAAGAGATACTGGTCGCGTTGGTCGTGGAGGAAAGCGGTGAGGCGTGCATTCTCAGCCAATTCATAAAAATCTTCATAAATCCCGAATGCTCTCAAGAAATCATCGGAAGGCCATTCACACGACCAAACCTCTGCGGTAAGAGGCAGATTATATTTGGGCTTCTGTGCCCTTACCTTCGAGCTTCGGCTAGATGAACCCCTCAAAAATCTCTTCATTATTTTCTGAAAAATTCTGAAATTTTTAGTAACTTCAAAATAAAAGTGAACAAAGCTCAATAATACTGATAGCAACTACTCCTACAAGTGCCTAGAGCCTATATCACTATAGGAATCCAGTATTTTGCCGTCAGCCACGGCTGACGGAAAAGGCACCGACGGCGGACGGCAAAGAGCTTTGCCATTAGCGGCGGACGGCAAAGACAGGGTTGGCAAACAGGTCCTTTACCGTCTGCTTTTTATGGCGGACGGCAAAGAGTCCTTTGCCTATAGCGGCGGACGGCAAAGAGGAGGGACGGCAAAATACTAGCGTTAGTCTGTTAGGCGGCTAACGGCGGCCTTTGCCGTCCGCCAGCTGACGGCAAATTTGAGCGCCTCTTTGCCGTCCGCCAGTTGACGTCAGCAATGTGTCAGCGCCCGCTGTGTTTTGCCGTCTGCCACGGCGGATGGTAAAGGTGAAGTCTTTGCCATCAGCTTAGCTTTGTCGTCCGCCACGGTAGGCAAATTTGCCAAATGGCCCATCTCTCAGGAAGCACAGGTGGGCGCCACATGCCCCCTTTGCCGTCTGCCACCGACAGCAGAGGGGTCTTTGCCATCTGCCGTGGACGGCAAAGTGCCTGCACTGCCTCTTTTTTATTCTGTTTTTCTTATATCCAACAATTATCACAGCAAATATATCACAGGACTCTTTCACAATAAATATCCAGCACATATATATCCAACATAATAAATATCCAACACATATATATCCATCCATACATACATAGTAGGTTGCACATAGTTCCATCAATCCATACATATTACAATATGCAAAGTTTCATCATAGCAATCTAGTTTCATCATAGCAAGTTAATTCCATCATAGCAAGCGAGCAGAATACAAGTGCATCAAAGGAAAAAACAAGCAATCCATCATAGCAAGCTGGCTTCCGTGAAGTGAATGAAACCTGCAAAATGACAAATAAGAAAGTTAGAAAAAGAAGACTAGAAGAAGAATTAGACTAGAAGAAAAAGAATAGAAGAAGAAGAAGACTAGAAGAAGAAGTATATGACATTTATTAGCTAACTTAGGTGAACTGGATCATTTATGAGCTAAATTAGTTGAAATGGATCGTTTATGAGCTAACTTAGGTGAAATGGATTGTTTATTAGCTAACCTTGGTGAAATGGATCGTTTATGAGCTTTCTTAGGTGAAATGGATCGTTTATGAGCTAAGTTAGGTGAAATGGATCGTTTATGAGCTAACCTAGGTGAAATGGATCGTTTATGAGCTAACCTAGGTGAAATGGGTCTTTAATGAGCTAACCTAGGTGAAATAGGTCATTTATGAGCTAACCTAGGTGAAATGGGTCGTTTATGAGCTAACGTAGGTGAAATGGGTCGTTTATGAGCTAACATAGGTGAAATGGGTCGTTTGTGAGCTAACCTAGGTGAAATGGATCATTTTGGAGCTAACTTAGTTGAAATGGGTCATTTATGAGCTAACTAAGGTGAAATGCCACGTTTTTGAGCTAACTAAGGTGAAATGGATCGTTTTGAGTTAACTTAGGTGAAATGGGTCATTTTGGAGCTAACCTAGGTGAAATGGGTCATTTTGGAGCTAACCTAGGTGAAATGGGTCGTTTTAAAGCTAACGTAGGTAAAATGGATCATTTAGGAGCTAATCTACGTAAAATGGGTCATTTTAGAGCTAACTTGGATAAATTGGATCACTTGTAAGCTAACTAAGGTAAAATTAGTCATTTTAGAGCTAACTTAGGTAAAATGGATCGTTTATGAGCTAACTAAGCTAATTATGCAATTTTTGACATAAGTAAGCTAAGTACATATCGTTTTAGAGCTAACTTAGGTAAAATGGATGGTTTATGAGGTCAGTAAGCTTATTAAGTCATTTTGGAGGAAAAGAAGCTAACTCTAGGTCATTATGGTAAGCATATTGGAGGAAATAAAGCTAAGTCTAGGTCTTTATGCATTTGTTAAGCAAAACACTAGAGAAACTTACCGTGATCAGGGAGGTGTAGGAGCGGGCTTGCTCGCGCCGCTAGCTGGAGAAGGATCGTGTGATGCGTTTCTGGAGTTAAGCTGCACCAAAGATCATTTCCAATGTCTCGTTAGCATTATGACACTCAAATGTTAAGACTAGCAAGTAATGTCCATTCAAATTAAACTCATCGTGCTCCTAGGAGCAATCACTAGCATCGGTGGAGCGGTCTGACCGGATTTCTCGCACACAGACTGCATATTTGGTTTTCACAACAGAGTCATACTAGTTAGTAATGAGACTCAAATGTTAAGACTAGCAAGTAATCTGCAGAAGAAACTTACCACAAGGAGCTCGTACATGGCCCTTGCCTGCATGTCATTCCGTGCCCTCTCCTCCTCCAACATCTTTGTCGTCCTCTCCTCCAACTCCCGCTGCCTCTCCGCCGCCTCCGCCAGAAGTTTCTCCGTTCTATCTCTCTCACTCTGTATAGCAGCCTACAACACCACTCACATGACCATTTGTAATCATTGATGGAAGCGCACACAATGTAATGGAGAAAGATAACTAACCTTGAAGGCGAGTTGGACTGGCCGTTCACGAGGCCTTATCTCAGGAGCGGAGCTCGACTGGCGCGCCTTGATCTCCGGGAGAGTGCTAGGACAACGGATAAGTCCATCTCCCATGGCTATGGAGCCATGGGACCTCCCGCCACCAGATATCATCAGCAGCTCTGTATCAATGGGACCCTGGCTCGGGTTAAAGTCCTCCCCTTTCCTTGCCTTCCCCTGATCTCTATATTGCACGAGCTTGTCGTGGGCGGAGATGTTGGTGAAGTTCTTTGGATCATCGAGGTCAGACGCAGAGAATGCCTTGACTCCTGCTTGGGCTTCTTGATACCACGCCCGGCGTAGTAGTCTCGAACAGCCTGCACCCGAGCCTCATGCCGTAAGTTCTGAAGTAGGCGCTTGCACTCCTTGTCGATAACATATGTCGCCTCCTCCTCGTATCCCTCCTCACACCTATAGAATGTCCGCAATCAAATGAGACAATATTGATTAGTACAATTAATAACTAGCTAGTTTAAGATTTTTAATTGTGTAAAGGAGAAATTACCCGGAACTTTCTGATCACCACGTCTGCCCTCGTCTTGCACAAGACACCGTCGATAATCTCACCCAGCAGGGCCGGGGCAGCCAAGTAGTGCTCCCAACTCCATCCAACCTCTGGAAGCCGACCCTCACCAGGCAACTTGACAAACCGCGGGAAGTTTTGCCGAATCAGAACTCCAAGGACGGAGTTGGGCCGGCGGACACTTTCATGGTGGTCCCAACCCCTGCAGCATGACAAGGCCATCACATTAGTTATTTGAAGAAACATGAATGCAGAAGGTACAAAAATATTAAATGCACTTACCTCTCCCCATCAGGGAAAATCAACCACCTCTGCTCGCGGGTCGCCAGCACGGATGGAAGACGTGTAGCACCACGCTGGTAGACGTTGCCCCCCTCCTCCCCCTCCTCCTCAAAATCAGTCGGCTCCCCGCCATCATCAGCATGGCCACTCGGCTGCCCGCCATCATCAGCATGGCCACTCGGCTCCTCAGGCTGACCCGACCAGGTACCCCATCCAGACGTGTGCTCCTCCAGGGTCTCGTGGGCCCAACTCTCGTGGGCCGAAGGCCCATCGACCCGAGGCTCGTGGGCCAAAGACCCATGGACCGGAGGCTCGTGGACCGGAGTCCGTGTAGCCTCCTCCTCAGACGAGTCCACCCTAGCAGTCACGTGCTCGGGTGAAACAGCTGGGGGCAGCGGCGAGGAAGGCGCCGTAAGAGTAACCCTACCTCCTCTCCCGCGACCACGTGCTCCACCTCCTCTCTTCTTCTTACCTCGTCCCCTGCTGGGCACCGCGGTCGACGAAGAAGGGCCCGGCGGTGTCCCCATACTGTCTAGCAACACTCGGCGGAGAGGTGCGTGTGGAATGGAAGACCTCGCACCACACGCCGATGAAGAAGGGGCCTCGGCGCGCTCCCGACCAGCGCCCACCATCTTTCAACACCTGCCATGACAAAGAATAAACGAAATTAGTACAACATAAAAAAATTACTGACATGAATAATAATATGTATATCACTTAAGCGTATCATCATCAAGTACAACATAAAAAAATTGAATACCTGACACTACTAATAATCTCGATCAGTATCATCAATAAATGCATAATCATCATCATCACAATAATCAATGATGGGCTCATAGGGTTCATTGGCATCAACATGTGCAAGGCCACCTTGACGTAATCGGTCAAGCATTGACAGGTCATCCGCAGCAGTAACCTCTTCTTGTTCCTCCTCTAGGGTGATGTCGGATTCACTGTCGCTGTCTACTTCAATGTTTTGGGGTGAAGTATAGCGGTCCTTGAAACGCTTTTTGGAAAGACGTGTCTCTTGGAAGAATTCTCCTTCATATGTGTCTGGGTTAATGTGAGGTTCATAGTCCTCTTCCTTTGGGGGAGAAAGTCTAGCATGTGGCGGTACTTCATAAACGACATCCCAACCTTTCAGATTTGGATTAGTTTGGCAGGCCCACGGTAGATAGACTACTTGGGTCGCCTGTTGAGCCGTAATATAGACATCAGGAACATCTAAATGGGTGCTTTGGTTGATTTCAATTAGCCCTATATGTTCATGAGTCCTTCTAGTCTCCTTCGGCTGAAACCAGTAACATTTGAAGACTACGACATTCGGTGGGTTTTCACCATAGAACAAAAGTTCATAAATTGCTTCAACTCACCCATAATACTCGGTACCTCCTTCGTCGATAGTAGATACACAACAATTTGTAGACTTTCGGTCGGCCATAGATAGCTCTTTGCCATAGGTACGAAAGCGATACCCGTTGATGTCGTACTTGTCAAATGAACGGACCTCATAGTCAAAACCATTAGCGACTTGTCTCAATTTGGCGTCCATAGACTCTGAATTAGCCTACAAGTTTAATATGAAAGGATTGTTGCATTACGCACAAATTAGCGAATGAAATGATATTGTTTAATAGAAATTACCGTTTGTTTGAACCAAGAGATGAAACCGGGATAGCCGCCTCCTTGCTTTGCGAGAAGCTCATACTCTTCGACGGAATCCTTTTGGATCTCCGCTCCATACGAGAATATGGCGACGTATCGACTGTATGACATGTCCAGGAATAAGAGCAGTTCAAAGGAAATAGAAGTTGCGAAACAATGTACCGAGAACTTACTCGATGTACGGCCGCACTTCTATCAGGTTGTTGAAGATATACAACGAAATGGTATGCCATTCTTCGTTATCCAAAGATACTGGATGTGAAACACTAGCTGGTGCGAGATTCCCTTTGAATAGGCTGAGGTTGGATCCACCCTTTTTAGGGTCGTCAGCATTGTACCGAGGCTTCGGATTATGCAAATGACGATTTTTGGCTTCGTAGTGTGCTGTTATGAAGTTTGCCGCCTCCTCTGTGATGAATGCCTCAGCCATCGATGCTTCAATTCTACGTTTATTTTTACATTTTTCTCGAAGCGTCTTCTGCATCCTCTCAGTTGGGTAGCACCAACGATTTTGCATGGGCCCCCCCAATCTTGCCTCCGTCGGGAGATGCAAAATCAAATGCTGCATTGGATTAAAGAAGCCCGGTGGAAAGATCTTCTCTAACTTGCAGATCAACTCCGGCGCCAACTCTTCCATTTCTTCTAGCATGCCAGGCGATAGTTCTTTCGCACAAAGAACACAGAAGAAATAGCTGAGTTCTGCCAGTACTAGCCATTCATCCTGAGGGATGAAGCCAAGCAACATCACCGGCATTACCCGCTCAATCCATATGTGCCAATCATGACTCTTGAGACCAAATATCTTCAATTTATCAAGATTCACTCCCCTCTTTAGATTCGATGCATACCCATCGGGGAACATCAACTGCTGTTGCACCCACAAGATAATTTCCCTCATAGCTGGCCTTCCAAGATTGAACCATGCCTTTGGCTTCGTCCAATTCTGCTTTCCTTTTGGTTCTTTCATGTTTTGTAACGGCCTATCACATAGCGCCTCCAGATCGAGTCTAGCCTTAGTATTATCCTTTGACTTCCCATCTATGCCGAACAATGTACCAAAAAGTGCGTCAGCAATATTCTTCTCAGTGTGCATCACGTCGATGTTGTGTGGGCAAAGGAGGTCTTTGAAGTAAGGCAGATCCCATAAGCATGTTTTGTGAGTCCACGCGTGCTTAGTATTATACCCCTTGAAGTACCCTGGACGCTGTGGATCTGGCTCGAGAGCGTTTAACTGATCCAGGGTCTGTTGGCCTGTCAATGCAGGTAGTGCAGAGTTTTTGGCAACTCTACCTCTGATGAAGTTCTTCTTGTCTTTCCTGAACTTATGGCGAGGATCCAGGAACTGTCTATGCATGTCAAAGCAAGAAAACTTGCGACCGGCCTGAAGCCAACGAAACTCAAGAGCTCCCTTGCATGTGGGGCACGGGAACCTTCCATGCACACACCAGCCAACGAATAGCGCATACACCGGCAAGTCATGCGTCGAGTACATGTAGCAGACATGCATTATGAAGTTCCGTTTGCTATAGGCGTCGTATGTCTTGAACCCATTATCCCAGGCTTCTTGCAATTCGTCCTTAAGCGGCTGCATGTACACATTCATATTTTTCCACGGATAGTTGGGCCCTGGAATTATCAACGTCTGAAAAATGTTCTTTCTTTGCATAATCTGTCCCGGGGGGTGGGGAGATTGAGTGGAAAGACAAATACGGGCCAACAACTATATTGGGCTGCCGTCATACCAAACACACTGAACCCATCCATGCTGATGCTGACTCGAGGATGCTTCGGATCTGCCGCTTTGTCAGCATGTAATTCATCAAACTTTTTCCACGCAACACCATCCGATGTGTGTACCATCATCAGGTTCCCATCTGCATCTAGTTCGCTTCTTTTGCCTGTTTTGTGCCATGTCATCTGTCTGGCCGTCTCTTCGACCATGAAAAGACATTGAAGTCTTGGTACGATTGGCATATACCGAAGAACACTAACGGGGATTTTGGTCTGTGTCTTCTCACCCATACCGTTGTCTACCACAATATACCTAGAAGACTTGCAAACGGGACAATAGTTCAAGTCCGCATAGTCAAGCCTAAATAAGGCACATCCTTTCTCACAGGCATGTATCTTCTCATAGGGCATCTTCAGTGCACAGAGGATTTTGTCCGACTGGTACAGGTTTGCAGGCATTACATGGCCTTTGGGTAGAAAGCATCCAAATACTGTCATAATTGCATCATAGCATTCTCTGCCCAAGTTGAACTGAGCCTTCAGAGCCATTACTTGTGAGATGGTATCCAACTGACAAAGCTCAGTGTGCTCGTGGAGCGGACGTTTTGAAGACTCTGACATTTCATTGAAGGCCTTTGCAGATTCCTCCATCTCCTCGTCCGAATCCCGAGCATCATCATAGTCTTGCACCATGTTTTCCATCCCGGTACCATGCTCGTCGGTGCGACGACGATCCACCTCAACTCGGTTACGTTGGGTAGACTCACCATGAAATGTCCACACCGTATAATCGGGCATAAAACCACTCTTCTGCAGGTGTTTGCCCATTTCATCATCTGCCCTCCTTTCCCAATTGCCGCACCGGAAATAGGGGCACCAGGTTTTCTTCTGGCCATTTGCAAATGCGGCTTGCACAAACCCCTTGGTTTTTGTGAACCATTCAGCGCTCCATTTGTTCTGACCAGTGTGACCAGTATACATCCATGCATGATCACTCATCTTGACTTTCAGAGCTGCTGGACACACAACAATTATATATGTAATTCACCATGTATATATTCATCAGTTGATCTACTTTGTCAATTTTATTACGTCCATGCAACCTACACTCTAATAGGTAATGATAGGTCCTAATCCCACCCGTGTATGTGTAGATTGGGTTCATTTTCCCATGCTATGCTCCGGATCCGACGCAAAATTTCGGCAGCACCTCCCCGCTGTTCTCCTGATACACGTCTCTGCAATAAACAGAGAGGATGTGTACCCGGAGAACAACAGGGGAGGCACTGACGAAATTTATGCGTCGGATCCGGAGCAAAGCATATGGGAAAATGAACCCAATCTACACATACTCGGGCTGTCCATGGATAGCGTTGGACAATTCAAAAGAATCAAGGTTATAAATATGCAAATGCATGCATATTTATAACTATGCCGCTTTTGAACGGGAGACACATATTGGTTACGCATACTGATGATTCAAGACACATATATAGCTAGCTATCAAGTTTCATCGGAATAGATCAAATAATTAATGGGGGAGGAGGACATGTCATTTGTGCTCACCCACGAACGAAGGGGCAGAGCTCGTCAAACGCACGGCGAGGTCGTCGAACACCAAACCTCGCAGCGATGAAACAACTGCACATTTAAAACTACCCGATCAACACAATTATATATGATGTTTTCATAACAAAATCGAAAAATATATGACCTAACTAATAATTCACAAATATATGACCCCGTCGGCCTCTGGAAGGCCAAAGAACACCTTTTCGGGAGGTGTCGGGGGTCGGGGTGTCGTGTCGGTGTCGGGGTGCCGTGTCGGGGTCGGCGTGCTATTTCGGGGTCGGGGGGTCGGGGTGCCGTGTCGGGGTCGGGGTGCTGTTTCGGGGTCGGGGTGTCGTGTCGGTGTCGGGGTGTCGGGGTGAGGGGGTCGGTTGTCGGGGTCGGGGTGTCGGGTCAGGCTTGGGGTCGGGGTGTCGGGGTCAGGGTATCGGGTCAGGCTCGGGGTGTCGGGGTCGGGGTCGGGGTCTCGGGGTCGGGGTGTCGTGTCGGGGTCGGGGTGCCGTGTCGGGTCAGGGTTTTTTCCTCTTTTTTCCTTTTCTTCTTCTTCCTCTTCTTCCTTTTCTTCCTTTTCTTCCTCTTTTTTCCTTTTCTTCTTCTTCCTCTTCTTCCTTTTCTTCCTTTTCTTCCTTTTTTTCCTCTTTTTTCCTTTTCTTCTTCTTCCTCTTCTTCTTTTTTCTTCTTCTTCCTCTTCTTCTTCTTCCTTTCCTTTTTCCTCTTCTTCTTCTCCTCCTCTCCTCTTTTTTTCTTCTTCTTCTTTCCTAAAACTAAACTAAACCTAAACCTAAAACTAAAACTAAACCTAAATCTAAAACTAAAACTAAAACTAAACTAAACATAAACCTAAAACTAAAAAAACAGAAAAAAGGAAAAAACTAAATCTAAACCTAAAACTAAACCTAAAACTAAACCTATAAACTAAAACTAAAACTAAATCAAAAATAAACATAAACCTAAAACTAAAAAAACAAAAAAAAAGGAAAAATAAGAGGAGGTAGAGCTCATCTGGGGAAGGGCCGGTGGAGGAGGTGGCCGGTGGAGGAGGGGGGCGGGGCGGCCTGTGGCGACGGCGCCGGGCGGCAGCGGCGACGGGGCCGGGGCACCGGGGGGCCAGGGCGCGGTGGCGCCGAGACGGCAGGGCGGCGGGGGCGACGGGGCGGGGGGCCAGTGGGTCGTCGGGTGGTGGGGCGACGGCGCCAGGCGGCAGTGGCGATGGGGCCGGGGCCGGGGCGATGGGGCGCGGGGGGCGTGGGGCCGGGGCGCGGTGGCGCCGAGACGGCAGGGCGGCGGGGGCGATGGGGCCGTGGTGGCCCCGGGGCGGGGGCCGGTGGGGCGGCGGGGTGGTGGGGCGATGGGGCGACGGCGAGTGGTGGGGGCGGCGGCGCGCGTGTGAAGAGGGAGAGAAACAGAGAGAGAGGGGCGGGTGGGGCGCGGCCGTTAGATATGTTAAATCTTTGCCGTCGGCCCCCCTTTGCCATCCGCTTTTTGGCTCTTTGCCGTCCGCTAGCAGACGGCAAAGAGGGGGGCCATTAAGTTTTTTTAAGCAGCTCATCAGTGGGGCCCCCTCCCTCTTTGCCGTCTGCTAGCCGACGACAAAGAATCTTTGCCGTCTGCTAGCGTACGGCAAAGAACTGGCTGATGGCAAAGAAGGTCTTTGCCATCAGCCAGTTCTTTGTCGTCTGCTTTTGGGTAGCTGATGGCAAAGAGCTTCTTTGCCGTCTGCTGGCTGACGACAAAGAGCTGGCAGATGGCAAAGTAGCTGATTCGAGTAGTGTATCATGCATCAAAACTACTTGGAACCATATAAATTTGGCATGCAAGCTCAAGAACATGGTCACCTAGGCAGCATAAATTTGTAATGAATAAAGCACTAGAACAAAAACTAATTGGACCAATGGAGGAGTCACATACCAAGGAACAATCTCCCCAAGCAGTTTGGTGATAGGTGCTTTGAGCAAGGAGATCGAAAATGGCAGGAAAATGAGCTAGAACTCGTGCTTGAGCTGGATATTCGTGTTTGTGGGAGGAAGAAGAAGTGTGTGGGTGCGGGAATAAGTGGAGGAGGGCCACCATGGGCCCACGAGGCAGGGGGCGCGCCCCTGACCCTTGTGGCCAGGTGCCAGCTCCTCCTGTTATGTTCTCAGTGCCAAATATTCTCAAATATTCCAGAAAAAATCATATTTAAATTTCAGGGCATTTGGAGAACTTTTATTTTCGGGGTATTTTTATATTGCACGGATAAATCAGATAACAGACAGAGAAATACTATTTTATTTTATTTTATATAAATACCAGAAAGTAAGAGGAGGGTACAGAGAGTTGTGCCTTCTAGTTTCATCCATCTCATGATCATCAAAAGGAATCCACTAACAAGGTTGATCAAGTCTTGTTAACGAACTTATTCCGAATAATATGGAACCGGAGAAATTTTGAATAACACTATGTTACCTCCACGGGGATATGCACATCCCCAATAATAAGAATATCATATTTCTTCTTGACAGTAGAAAGAGGAAATTCAAAACCTCCAAATATAATGGATGGAATTTTTCCAATAGAGTTAATACTATGACCTTGAGGTTGTTTCCTCGGAAAGTGTACCATATACTCATTACCATTAACATGAAAAGTGACACTACCTTTAGTGCAATCAATAACAGCCCCTGCAGTATTCAAAAAGGGTCTTCCAAGAATAATAGACATACTATCGTCCTCGGGAATATCAAGAATAACAAAGTTCGTTAAAATAGTAACGTTTGCAACTACAACAGGCACATCCTCACAAATACCGACAGGTATAGCAGTTGATTTATCAGCCATTTGCAAAGATATTTCAGTAGGTGTCAACTTATTCAAATCAAGTCTACGATATAAAGAGAGAGGCATAACACTAACACCAGCCCAAAGATCACATAAAGCAGTTTTAACATAGTTTCTTTTAATGGAGCATGGTATAGTTGGTACACCGGGATCTCCAAGTTTCTTTGGTATTCCACCCTTAAAAGTATAATTAGCAAGCATGTTGAAAATTTCAGCTTCCGGTATCTTTCTCTCATTTGTAACAATATCTTTCATGTACTTAGCATAAGGATTCATTTTAAGCATATCAGTTAATCGCATACGCAAAAAGATAGGTCTAATCATTTCAGCAAAGCGCTCAAAATCCTCATCATCCTTTTTCTTGGATGGTTTGGGAGGAAAAGGCATGGGTTTCTGAACCCAAGGCTCTCTTTCCTTACCGTGTTTCCTAGCAACAAAGTCTTTCTTATCATAACGTTGATTCTTTGATTGTGGGTTATCAAGATCAATAGCAGGTTCAATTTCTATATCATTATCATTGCTTGGTTGGGCATCAACATGAACATTATCATTAACATTATCACTAGTTTCAGGTTCATTACCAGATTGTGTTTCAGCATCAGAGGCAGAAATATCATTTGGATTCTCAAGTGTTTTAATAACATGTTCACTAGAAGCATGCAAAGTCCTATCATTTTTCTTTTTCTTCCTTTTAGAAGGACTAGGTGCATTTATATTATTTCTCTGAGAATCTTTCTCAATTCTCTTAGGGTGGCCTTCAGGATACAAAGGTTCCTGAGTCATTCTACCACCTCTAGTCATAACTCTAACAGCATTATCATTATCCTTACTATTCAATTCATTGAGCAAATCATTTTGAGCCTTAAGTACTTGTTCTACTCGAGTGGTAACCATAGAAGCATGTTTACTAATAAGTTTAAGTTCACCTTTGACATTAGCCATATAATCACCCAAGTGTTCAAGCATATTTGAATTGTATTTCAATTGTCTACCAAAATAAGCATTGAAGTCTTCTTGCTTAACCATAAATTTATCAAACTCATCTAAGCATGGGCTAGCAAACTTAGTAAATGGGATTTCAGCTTTTTATCACATCTATAGAGAGAATTTACCTTTACTACCTGTGTCGGGTTATCAAGACCATGAGTTTCTTCAATAGATAATGGATTAAGATCATATGTTTCTTCAACAGGCGGTAAATTAAGGCCATGTATTTCTTCAATAGGAGGTAAATTCTTAACATCTTCAGCTTTAATACCTTTTTCTTTCATAGATTTCTTTGTCTCTTGCATATCTTCAGGACTGAGAAATAGAACACCCCTCTTCTTCAGAGTTGGTTTAGGAATAGGCTCAGGAGTTGGCTCAGGAAGTGTCCAATTATTTTCATTTGTCAACATATTATTCAATAGAATTTCAGCTTCATCCGGCGTTCTTTCCCTGAAAACAGAACCAGCACAACTATCCAGGTAATCTCTGGAGACATCAGTTAGTCCATTATAAAAGATATCAAGTATTTCATTTTTCTTAAGAGGATGATCAGGCAAATCATTAAGTAACTTGAGAAGCCTCCCCCAAGCTTGTGGGAGATTCTCTTCTCCAATTTGCACAAAATTATATATATCCCTTAAAGAAGCTTGTTTCTTATGAGCAGGGAAATATTTAGCAGAGAAGTAATAAATCATATCCTAGGGACTACGCACACAACCAGGATCAATAGAATTAAACCATATCTTAGCATCACCCTTTAATGAGAACGGAAATATTTTAAGGATATAAAAGTAAAGAGTTCTCTCATCATTACTGAACAGGGTGGCTATATCATTTAATTTAGTAAGATGTGCCAGAACAGTTTCAGATTCATAGCCATGAAAAGGATCAGATTCAACCAAAGTAATTATATCAGGATCAACAGAGAATTCATAATCCTTATCAGTAACACAGATAGGTGAAGTAACAAAAGTAGGGTCAGGTTTCATTCTAGCATTAAGAGATTGCTGCTTCCATTTAGCTAATAACCTCTTGAGCTCGTATCTATCTTTGCAAGCTAAAATAGCTAAAGAAGCTTCTTTATCAAAAACATAACCCTTAGGAATAACGGGCAAGTCTTCATCATCACTTTCATCAATATTATCAGATTTGATATTTTCATTCTCTCTAACCCTAGCAAGTTGTTCATCAAGAAATTCACCAAGTGGCACAGTAGTATCAAGCATAGAAGTAGTTTGATCATAAGTATCATGCATAGCAGAAGTGGCATCATCAATAACATGTGACATATCAGAACGAATAGCAGAAGCAGGTTTAGGTGTCTCAAGCTTACTCAAAACAGAAGGTGAATCAAGTGCAGAGCTAGATGGCAGTTCCTTACCTCCCCTCGTAGTTGAGGGATAAATCTTGGTTTTTGGATCTCTCAAGTTCTTCATAATGATAAGCAGATATAAATCCCAAGTGACTCAAAGGATAGAGCTATGCTCCCCGGCAACGGCGCCAGAAAATAGTCTTGATAACCCACAAGTATAGGGGATCGCAACAGTTTTCGAGGGTAGAGTATTCAATCCAAATTTATTGATTCGACACAACGGGAGCCAAAGAATATTCTCAAGTATTAGCAGCTGAGTTGTCAATTCAACCACACCTGGAAACTTAGTATCTGCAGCAAAGTATTTAGTAGCAAAATAATATGATAGTAGTGGTAACCGTAGCAAAAGGTAACAGTAGTAAAAATAGTGTTTTTGGTATTTTGTAGTGATGATAGCAATAGCAACAGAAAAGTAAATAAGCGAAGAACAATATGTGGAAAGCTTGTAGGCAATGGATCGGTGATGGAGAATTATGCCGGATGTGGTTCATCATGTAACAGTCATAACCTAGGGTGACACAGAACTAGCTCCAATTAGTCAATATAATGTAGGCATGTATTCTGAATATAGTCATACGTGCTTATGGAAAAGAACTTGCATGACATCTTTTGTCCTACCCTCCCGTGGCAGCGGGGTCCTAATGGAAACTAAGGGATATTAAGGCCTCCTTTTAATAGAGTACCGGACCAAAGCATTAACACATAATGAATACATGAACTCCTCAAACTACAGTCATCACTGGTAAGTACCCCGATTATTGTCACTTCGGGGTTAATGGATCGTAACACATAATAGGTGACTATAGACTTGCAAGATAGGATCAAGAACTCTCATATATTGATGAAAATATAATAGGTTCAAATCTGAAATCATGGCACTCGGGCCCTAGTGACAAGCATTAAGCATAGCAAAGTCATAGCAACATCAATCTCAGAACATAGTGGATACTAGGGATCAAACCCTAACAAAACTAACTTGATTACATGATAGATCTCATCCAACCCATCACCGTCCAGCAAGCCTATGATGGAATTACCCACGCACGGCGGTGAGCATCATGAAATTGGTGATGGAGGATGGTTGATGATGAAGATGGCGACGGATTCCCCTCTCCGGAGCCCCGAACGGACTCTAGATCAGCCCTCCCGAGAAGTTTTAGGGCTTAGCGGCGGCTCCGTATCATAAAACGTGATGAATTCTTCTCTCTGATTTTTTCTCCCCGAAACCAAATATATAGAGTTGGAGTTGAGGTCGGAGGAGCTCCAAGGGGCCCACGAGGTAGGGGGCGCGCCCCACCCTCATGGACAGGTAGTGGGCCCCCTGGTCTTCATCTTTTGCAAGGATTTTTTATTATTTCCGAATAGATGTTCCGTGAAGTTTCAGGTCATTCCGAGAACTTTTGTTTCTGCACATAAATAACACCATAGCAATTCTGCTGAAAACAGCGTCAGTCCGGGTTAGTTCCATTCAAATCAAGCAAGTTAGAGTCCAAAACAAGGGAAAAAGTGTTTGGAAAAGTGGATATGACGGAGACATATCAGTTAGCTTTTTGCGAATTTGACAACTGCCTTCATACCCTTCTTGTTGGTGAAGGGAGGGTGCCGAGGATGGTAGCCGCCACCATCGTTTCCCTAATGATGGTAGCCACCACCACCACCATAGTGGCCGCCGCTGCCACCACCACCGTAGTGACCGCCGCCGCCACCATTGTTGCTATTGTAGTCACCGCCTCCGCCACCAGTGCGAGATCCACCACCGCCACCACCCTTTTCATGACCGCGGGAGCCCTTGTTGGATCCCTGGCGGCCGTGAGAAGCAAGGTTGGCGGAGGACTTGAAGTTGTCGGCGCCTGTCCCATGGAACATCTCGACCCGCTGGTCGAAATTGGCTGAGATGATGGGCTGATACTCCATGTCAAGCCCCACGAGGATGAACGACACCAGCTTGTCCTCTCTGATCGGTTTGCCTACCGCCGCAAGTTCATCGGAGAGAGCACACATGTGCCTGAAGGAGGTCGCCGCCGGCTGGTTGCCCTTCTGGGCATTGGTGAGGGAGGCACGAATGTTGTTGACGCGGGACAGCGAGACGGCGGAGAAAATGTTGCTCAGAGCCATCCAGATCGCATGTGATGTTTCCATCGATGCTACTTGAACCAGCACCTCCTTGGAGAGGTTTCAAAGAAGATATGCGACGATCTGTTGATCTTGGACTAACTAGGGGGCATATGCAGGGTTGGTGATCACCTGATCCTTGCCATCCTTGTCCTTGGTGGTGATGAGCTTGGGAGGTTCAGCTGTGGTTTGGTCGATGTAGCCGTATAGGCCAGCGCCATTACCTGGGATCGCACCTGGGCTCGCCAGAGGATGTAGTTCGTCCGGCTGAGCGGCTCGGAGATGTTGTAGTCGAGGCCGGAGGAGACCGAAGCGATGGAGGTGGACATGGCAGCGAGGTGGGTTTTGGGAGATTCTTTCCAACATATTGTGCTTGCCAAAGGATAAAATGTAAAAATGAAGGGTGAAGATCACCTTGACTCTTTTGCTGTATAGGAGATAAAAGTAAAAGATAGGCCCTTCGCAGAGGGAAGCAGAGGTTGTCATGCGCTTTTATGGTTGGATGCACAAAATCCTAATGCGAAAGAACGTCACTTTATATTGCCACTTGTGATATGGACCTTTCTTATGCAGTCTATCGCTTTTATTACTTCCATATCACATGATTGTATAAAGCTTATTTCTTCCACACCAATCAATCATACATATTTAGAGAGCAATATTTATTGCTTGCACCGATGACAACTTACTTGGCGGATCTTACTCAATCCATAGATTGGTATGGTGGACTCTCATGGCAAAACTGGTTTAAGGGTATTTGGAAGCACAAGTAGTATCTCTACTTGGTGCAATGAATTTGGCTAGCATGAGGGAGAAAGGCAAGCTCAACATGTTGGCGGATCCAAGACAATATAATTTATCTCAGATGTAAGAAAACATAACCCATTACGTTGTCTTCCTTGTCCAATGTCAACTCTTTAGCATGTCATATTTTAATAAGTGCTCACAATCATAAAAGATGTCCAGGATATTATATTTATATGTGAAGACCTCTCTTTCTTTATTACTTCCTATTAATTGCAACGATGACCAAAACTATGTTTGTCAACCCTCAATATCTTTTATTCATCATACTCTTTCTGTGTGAGCTCATTACTCTCCATAAGACTCATATGATCTCTTTGTTTCTTTTTATTTCTTTCTCTTTTAGGATCATGGCAAAATAATCAAGCCCTTGATTCAACACTAATCTTTATTATATAGCTCACGGACTCGATTACATAGAAGGATAATAAAGCCAAACTCACAACTAGATCATACAAAGAACTTTCATTCTACTAGATCAAGATATTACCAAAAGGATCGAACTAAGAAAAACGATGAAGATAAAAGTGATGGTGATACGATACCGGGGCACTCCCCCAAGCTTGGCAGTTGCCAAGTGGAGTGCCCATACCAGATACTCAATTCTTCTTTGTTGGTGGAGACGGTGGTGATTTTGTTGATGGTGTAGGATTGTCTTCCTTCTTCCAAGGCATAGGCTCACCATCATAGAAGGATGATCGAGTCTCCGGGATCCTCAAATCTGCAGCCAAACTCATCCTTTTGAAACTATATTCATACTCACAGTTTTGGTTTTGCAGGTCATAGATCTGAGCTTGAAGGTGCTCGATTTTCTCGTGAAGCTTGAAGATGGTCTCCCCGATGTTGTCGGCATCCAGCTTGTGTTTGTTGGTGAACTCTGCGATCATCATGTAGTTGGAGTTGAGTCCATGCTCCACCATCCCTTGACACTTGAAAACTTGTTGCTCCATTGCTTCGAGCCTCGTCTCCACGCTTTCATTCCCCTTCGGTCCCTCAGCATCACGGATGTGTAGCAACCCATCACGCATGTCAATGGTTTGAGGGTGTCGCTGCACCTCCGCGAGGTAAGGGTTGATGACCTTCTTGAAGAACTTGTCCCTAGGAGCACTTGGAGACGTCATGATAATCTAAATCTGTCAGAAAAACAGCTCAAAACAAAGACAGGAGATTTTTGCGTGATACGGGAGTCAAAACCCCCGGGAGGTTATATAATGAATTTTTCCCGACCAAAATACGTATCCTGTAAGAAAACGGAGTCCGGAGAGCACACGAGGTGCCCACGGGGTAGGAGGCGCGCCCTCCACCCTCTGGAGCCCTCGTGTCCTTTCCGGACTGCTGCTTATTTTTCTATTTTTCTAAATATTCCAAAACGGAGAAATATTGCCTTAAAACCTGTTTTGGAGTCAGTTTACTTACCGTACCACATACCTATTCCTTTTCGGAGTCTGAAACATTCCGGAAAGTGTCCTTTATGTATTCCTCCGGGGTTACGGTTTCAATAACATTGTTTCAACATTTATGGGATTACCTGAGATATAGTGTTTGATTCTTTGACCGTTCACCACCTTCGGATTTGTGCCTTCGAAGTTGTTGATTTTTATGGCACCAGAACGGTAGACCTCCTCGATGACGTAAGGACCCTCCCATTTAGAGAGAAGTTTTCCTGCAAAAAATCTTAAACGAGAGTTGGATAGCAATACATAATCACCTACGTTAAACTCACGCTTTTGTATTCTTTTATCATGCCACCTTTTAACTTTTTCTTTAAACAACTTGGCATTTTTGTAGGCTTGGGTTCTCCATTCATCAAGTGAGCTAATATCAAATAAGCTCTTCTCACCGGCAAGTTTAAAATCATAATTAAGTTCTTTAATAGCCCAATAAACCTTGTGTTTTAGTTCAAGAGGTAAGTGATATGCTTTTCCATAGACCATTTTATGCGGAGACATACCCATAGGATTTTCATATGCAGTTCTATAGGACCATAATGCATCATCAAGTTTCTTGGACCAATTCTTTCTGGACCTATTAACAGTCTTTTGCAAAATTAATTTGAGTTCTCTATTACTCAATTCTACTTGACCACTAGACTGAGGGTGATAAGGAGATGCAATTCTATGATTAACATCATATTTAGCAAGCATTTTACGGAAAGCACCATGAATAAAATGTGAACCACCATCAGTCATTAAATATCTAGGGACTCCAAACCTTGGAAAGATAACTTCTTTAAGCATTTTAATAGAAGTGTTATGATCAGCACTACTAGTTGGAATAGCTTCTACCCACTTAGTAACGTAATCAATAGCAACTAAAATATGTGTATAACCATTAGAGGAAGGAAAAGGTCCCATATAATCAAAGCCCCAAACATCAAATGGTTCAATAACAAGTGAATAATTCATAGGCATTTCTTGACATCTACTAATATTACCAATTCTTTGACATTCATCACAAGATAATACAAACTTATGGGGATCCTTGAAGAGAGTAGGCCAATAAAAACCAGATTGCAGTACCTTATGTGCAGTTCTATCTCCAGCATGGTGTCCTCCATAAGCTTCGGAGTGACACTTGCGTAGGATCTGTTCCTGTTCATGCTCAGGTACACTACGTCTAATAACACCATCTACTCCTTCTTTATAAAGATGTGGGTCATCCCAAAAGTAATGCCTCAAATCATAGAAGAACTTTTTCTTTTGCTGGTATGTGAAACTAGGTGGTATAAACTTAGCAACAATGTAATTCGCAAAATCAGCATACCATGGAGCAGTATGAGAAGCATTTATGACATTTAATTGCTCATCAGGAAAGATAACATCAATAGGTAGTGGGTCATCAAGCACATTTTCTAACCTAGACAAGTTGTCTGCAACGGGGTTCTCAGCTCCTTTTCTATCAACAATATGCAAATCAAATTCTTGTAGCAAGAGAACCCATCTAATAAGTCTAGGTTTAACATCTTTCTTTTCCATAAGATATTTAATAGCAGCATGATCAGTGTGAATAGTTACTTTAGAATCAACAATATAAGGTCTAAACTTATCACAGGGAAATACAACTGCTAAGAATTCTTTTTCAGTAGTAGCATAATTTCTTTGAGCATTGTCTAGAGTTTTACTAGCATATTGAATAACATTTAATTTCTTATCAACTCTTTGTCCTAGAACAACACCTAAAGCATAATCACTAGCATCACACATAATTTCAAAGGGTAAATTCCAATCAGGTGGCTAAACAATAGGTGCAGAGATCAATGCTTTCTTAAGTATTTCAAATGCTTCTACACAATCATCATCAAAGACAAATGGTATATCTTTTTGTAATAAATTAGTCAGAGGCCGAGAGATTTTTGAGAAGTCCTTAATGAACCTCCTATAAAAACCGGCATGACCAAGGAAACTTCTTATACCTTTGATGTCCTTGGGACATGGCATCTTTTCAATAGCATCAACCTTGGCTTTATCAACTTAAATACCTCTTTCAGAAACTTTATGCCCCAAGACAATACCTTCATTACCCATAAAGTGGCACTTTTCCCAATTCAAGACAAGATTAGTTTCTTCACATCTCTGCAAAACTCTATCAAGGTTGCTCAAGCAATCATCAAAAGAAGATCCATAGACGGAAAAGTCGTCCATGAAAACCTCACAAATCTTTTCACAAAAGTCAGAGAATATAGCCATCATGTATCTTTGAAAGGTAGCAGGTGCATTACATAAACCAAAAGGCATATGTCTATAAGCAAAAGTACCAAAAGGGCATGTAAAACATAGTCTTTGATTGATCTTTGGCTGACACAGGTATTTGAGAAAAACCAGAATAACCATCTAGAAAGCAAAAATATGTATGTTTAGACAATCTTTCTAGCATTTGATCGATAAAAGGTAAGGGGTAATGATCTTTTTTAGTAGCCTTATTTAATTTGCGGAAATCAATTACCATCCTATAACTTGTAATAATTCTTTGAGGAATCAATTCATCTTTATCATTAGGAACAAAAGTAATACCTCCCTTCTTAGGGACACAATGGACAGGGCTTACCTACTGACTATCAGCAACGGATAAATTATACCTGCCTCAAGGAGCTTTAGTATCTCCTTTCTTACCACTTCTTTCATTTTAGGGTTCAGACGGCGTTAATGATCACGAACTGGTTTAGCATCTTCTTCCAAATTAATTTTATGTTGACATAGAGTGGGACTAATGCCCTTAAGATCATCAAGAGTATACCCAATAGCAACACGGTGCTTCTTTAGAGTTTTTAATAATCTCTCTTCTTCATGTTCTGAAAGGTTAGCACTAATAATAACAGGGTATATCTTTTTCTCATCAAGATAAGCATATTTAAGAGTATCAGGTAACGGTTTAAGCTTAAACACGGGATCACCCTTGGGTGGAGGAGGATCCCCTAGGATTTCAACAGGTAAATTGTTTTTCAGCAAAGGTTCCTGCTTAAAGAATACTTCATCTAATTCCCTTCTTTCATTCATAAACATATCATTTTCATGGTCTAGCAAATATTGTTCTAAAGGATCACTAGGAGGTACGGCAATAGAAGCAAGACCAATAATTTCATCCTTACTAGGTAATTCTTCTTCACGGTGTTGTCTACTAAATTTAGAAAAATTAAATTCATGAGTCATATCATCTAACCGACAGTAGCAACATCCCTTTTGCAATCTATGGTAGCATTAACAGTATTTAAGAAGGGTCTACCAAATATAATGGGACAAAAACTATCTTGTGGGGAACCAAGAAGAAGAAAATCAGCAGGATATTTAGTTTTCCCACACAAGACTTCAACATCTCTAACAATTCCCATTGGTGAAATAGTATCTCTATTAGCAAGTTTAATTGTGACATCAATATCTTCTAACTCAGCAGGTGCAATGTCATGCATAATTTCTTTGGATAAGTCAATAGGTATTGCACTAGCACTAGCACCCATATCACACAAGCCATGATAACAATGATCTCCTATTTTAACAGAAATAACAGGCATGCCTACCACAGGTCTAGGTTTATCAGTATCACGGGGTTTAGCAATTCTAGCAGTTTCATTACAGAAATAAATAACATGCCCATCTATATTATCAGACAAGAGATCTTTAACAATAGCAATATTAGGTTCAACTTTAACTTTCTTAGGAGGTGTATATGTTTTAATATTGCTTTTACGAACCACAGTTGAAGCTTTAGCATGATCCTTTATCCTAACAGGGAAAGGCAGTTTCTCAACATAAGAAGTAGGAACAATAGGATCATTATAAGTAATAGTCTTTTCTTCAACTTTAATAGGTGCAGCTACTTTTACTTCTATGGGAGGATGATATTTAAACCACTTCGCCTTGGGGAGATCAACATAGGCAGCAAAAGATTCACATAAAGAAGCTACTATCTCAGAGTCAAGTCCATATTTAGTGCTAAATTTACGAAAAATATCGGTATCCATAAAAGATTTAACACAATCAAAACTAGGTGTCATACCTGACTCCTTACCATTGTCGAGGTCCCAATCTTCGGAGTTGCATTTAATTCTTCCCAATAAATCCCATTTGAATTCAATAGTCTTCATCATAAAAGAGCCAGCACAAGAAGTATCAAGCGTGCTGCAATTGTTACCAGAAAGCCGAGCATAAATTTTTTTGAATAATCATTTCTCTTGAGAGCTCGTGATTGGGGCATGAATATAAACATTGATTTAAGCCTCCCCAAGCTTGAGCGATGCTTTCTCCTTCGCGAGGCCAAAAATTATGTATATAATTGCGATCACGATGAACAAGATGTATAGGATAAAACTTTTGATGAAATTCCAATTTCAATCGCTTGTAGTTCCAAGACTCCATATCATCACATAGCCTATACCATGTCGATGCATCTCCCCTCCAAGATAAGGGGAAGACCTTCTTCTTAACAACATCTCTGGGTACACTTGCAAGCTTAAATAATCCACAAACTTCATCCACATATATTAGATGCTCATCAGGATGTTTTGTTCCATCTCCTAAAAAAAGGATTAGCTAGTAGTTTTTCTACCATATCCAAAGGAATTTCAAAGCAAGCATTTTCATTTTCAGTAGGTTAAGTAGGTTGACGAGCAACTCTTTGCTCTACTGGTCGGGGTGAAGATACCCCGAACAAGCCCCTCAGAGGATTACTTTCCATAGTAACTAGTGACAGTAAATTTCAGCACACTATATAAAGCAAACCTCCGATACATCCAGCACACTGGGGCCGCAACACAGATAAGCCCAAAAGAAAACAAAATAAAATGAAAGAGAAATGAATGCCGACTGATGAAGCTATGTACCTAGGGTAGGGTCATGGACCAGTCCTAACTGCCCTACCCAAGGACATCTCTAGAAGAAATCACCTTTCAATCGACTTGGAGGTGTTCCACTCGACAGACTCGAAGACACTCGACCAAGAAGCAATCACTCGACCAAGATCCAACCACTCGACGGCCAGGAGACCTAAAGTCACTCCGCATGCTAACGGTCGGTCATTAAGTAGCTTTTATGGTCATCATAGCACTTTATTACTAGCGTTACCAGTAACGCCCTGCCTTAATGTACATTGAACCCTTTGTAACGTGGGCTGGCCGGTGTCCTAGCGCACTTTATATAAGCCACCCCCCTCCTCCGAGACAAGGGTTCGCACCCGTGTAACTCATACTCTCATAATCCAGTCGACCGCCTCCGGGCTCCGAGACATAGGGCTATTACTTCCTCTGAGAAGGGCTTGAACTCGTAAACCTTGCGTTCTTACAACTTCTCCACAACTAATATCTTGCCTCTCTATACTTACCCCGCTACACTACTGTCAGACTTGGAACCACGACAGTTGGCGCCCACCGTGGGGCAGGTGTTTTAGCATTTGTTGGAGGAGTTGCGACCTTTTTCGACCCGAATCATCATGGTTTTCGGCGGAGTTTCGGTGGAGGGCCGCGAGATCCGTCTCGGCGAGCTCACGTTCATCGTCGACGACTCTGCTTGGCTCCAGGAGGCTCCGCTCGATGTGGACGCACTCCATGTTCGCGGGGCAACGCACTTTAGTGCGTACGTCCGCGGCGTTCTCCTACGGCAACCGTCGACCCCCTACCGGTGTTGTCCTCCCTCCCCGTTTACCGCGGTGTTGTCCTCCCTCCCCGTTTCCCGCCAGTGCAAGCGCTCCGGTCGGTCGAGACTTCAGCGGTGGGTGAGACACGTGGTGGCACGTCAGTCGGCCACCCCTCAAGTCGCGGCAATCGAGCCCGACGAATCCCTCTACGGCCTGTTCGACCTGTCGACTGGCTCCGCAGAGACCGCATCTGAGTGCGACAACAGCGATCCGGTGGCGGAGGTTCTGATGGTCGATGGACCGCCCAGTCCTCCCGGTTTTCCCCGCACCGACGGAGGCGCGGGTGGAGGCGACCCATCGCGTCTCCATGAGGAGTATCTTCCCAAGCCTCTCACGTCGCTGTAGAGAGAAGAATTTCGCCGCCGGAACGTGGATGCACTGCACACTCCTATCGTTGGAGAAACCCCCGAGGCTCACGCCTTGGAGGACGCGCGCCTGGCAAACTTGGCCGAGCGCACTCGACTAGAGAATCTCCAGTGAGCACTCGACGAGCGTGCGTGACAACGGGTTCCCGAATCCAGTCGGCGTCAGCTCTTCCCGCCCCCGCAGGTATATCGAACTCCGATTCAGAATTTAGCAGCTACGGCCCGTATAGCGGAGTCGATTCAGCCTTCCCAGTCGGAGGCTGGCAGAGGCTTGCTGCAGATCAGAGCGTTACTCCGGGCAGCAGGAGATCAGAATTCCGCTGTTTCTCAGTCGCGGAACAGGATTCACAGCAGATCCGTTGCCGCTGACATAGTCCAGTCGGCTCACAGCCCGAGATCGCCCCTGAGGCGTGAGGGACGTGGAGACCGGCGTGACCAGTATGTGAACCATGAGCAGTATGATCACTGAGTCGACCGTGACGGTCGATGTCGAGTGCCCATGCCTCCCCCGAGGAGCGGGTTGTATGTGCCTCGCCAGCAGGATGACAGGCGCCCTCATAGTGGTGGGCGAAGGATTCCAGTCGACCCCAGAGGGCCAGGCTTTGACGCGAGATCCATTCTCGTCCAAGGTTTGGTTGACAGGAATAGGGCTCACCAAGAAGGTCACGACAGAGATGCACCTACCAGCAGCAAAGTACATGTTTCGGGGCCAGAGTGCTTTAGTAGAGCCATCAGGGCTGCTGTGATTCCTCCCAACTTCAGGTTGGCGACTGGAGTCAATAAGTTCACTGGTGAGTCCAAGCCCGATACTTGGCTTGAGGACTACCGAGTGGCCTTCCAGATTGGCGGCGACAATGATGAAGTGGCCATGAAGCACCTGCCTCTCATGTTGGAGGGCTCGCCCAGAGCATGGCTGAACCAGTTAGCACCTAGCAGCATTTACACTTCGGAAGATCTCTCCCGAGTGTTGTCACCACATTTGAAGGCACATGCAAGTGACCGGTAGGGCTGATGGAACTGCGGTCTTGCATGCAGAAGCCGAATGAAACTTTGAGGGATTACATCCAGAGGTGGATCACGTTACATCACTCGGTGGAGAATGTGCCTGACCACCAAGCAGTTTGTGCCTTCAAGGAAGGCGTCAAGTACAGAGAACTGAATTTTAAATTCGGTCGAACTGGAGATATGTCCCTGAATCGGATGATGTAGATTGCCACCAAGTACGCTAATGGTAAAGATGAGGATCGACTCATGAGTGGCAAGCTCAAGTCAGTCGCCCAAGAAACTAGAGGAAATTCCAATCGGAAACAGAAGCGGAAAGCCGATCCAGCGGCTCCCGGGGAAGCCTTGCCTTTAACCCAAGGAAAGTTTAAAGGGAAACCTAAAGTACCTTGGAACCCCAAAAAGGTTAAAGACCAGGACAGAAATGATGTGTTGGACTTACCATGTCTCGTCCACACAAAGAAAGATGAAGAGGGTAATTTCATTTACCCGAAACATACCACTCGAAAGTGTCGACTCTTGATCCAGCAGTTCCAGGGCAAGCAGCCCAAAGGTAAGGAAAAGGAGTCGGACAAGGTCGAGGACAAAGAAGACAGTGACGACGGATACCCTCGGGTCAATTCCACTCTGATGATTTTTGCCGATGTTGAAAGAAAAAGTCGACTGAAAGTTATTAACCGAGAGGTGAATATGGTCGCTCCGGTGACACCTATTTACCTGAAATGGTCTCAGACTGCCATAACATTCGACCAGTCCGACCACCCAACGCACATCGCCACCCCTGGGAGGCAAGCTTTGGTGGTCGACCCAGTTGTTGCAGGCACTCGACTAACCAAAGTCCTGATGGATGGTGGCAGTGGTTTGAACATATTGTATGTTGAGACGTTGAAAGGGATGGGCATTCCGATGTCCAGACTGAGTGCCAGCAACATGAGTTTCCATGGGGTCATTCCTGGGAAGAAGGCTGAATCACTCGGCCAGATTGCTCTTGATGTGGTTTTCGGTGATTCCAAGAATTACCGCAAAGAGAAGTTGACATTTGAAGTTGTAGACTTCCAGAGTGCCTACCACGCTATTTTGGGCAGGCCGGCTTATGCACGCTTCATGGCCCGACCGTGTTATGTGTATCTCAAATTGAAGATGCCTGGCCCCAAAGGTGTGATCACTATTACGGGCAATCGGAAGAAAGTGGAAGAATGTTTTCAGAAAGGTTCGAAGATCGCCGATGCTCAGATGGCAGTGGTGGAGTTGCAGGAATACCAGAAGACTGCAGACCCGAGTGATTTGTTGCGAGCCAAGAAGCCCGCTACAGAGTCAGCTTTTCAGTCGACTGGCGATACGAAGACAGCTCACATCCACCCGACCGACCCCGGCACTGCTCCAACTCATATCTCGACAACACTCAACTCCAAATAGGAAGAAGCGCCCATCCAGTTCCTCCGTGAGAACTGGGACATTTTCGCATGGAAGCCCTCTGACATGTCGGGTGTTCCTAGGGAGCTGGCTGAGCACCGCCTAAGAGTCGACTCAAAAGTAAAACATGTCAAGGAACATCTTCGACGGTCCGCCGTCCAGAAGAGAAAGGACATTGGCGAAGAGGTGGCTCGGCTCTTAGCGGCGGAGTTCATCCGAGAAATCTACCACTCCGAGTGGCTCGCCAATGTTGTCATGGTCCCCAAGAAGGACAAGTCACTTCGCATGTGCATTGACTTTAAACATATCAATCGGGCCTGCCCGAAAGATCATTTTCCTCTCCCCCGCATCGACCAGATAGTCAACTCAACTGCGGGATGTGAGCGACTGTCATTTTTGGACGCCTATTCCGGGTACCATCAGATCCATCTGTATGGGCCTGACGAGATCAAAACAGCTTTCATCACTCCATTCGGGTGCTTCTGTTATGTTACCATGCCATTCGGCCTCAAGAATGCCGGAGCCACACTCATGAAAATGATTCAGAAGTGTTTGCTCACCCAAATCAGTCGGAATGTGGAGGCGTACATGGACGATATTGTGGTCAAGTCATGGAAGGGTTCCGACCTGCTGACTGACCTTGCTGAAACCTTTGCCAACCTCAGAAGGTTTGATATCAAGCTTAACCCATCAAAATGCACATTCGGGGTTCCTGGCGGAAAGTTACTCGGTTTTCTCGTTTACAAACGGGGAATCGACGCCGATCCAGAAAAAGTCGGTACTATACTCCGAATGAAAAGTCCTGCGCGAGTGCACGATGTTCAGAAGCTTACTGGTTGCTTGGCTGCCCTAAGTCGATTCATATCTCGTCTCGGTGAAAAGGCATTGCCTCTTTACCGATTGATGAAGAAGTCTGACAAGTTCGAGTGGACTCCTGAAGCTGACGCAGCGTTCGCAGAGCTCAAAGCTCTGCTCTCCACCCAGCCGGTGCTTGCTGCCCCAATTAGCAAGGAGCCTTTGCTGCTTTACATTGCAGCCATAGGACAAGTCATCAGTATGGTACTTACGGTCGAGCGGGAAGAAGAAGGGAAAACCTTCAAAGTTCAGCGCCCAGTGTATTATATTTCTGAAGTCTTGACCCCATCGAAGCAAAGATATCCTCATTATCAGAAGCTCGTATATGGGATTTATATGACCACAAAGAAAGTTGCCCACTACTTCTCTGATCATTCCATTACAGTCGTCAGCGACGCTCCATTGTCAGAGATCTTGCATAACAGAGACGCAACTGGTCGAGTGGCAAAATGGGCGATTGAACTCCTTCCTCTAGATATCAAGTTTGAGGCAAAGAAAGCTATCAAGTCCCAGGCAATCGCGGATTTCGTCGACGAGTGGATTGAACAGCAACTGCCGACTCAGGTTCACTTGGAGCATTGGACCATGTTCTTCGACGGTTCCAAGATGCTAAATGGTTCCGGTGCCGGAGTGGTGTTGGTCTCCCCCAGAGGAGATAAACTCAGATCTTTAAATCCATTTTGATTCCTCTAACAACGAGGCAGAATACGAAGCACTTTTATATGGGTTGCGCATGGCCATTTCACTCGGCGTCCATCGCCTCATGGTCTATCGCGACTCAGATTTGGTGGTTAATCAAGTCATGAAGGAATGGGATGTCAGAAGTCCAGCCATGACTGGTTATTGCAATGCAGTGAGAAAGCTGGAGAAGAAATTTGAGGGGTTAGAGCTTCATCACATACCCCGACTGAAAAATCAAGCAGCTGATGATCTGGCAAAAATAGGTTCCAAAAGAGAAGCCATTCCCAGCAATGTGTTTTTGCAACACATCCACACACCATCGGTCCAGGAGGATCCCTTCACTGAAGAGGCCCTGCAGCCAAAAAGCGCCACGGATCCGACTGAAGTTGAAGTTCCAGCTGTGGTCGACCTGATCATGGAAGTCTTGGTTATCACTCCCGTCTGGACAGAACCGTACATCGCGTACATCTTAAGGAAAGAACTCCCAGAAGACAAAGAAGAGGCTCGACAGATCGTCCGTCGATCCAAGGCCTTTACAGTCATAAAGGGACAGTTATATAGAGAAAGCGCTACTGGGGTCGGCCAGAAGTGTATTACACCAGAAGAAGGTCAGATGATCCTTAACGATATCCACTCGGGGACCTGTGGTTATCATGTGTCCTCTCGGACCATTGTGGCTAAAGCATACCGAGCGGGGTTCTACTGGCCAAGAGCCACTAAGATGGCAAAAGAGATAGTCGACAAATGTGAAGGATGTCAGTATTACTCCAATATGCTGCACAAGCCTGCGTCAGCCCTGAAAACCATTCCACTTGTCTGGCCCTTCGCTGTTTGGGGGCTGGACATGGTTGGACCACTGAGAACAGGCAGGAGCGGCTTCACTCATGTACTGGTAGCAGTCGACAAGTTCACCAAATGGATTGAAGCCAAGGCTATCAAGAATCTCGATGCTTGCACCGCTATCAGTTTCATCAGAGAATTGATATTCAGATATGGAGTTCCACACAGCATCATCACCGACAACGGGTCAAACTTTGATTCCGACAAATTCAGGGCCTTTTGCGCCTCTCAGGGCACTCGAGTCGACTATGCTACGGTCGCTCACCCCCAGTCGAATGGGCAAGCAGAAAGGGCGAACGGCTTGATTCTCAAAGGACTGAAACCCCAATTGATGCGCGATCTCAAGCACGCAGCAGGTGCATGGGTTGACGAGCTTCCATCAGTCCTTTGGGGATTAAGAACAACCCTGAATCGATCGACTGGAAGAACCCCATTCTTTCTGGTCTACAGAACCGAGGCTATCTTACCGAGTGACCTGCTTCACAATGCTCCCCGAGTCGAGCTCTACTCTGAAGAGAAGCAGAACGAGCCCGGCAGGACGCAGTCGACCTCCTAGAAGAAGAAAGAGAAATGGTCTTGATTTGATCGACCATCTATCAGCAAGACTTGCGTCGATTCCATGCCAGAAACGTGAAGAGCCGAGCCTTCCAAGAAGGAGATTTAGTCCTCCGAGTGGATCAGCAGAAACCACACAAGCTCACTCCTACTTGGGAAGGCCCCTTCATAGTCACCAGAGTCCTCCACAATGGAGCATACCACCTCTAGAATGTCGATCGCCAGATTGATGAGCCACGTGCCTGGAATGCGGAGCTACTCCACCCCTTTTATACTTGAATTCTCACTTGGATGAGATGTAATAAGAAAAATTCCTGTAGTTTATTTATCAAAGACAAGAGCATTATAATTTTCCCAGTGATTATTATTGTTTTTGTTTGCGTAAGAAATCCCCCAGTGGGTGGCTTAGCTGCGAATCCGCTTCGCCTAAGTTTGTAAAAACAGTTTCCCACCGAGTGGCGAGCCAGCCTCCCACTCGGGGGCTTAGCTGTGAATCCGCTTCGCCTAAGTTTGTAAAAACAGTATCCTACCGAGTGGAGAGCAATCCTCCCACTCGGGGGCTTAGCTGCGAATCCGTTTCGCCTAAGTATTTAAAAAATCCTACCGAGTGGAGAGCAATCCTCCCACTCGGGGGCTTAGCTGCAGTCCAGTACTCGCCTAAGTTCTCTCACTTGGAGACTTAGCTGCAGTCCGGCACTCGCCTAAGTTTGAAAAAATCCTACCGAGCGGGGAGCAATCCTCCCACTCGGGGGCTTAGCTGCAGTCCAGTACTCGCCTAAGTTCTCTCACTTGGAGACTTAGCTGCAGTCCGGCACTCGCCTAAGTTTTAAAAAATCCTACCGAGTGGAGAGCAATCCTCCCACTCGGGGGCTTAGCTGCAGTCCAGTACTCGCCTAAGTTCTCTCACTTGGAGACTTAGCTGCAGTCCGCACTCGCCTAAGTTTGAAAAAATCCTACCGAGTGGAGAGCAATCCTCCCACTCGGGGGCTTAGCTGCAGTCCAGTACTCGCCTAAGTTCTCCCACTTGGAGACTTAGCTGCAGTCCGGCACTCGCCTAAGTTTGAAAAAATCCTACCGAGTGGAGAGCAATCCTCCCACTCGGGGGCTTAGCTGCAGTCCAGTACTCGCCTAAGTTCTCTCACTTGGAGACTTAGCTGCAGTCCGGCACTCGCCTAAGTTTGAAAAAATCCTACCGAGTGGAGAGCAATCCTCCCACTCGGGGGCTTAGATGCAGTCCAGTACTCGCCTAAGTTCTTTCACTTGGAGACTTAGCTGCAGTCCGGCACTCGCCTAAGTTTGAAAAAATCCTATCGAGTGGAGAACAATCCTCCCACTCGGGGGCTTAGCTGCAGTCCAGTACTCGCCTAAGTTCTCCCACTTGGAGACTTAGCTGCAGTCCGGCACTCGCCTAAGTTTGAAAAAAAAAATCCTACCGAGTGGAGAGCAATCCTCCCACTCGGGGGCTTAGCTGCAGTCTAGTACTCACCTAAGTTCTCTCACTTGGAGACTTAGCTGCAGTCCGGCAATCGCCTAAGTTTCAAAAAATCCTACCGAGTGGAGAGCACTACTCCCACTCGGGGGGCTTAGCTGCAGTCCAGTACTCGCCTATGTTCTCTCACTTAGAGACTTAGCTGCAGTCCGGCACTCGCCTAAGTTTGAAAAAATCCTACCGAGTGGAGAGCAATCCTCCCACTCGGGGGCTTAGCTGCAGTCCAGAACTCGCCTAAGTATGAAACACATCTCAATCCTCCAGGACGACAAGGGGCAGGTCAACTGCCACCTTCTCCTGGGGAGCTTCGCCACAAATACATTGTGTGCTCCGTCCCGCTCTGCAATAACAAGGTGTGGGTCGACCGCCACCTTCCCCTGGAGAGCTTAGGCACAAATACGATGCGCACTCCATCGCCGACCCGCAAGGGCAACAAGACATGGGTCGACTGCTTCCCTCTCCTTCGGAGCTGCGCTACGAATACAAAAGTTGTCTCGAATGGAGAATGGGTTCACTCAGGAGGAGATTCATAAAGATATTCAACGGTAAACCAAGTTCAGATAAATTCTAAAGGTCCCGGACCACAGATCGAAGTACTCAGTCATGCAGCCCGAAAAAGTTTAAACGGTTACAAAAACCACTCGGCATTCTGAGGCAAATTTAAGGTGGGACATAAGAGTTTGTTCACTCCATGGGAGTAGGGCTGGCAGGCTCGAGGAACTCATCCAGGTCGACACCGTCGGCTATCCGAGTGGCTGCAGCGATGAAAGTCTCCATAAAGGTTCGGAAGTCATGTTTCTGGGTGTTGGCGACCTTGATTGCTGCCAGTTTGTCTTGTCGCACCTCCTTGCAGTGGACACGAACCAAAGACAGAGCCACGTCAGCGCCACACCGAGCAGCAGACTTCTTCCACTCCTGCACTCGGTCTGGGATTTCATTTAGTCGAGTCATCAGGGACTCAAGATCATTTTGGAGCCCAGCCTCTGGCCAAAGTGCCGGGTCAATCCGTGACATGGCGACCTTCAGTCGAGCCAAGTAGTCCACGCCATTGGCGATGCGAGATTCCAGACGGAGCAGATTCATGGCAGTTTCATCTTTCACGGGAGAGTTGATTGGATCCAAACCTGGTTCGATCCGCCCAGTCTCCTCTTCAAAGTTTTGGCAAAACTCTGCATTCATGATCCAAGGATAAGTCAATTTTCGTACACTGAGTCGACACAAAAAAAATCAGTCAGAACAGAATGTGCACCTTCAAGCTTGATGAACAACTTCTTGGCAAGACTTCTCAGATAGCTCTCCAGATCATCCCTCCTGCGAGCAACGCTTTCCATTTTCTCGCCCTGGACGAGATTCGTCTTCTTCCAGCGCGAGCACTCCTTCTTGGAGTCATTCAGAGCGGTCTTCAGCCTGGTATTCTCTTCTTCCAACTGGCCGACCGAAGCCAGCTTCTGTTCGGCTAGAGCGGTCCTGTCGTCAGCCTCCTTACGAGCAGCAGCCAAATCCTGATCCTTCTTCGCCAGAGCTTCTCTCAGTTTTTCTGCAAAGAAATGACGATTGATTCATAAATAGCAGAAGGGTACTCAAGCCTAAAACTGACCAGTCGACAAACTCGTCTTACCAGCGGCGCTGTCTCTGACCTTTTGCAGCTCTGTCCTGGCCAGCTCCAAGTCAAGGTTCAGTTGAATCTGCTACTTCTCCAAGTCAGCAAAGCGACCTCCAAGATCACAAGATCTTTGAAATCAAAGGGGAGAAGTTATTTTTACAGCAAAAAACAACAAAGGCAATAAATATTAAGACTATGGTCGACTGCCCGCAATCCACCATAGTCTCGGGGACTACATCCAGTGGGTGCACTTTGCGTGCCCCCACCGGTTCTGATCCCACTCGACCGGCCCGCCGAAGTCGAGTCCAAAAAAAAGGAAGAAAGAGAGAAAGTAGAACTCAGACTACAGTTGACTGCCAGCAGTCCACCGTAGTCTCGGGGACTACACCCAGTGGGTGCACTTTGCGTGCCCCCACCGGTTCTGATCCCACTCAACTAGACCGAGTGGAAGAGACAAACTACCAGTTTGGTTTATACATTCGGCAAAATACAAGTCGACTGCCAGTAGTCCACCGTAGTCTCGGGGACTACACCCAGTGGGTGCACTCAGCGTGCCCCCACTAGTCCAAAAATTCAATCGGCGCACCTAGTAGGTGTACAGATGCAAAGATTTTCAGAAAGAATCTTCAGGTAGCATATCCTAACAGAACAAGCGGCGACCAACTAACCTAAACGTTGCTCTGGAGAGCCGAGCTGGCATCATAGGCGTCTTGGCTGGCGTCCCGCACCGCCTTCATCTTCTCCATCATAATGCCCGCCTGGCGTATGGCTTCCCTGGCAGCATTCACCTCATCCTCTGGGACATGATGGGTCGCAAAAACTGAAGGCGGGTCGACAGAGGCCCGAGCAGTCGACGAAGAAGGCAAGGCACTCGACAGTGGCTCGGCGAAGGTAACAGAACCCCGATTGACATCGCCAGTGTCCTGAACGACTGGTTCCGCCCTCGGCGTCGACTGTAGCGCCTCACTTACAGGAGCTCGCCTATTCTTCCTCGTCAAAGGCCTCCCGGGCTCTTCATCATCATCAGGGAGGTCAATAATGTTGGGAGCTGTGCAAAGTTCAATTGCCAAAATCACGTCACCCAATGATGCACATTGCAGTTGAATCGACCGAATAAAGATAGTATGGCAGAAATCATACCCGGATTAGAAGTGGCCGCATCCTCCATCACCTCATCATCATCCCTGTAAGCTGAGGTCCCGGAAGTGGCAGCGCTGACAATTCCAAAGTTCGTCCAGTTAAAACAAGAAAAACAAACAACACGGAGCGTCGAGTGAATACAAAGAGAGACACTCACGCGGAGGCGACGGGGATATCAATCTTGATCTTTGGCAACGCCTTCCGAGTCCTCGGCTCTGCAACTTTGGGGTGCTTTGGCGCCTTCTTAGTCGGGGTTGGTGAAGAGATCCGAGGATGCTTCGAAGACTGGTCAGCTTGAGTAGTTGCCTTGTCGCGGGCACTCGGCCGTTCTTGGTCAAGCTTGGATCGCCTCTCCCTGCGAGGGGGCGACTCGACTTCTTCTCCATCACTTGAGTCGTCGCTTCCTCCATCCCCTTCACCATCAGAAGTCCACTTGCCACTGTCGCCGCCACTCGCCTCGCCTTCCAGAGCTTGCTCTTGCTCCCTGTTGGGCATTGAATACATTTCAATAATGGCCTGAAAGAAAGCAGGGAGAACAAAGTCAGTCGACGCAATATAGGCAGCTGCGCGAGTGAATTCAGATTACAAGCAAAAACTCAGAATCAGACCTGCTATGGTGCATGAGACTGGTCGAATGGGGGAACTCTCCTGGCTCCCCTGGGATTGTCCTTGTTCCTGGTAATGCCCGACAACCACTTCTCCAGTGTGTCGTCGTCGACCTCCTCTAGATCGATCCGAGTGGAGTCTTCAAGACCCGAATACATCCACATCGGATGGTCTTGAGCTTGAAGAGGCTGGATGCGCCGCTGAAGGAAGACCTCCAAGAGATCCATACCAATGACCCCGTCACGAATAAGCTGGACCACTCGATCGACCAACACCTTCACGTGCGCCTTCTCCTCCAGGAGCACCTTCAAAGGGGAGGGTTTCTCCACTCGGTCCATGGTAAAGGGAGGGAGGCCAGTCGATTGCCCTGGTGTCGACTGGTCTTTACAGTAAAACCAGGTCGACTGCCATCCGTGAACTGAGTCAGGAAGAATCATGGCCGGAAAGGAGCTTTTCCCTCTCGTCTGGATGCCAAGACCCCCACACATCTGGATCACTTGGGTCCTCTCGTCACTCGGATTAGCCTTTTTCACTGTATGGGAGCGACAAGTGAAAATATGCTTGAAAAGACCCCAGTGAGGCCGGCAACCCAGGAAATTCTCACACAAAGAAATGAAAGCGGCGAGATAAACGATTGAGTTGGGGTAAAATGGTGGAGTTGTGCCCCAAAGAAGTTCAGAAACCCTCGAAAGAAAGGGTGAGGAGGCAAGGAAAATCCACGGTCGACGTGGGTGGCAAGAAGAACACGCTCACCCTCCTGAGGTTGCGGCTCAGATTACTTCCCCGGAAGCCGCGCCGAGTCATAGGGGATCAGCCCCCCTTCGGCCAGGTCGTCGAGGTCTTCTTGGGTGATCCTCGAGTGGATCCAGTCGCCCTGGATCCAGCCCTTCGGCAGGCCGGTCCGCGAGGAAGATCTGCCCCGGCTGGTCGCCTTCCCCTTCGACCTCGCCGTCGCCTTCTTTGCCCACTCCAGATCCGCCGTCTTCTCCTTCCCCATTGTCGCAGGCGAGACGCGTACGGAGCGGTGATGCTGGGGCGAGAACGAGCGCAGCGGGGGGGCGTGAAGAGGAGAAGAGGAAATGGGAACGCACTGTTCGGGAGACTCCGGTCCAACGCCTTATATGAGGCCGCTTCCGAGTGGCTGGTGGGTAGGCCCAGGTGGCTCTGTTAATTCCCGTAACAATCGCGCGCGCGATACGTGGCGAAAAAGGCGGCGCGGGGATCGAGGCGGCTCCGCTCTATCCCATCCGATTACTGCGGCCTCCCCCGTCCCCCGCGCTTCCCAAAATTCGGATCCCACGAAATCTGCGGGAAGCAAACAACTTGTCAGACCAAAGATCTCCTCCGCACCGTCACTCGGAGCCTTACAAGTAAATAAACTCACTCGACGAAGAATTAAGAATGGATCAAGGCGACTGAAAAGGAAGTTGCTGTCATCACTCAGGTCCGTTGATCCGAAACAAGATATGCTCACGGCATGAAAAACGAGTCGGAGAAGTTCTCAACTCCTTCCCCACTCAAACCTCGATCCATTCGGGGGCTAATGATGAAGCTATGTACCTAGGGTAGGGTCATGGACCTGTCCTAACTGCCCTACCCAAGGACATCTCTAAAAGAAATCACTTTTCAATAGACTTGGAGGTGTTCCACTCGACAGACTCAAAGACACTCGACCAAGAAGCAATCACTCGACCAAGATCCAACCACTCGACGGCCAGGAGACCTAAAGTCACTCCGCACGCTAACGGTCGGTCATTAAGTAGCTTTTATGGTCATCATAGCACTTTATTACTAGCGTTACCGGTAACGCCCTGCCTTAATGTACATTGAACCCTTTATAACGTGGGCTGGCCGGGGTCCTGGCCCACTCTATATAAGCCATCCCCCTCCTCCGAGACAAGGGTTCGCACCCCTGTAACTCATACTCTCATAATCCAGTCGACCGCCTCCGGGCTCCGAGACGTAGGGCTATTACTTCGTCCGAGAAGGGCCTGAACTCGTAAACCTTGCATTCTTACAACTTCTCCACAGCTAAGATCTTGCCTCTCCATACTTACCCCCCTACACTACTGTCAGACTTGGAACCACGACACCGACACCGGTAGATCAACGATGAAAGGAAGACCGGCAACCGCTGCACCCTCCGACGAAGTGCCACCGCGCTCCCATCATCTCGAAGCGCCTCGCACCAAGAAACACCTTCAAGAAGGAACGCTACGACGCCGCCGTTGTTGCCCGAACAAGTTCTAGGGTTTCCCCCGGTACGCGAGGGATGGTGGGGAAGGGATATATCCGACGCCCCTTAGGAAGGTCCAATGGTGCCCGCAAGCGTCACCGCGTCGGTGCCGGACAAGCCGACAAGGATTTCTCCTGATCCACAACCACCACCATCACCCGAGGCACTTCGAGATGCACCACCACAACAGCCGCCCACCAGCCTGTTCCACCACGGTTACCGGACACCCCCGCCGCCTCACCGGAGCTGCCAACACGAGGCCTAGCTCGGGCAAAGAGACCCCAGCCACGGGAGCGAGCACAACTCGGACGGGGGGAGGGGACAACCTCCACCACTGCAGCGGAGCCGACCGGACGCGGTGACGAGGACTTGTCGGGCCTGAACGGCCCGGCCGGGTCGACTTCGACCCAGACAATCCTGTCGCCACGCTGCAACTCGCCGACCGACCAAGTCTGCACCACCCGAGACCGCCGCCACCATGCCATCACCAGGAAATGAAGCTGCGGAACACCGATCCACCAGCCCACCCAAACCTAGATGGGGCCCAAATGGGCCCAGATCTGGGCTGGGTGGCCGCCGCCAGCCACCAGCGCCACCGCGCCGCCCCACGGCCAACGGTCGCACCGCCGCGTCGAGCACCACCGTGGCACGCGGCATCACCGCTGACGGGCCACACCGACGCCGTCCGAGGAGCACCGCCGCCAGCCCCCACCGGCCGGGCATGGGGGGCCGCACGCGGGGAAGGGCAGGCCCGCCGCCACCAGCACCACGTGGCCGAGGCCCAGCGGCGCTCGCTGGCGGCGGCGGGAGGGAAGAGATGTGAGGAGAGAGCCTGAAGGGGAGCGGCGGAAGGGCCCCCGGCCGCCTCGCCCGGGGAGGCGGCGCATGGGGTACGGGGAAGGGGGGTGGGGGAGTGGGAGAGGCGCGCGGTGACGGGCTGACGGCGGGCTCCGGCCACGGCCGCGGCTCCGCGCGGGGGAGCCGCCGCCAGCGGCGCAGGAACCCTAGGCGGAGGAGGGAGCTCGGGGTCGGGAACTTGTTGGACACTTCGCACCCCACACTGTCGCATGGAATTATATTGATCTGGTGAGAAGACCTCACGTGGAGTACAAGCCAATCGGTTGGAGATGCAACCGAACATGACGCATGACGCAAGTAACCTTTGACGCCTACAATATCTCATGTTTAACACTGTACACTTTGAGAATTGGAGCGAGGTAGGTGTAGCTGATCATGCTCATTTGGACAATGTTCTCAACGCCTCTCTTCCTGCACTCACTATTCATGTAGATTCAACTCAAAAGACCAGAAATTGATTTTTTGTTGAATTATTTCCTGTGTTGATACACGTAAATATTTCTGGAAGCAAAACAACTTGTTCTATGAGAAGGTACATTTGACAGTAAGTTTACTACCGAATCAGTACCTAATTTAGATAGAAATGTTTGTCAAGATGCACAGTACTAATTCAGAGTTGTGTTAGTGTACTGCCGTTTTACTAACAAAACATTTCAGGCTCTCAAACCTTGTCATATCTTCAAGCATGCAACTGTTATGATAATTAGCTCATCTCAAGTTTGGCATGTTCATGGGACACTAAGCTTCATCGGTTCAACATTGTTGTCATGTAGTACATGTGATGAGAGCATTCCATAAGGATGGATGGTGCGAAAGTTCGTTTCCACCATTATAAAAGGAACATTGCTTTACCGGGAGACCTGATTCAGGGAGGATAATTGGTCCCGACTATGTGATGAGATGAGTATACACTTGAAAGGCACAGCTTAATTCAGATGAGGCATTAGAAGAATACTGAAGAAATGGGTCTAGAGCATGTAGGTATGGAAGAGCTTTACATAGATCTTCAAGGCCGCTTGCATCCAATGGCCACACGTCGCATAGGTACCATTGGATATACTTCCTTGCCTGACTAGGAAGAAAGTTCCAGCTCGCATTCAATTACAACATTATTTGCACTATTAATTTAGACCCCGACAGTGCTAAGTTATTTCAGCAAGTGGATCCAGTTTGCCAATTGAACTCCAGATGAATAGGTAACTGCACTAGAGATAAGCGGTTCTTCAATATATCATCTTTTGCTGTGTCTTTTACCGTGGGTAAAGTATGTATGATTTATTATGTAATGGATGCAAATGGTCTCTGTTATTTTTCAAACGGTATAGGTAAATATTATTGCCACTAGAATTGGATGAATCGAAGTCATTAAGAAGATTAGGCTACAAGCATGGCATGGTGAATGATATCAGAGTCAAAGAATAATTTTGTAAACTAAGAACTATTCGGGTTGGGCACATTTGTATCCCACGGGGGCCGGCATACCAACGTATCAAGGTCAAGGAAAAGACACCAAATCTAATAAACTAGAAAGGATTCCCTAAACACCGCAAAAAAAGGATTCCCTAAAAAAATGAAACATAATTTTTTTCTGAGATGGCAGTTCTCTGTAGATCTTACCGAGTCGAACATTCGTCCAATAAAGGTCCAATAAAGTGACTAGGATGGCTTGCATGTTTTGCTTCCATCGACTGGGAAAGAATATTCCCATTGTAATATTTATTAAATACGTAACTCCTAATTAAACATAAATTTGTTTCCATCAAAATGAATAATTTGTCCATGAAGCAAATCCAAACGCGCACTAACAAACAAGCCGGGAGCAGATGATGCTAATCGCCTGAATCTACTACTACTACTACCCCTGTAGTTTTTTATAAGATCTTTTTAGAGTCTATAACAGTATTAAATTACAAAGGAAGTTACAGTACTAAAACATTTAATCAGGATGATCAGTTAGCTCTTATCTTTTAGAATAACTTAGTAAAAAAAGTCAAAGTATATGTGGCTCCCTATTCTCTTTTCTCTTTTATAGTTTTTACTCTCTTGTGGATACCCACCCAAAGAAATTTTGGAGTAAATTGCACGAAACCATCACTTTAAAGGCTAGGTTTGCGAAAAACACTACAATATTTTTTTTTACAGAAAACACCATGTCTACGGTAATCTTTTTGCAAAAAACACTGATCGGCGGATCGGGCTCAGTTAAGTGAGTTTATGACAAATAGAGCCCGCCAGTCAGGCTGACGTGGCACCGCCTAAGTAACCGCATCGTTGGCTAACGTTATCATCATGTGTGGCCATGTGGGGTCCACCTGTCATTGAAAGAAAAAAGAAATAAATCTGGGCTCGTCAACCTCCCACCACTGGACCTATTCGTTCAGATCCGCTGCTGCTCACTACCTGTTGCGCCTCGCTGCCGTCGCGGCCGTCGCGCCCGCTGCTCGTCCCTGCCGTCGCCCCTCTCTGCCACCGCGCCCGCTGCTCGCCGCGCCTTTTTTTCGCCGCGCCCGCTTCTCGCCGCGCCCGCCATGCCTCGCTACTCGTCGCGCCCGCTGCCGCCGCGCCTCTCTGCCACCACGGCCGCTGCTCGTCGCGGCCTCCACGCCTCGCTGTCGCCGCGCCCGCTTCTCTCCACAGCCGCCGCGCCTCACGGCTGCCACCGCGGCTGCTGCTCGCCGCGGCCACCGTTACCACCGCGCCACGCCTCGCTACTGCCGCGCTCGCTGCTCGCCGCCGCGCCCGCTTCTTGCTCGTTGTCCGCCGCGCCTGCTGCTCACTGCCGCTGCTCGTCCCAACCCCGGCCAAGGCAGAGGTCGCCACCGGGGGGATCCTTGTGCCCTCGCGACGGTGGCCTGTGCACTGCACGCAAGTTGTTCGATGGAATGCCAAAGAGAGGCTTGTTAGGCTGACAAGCGGGCCCCATGTCCACCAAACGTTTTCATGTAAAGGTGTGAGAAATTGGTGCCACGTCAGCATGACTGGCGGGCCCTATTTGTCATAAACTCACTTAACTGAGCCCGATCCGCCGATCAGTGTTTTTTGCAAAAAGATTACCGTAGGCACGGTGTTTTCTGCAAAAAAAATGTATTGTAATGTTTTTCGCAAATCTAGCTTTCAAAGTGGTGGTTCTCGAAATTTCGGTACCTTACTTGTCCTTGAGCTGGTCAACTATATCCTCCGAAGTGAAGACTCCATTATTTATTCATCATCTTCAAAGTCTCCCACTGTAGCATCATAACATGGAAGATACCCCTAAGTAATATCGGAACGATTCAGTCTTCGGTCATGCAAACACTGGCCAGGGCTGCACTGCGTAGCTGGCTGGACACTTGCCGCTGCAGGGAAACTTAACGATCATAGTGTGTGTTTTTTTTTGTTGAGGAAATGCCATCATGGCGACTTTATTGCATAGGTAGAATAGTTACATCGTTTAATTTGCAAGGTTTTCTACCACGACATATGGGGGTTCATCGACCCAATTACAAGCAAGATTATTATCAAAAGCATATTTAGCTAAGCTATGTGCCACCTCGTTGGCTTTCCTCGGACAATGCAAGAACTGAACAGAACCGATCATCCCAGCCAAAATTGAACAGAACCAATCATTCCAGATTCTATCTTGTCCCGAGCATGCATTAGTCACTTATAGTGCATCAGACTCAATTTGAATTGAGTGTAGTCCCATGTCGTTCGTCAGTGCAAGACCATGTTTCACTGCTAGAGTTTCTGCTGCATGAGCATCAGGTACATGTGGTAGAAACGAGCATGAAGCAGCAAGGAAGGTGCATAGTGCGTGGATTCTCAAAGTGTCAATCATATACTCCCTCTGTATACTCTTATACTTACTGTATTAGTTTACGGAGGGAGTAGTGTGTTGGCCCAGACGGCGTTGCCGAATACTTTCTGGCGACACCCGACAACGGACGACAAACGATGACGAAGCAACAGTGGATGAACTTGGTTCCTGCCCCAAGTCGGCCTAGCCCGACGAGATACTTTACGTCGAGATGCGCTGTATGTAGCTAGCTTGATTTACTCTAGCCACGTCCAAGCTAGCTAGCTCGATATTGCTGATCGATTCTTGCGGTCGGCCAGAATACAACAACACACGCACACACACGAATCGGTAGACGAGATTGATGGCCGCAGGTACGTCTTGTACCTGTTGATTTCTTTATTGCTTTCAATCTCAACTCACGGTCCAAGTTTACAAGGGGTTTTACATGTATATATAGAACCTAGACTAGATTGCACCAAACTGAGTCGATGGCTATTACTAGTCCTATTCAGCTACGTACATGCAATCCTATTATGTGACTGTCACGTATCCTATCCGGACACCTGCGTACACACGTACGGGAGAAACACCACGTCGGGTTTAACTCCAACAATCACCCCCCTAAACACGACGTCGTCACGTCACCGCTCCGACGCCGATCCTTCTTCGCATCTCCAAGAACTTCTCTCGATCCAAAGCCTTGGTTAGGATGTCCGCCAGCTTATCATCAGTGCGATTGTAGTTGACCTCCATCTTTCCTTCTTCCACGCCGTCCTTCATGTAGTGATACATCATATCAATGTGGTTGCTCCTATCATGCCGCATTGAATTCTCGCGTAGAAAAATTGTAGACTCACTGTCAACATTGAGCACCACTTGTTTCTGATCTCGATCCATGAGATCATCATGCAGCCTTCCTAGCCACACAACTTGACACCCCGCAACGGTACCAGCAATATACTCTATTGCATCAACTGTGGGTGCTTTACTCTTCTTGCTCAGCTCAAGATGAGGTTTCATTGAAGCTTCAATTAGATTGCAATCTTTCATGCCACAGTTTTCAAGTATCTTCCTTGTGTATGCCTCCTGGCATAGTGTGATCTCCTCTGTCTTTTGATGTACCTTTATCCCTGGGTAATAGCTCAAAAGACCTAGATCATCCATCTTGAAAAGCTCTTTCATTTGTAGCTTGAATTCTGCAATCACCTCTTCATCCGCTCCAGTAATCAATAGGTCGTCGACGTAGATGCCAACTAATAGACGATCCCTTCCTTCACCTCTCTTGTACATCGCATGCTCTAGTGGGGCTTTCTCAAATCCAAGAGAAATCATCGTTCAACCAAGTTTGATGCTCCATGCCCGAGAGCCTTGGCGTAGCCCGTACAAGACTTTGTGTAACTTCAGTACCTTGTGTTCTTCTCCCTCTTTGATGAATTCCGGTGGTTGGCTCACATAAACGTCTCCTTCTAACTCTCCGTTCAGAAACGCGGATTGTACATCCATGTGATGAATATTCCATGATTCTTGAGTCGCAAGAGCTAGCAGTAATCTCACCGATTCCATCCTTGCAACAGGAACAAACACTTCTTCGAAATCCACACCTTCCTCTTGCACGTACTCTTTGGCTACTAGCCTCGCTTTGTGCTTCACGGACCCATCGGCATCTTTCTTGATCATAAATTCCCACATCAGATCCATGATTTTTTCATTGTTGGGAAGATCCACAAGCTTCCATGCATTATTGTCGTGGATCGACCTCAACTCTTCTATCATAGCATGACGCCAACACTCTTTCATATTTGCGTTCACAAATTGCGCCGGTTCCTTGGCGCTTGCTAGACACCGTCGCCCACTCCCGTTCATCATTACGGGGTCAATCGTCCGAAGAGTATTCCTCAAATATGGGTGTAACACCGGCTGTAGATGTTTGGGTGTAGGTGATGTCCTTTCCTCCACATGCTTTGTCGACGTCCCTGCTGGACTGTTCGGCAACACCACAGCTGTAGATGAGCTCTCGCCCACACACAGGCCACCAGGCGAAACCCCATGCAGGCCACCAGGCAATGGGCCTTGCCCATCACCACCGGCGTTTTGGCTTCTGTCCTGGTCCAGCTCCTCTTCTGACCCGTCACATAGGTCTGTGTCCACAATACTGCTAGATAGACTAGCTCCCAGGTTCGTTTCTCTCCCATCTGAAGACTCCACTTTTGGTCCATCTTTTCTTTCTGGACCGTGCCCACTTTCTAGCCCACATATTAGACTTTCACATAGTAGTGACTTTTCTCCTGGTAGACCTGTTGTACATGTCTTGTACGTGGTGTTCCTGCCTTGGGTTGCTGTTGTGCTACTACCATCGCCAGCAACTGGGCTGCCATGCGTGCTTGCTGAGAGTGACGCGGTGTGTGACACGATGCCTGCGCTCACCACGCTATCTGACATGGTGTACACGACGCTGCTCCTTGGCGTGTCTGCCGCCATGTGCGTGCAATGCTCTCCTGGTTCGAGCGTAGTTCGTCCTGCGCCTCGCCTCGCCTGGCAATCTTTTGAACTGCTCTTTCGGTCGCAGCTAACCTCTCTTGGACGCACCACACAGAGACTACCTCTCCATGGTCGTGCACATGCAGCGATTGCTGCATCCGCTCCAGCAAAATTAGCATTTATGCCCGTAACATCGACGTAAGCTTCGGAATCACCGCCCATGTCCGTAGCATTGACATGAGTTTCCGAACCATGATCTTGATAGTGAACTTTTTCTTCACGGAGCACGACAATTTCTTTAGCCGACGCTTGAAGAACCGGATCCACCTTGTCCACCAGTTCGCACATCAACATCATGTCACTTTCGTCACCTTGCTGGGCAATGAGCACCTTCTGCTTCGGTGCTTCCTTGCAGTCAGCCTTGAAGTGGCCGAGGAGGCCACAGTTATAACATCTCACTTTCCTGATGTCAAACTTTCTCCTCGGTGGTGGTGCAGCCTCATCGTCTGAGTCGACATCCGAGTCAGCGAAGTTCTTTCTCGCCGAACGCTGATTTCCCTTCTTCTTGCTGCTGCTCGTGGATCCGCCTTGCTTTTCCTTTGACAAAGCGACCCACTGCGCCCTTGTGAGCATCACAAGCTCGTCGTTCTTCCCGTCCCCAAGACTGTACCGCATCCACTCATCGTGAGCCTTGTACCCTCCGATAAGATCGTTCATGGAGAGAGTCGCGAGATCGACGCACTGCTCGATCGCCGTGACAATTTGCAGGTACCGGGGAGGGGCCGCACGCAAGAACCGCCGGACAACCGAGGCCTCCGTGAGGTTTTCTCCAAGCGCGCGGATCCGATTGACGAGAGTAGCCACCCGTGAAGCGAACGCATCCACGGACTCATCGTCGCCCATGACCAAAGTCTCGTAGTTCCTTAGGAGAGTTTGGAGATTGGCTTGCTTGACGCGGGTGTGTCCCTCGAACATGAGTTTCAGCGTATCCCACACCTCCTTCGCCGTTGCTTTGGCGATTAGGTGTTGGAGGACATCCATCGGCATCACCGAATAAATCGCCGATGCCGCCTGCCGATCCTTCCGGTGCTCGGCTCCCTCCTTCTTGAATGCGTCGCCTCCGGGATCCACCACGTCCCATAGCTCGTTGGCGCGGAGACCACACTCCATGAGGGCCTTCCAGACCCCGAAGTTCTCGCGATCAAACCGTGGATACAACAAACTCGCCGGAGCAGCAATTACTTTAGCCGCACCGGAGTACTCCGTCAGCTGCTTGGTCTTCTCGTCATCCGTCATGATCCTCCGTTACTAGAAGATCAACTTGGATCTGATACCAATTGTTGGCCCAGACGGCGTTGCCGAGTACTTTCCGGCGACACCCGACGACCGACGACGAACGATGACGAAGCAACAGTGGATGAACTTGGTTCCTGCCCCAAGTCGGCCTAGCCCGACAAGATACTTTACGTCGAGATGTGCTGTATGCAGCTAGCTTGATTTACTCTAGCCACGTCCAAGCTAGCTAGCTCGATATTGCTGATCGATTCTTGCGGCCGGCCAGAATACAACAACACACGAGCACACACGAATCGGTAGACGAGATTGATGGCCGCAGGTACGTCTCGTACCTGTTGATTTCTTTATTGCTTTCAATCTCAACTCACGGTCCAAGTTTACAAGGGGTCTTACATGTATATATAGAACCTAGAGCCATGATTAAGGAGTTGGCGTATCGCAACAATGTATCCCTAGTTTGTTTGCAAGAGACAAAGCTATCATTCATCGATAGAGCTATGGTGGCCCAATGCTGTGGCAATGATTTCTCGGAGTTTGCATACCTGCCCGCGGAGGGCTCCAGAGGGGGCGTACTTCTGGCTTGGAAAGGGAACCATTACTCCCTACCCGGTGTCACCATTCTCACGCAAGCCGTGGCTGTGACTGGGTGCAACACCAAGGGAGAGCAGTTTGGGATCATCGGTGTATATGGTCTGCAGGGCTGGGACGAGAAGATGCAGTTTCTTCATGAACTCAGGCAAACGATGCAGAACTCGATAACCGCTGGGGTTGCCCTAGCTTTGGTTGGAGACTTCAACCTCATCACGCGGGCCGCTGACAAGAACAACTCCTGGATCAACCGTCGATGCATCACAGCTTTTAGGAGTTTTATCAACGAGTTGCAACTGAAGGACCTATACCTACATGGTCGTAGGTACACATGGAGTAACGAGCAAGATTAGGCCACAATGGTGAAGCTAGACCGTATACTCATCAATGGAGATTTCGAGGAGTTGCTGCCCGACTGCATGTTGCATGCGCTATCCTCGGAGATCTCGGACCACTGCCCTTTGTTGCTCAACTGTGAGATTGCTTTTTGGCAGGTGCGATGTTTCAGATTCCAGAACCATTGGATCAAATTGGAGGGTTTCGAGGAGGTGGTCTGTGCCGCATGGAAGGGGGGCCTACGGCCGGTGACCCCGTGGGCCAGTTCGCCGGGAGGCTCAAGGCCACGGCCAAAGCACTCCAATGCTGGCAGGCCCAATTCTGCAACAACATCAAGCTCAAGGCGGCCATCACGATTGATATCATTGGGCAGCTCGACAGGGCTATGGATCGGAGGCCTCTTACGGCAAACGAGAGGCAGTTCAGGGCCAACTTGAAGATGCAGCGACTCGGATACGCCGCGCTGGACAGGGCTATCTGGCGGCAGAAATCGAGGGTCAGAGGGGTAAAGGAAGGAGATACAGGAGCGAACTTCTTCCGTGCCAAAGCTACGGCGCGGAGATGCAAAAACTTCATCCCCAAACTGCAGGTGGACGGGGTCACAGTCACTGATCAGGAAACCAAGGTGAAAACCTTCCACTCCTTCTTCGAGCCAATCTTTGGATCCAAGAAGCTAAGGCCAAGGAGGCTGAACTTACATGGGCTCAGATATGAACGGATTGATCTTGGTGACATGGATGCACCCATCATAGAAAAGGAAATCCTTGCCAACATAGCGGAACTGGACGACAATAGAGCACCCGGACCCGATGGACTCATGGACCTATTTTACAAATGTTGTTGGCCCATCATCAAGGCTGACCTAACTGCAGCCATCCGGGTTGTACAGGCCAACACGACGACCCATCTCCACCGCCTGGACCAAGCTACCATGATCCTACTTGCAAAGAGTGCCGACGCCGCCACCATGAAGGACTACAGGCCGATCAGTCTGGTATGTAGCTTCGCTAAACTGATCACCAAAATCTTGGCGACTAGGATACAAAGGAGGACGAACGATCTGTTGGGTCATGTCAGAACGCATTCATCAGAGGTAGGGCCATCCAAGACAACTTATGCTTTGTCAGCGACCTGTCCAAGGCCTTCCGGCAATCCAAAACGCCTGCCCTTATGCTGATCCTCGACATCCAACGTGCCTTTGACACGGTGTCTTGGGAGTTCCTGCTTGAGCTGCTGACCGCAAGGGGTTTTGGGAGAAAGTTCACCAACTGCCTGGCTGCGCTCCTCTGTACCTCCTCCACGAGAATTCTTGTCAATGGTGAGCTCTCCGAGAGGATTGATCTAATGAAGGGTCTCAGGCAGGGCGACCCCCTCTCCCCACTGCCGTTCGTCTTGGTGATGGACTGCCTGGCAGTACTAATTGACAAGGCAGTGAGCGTGGGGATTCTAGGCCCTATTGGAGACCAAATATTGCCGTTCCGGACATCTCTATACACAGACGACGCAATGCTGTTCATCAACCCTTGCCGGCGCGAGATTGTTGCCGTCAGCCAGATCCTAATGTTGTTCGGCGATGCCATGGGCCTGCACACGAATCTTGCAAAGTCATCCGTATCCCCCATCTGCTGCGCGGGGATGGACCTGCAGGAATTGCTTCAAGACTTGAACTGCCCGATCAAGCATTTCCCGTGCACCTACCTCGGCATGCCCCTTGCATATTCAAAGCTTAAGAAGAATGATCTCCAGCCAATATGTGACAAGCTCGTCAACAGAATGAAGGGCTGGAAGATGGCCTTACTCACCATGGACGGGAGGCTGGACCTGGTCAAAACGTGCTCTCGGCCATGCCGATCTTCCAGATGATCGCGTTGATCATGCCAACTTTGCTTGCAAAGCTGATTGACAAGGTGCGGCGTGGCTTTCTCTGGGAGGGCAACGAGGTGGCATCGGGCGGCAAATGTCTGGTCAGCTGGAGAACTGTCTGTAGGCCTAAGGAGCTCAGCGGGCTCGGCATCACCAATGTGCTGGCACATAGTGGGGCACTAATGATGCAATGGCTCTGGCAATCCTGGACCGACGGCAACAAGGCGTGGGCTGGACATGAACTTCCAATTAACCGCACTGTCATAGCCCTCTTCAACGCCTTGGTCGATTTCCAGCTCGGCAATGGTGAGCGCATTCTCTTCTGGAAGGAGCCATGGTTCAAAGGTGTCTCTCTCCAGCATGCCTTCCCGGTGCTGTTCGAGCATTGCACGAGGAAGAACCTAACGGTTGCCCAACCACTTGGGGATGGTAGGTGGGTGAGACATCTCAAGCAACACCTACCTCTACAGGCCACCAGAGAGTTCTTGGCACTTTGGGAAGGGATCAGCAACACTGCCCTCTCGACGGTGCACGGCCAGGTGCGGTGGAGATGGACTTCCGACGGGATCTACATGGCCCGATCGGCTTACCTCATCCAGTTCGAGGGATGCGCCAGGAGTGGCTTCGCTGACTTTGTCTGGAACACAGACGCGCCTGGCAAGTGCAAGTTGTTCGCGTGGTTGGCAATGCTTGGGCGATGCAATACTACCGACGTACTAGCTAAGAAGGGATGGCCCCATAATACAGCTTGCTCATTCTGTGCCGGACCAATGGAAGATGCCGTCCACCTGCTGGCTACCTGCCCTTTCACGCTGCAAATTTGGCAAGCCGTCCTTCGCCATTGCAGTCTACCACAGGAACTCGCCCCTGCCCTACCACAGAATCGCTATCACAATGGACTGAACACACAGCTTCTGTGCGTCCGGCGGTGCAAAAGAAGAAGTGGAGTGCCTTGGTACAATTAGTCTGGTGGTCAACTTGGAATGAACGTAACGCTAGAATCTTCCGGAACCAACAATCACCGGTCCGGACAGTGGTGGAGAGACTGATTGAGGAGGCAAGCGTTTGGCGAGCTGCAGGACGAGGCAACGCCAGCTCCTTGCTGAACAGACCCAGAGAACCTTACTAAGGGCCTGCACTAGATCATGACTAGTACTGGAGTAGGAACTGGCCAATGCTGCATGTTGGACCTGTATATCCATTGTAACAATTTTCCCTTAACCCCCCAAATATCAATGAAAAGCTGCTCTCAACATTTTCGTCAAAAAATCTACCCAGAGTCTTGCTTTCCCTTGGATGGAAGAAAATGTTTGATCGGGGTGGACAAGTGTTGGCTGCAAGTGGATGCACACTACCCATTACACCAGGTCGTTTTCGTATCAGAAAATATGAGACGTCCATGCAGATTATCAAATCTCATGTACCTAATCGACTTGTAGGAGCAGGGGATGAATATGCTTCTTAACATTCAAGTGAGATCCCTGTGGTGTTGTACTAGTAAATTGCATCAAGCGGCATGCAATTACCATTTACATGTTGAGCCACGTTGAGTGGCTCAACGTAATCCGTGGCTAGTTTCTGATGTGCCTTCATCAACTTAACATTGGTACTATGAAAAACAAGAAAATTGTGATATATTAATTTCACATGGATGGGGTGAAGAGGGAGCCGAACTGCCGATGCCCTTATAAATGGGCTTGATTTTGAGAGAACACATTAATTGTGGCTATGATGCCCGTTTGAATGATCAAATAATACTACACTTCCGAGATGACTATACAGCTGAAAGGTATATATATTAGTAAGATAATCGAAGAATACTGAGTACATGATTTTTATGGTACCTTGGTGCCCCATGAGAAGGATAGGTGTACTATAAGATAACGGATGAGCTGAATCACTCTGTATTGGCCAAGACAACACAAAACCGAAAAAAGCACACTTCACATGTTGCAATCAACTGACCTGTTTGTTTTCATAACATGGACTGGGCAACAGATTTCTGAAAATTTAAATGTGCGCCCGCCCAACTGGATTTGCCTCGTTGAGATGGCAGAAAGCACACCGACTGAACTGACGTGGGAGAAAAACTTCATGAAGATGATAGCCTACGTTGCACGGATACTTGGATATGTATCGGATACGCGATACGGGGATACGCCCGATACGCCAATTTTCTGAAAACATGAATACGGTGATACGTTTTTATATAGATATTACGTATATTAATTATTAAAATATTGAAAACAAAATATAGCTTCTAGGTCAAAGCATGCCTTAATAGGATTATTCCCTTTGTTTTCTTGCACTTGGTCCACTTTCATTAATTAGCAGTGGGATTTTCCCGGGTTTGTTGTTCCAATTAGTGCATCGACTCTTTTTTGCTCACCTTTCAATTGAACAAGAACATTGACAGTCATATTTTGACATGAACTCACACCCATGTTGGGTATCTTCAAAAGATGTGCCTTTACTATTGAGGGGATTTCGCGTCGAACGAGGGGTTTCAGGTATCCAAAAAGTATCGCAGAAGTATCCTAGGATTATCAAACATTATTTTCTTTTTTTAAAATCAGAAAATCGAGGGATACTTACGGGATACGTATCGGGCTGTATCGGGGCAGTATCCGGCTGGATACACACGCTTTTTGAAGTATCCGCATAATGTAGATGATAGCTCATAGAGAATATTTTCTTTCTGTTTCCTTTGAAGATACACGTAAATATTTCTGAAAGAAAAATAACTTGCTCTTTTTTTAGTTGCAAAACAACTTGTTCAATGAGAAGGTACATTTCACAGTAATTTTATTACTGAAACAGTGTACCTAATTCAGATAGAAGTGTTTGTCCAGTTGCACAGTACTACTGCAGAGTTGCCGCATCTTTCTACTAACAAAATAGTTCACGCTCTCAGACCTTATGATATCTTCAAGCATGCAACCATTATGATAAGCATTGTTCATGGGACACGGCTAGCTTCATCGGTTCAACATTGTTAGTCATGCAGGACGTAAGATGAGCATTCCATAAGGATAGATGGTGTGAAAGTTCGTTTCCACCATTATAAAAGGAACATTGCTTTATCGGGAGACCTGATTCAGGGAGGATAATTGGTCCCGACTATGTGATGAGATGAGTATACAGTTGAAAGGCACAGCTTAATTCAGATGAGGCATTAGAAGAATACTGAAGAAATGGGTCTAGAGCATGTAGGTATGGAAGAGCTTTACATAGATCTTCAAGGCCGCTTGCATCCAATGGCCACACGTCGCATACGTACCATTGGATATACTTCCTTGCCTGACTAAGAAGAAAGTTCCAGCTCGCATTCAATGACAACATTATTTGCACTATTAATTTAGACCCCGACAGTGCTAAGTTATTTCAGCAAGTGGATCCAGTTTGCCAATTGAAATCCAGTTGAATAGGTAACTGCACTAGAGATAAGCGGTTCTTCAATATATCATCTTTTGCTGTGTCTTTTACCCTGGGTAAAGTATGTATAATTTATTTTGTTTTTTGTTTTTTAGAAAAGGAGGATGACCCCCGGTCTCTGCATCTGAACGATGCATACGACAACTTTATTAATTATTCTCACAAGACCTTACAAAGTCATACAACAGTAGGACTAAAGCCACCGTCTAAGCAACAAACTGTCGCTACACCTATCCAGTTGATGAAGGGGCACAGATAGCCTGGGCCTAATACCAAACAGACATCGCAGCCAAGCCTAATATCTAAAACCTGAGACCCCAACCTAGCCACTTGCCGGGTCTGGGGCACATACTGGTCCGGCGTGCTCTCAGAGGCCGCCGCCGCCAACTGCCACTGCTCCATCTTCAGAACTGTACTGATGCATCAACCTTGCTCGGTCCAGCTATCGTCGACGCCACCACGACGCCCAACGGCACCTCTTCCCTGCGAGCAAACAGCCGTACACGTCGCGGTCGTCACTGATACACCTCAGCGCCATGCTGCCACGTACCACCAGCCGACGCAGCTTGAAGCCCTTGAAGGATCTGTTGTGCGTAGCACCTGCCGACCAGGCATGACCAAGCGTAGCACCTGTCGGTCAGGCATGACTTGACATCTCCACCGAAGCTCCATGCAAGACGAAGCCGCTCCACCTCCTGCCTCTGACTTCCAGCGCTGCTCCACAAAACGACGCTCCCAAGAGAGAAACGACACCGCGGTGCCGCCATCGTCCGGTCTGAAACACCAGATCCTAGGGTTTCCCCCGGAGCAATACGAGTGGGTCGACGGTAGTCACATGACGATGCCTTCATCAAGGTAACGACGTGGAACGCCGCCATCGCCCGCCGTCGGCTCGGTTTTCACCGGCAACTACGTCTCCCCGACTCGCAGCTGGTGCCAGATGACGGATCCCGAGATCTAAACACCCAGCCTCAGGCCGACCACCTCTGACGGAAGAGATGACCACCACTGTCGGCTGCACTGGTCAGAACGGATCTGAACCGAGGTGTCGCCGACGAGACCGCCAGGCCCTCCACGCCGCCGTCGCCCGATCTGAAGGCAGCATGCACGCTGCGCAGCCAAGCCGGCCGCCGTTGACGCAGCCGCCGCCGCCGCCCGAAGGGGCATCCGCACCATCCGCCACGCCGCAGATCTCAGATCGGTCGCGCCACCACATGCCTTGGGGTTCTCCCCACCCCGGAGACGTGCGAGAGAGGAGATCCCCCGCCACCGCCGTCGGCTCCTGGGCTTAGCCCGGCGGCGTCTTCCAGCGGCGGCGGAGGAAGGGGAGGAGGAAGTTTGCGGCGGCGGCGGCTAGGTTTCTAGCCGCCTGAGTCGCCCCAGGGGGAGGACGACGCGGGCGCCTGTATGGACAAATGCTGATTCCTGGTGTGTTTGGCCCTTCATATGATTTATTATGTAATGGATGCAAATGGTCTCGATTATTTTTCAAACGGTATAGGTAAATATTATTGCCACTAGAATTTGCTGAATTGAAGTCATTGAGAAGATTAGGCTACAAGCATAGCATGGTGAATGATATCAAAGTCGAAGAATAATGTTGTAAACTAAGAACTATTCGGGTTGGCCACATTTGTATCCCACGGAGGCCGGCATACTAATGTATCAAGGTCAACGGAAAGACACCAAATCTAATAAACTAGAAAGGATTTCCTAAACCCCGCAAAAAAAGGATTCCCTAAAAAATTGAAACATAATTTTTTCTTGAGATGGCAGTTCTCTGTAGATCTTACCGAGTCAAACATTCGTCTAATAAAGTGACTGGGATGGCTTGCAATTTTTGCTTCCATCGATTGGGAAAGAATATTCCCATTGTAATATTTATTAAATACGTAACTCCTAATTAAACATAAATTTGTTTCGATCAAAATGAATAATTTGTCCATGAAGCAAATCCAAACGCGCACTAACAAACAAGCCGGGAGCAGATGATGCTAATCGCCTGAATCTACTACTACTCCCCCTTTAACTTTTTATAAGATATTTTTAGAGTCTATAACAGTATTAAATTACAGAGGGAATACAGTACTCAAACATTTAATCAGGATGATCGGTTAGCTCTCATCTTTTAGAATAACTTAGTAAAAAAAAGTCAAAGTATATGTGGCTCCCTATTCTCTTTTCTCATTTATAGTTTTTACTCTCTTGTGGATACCCACCCACAGAAATTTCGGAGTAAATTGCACGAAACCACCACTTTAAAGGCTAGATTTACGAAAAACACTACAATACATTTTTTTTGCAGAAAACACCATGTCTACGGTAATCTTTTTGCAAAAAACACTGATCGGCGGATCGGGCTCAGTTAAGTGAGTTTATGACAAATAGAGCCCGCCAGTCAGGCTGACGTGGCACCGCCTAAGTAACCGCGTCATTGGCTAACGTTATCATCATGTGTGCCCATGTGGGATCCACCTGTCACTGAAAGAAAAAAGAAAAAAATCTGGGCTCGTCAACCTCCCGCCACTGGACCTATTCGTTCAGATCTGCTGCTGCTCACTACCTGTTGCGCCTCGCTACCGTTGCAGCCGCCGCGCCCGCTGCTCGCCTCGGCCGTCGCGCCTCTCTGCCACCGCGCCCGCTGCTCGCCGCGCCTTTTTTCCGCCGTGGCAGCCATGCCTCGCTGCTCGTCGCGCCCGCTGCCGCCGCGCCTCTCTGCCACCACGGCTGCTACTCGCCGCGGCCTCCACGCCTCGCTGCTGCCGTGCCCGCTGCTCTCCGCAGCCGTCGCGCCTCGCGGCTGCCACCGCGGCCACCATTACCACCGCGCCACGCCTCGCTACTGCCGCGCTCGCTGCTCGTCGCCGCGCCCGCTGCTTGCTCGTTGTTCGCCGCGCCTGCTGCTCACTGCCGCTACTCGTCCCAACCCCGGCCAGGCAGAGGTCGCCACCGGTGGGATCCTTGCGCCCTCGCGACGCGACGGTGGCCTGTGCACTGCACGCAATTTGTTCGATGGAATCCCAAAGAGAGGCTTGTTAGGCTGACAAGCGGGCCCCATGTCTAGCAAACGTTTTCATGTAAATGTGTGAGAAATTGGTGCCACGTCAGCATGACTGGCGGGCCCTATTTGTCATAAACTCACTTAACTGAGCCCGATCCGCCGATCAGTGTTTTTGTGCAAAAAGATTACCGTAAACACGGTGTTTTCTGCACACAAAAAAATGTATTGTAGTGTTTTTCGCAAATCTAGCCTTCAAAGTGGTGGTTCTCAAAATTTCGGTACCTTACTAGTCCTTGAGCTGGTCAACTATATCCTCCGAAGTGAAGACTCCATTATTTATTCATCATCTTCAAAGTCTCTCATTGTAGCATCATAAAATGGAAGATACCCCTAAGTAATATCGGAACGATTCAGTCTTCGGTCATGCGAACACTAGCCAGGGCTGCACTGTGTAGCTGGCTGGACACTTGCCGCTGCAGAGAAACTTAACGATCATAGTGCTTTTTTTTTGTTGAGGAAATGCCATCATGGCGACTTTATTGCATAGGTAGAATAGTTACATCGTTTAATTTGCAAGGTTTTCTACCACGACATATGGGGGTTCATCAACCCAATTACAAGCAAGATTATTATCAAAAGCATATTTAGCTAAGCTATGTGCCACCTCGTTGGCTTCCCTCGGACAAATGCAAGAATTGAACAGAACCAATCATCCCAGCCAAAATTGAACAGAACCAATCATTCCAGATTCTATCTTGTCCCGAGCATGCATTAGTCACTTATAGTGCATCAGACTCAATTGAATTGAGTGTAGTCCCATGTCGTTCGTCAGTGCAAGACCATGTTTCACTGCTAGAGTTTCTGCTGCATGAGCATCAGGTACATGTGGTAGAAACGAGCATGAAGCAGCAAGGAAGGTGCATAGTGCGTGGATTCTCAAAGTGTCAATCATCTACTCCCTCTGTATACTCTTATACGTACTGTATTAGTTATCGGAGGGAGTAGTACTGTTCTTTTCTACTGCGATGGATCGACTATGTCAAAAAAAATTACTGCGATGGATCGACTGGACGTGGTTAATTGTTGTCAGTAATGTGGCCCCGACTGAAACACAAGTAATTGACTCCTAGTCGATCTTGGTAGTTTCACCCGTCCTGCCAAAACCTAGCGTACTCCGCCTCCCAAGTCAAAATCGAGGAGAAGAAGTATGGCGGCGCACATGATCGCGTCAGCTGCGTGGTCCAAGCTCCCGCGTGATCTTCTCCGCTCGGCCGCGTCCGCTTCACCTCAGTCTGCCGCTCGTGGCGCGTTGTTAGAGCATCTCCAACAGCCGCGTCAAAAGACGCGCGTGCGAGACAAATTGGCATTTTAGCGTGCGCGGGAAGTTTTCGCGTGCTCCGGTGGTGGCGGGAAACTAGCGCGCGCGGGAAAAGGCGGCAACTCACGCGCTATATTTGGCGCGCCACATCTAGCGCGCTTTTAAATTGCAGCGCCCTCTGCCGCTCTCTCCATCTCTCCATCGCCCTCTGCCGCGCTCTGCCGCCAACACGCAACCACCGCGCCACCATGCCGCCTTGCCGCCGGGGAGGTACGGGCTACCGCGGCGTCCGCGTGCGTCTGTCCGGCACCTACTCCACCGAGATTCAGTCGGGCGGCGCCATGCGGCTCCGTCTCGGAATCTTCGACACCACCCAGGAAGGAAGGAGTTAATCAGTATTAAGTCATCACAACTATCATTTTCCACATGATCAACTCCGGTTAGATGGGATGGAAGGAGAAGAATCTCCTTCCTAAGAAGGGCACCGGCATTGGGATGAAGTTTAGCAAATGGAAATTGGGTTTCATCAAACACAACATCACCAGAAATGTGCACACAACTGGTGGACACGTCAAGACACTTGACACCTTTATGTTGTGCACTATAACCGAGAAAGACACATTGTTGAGATCGAAACATAAGTTTACGAGAGTTGTAGGGACGAAGGTTTGGCCAACAGACTCAACCGAAAACACGTGTGTAGTATAATCGGGTGTGATATGGAGAAGACGTTCAGTGGGGGTTTCATTGGCGATAGTACGACTAGGCCACATATTGATAAGGTGAACAACGGTGAGAAAGGCTTCGTCCCAAAATTTTAAGGGCATAGAGGCTGAAGCTAGGAGAGCAAGACCTACTTCAACGATGTGGCAATGCTTCCGTTCGGCAAAACCATTTTGTTGGTGAGCGTGTGGGCAAGACACATGGTGATAAATACCTATCTTTTGAAAAAAAGAATTTAGCTTCTCATACTCGCCACCCCAGTCGGATTGCATGGCAATGATTTTGCTATCAAACTTTTGTTCAACAAGAGCTTGAAAATTATGAAACACTTGGAAAACATCGGATCATTTCTTAAGGAGATAGATCCCAAACATCAATGAAGCTCACATAGCAAGTGAGTGCTGGACCCCAAACATCAGAAAAAATAAGTTGCAATGGCTTGGTAGACACACTAGTAGAAACAGGATAAGGCAATTGATGACTTTTTGCTCTTTGGCATGAATCACAAATAGTTTCTAAATTTCTCTCACCAACAACTGCGAGTTCATTTTTACTAAGAATTTGATGAACAGTGGCAAACGAGGGATGGCCTAAATGACTATGCCACCTTTCAGCAGAAAGCTTGATGGCACCATACACTTGTTTATTGAACTGACAATATTGAGGAAGCAACGCATAGAGTCCTTGCACACATGTACCCCTATGGAGAACTCTCTTCGTGACCTGATCCTTGCTCAAAAAGAAAATGGGTGAAACTCAAGGAAGACATTATTATCAAGAACAATACGATGGACGGAAAGAAGAGTTTTGGAAGCATTGGGTACATGCAAGATATCTTTCAGAACTAGATTTTTATGTGGTGTTCCGATAACAGATTGACCAATATGACTAATCTTCATACCTGCGCCGTTTGCTACGGTGTAAACTTCATCGTGGCCGCGGTACTTCTCTTGCATCGTCACCTTCTCAAGTTCTCCAGTAATATGGTTGGTTGCACCTGTGTCCATGTACCAATTGGTATCGACACCATACGATGCATTAGCTACATCAACAACTTTTTTCTTCTGGGATGTGTCATCGGCATAATGCCAATCGCAATCTTTGGTAAGATGGTTAGTGATAACCCACAAGTATAGGGGATCGCAACAGTTTTCGAGGGTAGAGTATTCAACCCAAATTTATTGATTCGACACAAGGGGAGCCAAAGAATATTCTCAAGTATTAGCAGCTGAGTTGTCAATTCAACCACACCTGGAAACTTAGGATCTGCAGCAAAGTATTTAGTAGCGAAGTAATATGATAGTAGTGGTAACGGTAGCAAAAGGTAACAGTAGTAAAAATAGTGTTTTTAGTATTTTGTAGTGATGATAGCAATAGCAACAGAAAAGTAAATAAGCGACGAACAATATATGGAAAGCTCGTATCGGTGATGGAGAATTATACAGGATGCGGTTCATCATGTAACAGTCATAACCTAGGGTGACACAGAACTAGCTACAATTCATCAATATAATGTAGGCATGCATTCCGAATATAGTCATACGTGCTTATGGAAAAGAACTTGCATGACATCTTTTGTCCTACCCTCCCATGGCAGCGGGGTCCTAATGGAAACTAAGGGATATTAAGGCCTCCTTCTAATAGAGTACCGGACCAAAGCATTAACACATAGTGAATACATGAACTCCTCAAATAACGGTCATCACCGGTAAGTATCCCGATTATTATCACTTCGGGGTTAACGGATCATAACACATAATAGGTGACTATAGACTTGCAAGATAGGATCAAGAACTCTCATATATTGATGAAAATATAATAGGTTCAGATCTGAAATCATGGCACTCGGGCCCTAGTGACAAGCATTAAGCATAGCAAAGTCATAGCAACATCAATCTCAGAACATAGTGGATACTAGGGATCAAACCCTAACAAAACTAACTCGATTACATGATAGATCTCATCCAATCCATCACCGTCCAGCAAGCCTACGATGGAATTACCCACGAACGGCGGTGAGCATCATGAAATTGGTGATGGAGGATGGTTGATGATGACGATGGCGACAGATTCCCCTGTCCGGAGCCCCGAACGGACTCCAGATCAGCCCTCCCGAGAGGTTTTAGGGCTTGGCGGCGGCTCCATATCGTAAAACGCGATGAATTCTTCTCTCTGATTTTTTTCTCTCCGAAACCAAATATATAGAGTTCGAGTTGAGGTCCGAGGAGCTCCAAGGGGCCCACGAGGTAGGGGCGCGCCCTAGGGGGGCAGGCGCGCCCCCACCCTCATGGACAGGTGGTGGGCCCCCTGGTCTTCATCTTTTGCAAGGATTTTTTATTATTTCCGAATAGATGTTCCGTGAAGTTTCAGGTCATTCCGAGAACTTTTGTTTCTGCACATAAATAACACCATAGCAATTCTGCTGAAAACAGCGTCAGTCCGGGTTAGTTCCATTCAAATCAAGCAAGTTAGAGTCCAAAACAAGGGTAAAAGTGTTTGGAAAAGTAGATACGACAGAGACGTATCAGTTAGCTTTTTACAAATTTGACAACTACCTTCATACCCTTCATACCCCTGGAAATTTTTACGCCCTCTCTTGTTGGTGAAGGGAGGGTGCGGAGGATGGTAGCCGCCACCATCGTTTCCCTGATGATGGTAGCCACCGCCACCACCACCACCGTAGTGGCCGCCGCTGCCACCACCACCGTAGTGACCGCCACCGCCACCATTGTTGATGGTGTAGTCACCGCCGCCGCCACCAGTGCGAGATCCACCGCCGCCACCACCCTTTTGCTGACCGCGGGAGCCCTTGTTGGATCCCTGGCGGCCGTGAGAAGCAAGGTTGGCGGAGGACTTGAAGTTGTCGACGCCTGTCCCATGGAACATCTCGACCCGCTGGTCGAAATTGGCTGAGATGATGGGCTGATACTCCATGTCAAGCCCCACGAGGATGAACGACACCAGCTTGTCCTCTCTGATCGGTTTGCCTACCGCCGCAAGTTCATCGGAGAGAGCACACATGTTCCTGAAAGAGGTCGCCACCGGCTGGTTGCCCTTCTGGGCGTTGGTGAGGGAGGCACGAATGTTGTTGACGCGGGACAGCGAGACGGCGGAGAAAATGTTGCTCAGAGCCGTCCAGATCGCATGTGATGTTTCCATCGATGCTACTTGAACCAACACCTCCTTGGAGAGGTTTCAAAGAAGATATGCGACGATCTGTTGATCTTGGACTAACTAGGGGGCATATGAGGGTTGGTGATCACCTGATCCTTGTCGTCCTTGTCCTTGGTGGTGATGAGCTTGGGAGGTTCAGCTGTGGTTTGGTCGATGTAGCCGTACAGGCCAGCGCCATTATCTGGGGTCGCGCCTGGGCTCGCCAGAGGACGTAGTTCGTCCGGCTGAGCGGCTCGGAGACGTTGTAGTTGAGGCCGGAGGAGACCAGAGCAATGGAGGTGGATATGGCAGCAAGGTGGGTTTTGGGAGATTCTTTCCAACATATTGTGCTTGCCAAAGGATAAAATGTAAAAAGGAAGGGTGAAGATCACCTTGACTCTTTTGCAGTATAGGAGATAAAAGTAAAAGATAGGCCCTTCGCAGAGGGAAGCAGAGGTTGTCATGCGCTTTTATGGTTGGATGCACAAAATCCTAATGCGAAAGAACGTCACTTTATATTGCCACTTGTGATATGGACCTTTATTATGCAGTCTGTCGCTTTTATTACTTCCATATCACACGATTGTATAAAGCTTATTTCTTCCACACCAATCAATCATACATATTTAGAGAGAAATTTTATTGCTTGCACCGATGACAACTTACTTGGCGGATCTTACTCAATCCATAGGTAGGTATGGTGGACTCTCATGGCAAAACTGGTTTAAGGGTATTTGGAAGCACAAGTAGTATCTCTACTTGGTGCAATGAATTTGGCTAGCATGAGGGAGAAAGGCAAGCTCAACATGTTGGCGGATCCAAGACAATATAATTTATCTCAGATGTAAGAAAACATAACCCATTACGTTGTCTTCCTTGTCCAATGTCAACTCTTTAGCATGTCATATTTTAATGAGTGCTCACAATCATAAAAGATGTCCAAGATAGTATATTTATATGTGAAGACCTCTCTTTCTTTATTACTTCCTATTAATTGCAACGATGACCAAAACTATGTTTGTCAACCCTCAATATCTTTTATTCATCATACTCTTTCTGTGTGAGCTCATTACTCTCCATAAGACTCATATGATCTCTTTGTTTCTTTTTATTTCTTTCTCTTTTAGGATCATGGCAAAATAATCAAGCCCTTGATTCAACACTAATCTTTATTATATAGCTCACGGACTCGATTACATAGAAGGATAATAAAGCCAAACTCACAACTAGATCATACTAAGAACTTTCATTCTACTAGATCAAGATATTACCAAAAGGATCGAACTAAGAAAAACGGTAAAGATAAAAGTGATGGTGATACGATACCGGGGCACTCCCCCAAGCTTGGCAGTTGCCAAGTGGAGTGCCCATACCAGATACTCAATTCTTCTTTGTTGGTGGAGACGGTGGTGATTTTGTTGATGGCGTAGACTTGTCTTCCTTCTTCCAAGGCATAGGCTCACCATCATAGAAGGATGACCGAGTCTCCGGGATCCTCAAATCTGTAGCCAAACTCATCCTTTTGAAACTATACTCATACTCACGGTTTTGGTTCTGCAGGTCATAGATCTGAGCTTGAAGGTGCTCGATTTTCTCCTGAAGCTTGAAGATGGTCTCCCCGATGTTGTCGGCATCCAGCTTGTGTTTGTTGGTGAACTCTGCGATCATCATGTAGTTGGAGTTGAGTCCACGCTCCACCATCCCTTGACACTTGAAAACTTGTTGCTCCATTGCTTCGAGCCTCGTCTCCATGCTTCCGTTCCCCTTCGGTCCCTCAGCATCACGGATGTGCAGCAACCCATCACGCATCTCAATGGTTTGAGGGTGTCGCTGCACCTCCGCGAGGTAAGGGTTGATGACCTTCTTGAAGAACTTGTCCCTGGGAGCACTTGGAGATGTCATGATAATCTAAATCTGTCAGAAAACAGCTCAAAACAAAGACAGGAGATTTTTGCATGATTCGGGAGTCAAAACCCCCGGGAGCTTATATAATGAATTTTTACCGACCAAAATACGTATCCTGTAAGAAAACGGAGTCCGGGGAGCACACGAGGTGCCCACGAGGTAGGGGGCGCGCCCAAGGGGTTGGGAGGCGCCATCCACCCTCGTGGAGCCCTCGTGTCCTTTCCGGACTGCTGCTTATTTTTCTATTTTTCTAAATATTCCAAAACGGATAAATATTGCCTTAAAAACTGTTTTGGAGTCAGTTTACTTACCATACCACATACCTATTCCTTTTCGCAGTCTGAAACGTTCTGGAAAGTGTCCTTTATGTATTCCTCCGGGGTTACGGTTTCAATAACATTGGTTTCAACATTTATGCGATTACCTGAGATATAGTGTTTGATTCTTTGACCGTTCACCACCTTCGGATTTGTGCCTTCAAAGTTGTCGATTTTTATGGCACCAGAACGGTAGACCTCCTCGATGACGTAAGGACCCTCCCATTTAGAGAGAAGTTTTCCTGCAAAAAATTTTAAACGAGAGTTGTATAGCAATACATAATCACCTACGTTAAACTCACGCTTTTGTATTCTTTTATCATGCCACCTTTTAACTTTTTCTTTAAACAACTTGCATTTTCGTAGGCTTGGGTTCTCCATTCATCAAGTGAGCTAATATCAAATAACCTCTTCTCACCGGCAAGTTTAAAATCATAATTAAGTTCTTTAATAGCCCAATAAGCCTTGTGTTCTAGTTCAAGAGGTAAGTGATATGCTTTTCCATAGACCATTTTATACGGAGACATACCCATAGGATTTTTATATGCAGTTCTATAGGACCATAATGCATCATCAAGTTTCTTGGACCAATTCTTTCTGGACCTATTAACAGTCTTTTGCAAAATTAATTTGAGTTCTCTATTACTCAATTCTACTTGACCACTAGACTGAGGGTGATAAGGAGATGCAATTCTATGATTAACATCATATTTAGCAAGCATTTTACGGAAAGCACCATGAATAAAATGTGAACCACCATCAGTCATTAAATATCTAGGGACTCCAAACCTTGGAAAGATAACTTCTTTAAGCATTTTAATAGAAGTGTTATGATCAGCACTACTAGTTGGAATAGCTTCTACCCACTTAGTAACGTAATCAATAGCAACTAAAATATGTGTATAACCATTAGAGGAAGGAAAAGGTCCCATATAATCAAAGCCCCAAACATCAAATGGTTCAATAACAAGTGAATAATTCATAGGCATTTCTTGACGTCTACTAATATTACCAATTCTTTGACATTCATCACAAGATAATACAAACTTACGGGGATCCTTGAAGAGAGTAGGCCAATAAAAACCAGATTGCAGTACCTTATGTGCAGTTCTATCTCCAGCATGGTGTCCTCCATAAGCTTCGGAGTGACACTTGCGTAGGATCTGTTCCTGTTCATGCTCAGGTACACAACGTCTAATAACACCATCTACTCCTTCTTTATAAAGATGTGGGTCATCCCAAAAGTAATGCCTCAAATCATAGAAGAACTTTTTCTTTTGCTGGTATGTGAAACTAGGTGGTATAAACTTAGCAACAATGTAATTGGCATAATCAGTATACCATGGAGCAGTATGAGAAGCATTTATGACATTTAGTTGCTCATCAAGAAAGCTAACATCAATAGGTAGTGGGTCATCAAGCACATTTTCTAACCTAGACAAGTTGTCTGCAATGGGGTTCTCAGCTCCTTTTCTATCAACAATATGCAAATCAAATTCTTGTAGCAAGAGAACCCATCTAATAAGTCTAGGTTTAACATCTTTCTTTTCCATAAGATATTTAATAGCAGCATGATCAGTGTGAATAGTTACTTTAGAATCAACAATATAAGGGCTAAACTTATCATAGGCAAATACAACTGCTAAGAATTCTTTTTCAGTAGTAGCATAATTTCTTTGAGAATTGTCTAGAGTTTTACTAGCATATTGAATAACATTTAGTTTCTTATCAACTCTTTGTCCTAGAACAACACCTATAGCATAATCACTAGCATCACACATAATTTCAAAGGGTAAATTCCAATCAGGTGGCTAAACAATAGGTGCAGAGATCAATGCTTTCTTTAGTATTTCAAATGCTTCTACACAATCATCATCAAAGACAAATGGTATATCTTTTTGTAATAAATTAGTCGGAGGCCGAGAGATTTTTGAGAAGTCCTTAATGAACCTCCTATAAAAACCGGCATGACCAAGGAAACTTCTTATACCTTTGATGTCCTTGGGACATGGCATCTTTTCAATAGCATCAACCTTGGCTTTATCAACTTAAATACCTCTTTCAGAAACTTTATGCCCCAAGACAATACCTTCATTAACCATAAAGTGGCACTTTTCCCAATTCAAGACAAGATTAGTTTCTTCACATCTCTGCAAAACTCGATCAAGGTTGCTCAAGCAATCATCAAAAGAAGATCCATAGACGGAAAAGTCGTCCATGAAAACCTCACAAATCTTTTCACAAAAGTCAGAGAATATAGCCATCATGTATCTTTGAAAGGTAGCAGGTGCATTACATAAACCAAAAGGCATACTCTATAAGCAAAAGTACCAAAAGGGCATGTAAAAGTAGTCTTTGATTGATCTTTGGCTGACACAGGTATTTGAGAGAAACCAGAATAACCATAAAATGTGTATGTTTAGACAATCTTTCTAGCATTTGATTGATAAAAGGTAAGGGGTAATGATCTTTTTTAGTAGCCTTATTTAATTTGCAGAAATCAATTACCATCATATAACCTGTAATAATTCTTTGAGGAATCAATTCATATTTATCATTAGGAACAACAGTAATACCTCCCTTCTTAGGGACACAATGGACAGGGCTTACCCACTGACTATCAGCAACGGGATAAATTATACCTGCCTCAAGGAGCTTTAGTATCTCCTTTCTCACCACTTCTTTCATTTTAGGGTTCAGACGGCGTTGATGATCATAAACTGGTTTAGCATCTTCTTCTAAATTAATTTTATGTTGACATAGAGTGGGACTAATGCCCTTAAGATCATCAAGAGTATACCCAATAGCAACACGGTGCTTCTTCAGAGTTTTTAATAATCTTCTTCTTCATGTTCTGAAAGGTTAGCACTAATAATATCAGGGTATATCTTTTTCTCATCAAGATAAGCATATTTAAGAGTATCAGGTAACGGTTTAAGCTCAAACATGGGATCACCCTTGGGTGGAGGAGGATCCCCTAGGATGTCAACAGGTTAATTTTTTTCAGCAAAGGTTCCTGCTTAAAGAATACTTCATCTAATTCCCTTCTTTCATTCATAAACATATCATTTTCATGGTCTAGCAAATATTGTTCTAAAGGATCACTAGGAGGTACGGCAATAGAAGCAAGACTAATAATTTCATCCTTACTAGGTAATTCTTCTTCACGGTGTTGTCTACTAAATTTAGAAAAATTAAATTCATGAGTCATATCATCTAACCGACAGTAGCAACATCCCTTTTGCAATCTATGGTAGCAATAACAATATTAAGAAGGGTCTACCAAATATAATGGGACAAAAACTATCTTGTGGGGAACCAAGAACAAGAAAATCGGCAGGATATTTAGTTTTCCCACACAAGACTTCAACATCTCTAACAATTCCCATTGGTGAAATAGTATCTCTATTAGCAAGTTTAATTGTGACATCAATATCTTCTAACTCAACAGGTGCAATGTCATGCATAATTTCTTTCGATAAGTCAATAGGTATTGCACTAGCACTAGCACCCATATCACACAAGCCATGATAACAATGATCTCCTATTTTAACAGAAATAACAGGCATGCCTACCACAGGTCTAGGTTTATCTGTATCACGGGGTTTAGCAATTCTAGCAATTTCATTACAGAAATAAATAACATGCCCATCTATATTATCAGACAAGAGATCTTTAACAATAGCAATATTAGTTTCAACTTTAACTTTCTCAGGAGGTGTGTATGTTTTAATATTGCTTTTACAAACCACAGTTGAAGCTTTAGCATGATCCTTTATCCTAACAGGGAAAGGCGGTTTCTCAACATAAGAAGTAGGAACAATAGGATCATTATAAGTAATAGTCTTTTCTTCAACTTTAATAGGTGCATCTACTTTTACTTCTATGGGAGGATGGTATTTAAACCACTTCGCCTTGGGGAGATCAACAAAGGCAGCAAAAGATTCACATAAAGAAGCTACTATCTCAGAGTCAAGTCCATATTTAGTGCTAAATTTACGAAAAATATCGGTATCCATAAAAGATTTAACACAATCAAAACTAGGTGTCATACCTGACTCCTTACCATTGTCGAGGTCCCAATCTTTGGAGTTGCGTTTAATTATTCCCAATATATCCCATTTGAATTCAATAGTCTTCATCATAAAAGAGCCAGCACAAGAAGTATCAAGCATGGTGCGATTGTTACCAGAAAGCCGATCATAAAAAATTTTGAATAATCATTTCTCTTGAGAGCTCATGATTGGGGCATGAATATAACATTAATTTAAGCCTCCCCAAGCTTGAGCGATGCTTTCTCCTTCGCGAGGCCAAAAATTATATATATAATTGCGATCACGACGAACAAGATGCATAGGATAAAACTTTTGATGAAATTCCAATTTCAATCGTTTGTAGTTTCAGGACTCCATATCATCACATAGCCTATACCATGTCGATGCATCACCCCTCAAAGATAAGGGGAATACCTTCTTCTTAACAACATCTCCGGGTACACCTGCAAGCTTAAATAATCCACAAACTTCATCCACATATATTAGATGCTCATCAGGATGTTTTGTTCCATCTCCTAAAAAAGGGTTAGCTAGCAGTTTTTCTACCATATCCAAAGGAATTTCAAAGCAAGCATTTTCATTTTCAGTAGGTTCAGTAGGTTGACAAGCAACTCTTTGCTCTACTAGTCGGGGTGAAGATACCCCGAACAAGCCCCTCAGAGAATTACTTTCCATAGTAACTAGTGACAGTAAATTTCAGCACACTATATAAATTTTTCCTTACTAAATTCCACCTACCAAAGGCGCTTCACTCCCCGGCAACGGCGCCAGAAAAGAGTCTTGATGACCCACAAGTATAGGGGATCTATCGTAGTCCTTTCGATAAGTAAGAGTGTTGAACCCAATGAGGGGCAGAAGGAAATGATAAGCGGTTTCCAGCAAGGTATTCTCTGCAAGTACTGAAATAAGTGGTAATAGATAGTTTTGTGATAAGATAATTTGTAACGAGCAACAAGTAACAAAAGTAAATAAGATGCAGCAAGGTGGCCCAATCCTTTTGTAGCAAAGGACAAGCCTGGACAAACTCGTATATGATGTAAAGCGTTCCCGAGGACACATGGGAATATCGTCAAGCTAGTTTTCATCATGTTCATATGATTGGCGTTCTGTACTTTGATAATTTGGTATGTGGGTGGACCGGTGCTTGGTTGCTGCCCTTACTTGGACAAGCATCCCACTTATGATTAACCTCTATTGCAAGCATCCGCAAATACAACAAAAGTATTAAGGTAAACATAACCATAGCATGAAACATATGGATCCAAATCAGCCCCTTACGAAGCAACGCATAAACTAGGGTTTAAGCTTCTGTCACTCTAGCAACCCATCATCTACTTATTACTTCCCAATGCCTTCCTCTAGGCCCAATCAATGGTGAAGTGTCATGTAGTCGACGTTCACATAACACCACTAGAGGAGAGACAACATACATCTTATCAAAATATCGAACGAATACCAAATTCACATGACTACTAGTAGCAAGACTTCTCCCATGTCCTCAGGAACAAAAGTAACTACTCACAAAGCATAAACATGTTCATAATCAGAGGGCTATTAATGTGCATATAGGATCTGAACATATGATCTTCCACCAATTAAACCAACTAGCATCAACTACAAGGAGTAATTAACACTACTAGCAACCTACAAGCACCAATCCCGGACTTGGAGACAAGAATTGGATACAAGAGATGAACTAGGGTTTTGAGATGAGATGGTGCTGATGAAGATGTTGATGGAGATTGCCCTCTCCCGATGAGAGGAGCGTTGGTGATGACGATGGCGATGATTTCCCCCTCCGGAAGGGAAGTTTCCTCGGCAGAACAGCCCCGCCAGAACCCTAGATTGGTTCCGCCAAGGTTCCGCCTCGTGGCGGTGAAGTTTCGTTCGAGAAGATGGCTCATGATTTTTTTCCCATTGAAAGAGTCCATATAGCAGAAGATGGTCACCGGAGGGCCACCAGGGGGCCCATGAGGTAGGGGCGCGCCCAGGGGGTAGGGCGCGCCCCCCACCCTCGTGGGCAGGGTGTGGCCCCCCTGGTGAAGTTCTTGCGCTCAATGTTTTTTATATATTTGGAAAACATCATCCGTGAAGTTTCAGGACTTTTGGAGCTGTGCAGAATAGGTCTCTAATATTTGCTCCTTTTCCAGCCAGAATCCCAACTACCGGCATTCTCCCTCTTTATGTAAGCCTTGTAAAATAAGAGAGAATAGGCATACGTATTGTGACATAATGTGTAATAACAGCCCATAATGCAATAAATATTGATATAAAAGCATGATGCAAAATGGACGTATCAGAGATCGATGGAGATGAGCTAGATGTGGTGGAAGGGACCTGCTCTATATACCATGAAAGTTATGATGAAGCGTCTCAGCCCCCAACAGGGAGCCCGCATGGAATTATATGAGAAAAAGGGTTTCCCCCCGCTTTATGTTATAAAGCAAACCTCCGATACATCCAGCACGCTGGGGCCGCAACACAGATAAGCCCAAAAGAAAACAAAATAAAATGAAAGAGAAATGAATGCCGACACCGGTAGATCAACGATGAAAGGAAGACCGGCAACCGCTGCACCCTCCGACGAAGTCCCACCGCGCTCCCAGCATCTCGAAGCGCCTCGCACCAAGCAACACCTTCAAGAAGGAATGCGACGACGCCGCCGTTGTTGCCCGAACAAGTTCTAGGGTTTCCCCTGGTACGCGAGGGATGGTGGGGAAGGGATATATCCGACGCCCCTCGGGAATGTCCAATGGTGCCCGCAAGCATCATCGCGTCGGTGCCGGACAAGCCGACAAGGATTTCTCCCGATCCACAACCACCACCATCACCCGAGGCACTTTGAGATGCACCACCACAACAGCCGCCCACCAGCCTATTCCACCACGGTTACCGGACACCCCCGCCGCCTCACTGGAGCTGCCAACATGAGGCCTAGCTCGGGCAAAGAGACCCCGGCCACGGGAGCGAGCACAACTCGGACGGGGGGAGGGGACAACCTCCACCGCTGCAGCGGAGCCGACCGAACGCGGCGACGAGGACTTGCCGGGCCTGAACGGCCCGGCCGGGTCCACTTGGACCCGGACAATCCTGTCGCCACGCTGCAACTCGCCGACCGACCAAGTCCGCACCACCCGAGACCGCCGCCGCCATGCCATCACCAGGAAATGACGCTGCGGAACACCGATCCACCAGCCCACCCAAACCCGATGGGGCCCAAATGGGCCCAGATCTGGGCTGGGCGGCCGCCGCCAGCCACCAGCGCCACCGCGCCGCCCCACGGCCAACGGTCGCACCGCCGCGTCGAGCACCACCGTGGCACGCGGCATCACCGCCGACGGGCCACACCGACGCCGTCCGAGGAGCACCGTCGCCAGCCCCCACCGGCCGGGCATGGGGGCCGCACGCGGGGAAGGGCAGGCCCGCCGCCACCAGCACCACGCGGCCGAGGCCCAGCGGCGCTCGCTGGCGGCGGCGGGAGGGAAGAGATGTGAGGAGAGAGCCTGAAGGGGAGCGGCGGAAGGGCCCCGGCCGCCTCGCCCGGGAGGCGGCGCATGGGGTACGGGGAAGGGGGGTGGGGAGTGGGAGAGGCGCGCGGTGACGGCGGGCTCCGGCCACGGCCGCGGCTCCGCGCGGGGGAGCCGCCGCCAGCGGCGCAGGAACCCTAGGCGGAGGAGGGAGCTCGGGGTCGGGAACTTGTTGGACACTTCGCACCCCACACTGTCGCATGGAATTATATTGATCTGGTGAGAAGACCTCACGTGGAGTACAAGCCAATCGGTTGGAGATGCAACCGAACATGACGCATGACGCAAGTAACCTTTGACGCCTACAATATCTCATGTTTAACACTGTACACTTTGAGAATTGGAGCGAGGTAGGTGTAGCTGATCATGCTCATTTCGAGAAATTTTGAAATTTCAGTTTCTTCCTCTACTATAGATAGGCTGACTCCAATTATCGTGAACCACTTTGCGCAATGACGGCGTGTCTTGCTTTTGCCGGATCGAATCACTCGCAAATTTTATTTTCAATGCATCTTCCTTTTTTTCTAAAATTTTCAAAAATGTGCATCTAGGACTGAGACACACATATAAAGCCGTTACAGTACGCCACGCAGCCTACTATCTCCTGTATCAACTTACTTCGAGTTTAATCAAAAATTTCAAAAATTCAAACTTTTTCGCTGGTTCTCAGACAATTTCTCAAGCTTCTTCCTGCACTCATATTCATGTAGATAACTCAAAGACAGAAATTGATTTTTTGTTGAATTATTTCCTGGTGATTGATACACGTAATATTTCTGGAAGCCAAACCAACTTGGTTTCTATGAGAAGGATACACTTTGACAGTAAGTTTCACTACCCGAATGCAGTACCTAATTTAGATAGAAATGTTTGTCAAGATGCACAGTACTAATGCAGAGTTGTGTTAGTGTACTGCCGTTTTACTAACAAAACATTTCAGGCTTCAAACCTTGTTATATCTTCAAGCATGCAACTGTTATGATAATTAGCTCATCTCAAGTTTGGCATGTTCATGGGACACTAAGCTTCACCGGTTCAACATTGTTGTCATGTAGTACATGTGATGAGAGCATTCCATAAGGATGGATGGTGCGAAAGTTCGTTTCCACCATTATAAAAGGAACCATGCTTTACCGGGAGACCTGATTCAGGGAGGGATAATTGGTCCCCGACTATGTGATGAGATGAGTATACAGTTGAAAGGCACAGCTTAATTCAGATGAGGCATTAGAAGAATACTGAAGAAATGGGTCTAGAGCATGTAGGTATGGAAGAGCTTTACATAGATCTTCAAGGCCGCTTGCATCCAATGGCCACACGTCGCATACGTACCATTGGATATACTTCCTTGCCTGACTAGGAAGAAAGTTCCAGCTCGCATTCAATTACAACATTATTTGCACTATTAATTTAGACCCCGACAGTGCTAAGTTATTTCAGCAAGTGGATCCAGTTTGCCAATTGAACTCCAGTTGAATAGGTAACTGCACTAGAGATAGTCGGTTCTTCAATATATCATCTTTTGCTGTGTCTTTTACCCTGGGTAAAGTATGTATGATTTATTATGTAATGGATGCAAATGGTCTCGGTTATTTTTCAAACGGTATAGGTAAATATTATTGCCACTAGAATTGGCTGAATCGAAGTCATTAAGAAGATTAGGCTACAAGCATGGCATGGTGAATGATATCAGAGTCGAAGAATAATTTTGTAAACTAAGAACTATTCGGGTTGGCCACATTTGTATCCCACGGGGGCCGGCATACCAACGTATCAAGGTCAAGGAAAAGACACCAAATCTAATAAACTAGAAAGGATTCCCTAAACCCCGCAAAAAAAGGATTCCCTAAAAAAATGAAACATAATTTTTTCTTGAGATGGCAGTTCTCTGTAGATCTTACCGAGTCGAACATTCGTCCAATAAAGTGACTGGGATGGCTTGCATTTTTTGCTTCCATCGACTGGGAAAGAATATTCCCATTGTAATATTTATTAAATACATAGCTCCCAATTAAACATAAATTTGTTTCCATCAAAATGAATAATTTGTCCATGAAGCAAACCCAAACGCGCACTAACAAACAAGCCGGGAGCAGATGATGCTAATCGCCTGAATCTACTACTACTACTACCTCTGTAACTTTTTATAAGATATTTTTAGAGTCTATAACAGTATTAAATTACAAAGGAAGTTACAGTACTCAAACATTTAATCAGGATGATCAGTTAGCTCTTATCTTTTAGAATAACTTAGTAAAAAAAGTCAAAGTATATGTGGCTCCCTATTCTCTTTTCTCTTTTATAGTTTTTACTCTCTTGTGGATACCCACCCACAGAAATTTTGGAGTAAATTGCACGAAACCATCACTTTAAAGGCTAGGTTTGCGAAAAACACTACAATATTTTTTTTTACAGAAAACATCATGTCTACGGTAATCTTTTTGCAAAAAACACTGATCGACGGATCGGGCTCAGTTAAGTGAGTTTATGACAAATAGAGCCCGCCAGTCAGGCTGACGTGGCACCGCCTAAGTAACCGCATCGTTGGCTAACGTTATCTTCATGTGTGCCCATGTGGGGTCCACCTGTCATTGAAAGAAAAAAGAAATAAATCTGGGCTCGTCAACCTCCCACCACTGGACCTATTCGTTCAGATCCGCTGCTGCTCACTACCTGTTGCGCCTCGCTGCCGTCGCGGCCGTCGCGCCCGCTGCTCGTCCCTGCCGTCGCCCCTCTCTGCCACCGCGCCCGCTGCTCGCCGCGCCTTTTTTTCGCCGCGCCCGCTTCTCGCCGCGGCCGCCATGCCTCGCTACTCGTCGCGCCCGCTGCCGCCGCGCCTCTCTGCCACCACGGCCGCTGCTCGCCGCGGCCTCCACGCCTCGCTGTCGCCGCGCCCGCTTCTCTCCGCAGCCGCCGCGCCTCACGGCTGCCACCGCGGCTGCTGCTCGCCGCGGCCACCGTTACCACCGCGCCACGCCTCGCTACTGCCGCGCTCGCTGCTCGCCGCCCGCGCCCGCTTCTTGCTCGTTGTTCGCCGCGCCTGCTGCTCACTGCCGCTGCTCGTCCCAACCCGGCCAAGGCAGAGGTCGCCACCGGCGGGATCCTTGTGCCCTCGCGACGGTGGCCTGTGCACTGCACGCAAGTTGTTCGATGGAATGCCAAAGAGAGGCTTGTTAGGCTGACAAGAGGGCCCCATGTCCACCAAACGTTTTCATGTAAAGGTGTGAGAAATTGGTGCCACGTCAGCATGACTGGCGGGCCCTATTTGTCATAAACTCACTTAACTGAGCCCGATCCGCCGATCAGTGTTTTTTGCAAAAAGATTACCGTAGGCACGGTGTTTTCTGCAAAAAAAATGTATTGTAATGTTTTTCGCAAATCTAGCTTTCAAAGTGGTGGTTCTCGAAATTCCGGTACCTTACTTGTCCTTGAGCTGATCAACTATATCCTCCGAAGTGAAGACTCCATTATTTATTCATCATCTTCAAAGTCTCCCATTGTAGCATCATAACATGGAAGATACCCCTAAGTAATATCGGAACGATTCAGTCTTCGGTCATGCAAACACTGGCCAGGGCTGCACTGCGTAGCTGGCTGGACACTTGCCGCTGCAGGGAAACTTAACGATCATAGTGCTTTTTTTTGTTGAGGAAATGCCATCATGGCGACTTTATTGCATAGGTAGAATAGTTACATCGTTTAATTTGCAAGGTTTTCTACCACGACATATGGGGGTTCATCGACCCAATTACAAGCAATATTATTATCAAAAGCATATTTAGCTAAGCTATGTGCCACCTCGTTGGCTTTCCTCGGACAATGCAAGAACTGAACAGAACCGATCATCCCAGCCAAAATTGAACAGAACCAATCATTCCAGATTCTATCTTGTCCCGAGCATGCATTAGTCACTTATAGTGCATCAGACTCAATTTGAATTGAGTGTAGTCCCATGTCGTTCGTCAGTGCAAGACCATGTTTCACTGCTAGAGTTTCTGCTGCATGAGCATCAGGTACATGTGGTAGAAACGAGCATGAAGCAGCAAGGAAGGTGCATAGTGCGTGGATTCTCAAAGTGTCAATCATATACTCCCTCTGTATACTCTTATACTTACTGTATTAGTTTACGGAGGGAGTAGTGTGTTGGCCCAGACGGCGTTGCCGAATACTTTCTGGCGACACCCGACAACGGACGACAAACGATGACGAAGCAACAGTGGATGAACTTGGTTCCTGCCCCAAGTCGGCCTAGCCCGACGAGATACTTTACGTCGAGATGCGCTGTATGTAGCTAGCTTGATTTACTCTAGCCACGTCCAAGCTAGCTAGCTCGATATTGCTGATCGATTCTTGCGGTCGGCCAGAATACAACAACACACGCACACACACGAATCGGTAGACGAGATTGATGGCCGCAGGTACGTCTTGTACCTGTTGATTTCTTTATTGCTTTCAATCTCAACTCACGGTCCAAGTTTACAAGGGGTTTTACATGTATATATAGAACCTAGACTAGATTGCACCAAACTGAGTCGATGGCTATTACTAGTCCTATTCAGCTACGTACATGCAATCCTATTATGTGACTGTCACGTATCCTATCCGGACACCTGCGTACACACGTACGGGAGAAACACCACGTCGGGTTTAACTCCAACAATCACCCCCCTAAACACGACGTCGTCACGTCACCGCTCCGACGCCGATCCTTCTTCGCATCTCCAAGAACTTCTCTTGATCCAAAGCCTTGGTTAGGATGTCCGCCAGCTTATCATCAGTGCGATTGTAGTTGACCTCCATCTTTCCTTCTTCCACGCCGTCCTTCATGTAGTGATACATCATATCAATGTGGTTGCTCCTATCATGCCGCATTGAATTCTCGCGTAGAAAAATTGTAGACTCACTGTCAACATTGAGCACCACTTGTTTCTGATCTCGATCCATGAGATCATCATGCAGCCTTCCTAGCCACACAACTTGACACCCCGCAACGGTACCAGCAATATACTCTATTGCATCAACTGTGGGTGCTTTACTCTTCTTGCTCAGCTCAAGATGAGGTTTCATTGAAGCTTCAATTAGATTGCAATCTTTCATGCCACAGTTTTCAAGTATCTTCCTTGTGTATGCCTCCTGGCATAGTGTGATCTCCTCTGTCTTTTGATGTACCTTTATCCCTGGGTAATAGCTCAAAAGACCTAGATCATCCATCTTGAAAAGCTCTTTCATTTGTAGCTTGAATTCTGCAATCACCTCTTCATCCGCTCCAGTAATCAATAGGTCGTCGACGTAGATGCCAACTAATAGACGATCCCTTCCTTCACCTCTCTTGTACATCGCATGCTCTAGTGGGGCTTTCTCAAATCCAAGAGAAATCATCGTTCAACCAAGTTTGATGCTCCATGCCCGAGAGCCTTGGCGTAGCCCGTACAAGACTTTGTGTAACTTCAGTACCTTGTGTTCTTCTCCCTCTTTGATGAATTCCGGTGGTTGGCTCACATAAACATCTCCTTCTAACTCTCCGTTCAGAAACGCGGATTGTACATCCATGTGATGAATATTCCATGATTCTTGAGTCGCAAGAGCTAGCAGTAATCTCACCGATTCCATCCTTGCAACAGGAACAAACACTTCTTCGAAATCCACACCTTCCTCTTGCACGTACTCTTTGGCTACTAGCCTCGCTTTGTGCTTCACGGACCCATCGGCATCTTTCTTGATCATAAATTCCCACATCAGATCCATGATTTTTTCATTGTTGGGAAGATCCACAAGCTTCCATGCATTATTGTCGTGGATCGACCTCAACTCTTCTATCATAGCATGACGCCAACACTCTTTCATATTTGCGTTCACAAATTGCGCCGGTTCCTTGGCGCTTGCTAGACACCGTCGCCCACTCCCGTTCATCATTACGGGGTCAATCGTCCGAAGAGTATTCCTCAAATATGGGTGTAACACCGGCTGTAGATGTTTGGGTGTAGGTGATGTCCTTTCCTCCACATGCTTTGTCGACGTCCCTGCTGGACTGTTCGGCAACACCACAGCTGTAGATGAGCTCTCGCCCACACACAGGCCACCAGGCGAAACCCCATGCAGGCCACCAGGCAATGGGCCTTGCCCATCACCACCGGCGTTTTGGCTTCTGTCCTGGTCCAGCTCCTCTTCTGACCCGTCACATAGGTCTGTGTCCACAATACTGCTAGATAGACTAGCTCCCAGGTTCGTTTCTCTCCCATCTGAAGACTCCACTTTTGGTCCATCTTTTCTTTCTGGACCGTGCCCACTTTCTAGCCCACATATTAGACTTTCACATAGTAGTGACTTTTCTCCTGGTAGACCTGTTGTACATGTCTTGTACGTGGTGTTCCTGCCTTGGGTTGCTGTTGTGCTACTACCATCGCCAGCAACTGGGCTGCCATGCGTGCTTGCTGAGAGTGACGCGGTGTGTGACACGATGCCTGCGCTCACCACGCTATCTGACATGGTGTACACGACGCTGCTCCTTGGCGTGTCTGCCGCCATGTGCGTGCAATGCTCTCCTGGTTCGAGCGTAGTTCGTCCTGCGCCTCGCCTCGCCTGGCAATCTTTTGACCTGCTCTTTCGGTCGCAGCTAACCTCTCTTGGACGCACCACACAGAGACTACCTCTTCATGGTCGTGCACATGCAGCGATTGCTGCATCCGCTCCAGCAAAATTAGCATTTATGCCCGTAACATCGACGTAAGCTTCGGAATCACCGCCCATGTCCGTAGCATCGACATGAGTTTCCGAACCATGATCTTGATAGTGAACTTTTTCTTCACGGAGCACGACAATTTCTTTAGCCGACGCTTGAAGAACCGGATCCACCTTGTCCACCAGTTCGCACATCAACATCATGTCACTTTCACCACCTTGCTGGGCAATCAGCACCTTCTGCTTCGGTGCTTCCTTGCAGTCAGCCTTGAAGTGGCCGAGGAGGCCACAGTTATAGCATCTCACTTTTCTGATGTCAAACTTTCTCCTCGGTGGTGGTGCAGCCTCATCGTCTGAGTCGACATCCGAGTCAGCGAAGTTCTTTCTCGCCGAATGCTGATTTCCCTTCTTCTTGCTGCTGCTCGTGGATCCGCCTTGCTTTTCCTTTGACAAAGCGACCCACTGCGCCCTTGTGAGCATCACAAGCTCGTCGTTCTTCCCGTCCCCAAGACTGTACCGCATCCACTCATCGTGAGCCTTGTACCCTCCGATAAGATCGTCGATGGAGAGAGTCGCGAGATCGACGCACTGCTCGATCGCCGTGACAATTTGCAGGTACCGGGGAGGGGCCGCACGCAAGAACCGCCGGACAACCGAGGCCTCCGTGAGGTTTTCTCCAAGCGCGCGGATCCGATTGACGAGAGTAGCCACCCGTGAAGCGACCGCATCCACGGACTCATCGTCGCCCATGACCAAAGTCTCGTAGTTCCTTAGGAGAGTTTGGAGATTGGCTTGCTTGACGCGGGTGTGTCCCTCGAACATGAGTTTCAGCGTATCCCACACCTCCTTCGCCGTTGCTTTGGCGATTAGGTGTTGGAGGACATCCATCGGCATCACCGAATAAATCGCCGATGCCGCCTGCCGATCCTTCCGGTGCTCGGCTCCCTCCTTCTTGAATGCGTCGCCTCCGGGATCCACCGCGTCCCATAGCTCGTTGGCGCGGAGACCACACTCCATGAGGGCCTTCCAGACCCCGAAGTTCTCGCGATCAAACCATAGATACAACAAACTCGCCGGAGCAGCAATTACTTTAGCCGCACCGGAGTACTCCGCCAGCTGCTTGGTCTTCTCGTCATCCGTCATGACCCTCCGTTACTAGAAGATCAACTTGGCTCTGATACCAATTGTTGGCCCAGACGGCGTTGCCGAGTACTTTCCGGCGACACCCGACGACCGACGACGAACGATGACGAAGCTACAGTGGATGAACTTGGTTCCTGCCCCAAGTCGGCCTAGCCCGACAAGATACTTTACGTCGAGATGTGCTGTATGTAGCTAGCTTGATTTACTCTAGCCACGTCCAAGCTAGCTAGCTCGATATTGCTGATCGATTCTTGCGGCCGGCCAGAATACAACAACACACGAGCACACACGAATCGGTAGACGAGATTGATGGCCGCAGGTATGTCTCGTACCTGTTGATTTCTTTATTGCTTTCAATCTCAACTCACGGTCCAAGTTTACAAGGGGTCTTACATGTATATATAGAACCTAGAGCCATGATTAAGGAGTTGGCGTATCGCAACAATGTATCCCTAGTTTGTTTGCAAGAGACAAAGCTATCATTCATCGATAGAGCTATGGTGGCCCAATGCTGTGGCAATGATTTCTCGGAGTTTGCATACCTGCCCGCGGAGGGCTCCAGAGGGGGCGTACTTCTGGCTTGGAAAGGGAACCATTACTCCCTACCCGGTGTCACCATTCTCACGCAAGCCGTGGCTGTGACTGGGTGCAACACCAAGGGAGAGCAGTTTGGGATCATCGGTGTATATGGTCTGCAGGGCTGGGACGAGAAGATGCAGTTTCTTCATGAACTCAGGCAAACGATGCAGAACTCGATAACCGCTGGGGTTGCCCTTAGCTTTGGTTGGAGACTTCAACCTCATCACGCGGGCCGCTGACAAGAACAACTCCTGGATCAACCGTCGATGCATCACAGCTTTTAGGAGTTTTATCAACGAGTTGCAACTGAAGGACCTATACCTACATGGTCGTAGGTACACATGGAGTAACGAGCAAGATTAGGCCACAATGGTGAAGCTAGACCGTATACTCATCAATGGAGATTTCGAGGAGTTGCTGCCCGACTGCATGTTGCATGCGCTATCCTCGGAGATCTCGGACCACTGCCCTTTGTTGCTCAACTGTGAGATTGCTTTTTGGCAGGTGCGATGTTTCAGATTCCAGAACCATTGGATCAAATTGGAGGGTTTCGAGGAGGTGGTCTGTGCCGCATGGAAGGGGGGCCTACGGCCGGTGACCCCGTGGGCCAGTTGCCGGGAGGCTCAAGGCCACGGCCAAAGCACTCCAATGCTGGCAGGCCCAATTCTGCAACAACATCAAGCTCAAGGCGGCCATCACGATTGATATCATTGGGCAGCTCGACAGGGCTATGGATCGGAGGCCTCTTACGGCAAACGAGAGGCAGTTCAGGGCCAACTTGAAGATGCAGCGACTCGGATACGCCGCGCTGGACAGGGCTATCTGGCGGCAGAAATCGAGGGTCAGAGGGGTAAAGGAAGGAGATACAGGAGCGAACTTCTTCCGTGCCAAAGCTACGGCGCGGAGATGCAAAAACTTCATCCCCAAACTGCAGGTGGACGGGGTCACAGTCACTGATCAGGAAACCAAGGTGAAAACCTTCCACTCCTTCTTCGAGCCAATCTTTGGATCCAAGAAGCTAAGGCCAAGGAGGCTGAACTTACATGGGCTCAGATATGAACAGATTGATCTTGGTGACATGGATGCACCCATCACAGAAAAGGAAATCCTTGCCAACATAGCGGAACTGGACGACAATAGAGCACCCGGACCCGATGGACTCATGGACCTATTTACAAATGTTGTTGGCCCATCATCAAGGCTGACCTAACTGCAGCCATCCGGGTTGTACAGGCCAACACGACGACCCATCTCCACCGCCTGGACCAAGCTACCATGATCCTACTTGCAAAGAGTGCCGACGCCGCCACCATGAAGGACGACAGGCCGATCAGTCTGGTATGTAGCTTCGCTAAACTGATCACCAAAATCTTGGCGACTAGGCTACAAAGGAGGATGAACGATATGTTGGGTCATGTCAGAATGCATTCATCAGAGGTAGGGCCATCCAAGACAACTTATGCTTTGTCAGCGACCTGTCCAAGGCCTTCCGGCAATCCAAAACGCCTGCCCTTATGCTGATCCTCGACATCCAACGTGCCTTCGACACGGTGTCTTGGGAGTTCCTGCTTGAGCTGCTGACCGCAAGGGGTTTTGGGAGAAAGTTCACCAACTGCCTGGCTGCGCTCCTCTGTACCTCCTCCACGAGAATTCTTGTCAATGGTGAGCTCTCCGAGAGGATTGATCTAATGAAGGGTCTCAGGCAGGGCGACCCCCTCTCCCCACTGCCGTTCGTCTTGGTGATGGACTGCCTGGCAGTACTAATTGACAAGGCGGTGAGCATGGGGATTCTAGGCCCTATTGGAGACCAAATATTGCCGTTCCGGACATCTCTATACACAGACGATGCAATGCTATTCATCAACCCTTGCCGGTGCGAGATTGTTGCCGTCAGCCAGATTCTAATGCTGTTCGGCGATGCCATGGGCCTGCACACGAATCTTGCAAAGTCACCCGTATCCCCCATCTGTTGCGCGGGGATGGACCTGCAGGAATTGCTTCAAGACTTGAACTGCCCGATCAAGCATTTCCTGTGCACCTACCTCGGCATGCCCTTGCAGATTCAAAGCTTAAGAAGAATGATCTCCAACCAATATGTGACAAGCTCGTCAACAGAATGAAGGGCTGGAAATGGCCTTACTCACCATGGACGGGAGGCTGGACCTGGTCAAAACGGTGCTCTCGGCCATGCCGATCTTCCAGATGATCGCGTTGATCATGCCAACTTTGCTTGCAAAGCTGATTGACAAGGTGCGGCGTGGCTTTCTCTAGGAGGGCAACGAGGTGGCATCGGGCGGCAAATGTCTGGTCAGCTGGAGAACTGTCTGTAGGCCTAAGGAGCTCAGCGGGCTCGGCATCACCAATGTGCTGGCACATAGTGGGGCACTAATGATGCGATGGCTCTGGCAATCCTGGACCGACGGCAACAAGGCGTGGGCTGGACATGAACTTCCAATTAACCGCACTGTTATAGCCCTCTTCAACGCCTTGGTCGATTTCCAGCTCGGCAATGGTGAGCGCATTCTCTTCTGGAAGGAGCCATGGTTCAAAGGTGTCTCTCTCCAGCATGCCTTCCCGGTGCTGTTTGAGCATTGCACGAGGAAGAACCTAACGGTTGCCCAACCACTTGGGGATGGCAGGTGGGTGAGACATCTCAAGCAACACCTACCTCTACAGGCCACCAGAGAGTTCTTGGCACTTTGGGAAGGGATCAGCAACACTGCCCTCTCGACGGTGCACGGCCAGGTGCGGTGGAGATGGACTTCCGACGGGATCTACATGGCCCGATCGGCTTACCTCATCCAGTTCGAGGGATGCGCCAGGAGTGGCTTCGCTGACTTTGTCTGGAACACAGACGCGCCTGGCAAGTGCAAGTTGTTCGCGTGGTTGGCAATGCTTGGGCGATGCAATACTACCGACGTACTAGCTAAGAAGGGATGGCCCCATAATACAGCTTGCTCATTCTGTGCCGGACCAATGGAAGATGCCGTCCACCTGCTGGCTACCTGCCCTTTCACGCTGCAAATTTGGCAAGCCGTCCTTCGCCATTGCAGTCTACCACAGGAACTCGCCCCTGCCCTACCACAGAATCGCTATCACAATGGACTGAACACACAGCTTCTGTGCGTCCGGCGGTGCAAAAGAAGAAGTGGAGTGCCTTGGTACAATTAGTCTGGTGGTCAACTTGGAATGAACGTAACGCTAGAATCTTCCGGAACCAACAATCACCGGTCCGGACAGTGGTGGAGAGACTGATTGAGGAGGCAAGCGTTTGGCGAGCTGCAGGACGAGGCAACGCCAGCTCCTTGCTGAACAGACCCAGAGAACCTTACTAAGGGCCTGCACTAGATCATGACTAGTACTGGAGTAGGAACTGGCCAATGCTGCATGTTGGACCTGTATATCCATTGTAACAATTTTCCCTTAACCCCCCAAATATCAATGAAAAGCTGCTCTCAACATTTTCGTCAAAAAATCTACCCAGAGTCTTGCTTTCCCTTGGATGGAAGAAAATGTTTGATCGGGGTGGACAAGTGTTGGCTGCAAGTGGATGCACACTACCCATTACACCAGGTCGTTTTCGTATCAGAAAATATGAGACGTCCATGCAGATTATCAAATCTCATGTACCTAATCGACTTGTAGGAGCAGGGGATGAATATGCTTCTTAACATTCAAGTGAGATCCCTGTGGTGTTGTACTAGTAAATTGCATCAAGCGGCATGCAATTACCATTTACATGTTGAGCCACGTTGAGTGGCTCAACGTAATCCGTGGCTAGTTTCTGATGTGCCTTCATCAACTTAACATTGGTACTATGAAAAACAAGAAAATTGTGATATATTAATTTCACATGGATGGGGTGAAGAGGGAGCCGAACTGCCGATGCCCTTATAAATGGGCTTGATTTTGAGAGAACACATTAATTGTGGCTATGATGCCCGTTTGAATGATCAAATAATACTACACTTCCAAGATGACTATACAGCTGAAAGGTATATATATTAGTAAGATAATCGAAGAATACTGAGTACATGATTTTTATGGTACCTTGGTGCCCCATGAGAAGGATAGGTGTACTATAAGATAACGGATGAGCTGAATCACTCTGTATTGGCCAAGACAACACAAAACCGAAAAAAGCACACTTCACATGTTGCAATCAACTGACCTGTTTGTTTTCATAACATGGACTGGGCAACAGATTTCTGAAAATTTAAATGTGCGCCCGCCCAACTGGATTTGCCTCGTTGAGATGGCAGAAAGCACACCGACTGAACTGACGTGGGAGAAAAACTTCATGAAGATGATAGCCTACGTTGCACGGATACTTGGATATGTATCGGATACGCGATACGGGGATACGCCCGATACGCCAATTTTCTGAAAACATGAATACGGTGATACGTTTTTATATAGATATTACGTATATTAATTATTAAAATATTGAAAACAAAATATAGCTTCTAGGTCAAAGCATGCCTTAATAGGATTATTCCCTTTGTTTTCTTGCACTTGGTCCACTTTCATTAATTAGCAGTGGGATTTTCCCGGGTTTGTTGTTCCAATTAGTGCATCGACTCTTTTTTGCTCACCTTTCAATTGAACAAGAACATTGACAGTCATATTTTGACATTAACTCACACCCATGTTGGGTATCTTCAAAAGATGTGCCTTTACTATTGAGGGGATTCCGCGTCGAACGAGGGGTTTCAGGTATCCAAAAAGTATCGCAGAAGTATCCTAGGATTATCAAACATTATTTTCTTTTTTTAAAATCAGAAAATCGAGGGATACTTACGGGATACGTATCGGGCTGTATCGGGGCAGTATCCGGCTGGATACACACGCTTTTTGAAGTATCCGCATAATGTAGATGATAGCTCATAGAGAATATTTTCTTTCTGTTTCCTTTGAAGATACACGTAAATATTTCTGAAAGAAAAATAACTTGCTCTTTTTTTAGTTGCAAAACAACTTGTTCAATGAGAAGGTACATTTCACAGTAATTTTATTACTGAAACAGTGTACCTAATTCAGATAGAAGTGTTTGTCCAGTTGCACAGTACTACTGCAGAGTTGCCGCATCTTTCTACTAACAAAATAGTTCACGCTCTCAGACCTTATGATATGTTCAAGCATGCAACCATTATGATAAGCATTGTTCATGGGAAACGGCTAGCTTCATCGGTTCAACATTGTTAGTCATGCAGAACGTAAGATGAGCATTCCATAAGGATAGATGGTGTGAAAGTTCGTTTCCACCATTATAAAAGGAACATTGCTTTATCGGGAGACCTGATTCAGGGAGGATAATTGGTCCCGACTATGTGATGAGATGAGTATACAGTTGAAAGGCACAGCTTAATTCAGATGAGGCATTAGAAGAATACTGAAGAAATGGGTCTAGAGCATGTAGGTATGGAAGAGCTTTACATAGATCTTCAAGGCCGCTTGCATCCAATGGCCACACGTCGCATACGTACCATTGGATATACTTCCTTGCCTGACTAAGAAGAAAGTTCCAGCTCGCATTCAATGACAACATTATTTGCACTATTAATTTAGACCCCGACAGTGCTAAGTTATTTCAGCAAGTGGATCCAGTTTGCCAATTGAAATCCAGTTGAATAGATAACTGCACTAGAGATAAGCGGTTCTTCAATATATCATCTTTTGCTGTGTCTTTTACCCTGGGTAAAGTATGTATAATTTATTTTGTTTTTTTTGTTTTTTTAGAAAAGGAGGATGACCCCCGGTCTCTGCATCTGAACGATGCATACGACAACTTTATTAATTATTCTCACAAGACCTTATAAAGCCATACAACAGTAGGACGAAAGCCATCCGCCACGCCGCAGATCTCAGATCGGTCGCGCCACCACATGCCTTGGGGTTCTCCCCACCCCGGAGACGTGCGAGAGAGGAGATCCCCCGCCACCGCCGTCGGCTCCTGGGCTTAGCCCGGCGGCGTCTTCCAGCGGCGGCGGAGGAAGGGGAGGAGGAAGTTTGCGGCGGCGGCGGCTAGGTTTCTAGCCGCCTGAGTCGCCCCAGGGGGAGGACGACGCGGGCGCCTGTATGGACAAATGCTGATTCCTGGTGTGTTTGGCCCTTCATATGATTTATTATGTAATGGATGCAAATGGTCTCGATTATTTTTCAAACGGTATAGGTAAATATTATTGCCACTAGAATTTGCTGAATTGAAGTCATTGAGAAGATTAGGCTACAAGCATGGCATGGTGAATGATATCAGAGTCGAAGAATAATGTTGTAAACTAAGAACTATTCGGGTTGGCCACATTTGTATCCCACGGAGGCCGGCATACTAATGTATCAAGGTCAAGGAAAAGACACCAAATCTAATAAACTAGAAAGGATTCCCTAAACCCCGCAAAAAAAGAATTCCCTAAAAAAATGAAACATAATTTTTTCTTGAAATGGCAGTTCTCTGTAGATCTTACCGAGTCAAACATTCGTCCAATAAAGTGACTGGGATGGCTTGCAATTTTTGCTTCCATCGATTGGGAAAGAATATTCCCATTGTAATATTTATTAAATACGTAACTCCTAATTAAACATAAATTTGTTTCCATCAAAATGACTAATTTGTCCATGAAGCAAATCCAAACGCGCACTAACAAACAAGCCGGGAGCAGATGATGCTAATCGCCTGAATCTACTACTACTCCCCTGTAACTTTTTATAAGATATTTTTAGAGTCTATAACAGTATTAAATTACAGAGGGAATACAGTACTCAAACATTTAATCAGGATGATCGGTTAGCTCTCATCTTTTAGAATAACTTAGTAAAAAAAAGTCTAAGTATATGTGGCTCCCTATTCTCTTTTCTCATTTATAGTTTTTACTCTCTTGTGGATACCCACCCACAGAAATTTCGGAGTAAATTGCATGAAACCACCACTTTAAAGGCTAGATTTACGAAAAACACTACAATACATTTTTTTTGCAGAAAACACCATGTCTACGGTAATCTTTTTGCAAAAAACACTGATCGGCGGATCGGGCTCAGTTAAGTGAGTTTATGACAAATAGAGCCCGCCAGTCAGGCTGACGTGGCACCGCCTAAGTAACCGCGTCGTTGGCTAACGTTATCATCATGTGTGGCCATGTGGATCCACCTGTCATTGAAAGAAAAAAGAAAAAAATCTGGGCTCATCAACCTCCCGCCACTGGACCTATTCGTTCAGATCCGCTGCTGCTCACTACCTGTTGCGCCTCGCTACCGTTGCAGCCGCCGCGCCCGCTGCTCGCCTCGGCCGTCGCGCCTCTCTGCCACCGCGCCCGCTGCTCGCCGCGCCTTTTTTCCGCCGTGGCCGCCATGCCTCGCTGCTCGTCGCGGCCGCTGCCGCCGCGCCTCTCTGCCACCCCGGCTGCTACTCGCCGCGGCCTCCACGCCTTGCTGCTGCCGTGCCCGCTGCTCTCCGCAGCCGTCGCGCCTCGCGGCTGCCACCGCGGCCGCTGCTCGCCGCGGCCACCATTACCACCGCGCCACGCCTCGCTATTGCCGCGCTCGCTGCTCGTCGCCGCGCCCGCTGCTTGCTCGTTGTTCGCCGCGCCTGCTGCTCACTGCCGCTACTCGTCCCAACCCCGGCCAAGGCAGAGGTCGCCACCGGTGGGATCCTTGCGCCCTCGCGACGGTGGCCTGTGCACTGCATGCAAGTTGTTCGATGGAATCCCAAAGAGAGGCTTGTTAGGCTGACAAGCGGGCCCCATGTCCAGCAAACATTTTCATGTAAATGTGTGAGAAATTGGTGCCACGTCAGCATGACTGGCGGGCCCTATTTGTCATAAACTCACTTAACTGAGCCCGATCCGCCGATCAGTGTTTTTTTGCAAAAAGATTACCGTAGACACGGTGTTTTCTGCACACAAAAAAATGTATTGTAGTGTTTTTCGCAAATCTAGCCTTCAAAGTGGTGGTTCTCAAAATTTCGGTACCTTACTTGTCCTTGAGCTGGTCAACTATATCCTCCGAAGCGAAGACTCCATTATTTATTCATCATCTTCAAAGTCTCTCATTGTAGCATCATAAAATGGAAGATACCCCTAAGTAATATCGGAACGATTCAGTCTTCGGTCATGCGAACACTGGCCAGGGCTGCACTGTGTAGCTGGCTGGACACTTGCCGCTGCAGGGAAACTTAACGATCATAGTGCTTTTTTTTTTGTTGAGGAAATGCCATCATGGCGACTTTATTGCATAGGTAGAATAGTTACATTGTTTAATTTGCAAGGTTTTCTACCACGACATATGGGGGTTCATCAGCCCAATTACAAGCAAGATTATTATCAAAAGCATATTTAGCTAAGCTATGTGCCACCTCGTTGGCTTCCCTCGGACAAATGCAAGAATTGAACAGAACCAATCATCCCAGCCAAAATTGAACAGAACCAATCATTCCAGATTCTATCTTGTCCCGAGCATGCATTAGTCACTTATAGTGCATCAGACTCAATTGAATTGAGTGTAGTCCCATGTCGTTCGTCAGTGCAAGACCATGTTTCACTGCTAGAGTTTCTGCTGCATGAGCATCAGGTACATGTGGTAGAAACGAGCATGAAGCAGCAAGGAAGGTGCATAGTGCGTGGATTCTCAAAGTGTCAATCATCTACTCCCTCTGTATACTCTTATACGTACTGTATTAGTTATCGGAGGGAGTAGTACAGTTCTTTTCTACTGCGATGGATCGACTATGTCAAAAAAAATTACTGCGATGGATCGACTGGACGTGGTTAATTGTTGTCAGTAATGTGGCCCCGACTGAAACACAAGTAATTGACTCCTAGTCGATCTTGGTAGTTTCACCCGTCCTGCCAAAACCTAGCGTACTCCGCCTCCCTAGTCAAAATCGAGGACAAGAAGTATGGCGGCGCACATGATCGCGTCAGCTGCGTGGTCCAAGCTCCCGCGTGATCTTCTCCGCTCGGCCGCGTCCGCTTCACCTCAGTCTGCCGCTCGTGGCGCGTTGTTAGAGCATCTCCAACAGCCGCGTCAAAAGACGCGCGTGCGAGACAAATTGGCATTTTAGCGTGCGCGGGAAGTTTTCGCGTGCTCCGGTGGTGGCGGGAAACTAGCGCGTGCGGGAAAAGGCGGCAACTCACGCGCTATATTTGGCGCGCCACATCTAGCGCGCTTTTAAATTGCAGCGCCCTCTGCCGCTCTCTCCATCTCTCCATCGCCCTCTGCCGCGCTCTGCCGCCAACACGCAACCACCGCGCCACCATGCCGCCTTGCCGCCGGGGAGGTACGGGCTACCGCGGCGTCCGCGTGCGTCTGTCCGGCACCTACTCCACCGAGATTCAGTCGGGCGGCGCCATGCGGCTCCGTCTCGGAATCTTCGACACCACCCAGGAAGGAAGGAGTTAATCAGTATTAAGTCATCACAACTATCATTTTCCACATGATCAACTCCGGTTAGATGGGATGGAAGGAGAAGGGCACCGGCATTGGGATGAAGTTTAGCAAATGGAAATTGGGTTTCATCAAACACAACATCACCAGAAATGTGCACACAACTGGTGGACACGTCAAGACACTTGACACCTTTATGTTGTGCACTATAACCGAGAAAGACACATTGTTGAGATCGAAACATAAGTTTACGAGAGTTGTAGGGACGAAGGTTTGGCCAACAGACTCAACAGAAAACACGTGTGTAGTATAATCGGGTGTGATATGGAGAAGACGTTCAGTGGGGGTTTCATTGGCGATAGTACAACTAGGCCACATATTGATAAGGTGAACAACGGTGAGAAAGGCTTCGTCCCAAAATTTTAAGGGCATAGAGGCTGAAGCTAGGAGAGCAAGACCTACTTCAACGATGTGGCAATGCTTCCGTTCGGCAAAACCATTTTGTTGGTGAGCGTGTGGGCAAGACACATGGTGATAAATACCTATCTTTTGAAAAAAAGAATTTAGCTTCTCATACTCGCCACCCCAGTCGGATTGCATGGCAATGATTTTGCTATCAAACTTTTGTTCAACAAGAGCTTGAAAATTATGATACACTTGGAAAACATCGGATCATTTCTTAAGGAGATAGATCCCAAACATCAATGAAGCTCACATAGCAAGTGAGTGCTGGACCCCAAACATCAGAAAAAATAAGTTGCAATGGCTTGGTAGACACACTAGTAGAAACAGGATAAGGCAATTGATGACTTTTTGCTCTTTGGCATGAATCACAAATAGTTTCTAAATTTCTCTCACCAACAACTGCGAGTTCATTTTTACTAAGAATTTGATGAACAGTGGCAAACGAGGGATGGCCTAAATGACTATGCCACCTTTCAGCAGAAAGCTTGATGGCACCATACACTTGTTTATTGAACTGACAATATTGAGGAAGCAACGCATAGAGTCCTTGCACACATGTACCCCTATGGAGAACTCTCTTCGTGACATGATCCTTGCTCAAAAAGAAAATGGGTGAAACTCAAGGAAGACATTATTATCAAGAACAATACGATGGACGGAAAGAAGAGTTTTGGAAGCATTGGGTACATGCAAGATATCTTTCAGAACTAGATTTTTATGTGGTGTTCCGATAACAGATTGACCAATATGACTAATCTTCATACCTGCGCCGTTTGCTACGGTGTAAACTTCATCGTGGCCGCGGTACTTCTCTTGCATCGTCACCTTCTCAAGTTCTCCAGTAATATGGTTGGTTGCACCTGTGTCCATGTACCAATTGGTATCGACACCATACGATGCATTAGCTACATCAACAACTTTTTTCTTCTGGGATGTGTCATCGGCATAATGCCAATCGCAATCTTTGGTAAGATGGTTAGTGATAACCCACAAGTATAGGGGATCGCAACAGTTTTCGAGGGTAGAGTATTCAACCCAAATTTATTGATTCGACACAAGGGGAGCCAAAGAATATTCTCAAGTATTAGCAGCTGAGTTGCCAATTCAACCACACCTGGAAACTTAGGATCTGCAGCAAAGTATTTAGTAGCGAAGTAATATGATAGTAGTGGTAACGGTAGCAAAAGGTAACAGTAGTAAAAATAGTGTTTTTAGTATTTTGTAGTGATGATAGCAATAGCAACAGAAAAGTAAATAAGCGACGAACAATATATGGAAAGCTCGTATCGGTGATGGAGAATTATACAGGATGCGGTTCATCATGTAACAGTCATAACCTAGGGTGACACAGAACTAGCTACAATTCATCAATATAATGTAGGCATGCATTCCGAATATAGTCATACGTGCTTATGGAAAAGAACTTGCAAGACATCTTTTGTCCTACCCTCCCATGGCAGCGGGGTCCTAATGGAAACTAAGGGATATTAAGGCCTCCTTCTAATAGAGTACCGGACCAAAGCATTAACACATAGTGAATACATGAACTCCTCAAATAACGGTCATCACCGGTAAGTATCCCGATTATTATCACTTCGGGGTTAACGGATCATAACACATAATAGGTGACTATAGACTTGCAAGATAGGATGAAGAACTCTCATATATTGATGAAAATATAATAGGTTCAGATCTGAAATCATGGCACTCGGGCCCTAGTGACAAGCATTAAGCATAGCAAAGTCACAGCAACATCAATCTCAGAACATAGTGGATAGTAGGGATCAAACCCTAACAAAACTAACTCGATTACATGATAGATCTCATCCAATCCATCACCGTCCAGCAAGCCTACGATGGAATTACCCACGAACGGCGGTGAGCATCATGAAATTGGTGATGGAGGATGGTTGATGATGACGATGGCGACGGATTCCCCTGTTCTGAGCCCCGAACGGACTCCAGATCAGCCCTCCCGAGAGGTTTTAGGGCTTGGCGGCGGCTCCATATCGTAAAACACGATGAATTCTTCTCTCTGATTTTTTTCTCTTCGAAACCAAATATATAGAGTTGGAGTTGAGGTCCGAGGAGCTCCAAGGGGCCCACGAGGTAGGGGGCGCGCCCTAGGGGGGCAGGCGCGCCCCCACCCTCATGGACAGGTGGTAGGCCCCCTGGTCTTCATCTTTTGCAAGGATTTTTTATTATTTCCGAATAGATGTTCCGTGAAGTTTCAAGTCATTCCGAGAACTTTTGTTTCTGCACATAAATAACACCATAGCAATTCTGCTGAAAACATCGTCAGTCCGGGTTAGTTCCATTCAAATCAAGCAAGTTAGAGTCCAAAACAAGGGTAAAAGTGTTTGGAAAAGTAGATACGACAGAGACGTATCAGTTAGCTTTTTACAAATTTGACAACTACCTTCATACCCTTCATACCCCTATAAATTTTTACGCCCTCTCTTGTTGGTGAAGGGAGGGTGCGGAGGATGGTAGCCGCCACCATCGTTTCCCTGATGATGGTAGCCACCGCCACCACCACCACCGTAGTGGCCGCCGCTGCCACCACCACCGTAGTGACCGCCACCGCCACCATTGTTGATGGTGTAGTCACCGCCGCCGCCACCAGAGCGAGATCCACCGCCGCCACCACCCTTTTGCTGACAGCGGGAGCCCTTGTTGGATCCCTGGCGGCCGTGAGAAGCAAGGTTGGTGGAGGACTTGAAGTTGTCGACGCCTGTCCCATGGAACATCTCAACCCGCTGGTCGAAATTGGCTGAGATGATGGGCTGATACTCCATGTCAAGCCCCACGAGGATGAACGACACCAGCTTGTCCTCTCTGATCGGTTTGCCTACCGCCGCAAGTTCATCGGAGAGAGCACACATGTGCCCGAAAGAGGTCGCCACCGGCTGGTTGCCCTTCTGGGCGTTGGTGAGGGAGGCACGAATGTTGTTGACGCGGGACAGCGAGACGGCGGAGAAAATGTTGCTCAGAGCCGTCCAGATCGCATGTGATGTTTCCATCGATGCTACTTGAACCAACACCTCCTTGGAGAGGTTTCAAAGAAGATATGCGACGATCTGTTGATCTTGGACTAACTAGGGGGCATATGAGGGTTGGTGATCACCTGATCCTTGCCGTCCTTGTCCTTGGTGGTGATGAGCTTGGGAGGTTCAGCTGTGGTTTGGTCGATGTAGCCGTACAGGCCAGCGCCATTATCTGGGATCGCGCCTGGGCTCGCCAGAGGACGTAGTTCGTCCGGCTGAGCGGCTCGGAGACGTTGTAGTTGAGGCCGGAGGAGACCAGAGCAATGGAGGTGGATATGGCAGCAAGGTGAGTTTTGGGAGATTCTTTCCAACATATTGTGCTTGCCAAAGGATAAAATGTAAAAAGGAAGGGTGAAGATCACCTTGACTCTTTTGCAGCATAGGAGATAAAAGTAAAAGATAGGCCCTTCGCAGAGGGAAGCAGAGGTTGTCATGCGCTTTTATGGTTGGATGCACAAAATCCTAATGCGAAAGAACGTCACTTTATATTGCCACTTGTGATATGGACCTTTATTATGCAGTCTGTCGCTTTTATTACTTCCATATCACACGATTGTATAAAGCTTATTTCTTCCACACCAATCAATCATACATATTTAGAGAGCAATTTTATTGCTTGCACCGATGACAACTTAGTTGGCGGATCTTACTCAATCCATAGGTAGGTATGGTGGACTCTCATGGCAAAACTGGTTTAAGGGTATTTGGAAGCACAAGTAGTATCTCTACTTGGTGCAATGAATTTGGCTAGCATGAGGGAGAAAGGCAAGCTCAACATGTTGGCGGATCCAAGACAGTATAATTTATCTCAGATGTAAGAAAACATAGCCCATTACGTTGTCTTCCTTGTCCAATGTCAACTCTTTAGCATGTCATATTTTAATGAGTGCTCACAATCATAAAAGATGTCCAAGATAGTATATTTATATGTGAAGACCTCTCTTTCTTTATTACTTCCTATTAATTGCAACGATGACCAAAACTATGTTTGTCAACCCTCAATATCTTTTATTCATCATACTCTTTCTGTGTGAGCTCATTACTCTCCATAAGACTCATATGATCTCTTTGTTTCTTTTTATTTCTTTCTCTTTTAGGATCATGGAAAAATAATCAAGCCCTTGATTCAACACTAATCTTTATTATATAGCTCACGGACTCGATTACATAGAAGGATAATAAAGCCAAACTCACAACTAGATCATACTAAGAACTTTCATTCTACTAGATCAAGATATTACCAAAAGGATCGAACTAAGAAAAACGGTAAAGATAAAAGTGATGGTGATACGATACCGGGGCACTCCCCCAAGCTTGGTAGTTGCCAAGTGGAGTGCCCATACCAGATACTCGATTCTTCTTTGTTGGTGGAGACGGTGGTGATTTTGTTGATGGCGTAGACTTGTCTTCCTTCTTCCAAGGCATTGGCTCACCATCATAGAAGGATGACCGAGTCTCCGGGATCCTCAAATCTGTAGCCAAACTCATCCTTTTGAAACTATACTCATACTCACGGTTTTGGTTCTGCAGGTCATAGATCTGAGCTTGAAGGTGCTCGATTTTCTCCTGAAGCTTGAAGATGGTCTCCCCGATGTTGTCGGCATCCAGCTTGTGTTTGTTGGTGAACTCTGCGATCATCATGTAGTTGGAGTTGAGTCCATGCTCCACCATCCCTTGACACTTGAAAACTTGTTGCTCCATTGCTTCGAGCCTCGTCTCCACGCTTCCGTTCCCCTTCGGTCCCTCAGCATCACGGATGTGCAGCAACCCATCACGCATCTCAATGGTTTGAGGGTGTCGCTGCACCTCCGCGAGGTAAGGGTTGATGACCTTCTTGAAGAACTTGTCCCTGGGAGCACTTGGAGATGTCATGATAATCTAAATCTGTCAGAAAACAGCTCAAAACAAAGACAGGAGATTTTTGCGTGATTCGGGAGTCAAAACCCCCGGGAGCTTATATAATGAATTTTTACAGACCAAAATACGTATCCTGTAAGAAAACGGAGTCCGGGGAGCACACGAGGTGCCCACGAGGTAGGGGGCGCGCCCAGGGGGTTTGGGGGCGCCATCCACCCTCGTGAAGCCCTCGTGTCCTTTCCGGACTGCTGCTTATTTTTCTATTTTTCTAAATATTCCAAAACGGATAAATATTGCCTTAAAAACTGTTTTGGAGTCAGTTTACTTACCGTACCACATACCTATTCCTTTTCGCAGTCTGAAACATTCTGGAAAGTGTCCTTTATGTATTCCTCCGGGGTAACGGTTTCAATAACATTGGTTTCAACATTTATGCGATTACCTGAGATATAGTGTTTGATTCTTTGACCGTTCACCACCTTCGGATTTGTGCCTTCAAAGTTGTCGATTTTTATGGCACCAGAACGGTAGACCTCCTCGATGATGTAAGGACCCTCCCATTTAGAGAGAAGTTTTCCTGCAAAAAATCTTAAACGAGAGTTGTATAGCAATACATAATCACCTACGTTAAACTCACGCTTTTGTATTCTTTTATCATGCCACCTTTTAACTTTTTCTTTAAACAACTTGCAGTTTCGTAGGCTTGGGTTCTCCATTCATCAAGTGAGCTAATATCAAATAACCTCTTCTCACCGGCAAGTTTAAAATCATTATTAAGTTCTTCAATAGCCCAATAAGCCTTGTGTTCTAGTTCAAGAGGTAAGTGATATGCTTTTCCATAGACCATTTTATACGGAGACATACCCATAGGATTTTTATATGCAGTTCTATAGGACCATAATGCATCATCAAGTTTCTTGGACCAATTCTTTCTGGACCTATTAACAGTCTTTTGCAAAATTAATTTGAGTTCTCTATTACTCAATTCTACTTGACCACTAGACTGAGGGTGATAAGGAGATGCAATTCTATGATTAACATCATATTTAGCAAGCATTTTACGGAAAGCACCATGAATAAAATGTGAACCACCATCAGTCATTAAATATCTAGGGACTCCAAACCTTGGAAAGATAACTTCTTTAAGCATTTTAATAGAAGTGTTATGATCAGCACTACTAGTTGGAATAGCTTCTACCCACTTAGTAACGTAATCAATAGCAACTAAAATATGTGTATAACCATTAGAGGAAGGAAAAGGTCTCATATAATCAAAGCCCCAAACATCAAATGGTTCAATAACAAGTGAATAATTCATAGGAATTTCTTGACGTCTACTAATATTACCAATTCTTTGACATTCATCACAAGATAATACAAACTTACGGGGATCCTTGAAGAGAGTAGGCCAATAAAACCAGATTGCAGTACCTTATGTGCAGTTCTATCTCCAGCATGGTGTCCTCCATAAGCTTCGGAGTGACACTTGCGTAGGATCTGTTGCTGTTCATGCTCAGGTACACAACGTCTAATAACACCATCTACTCCTTCTTTATAAAGATGTGGGTCATCCCAAAAGTAATGCCTCAAATCATAGAAGAACTTTTTCTTTTGCTGGTATGTGAAACTAGGTGGTATAAACTTAGCAATAATGTAATTGGCATAATCAGTATACCATGGAGCAGTATGAGAAGCATTTATGACATTTAGTTGCTCATCAAGAAAGTTAACATCAATAGGTAGTGGGTCATCAAGCACGTTTTCTAACCTAGACAAGTTGTCTGCAATGGGGTTCTCAGCTCCTTTTCTATCAACAATATGCAAATCAAATTCTTGTAGCAAGAGAACCCATCTAATAAGTCTAGGTTTAACATCTTTCTTTTCCATAAGATATTTAATAGCAGCATGATCAGTGTGAATAGTTACTTTAGAATCAACAATATAAGGGCTAAACTTATCATAGGCAAATACAACTGCTAAGAATTCTTTTTCAGTAGTAGCATAATTTCTTTGAGAATTGTCTAGAGTTTTACTAGCATATTGAATAACATTTAGTTTCTTATCAACTCTTTGTCCTAGAACAACACCTACAGCATAATCACTAGCATCACACATAATTTCAAAGGGTAAATTCCAATTAGGTGGCTAAACAATAGGTGCAGAGATCAATGCTTTCTTTAGTATTTTAAATGCTTCTACACAATCATCATCAAAAACAAATGGTATATCTTTTTGTAATAAATTAGTCGGAGGCCGAGAGATTTTTGAGAAGTCCTTAATGAACCTCCTATAAAAACCGGCATGGCCAAGGAAACTTCTTATACCTTTGATGTCCTTGGGACATGGCATCTTTTCAATAGCATCAACCTTGGCTTTATCAACTTAAATACCTCTTTCACCAACTTTATGCCCCAAGACAATACCTTCATTAACCATAAAGTGGCACTTTTCCCAATTCAAGACAAGATTAGTTTCTTCACATCTCTGCAAAACTCGATCAAGGTTGCTCAAGCAATCATCAAAAGAAAATCCATAGACTGAAAAGTCGTCCATGAAAACCTCACAAATCTTTTCACAAAAGTCAGAGAATATAGCCATCATGTACCTTTGAAAGGTAGCAGGTGCATTACATAAACCAAAAGGCATACTCTATAAGCAAAAGTACCAAAAGGGCATGTAAAAGTAGTCTTTGATTGATCTTTGGCTGACACAGGTATTTGAGAGAAACCAGAATAACCATAAAATGTGTATGTTTAGACAATCTTTCTAGCATTTGATTGATAAAAGGTAAGGGGTAATGATCTTTTTTAGTAGCCTTATTTAATTTGCAGAAATCAATTACCATCATATAACCTGTAATAATTCTTTGAGGAATCAATTCATATTTATCATTAGGAACAACAGTAATACCTCCCTTCTTAGGGACACAATGGACAGGGCTTACCCACTGACTATCAGCAACGGGATAAATTATACCTGCCTCAAGGAGCTTTAGTATCTCCTTTCTCACCACTTCTTTCATTTTAGGGTTCAGACGGCGTTGATGATCATAAACTGGTTTAGCATCTTCTTCTAAATAAATTTTATGATGACATAGAGTGGGACTAATGCCCTTAAGATCATCAAGAGTATACCCAATAGCAACACGGTGCTTCTTTAGAGTTTTTAATAATCTCTCTTCTTCATGTTCTGAAAGGTTAGCACTAATAATATCAGGGTATATCTTTTTCTCATCAAGATAAGCATATTTAATAATATCAGGTTCCTGCTTAAAGAATACTTCATCTAATTCCCTTCTTTCATTCATAAACATATCATTTTCATGGTCTAGCAAATATTGTTCTAAAGGATCACTAGGAGGTACAGCAATAGAAGCAAGACTAATAATTTCATCCTTACTAGGTAATTCTTCTTCACGGTGTTGTCTACTAAATTTAGAAAAATTAAATTCATGAGTCATATCATCTAACCGACAGTAGCAACATCCCTTTTGCAATCTATGGTAGCATTAACAATATTAAGAAGGGTCTACCAAATATAATGGGACAAAAACTATCTTGTGGGGAACCAAGAACAAGAAAATCGGCAGGATATTTAGTTTTCCCACACAAGACTTCAACATCTCTAACAATTCTCATTGGTGAAATAGTATCTCTATTAGCAAGTTTAATTGTGACATCAATATCTTCTAACTCAACAGGTGCAATGTCATGCATAATTTCTTTGGATAAGTCAATAGGTATTGCACTAGCACTAGCACCCATATCACACAAGCCATGATAACAATGATCTCCTATTTTAACAGAAATAACAGGCATGCCTACCACAGGTCTAGGTTTATCTGTATCACGGGGTTTAGCAATTCTAGCAATTTCATTACAGAAATAAATAACATGCCCATCTATATTATCAGACAAGAGATCTTTAACAATAGCAATATTAGTTTCAACTTTAACTTTCTCAGGAGGTGTATATGTTTTAATATTGCTTTTACAAACCACAGTTGAAGCTTTAGCATGATCCTTTATCCTAACAGGGAAAGGCGGTTTCTCAACATAAGAAGTAGGAACAATAGGATCATTATAAGTAATAGTCTTTTCTTCAACTTTAATAGGTGCATCTACTTTTACTTCTATGGGAGGATGGTATTTAAACCACTTCGCCTTGGGGAGATCAACAAAGGCAGCAAAAGATTCACATAAAGAAGCTACTATCTCAGAGTCAAGTCCATATTTAGTGCTAAATTTACGAAAAATATCGGTATCCATAAAAGATTTAACACAATCAAAACTAGGTGTCATACCTGACTCCTTACCATTGTCGAGGTCCCAATCTTTGGAGTTGCGTTTAATTATTCCCAATATATCCCATTTGAATTCAATAGTCTTCATCATAAAAGAGCCAGCACAAGAAGTATCAAGCATGGTGCGATTGTTACCAGAAAGCCGATCATAAAAAAATTTGAATAATCATTTCTCTTTAGAGCTCATGATTGGGGCATGAATATAACATTGATTTAAGCCTCCCCAAGCTTGAGCGATGCTTTCTCCTTCGCGAGGCCAAAAATTATATATATAATTGCGATCACGACGAACAAGATGCATAGGATAAAACTTTTGATGAAATTCCAATTTCAATCGTTTGTAGTTTCAGGACTCCATATCATCACATAGCCTATACCATGTCGATGCATCACCCCTCAAAGATAAGGGGAATACCTTCTTCTTAACAACATCTCCGGGTACACCTGCAAGCTTAAATAATCCACAAACTTCATCCACATATATTAGATGCTCATCGGGATGTTTTGTTCCATCTCCTAAAAAAGGGTTAGCTAGCAGTTTTTCTACCATATCCAAAGGAATTTCAAAGCAAGCATTTTCATTTTCAGTAGGTTCAGTAGGTTGACAAGCAACTCTTTTCCCTACTAGTCGGGGTGAAGATACCCCGAACAAGCCCCTCAGAGAATTACTTTCCATAGTAACTAGTGACAGTAAATTTCAGCACACTATATAAATTTTTCCTTACTAAATTCCACCTACCAAAGGCGCTTCACTCCCCGGCAACGGCGCCAGAAAAGAGTCTTGATGACCCACAAGTATAGGGGATTTATCGTAGTCCTTTCGATAAGTAAGAGTGTTGAACCCAATGAGGGGCAGAAGGCATTGATAAGCGGTTTCCAGCAAGGTATTCTCTGCAAGTACTGAAATAAGTGGTAATAGATAGTTTTGTGATAAGATAATTTGTAACGAGCAACAAGTAACAAAAGTAAATAAGATGCAGCAAGGTGGCCCAATCCTTTTGTAGCAAAGGACAAGCCTGGACAAACTCGTATATGATGTAAAGCGTTCCCGAGGACACATGGGAATATCGTCAAGCTAGTTTTCATCATGTTCATATGATTGGCGTTCTGTACTTTGATAATTTGGTATGTGGGTGGACCGATGCTTGGTTGCTGCCCTTACTTGGACAAGCATCCCACTTATGATTAACCTCTATTGCAAGCATCCGCAAATACAACAAAAGTATTAAGGTAAACATAACCATAGCATGAAACATATGGATCCAAATCAGCCCCTTACGAAGCAACGCATAACTAGGGTTTAAGCTTCTGTCACTCTAGCAACCCATCATCTACTTATTACTTCCCAATGCCTTCCTCTAGGCCCAATCAATGGTGAAGTGTCATGTAGTCGACGTTCACATAACACCACTAGAGAAGAGACAACATACATCTTATCAAAATATCGAACGAATACCAAATTCACATGACTACTAGTAGCAAGACTTCTCCCATGTCCTCAGGAACAAAAGTAACTACTCACAAAGCATAAACATGTTCATAATCAGAGGGCTATTAATGTGCATATAGGATCTGAACATATGATCTTCCACCAATTAAACCAACTAGCATCAACTACAAGGAGTAATTAACACTACTAGCAACCTACAAGCACCAATCCTGGACTTGGAGACAAGAATTGGATACAAGAGATGAACTAGGGTTTTGAGATGAGATGGTGCTGATGAAGATGTTGATGGAGATTGCCCTCTCCCGATGAGAGGAGCGTTGGTGATGACGATGGCGATGATTTCCCCCTCCGGAAGGGAAGTTTCCTCGGCAGAACAGCCCCGCCAGAACCCTAGATTGGTTCCGCCAAGGTTCCGCCTCGTGGCGGTGAAGTTTCGTTCGAGAAGATGGCTCATGATTTTTTTCCCATTGAAAGAGTCCATATAGCAGAAGATGGTCACCGGAGGGCCACCAGGGGGCCCATGAGGTAGGGGCGCGCCCAGGGGGGTAGGGCGCGCCCCCCACCCTCGTGGGCAGGGTGTGGCCCCCCTGGTGAAGTTCTTGCGCTCAATGTTTTTTATATATTTGGAAAACATCATCCGTGAAGTTTCAGGACTTTTGGAGCTGTGCAGAATATGTCTCTAATATTTGCTCCTTTTCTAGCCAGAATCCCAACTACCGGCATTCTCCCTCTTTATGTAAGCCTTGTAAAATAAGAGAGAATAGGCATACGTATTGTGACATAATGTGTAATAACAGCCCATAATGCAATAAATATTGATATAAAAGCATGATGCAAAATGGACGTATCAGAGATCGATGGAGATGAGCTAGATGTGGTGGAAGGGACCTGCTCTGTATACCATGAAAGTTATGATGAAGCGTCTCAGCCCCCAACAGGGAGCCCGCATGGAATTATATGAGAAAAAGGGTTTCCCCCCGCTTTATATTATAAATCATACCTCCGATACATCCAGCACGCTGGGGCCGCAACACAGATAAGCCCAAAAGAAAACAAAATAAAATGAAAGAGAAATGAATGCCGACACCGGTAGATCAACGATGAAAGGAAGACCGGCAACCGCTGCACTCTCCGACGAAGTCCCACCGCGCTCCCAGCATCTCGAAGCGCCTCGCACCAAGCAACACCTTCAAGAAGGAATGCGACGACGCCGCCGTTGTTGCCCGAACAAGTTCTAGGGTTTCCCCTGGTACGCGAGGGATGGTGGGGAAGGGATATATCCGACGCCCCTCGGGAAGGTCCAATGGTGCCCGCAAGCATCACCGCGTCGGTGCCGGACAAGCCGACAAGGATTTCTCCCGATCCACAACCACCACCATCACCCGAGGCACTTTGAGATGCACCACCACAACAGCCGCCCACCAGCCTGTTCCACCACGGTTACCGGACACCCCCGCCGCCTCACTGGAGCTACCAACATGAGGCCTAGCTCGGGCAAAGAGACCCCGGCCACGGGAGCGAGCACAACTCGGACGGGGGGAGGGGACAACCTCCACCGCTGCAGCGGAGCCGACCGAACGCGGCGACGAGGACTTGCCGGGCCTGAACGGCCCGGCCGGGTCCACTTGGACCCGGACAATCCTGTCGCCACGCTGCAACTCGCCGACCGACCAAGTCCGCACCACCCGAGACCGCCGCCGCCATGCCATCACCAGGAAATGACGCTGCGGAACACCGATCCACCAGCCCACCCAAACCCGATGGGGCCCAAATGGGCCCAGATCTGGGCTAGGCGGCCGCCGCCAGCCACCAGCGCCACCGTGCCGCCCCACGGCCAACGGTCGCACCGCCGCGTCGAGCACCACCGTGGCACGCGGCATCACCGCCGACGGGCCACACCGACGCCGTCCGAGGAGCACCGTCGCCAGCCCCCACCGGTCGGGCATGGGGGGCCGCACGCGGGGAAGGGCAGGCCCGCCGCCACCAGCACCACGCGGCCGAGGCCCAGCGGCGCTCGCTGGCGGCGGCGGGAGGAAGGAGATGCGAGGAGAGAGCCTGAAGGGGAGCGGCGGAAGGGCCCCCGGCCGCCTCGCCCGGGGAGGCGGCGCATGGGGTACGGGGAAGGGGGGTGGGGAGTAGGAGAAGCGCGCGATGATGGCGGGCTCCGGCTGCGGCCACGGCTCCGCGCGGGGGAGCCGCCGGCGGCGGCGCAGGAACCCTAGGCGGAGGAGGGAGCTCGGGGTCGGGAACTTGTTGGACACTTCGCACCGCACACTGTCGCATGGAATTATATTGATCTGGTGAGAAGACCTCACGTGGAGTACAAGCCAATCGGTTGGAGATGCAACCGAACATGACGCATGACGCAAGTAACCTTTGACGCCTACAATATCTCATGTTTAACACTGTACACTTTGAGAATTGGAGCGAGGTAGGTGTAGCCAAGGATTTGGATCCCAAGTGCATGTTTTTTCTCGCAGGGCACCGAAATTCTCGGTTACCGCGGTATCTGTGAAATCCCGAAAAAAATTCGAACGAAAATTGAATTTGAAATTTGAATTCAGTTTTCTTTCCTCTACTATAGATTAGGCCTGGACTCCAATTTATCGTGAACCACCTTGTGGCGCAATGGTTACGTCTTGTCGGTGTTTCTCTTGCCTTGAGGTTGCCGGATAATCACTCACGCAACATTTATTTTTCACATGCATCTTCCTTTTTTTCCTAAAATTTGTGCAAAAAATGTGCATCCTAGAGACTCGAACCCGAGACCACAGGGCATATAATTAAAACGCCCGTGCTTACAAGTACGCCACCGCAGCCTAGCTAATCGTTCTGAGTTCCTTGCTTATCTAACTTAACTTTCGGAGTTTAAATTCAAAAATTTTGAAAAAATTCAAACTTTTTCGCTCGGTACAAAGGTTTGTCATTTGGACAATGTTCTCAACGCCTCTCTTCCTGCACTCACTATTCATGTAGATTCAACTCAAAAGACCAGAAATTGTTTTTTTGTTGAATTATTTCCTGTGTTGATACACGTAAATATTTCTGGAAGCCAAACAACTTGTTCTATGAGAAGGTACATTTGACAGTAAGTTTACTACCGAATCAGTACCTAATTTAGATAGAAATGTTTGTCAAGATGCACAGTACTAATGCAGAGTTGTGTTAGTGTACTGCCGTTTTACTAACAAAACATTTCAGGCTTTCAAACCTTGTTATATCTTCAAGCATGCAACTGTTATGATAATTAGCTCATCTCAAGTTTGGCATGTTCATGGGACACTAAGCTTCACCGGTTCAACATTGTTGTCATGTAGTACATGTGATGAGAGCATTCCATAAGGATGGATGGTGCGAAAGTTCGGTTCCACCATTATAAAAGGAACATTGCTTTACCGGGAGACCTGATTCAGGGAGGATAATTGGTCCCGACTATGTGATGAGATGAGTATACAGTTGAAAGGCACAGCTTAATTCAGATGAGGCATTAGAAGAATACTGAAGAAATGGGTCTAGAGCATGTAGGTATGGAAGAGCTTTACATAGATCTTCAAGGCTGCTTGCATCCAATGGCCACACGTCGCATACGTACCATTGGATATACTTCCTTGCCTGACTAGGAAGAAAGTTCCAGCTCGCATTCAATTACAACATTATTTGCACTATTAATTTAGACACCGACAGTGCTAAGTTATTTCAGCAAGTGGATCCAGTTTGCCAATTGAACTCCAGTTGAATAGGTAACTGCACTAGAGATAGTCGGTCCTTCAATATATCATCTTTTGCTGTGTCTTTTACCCTGGGTAAAGTATGTATGATTTATTATGTAATGGATGCAAATGGTCTTGGTTATTTTTCAAACGGTATAGGTAAATATTATTGCCACTAGAATTGGCTGAATCGAAGTCATTAAGAAGATTAGGCTACAAGCATGGCATGGTGAATGATATCAGAGTCGAAGAATAATTTTGTAAACTAAGAACTATTCGGGTTGGCCACATTTGTATCCCACGGGGGCCGGCATACCAACGTATCAAGGTCAAGGAAAAGACACCAAATCTCATAAACTAGAAAGGATTCCCTAAACCCCGCAAAAAAAGGATTCCCTAAAAAAATGAAACATAATTTTTTCTTGAGATGGCAGTTCTCTGTAGATCTTACCGAGTCGAACATTCGTCCAATAAAGTGACTGGGATGGCTTGCATTTTTTGCTTCCATCGACTGGGAAAGAATATTCCCATTGTAATATTTATTAAATACATAGCTCCCATTTAAACATAAATTTGTTTCCATCAAAATGAATAATTTGTCCATGAAGCAAACCCAAACGCGCACTAACAAACAAGCCGGGAGCAGATGATGCTAATCGCCTGAATCTACTACTACTACTACCTCTGTAACTTTTTATAAGATATTTTTGGAGTCTATAACAGTATTAAATTATAGAGGGAGTACAGTACTCAAACATTTAATCAGGATGGCCGGTTAGCTCTTATATTTTAGAATAACTTAGTAAAAAAGTCAAAATATATGTGGCTCCCTATTCTCTTTTCTCTTTTCTAGTTTTTACTCTCTTGTGGATACCCACCCACAGAAATTTCGGTACCTTACTTGTCCTTGAGCTGGTGAACTATATCCTCCGAAGTGAAGAACCCTTTATTTCTTCATCATCTTCAAAGTCTCCCATTGTTGCATCATAACATGGAAGATACCCCTAAGTAATATCGGAACGATTCAGTCTTCGGTCATGCGAACACTGGCCATGGCTACGCTGCATAGCTGGCTGGACACTTGCCGCTGCAGGGAAACTTAACGATCATAATGTATTTTTATTAGGAAATGCCATCATGGCGACTTTATTGCATAGGTAGAATAGTTACATCGTTTGCAAGGTTTTCTACCACGACATATGGGGGTTCATCGACCCAATTACAAGCAAGATTATTATCAAAAGCATATTTAGCTAAGCTATGTGCCACCTCGTTGGCTTTCCTCGGACAATGCAAGAACTGAACAGAACCGATCATCCCAGCGAAAATTGAACAGAACCAATCATTCCAGATTCTATCTTGTCCCGAGCATGCATTAGTCACTTATAGTGCATCAGACTCAATTTGAATTGAGTGTAGTCCCATGTCGTTCGTCAGTGCAAGACCATGTTTCACTGCTAGAGTTTCTGCTGCATGAGCATCAGGTACATGTGGTAGAAACGAGCATGAAGCAGCAAGGAAGGTGCATAGTGCGTGGATTCTCAAAGTGTCAATCATATACTCCCTCTGTATACTCTTATACGTACTGTATTAGTTAACGGAGGGAGTAGTACTGTTCTTTTCTACTGCGATGGATCGACTATGTCAAAAAAAAAAATTACTGCGATGGATCGACTGGACGTGGTTAATTGTTGTCAGTAATGTGGCCCCGACTGAAACACAAGTAATTGACTCCTAGTCGATCTTGGTAGTTTCACCCGTCCTGCCAAAACCTAGCGTACTCCGCCTCCCAAGTCAAAATCGAGGAGAAGAAGTATGGCGGCGCACATGATCGCGTCAGCTGCGTGGTCCAAGCTCAGGCGTGATCTTCTCCGCTCGGCCGCGTCCGCTTCACCTCAGTTTGCCGCTCGTGGCGCGTTGTTAGAGCATCTCCAACAGCCGCGGCAAAAGACGCGCGTGCGAGACAAATTAGCATTTTAGCGTGCGCGGGAAGTTTTCGCGTGCTCCGGTGGTGGCGGGAAACTAGCGCGCGCGGGAAAAGGCGGCAACTCACGCGCTATATTTGGCGCGCCACATCTAGCGCGCTTTTAAATTGCAGCGCCCTCTGCCACTCTCTCCATCTCTCCATCGCCCTCTGCCGCGCTCTGCCGCCAACACGCAACCACCGCGCCACCATGCCGCCTTGCCGCCGGGGAGGTACGGGCTACCGCGGCGTCCGCGTGCGTCTGTCCGGCACCTAGTCCACCGAGATTCAGTCGGGCGGCGCCATGCGGCTCCGTCTCGGAATCTTCGACACCACCCAGGAAGGAAGGAGTTAATCAGTATTAAGTCATCACAACTATCATTTTCCACATGATCAACTCCGGTTAGATGGGATGGAAGGAGAAGAATCTCCTTCCTAAGAAGGGCACCGGCATTGGGATGAAGTTTAGCAAATGGAAATTGGGTTTCATCAAACACAACATCACCAGAAATGTGCACACAACTGGTGGACACGTCAAGACACTTGACACCTTTATGTTGTGCACTATAACCAAGAAAGACACATTGTTGAGATCGAAACATAAGTTTACGAGAGTTGTAGGGACGAAGGTTTGGCCAACAGACTCAACCGAAAACACGTGTGTAGTATAATCGGGTGTGATATGGAGAAGACGTTCAGTGGGGGTTTCATTGGCGATAGTACGACTAGGCCACATATTGATAAGGTGAACAACGGTGAGAAAGGCTTCGTCCCAAAATTTTAAGGGCATAGAGGCTGAAGCTAGGAGAGCAAGACCTACTTCAACAATGTGGCAATGCTTCAGTTCGGCAAAACCATTTTGTTGGTGAGCGTGTGGGCAAGACACATGGTGATAAATACCTATCTTTTGAAAAAAAGAATTTAGCTTCTCATACTCGCCACCCCAGTCGGATTGCATGGCAATGATTTTGCTATCAAACTTTTGTTCAACAAGAGCTTGAAAATTATGAAACACTTGGAAAACATCGGATCATTTCTTAAGGAGATAGATCCCAAACATCAATGAAGCTCACATAGCAAGTGAGTGCTGGACCCCAAACATCAGAAAAAATAAGTTGCAATGGCTTGGTAGACACACTAGTAGAAACAGGATAAGGCAATTGATGACTTTTTGCTCTTTGGCATGAATCACAAATAGTTTCTAAATTTCTCTCACCAACAACTGCGAGTTCATTTTTACTAAGAATTTGATGAACAGTGGCAAACGAGGGATGGCCTAAATGACTATGCCACCTTTCAGCAGAAAGCTTGATGGCACCATACACTTGTTTATTGAACTGACAATATTGAGGAAGCAACGCATAGAGTCCTTGCACACATGTACCCCTATGGAGAACTCTCTTCGTGACCTGATCCTTGCTCAAAAAGAAAATGGGTGAAACTCAAGGAAGACATTATTATCAAGAGCAATACGATGGACGGAAAGAAGAGTTTTGGAAGCATTGGGTACATGCAAGATATCTTTCAGAACTAGATTTTTATGTGGTGTTCCGATAACAGATTGACCAATATGACTAATCTTCATACCTGCGCCGTTTGCTACGGTGTAAACTTCATCGTGGCCGCGGTATTTCTCTTGCATCGTCACCTTCTCAAGTTCTCCAGTAATATGGTTGGTTGCACCTGTGTCCATGTACCAATTGGTATCGACACCATATGATGCATTAGCTACATCAACAACTTTTTTCTTCTGGGATGTGTCATCGGCATAATGCCAATCGCAATCTTTGGTAAGATGGTTAGTGATAACCCACAAGTATAGGGGATCGCAACAGTTTTCGAGGGTAGAGTATTCAACCCAAATTTATTGATTCGACACAAGGGGAGCCAAAGAATATTCTCAAGTATTAGCAGCTGAGTTGTCAATTCAACCACACCTGAAAACTTAGGATCTGCAGCAAAGTATTTAGTAGCGAAGTAATATGATAGTAGTGGTAACGGTAGCAAAAGGTAACAGTAGTAAAAATAGTGTTTTTAGTATTTTGTAGTGATGATAGCAATAGCAACAGAAAAGTAAATAAGCGAAGAACAATATATGGAAAGCTCGTATCGGTGATGGAGAATTATACAGGATGCGGTTCATCATGTAACAGTCATAACCTAGGGTGACACGGAACTAGCTACAATTCATCAATATAATGTAGGCATGCATTTCGAATATACTCATACGTGCTTATGGAAAAGAACTTGCATGACATCTTTTGTCCTACCCTCCCATGGCAGCGGGGTCCTAATGGAAACTAAGGGATATTAAGGCCTCCTTCTAATAGAGTACCGGACCAAAGCATTAACACATGGTGAATACATTAACTCCTCAAATAACGGTCATCACCGGTAAGTATCCCGATTATTATCACTTCGGGGTTAACGGATCATAACACATAATAGGTGACTATAGACTTGCAAGATAGGATCAAGAACTCTCATATATTGATGAAAATATAATAGGTTCAGATCTGAAATCATGGCACTCGGGCCCTAGTGACAAGCATTAAGCATAGCAAAGTCATAGCAACATCAATCTCAGAACATAGTGGATACTAGGGATCAAACCCTAACAAAACTAACTCGATTACATGATAGATCTCATCCAATCCATCACCGTCCAGCAAGCCTACGATGGAATTACCCACGAACGGCGGTGAGCATCATGAAATTGGTGATGGAGGATGGTTGATGATGACGATGGCGACAGATTCCCCTGTCCGGAGCCCCGAACGGACTCCAGATCAGCCCTCCCAAGAGGTTTTAGGGCTTGGCAGCGGCTCCATATCGTAAAACGCGATGAATTCTTCTCTCTGATTTTTTTCTCTCCGAAACCAAATATATAGAGTTCGAGTTGAGGTCCGAGGAGCTCCAAGGGGCCCACGAGGTAGGGGCGCGCCCTAGGGGGGCAGGCGCGCCCCCACCCTCATGGACAGGTGGTGGGCCCCCTGGTCTTCATCTTTTGCAAGGATTTTTTATTATTTCCGAATAGATGTTCCGTGAAGTTTCAGGTCATTCCGAGAACTTTTGTTTCTGCACATAAATAACACCATAGCAATTCTGCTGAAAACAGCGTCAGTCCGGGTTAGTTCCATTCAAATCAAGCAAGTTAGAGTCCAAAACAAGGGTAAAAGTGTTTGGAAAAGTAGATACGACAGAGACGTATCAGTTAGCTTTTTACAAATTTGACAACTACCTTCATACCCTTCATACCCCTAGAAATTTTTACGCCCTCTCTTGTTGGTGAAGGGAGGGTGCGGAGGATGGTAGCCGCCACCATCGTTTCCCTGATGATGGTAGCCACCGCCACCACCACCACCGTAGTGGCCGCCGCTGCCACCACCACCGTAGTGACCGCCACCGCCACCATTGTTGATGGTGTAGTCACCGCCGCCGCCACCAGTGCGAGATCCACCGCCGCCACCACCCTTTTGCTGACAGCGGGAGCCCTTGTTGGATCCCTGGCGGCCGTGAGAAGCAAGGTTGGCGGAGGACTTGAAGTTGTCGACGCCTGTCCCATGGAACATCTCGACCCGCTGGTCGAAATTGGCTGAGATGATGGGCTGATACTCCATGTCAAGCCCCACGAGGATGAACGACACCAGCTTGTCCTCTCTGATCGGTTTGCCTACCGCCGCAAGTTCATCGGAGAGAGCACACATGTGCCCGAAAGAGGTCGCCACCGGCTGGTTGCCCTTCTGGGCGTTGGTGAGGGAGGCACGAATGTTGTTGACGCGGGACAGCGAGACGGCGGAGAAAATGTTGCTCAGAGCCGTCCAGATCGCATGTGATGTTTCCATCGATGCTACTTGAACCAACACCTCCTTGGAGAGGTTTCAAAGAAGATATGCGACGATCTGTTGATCTTGGACTAACTAGGGGGCATATGAGGGTTGGTGATCACCTGATCCTTGTTGTCCTTGTCCTTGGTGGTGATGAGCTTGGGAGGTTCAGCTGTGGTTTGGTCGATGTAGCCGTACAGGCCAGCGCCATTATCTGGGATCGCGCCTGGGCCCGCCAGAGGATGTAGTTCGTCCGGCTGAGCGGCTCGGAGACGTTGTAGTTGAGGCCGGAGGAGACCAGAGCAATGGAGGTGGATATGGCAGCAAGGTGGGTTTTGGGAGATTCTTTCCAACATATTGTGCTTGCCAAAGGATAAAATGTAAAAAGGAAGGGTGAAGATCACCTTGACTCTTTTGCAGTATAGGAGATAAAAGTAAAAGATAGGCCCTTCGCAGAGGGAAGCAGAGGTTGTCATGCGCTTTTATGGTTGGATGCACAAAATCCTAATGCGAAAGAACGTCACTTTATATTGCCACTTGTGATATGGACCTTTATTATGCAGTCTGTCGTTTTTATTACTTCCATATCACACGATTGTATAAAGCTTATTTCTTCCACACCAATCAATCATACATATTTAGAGAGCAATTTTATTGCTTGCACCGATGACAACTTACTTGGCGGATCTTACTGAATCCATAGGTAGGTATGGTGGACTCTCATGGCAAAACTGGTTTAAGGGTATTTGGAAGCACAAGTAGTATCTCTACTTGGTGCAATGAATTTGGCTAGAATGAGGGAGAAAGGCAAGCTCAACATGTTGGCGGATCCAAGACAATATAATTTATCTCAGATGTAAGAAAACATAACCCATTACGTTGTCTTCCTTGTCCAATGTCAACTCTTTAGCATGTCATATTTTAATGAGTGCTCACAATCATAAAAGATGTCCAAGATAGTATATTTATATGTGAAGACCTCTCTTTCTTTATTACTTCCTATTAATTGCAACGATGACCAAAACTATGTTTGTCAACCCTCAATATCTTTTATTCATCATACTCTTTCTGTGTGAGCTCATTACTCTCCATAAGACTCATATGATCTCTTTGTTTCTTTTTATTTCTTTCTCTTTTAGGATCATGGCAAAATAATCAAGCCCTTGATTCAACACTAATCTTTATTATATAGCTCACAGACTCGATTACATAGAAGGATAATAAAGCCAAACTCACAACTAGATCATACTAAGAACTTTCATTCTACTAGATCAAGATATTACCAAAAGGATCGAACTAAGAAAAACGGTAAAGATAAAAGTGATGGTGATACGATACCGGGGCACTCCCCCAAGCTTGGCAGTTGCCAAGTGGAGTGCCCATACAAGATACTCAATTCTTCTTTGTTGGTGGAGACGGTGGTGATTTTGTTGATGGCGTAGACTTGTCTTCCTTCTTCCAAGGCATAGGCTCACCATCATAGAAGGATGACCGAGTCTCCGAGATCCTCAAATCTATAGCCAAACTCATCCTTTTGAAACTATACTCATACTCACGATTTTGGTTCTGCAGGTCATAGATCTGAGCTTGAAGGTGCTCGATTTTCTCCTGAAGCTTGAAGATGGTCTCCCCGATGTTGTTGGCATCCAACTTGTGTTTGTTGGTGAACTCTGCGATCATCATGTAGTTGGAGTTGAGTCCACGCTCCACCATCCCTTGACACTTGAAAACTTGTTGCTCCATTGCTTTGAGCCTCGTCTCAACGCTTCCGTTCCCCTTCGGTCCCTCAGCATCACGGATGTGCAGCAACCCATCACGCATCTCAATGGTTTGAGGGTGTCGCTGCACCTCCGCGAGGTAAGGGTTGATGACCTTCTTGAAGAACTTGTCCCTGGGAGCACTTGGAGATGTCATGATAATCTAAATCTGTCAGAAAACAGCTCAAAACAAAGACAGGAGATTTTTGCGTGATTCGGGAGTCAAAACCCCCGGGAGCTTATATAATGAATTTTTACCGACCAAAATACGTATCCTGTAAGAAAACGGAGTCCGGGGAGCACACGAGGTGCCACGAGGTAGGGGGCGCGCCCAAGGGGTTGGGGGGCGCCATCCACCCTCGTGGAGCCCTCGTGTCCTTTCCGGACTGCTGCTTATTTTTCTATTTTTCTAAATATTCCAAAACGGATAAATATTGCCTTAAAACTGTTTTGGAGTCAGTTTACTTACCGTACCACATACCTATTCCTTTTCGCAGTCTGAAACGTTCCGGAAAGTGTCCTTTATGTATTCCTCCGGGGTTACGGTTTCAATAACATTGGTTTCAACATTTATGCGATTACCTGAGATATAGTGTTTGATTCTTTGACCGTTCACCACCTTCGGATTTGTGCCTTCAAAGTTGTCGATTTTTATGGCACCAGAACGGTAGACCTCCTCGATGACGTAAGGACCCTCCCATTTAGAGAGAAGTTTTCCTGCAAAAAATTTTAAACGAGAGTTGTATAGCAATACATAATCACCTACGTTAAACTCACGCTTTTGTATTCTTTTATCATGCCACCTTTTAACTTTTTCTTTAAACAACTTGGCATTTTCGTAGGCTTGGGTTCTCCATTCATCAAGTGAGCTAATATCAAATAACCTCTTCTCACCGGCAAGTTTAAAATCATAATTAAGTTCTTTAATAGCCCAATAAGCCTTGTGTTCTAGTTCAAGAGGTAAGTGATATGCTTTTCCATAGACCATTTTATATGGAGACATACCCATAGGATTTTTATATGCAGTTCTATAGGACCATAATGCATCATCAAGTTTCTTGGACCAATTCTTTCTGGACCTATTAACAGTCTTTTGCAAAATTAATTTGAGTTCTCTATTACTCAATTCTACTTGACCACTAGACTGAGGGTGATAAGGAGATGCAATTCTATGATTAACATCATATTTAGCAAGCATTTTACGGAAAGCACCATGAATAAAATGTGAACCACCATCAGTCATTAAATATCTAGGGACTCCAAACCTTGGAAAGATAACTTCTTTAAGCATTTTAATAGAAGTGTTGTGATCAGCACTACTAGTTGGAATAGCTTCTACCCACTTAGTAACGTAATCAATAGCAACTAAAATATGTGTATAACCATTAGAGGAAGGAAAAGGTCCCATATAATCAAAGCCCCAAACATCAAATGGTTCAATAACAAGTGAATAATTCATAGGCATTTCTTGACGTCTACTAATATTACCAATTCTTTGACATTCATCACAAGATAATAAAAACTTACAGGGATCCTTGAAGAGAGTAGGCCAATAAAAACCAGATTGCAGTACCTTATGTGCAGTTCTATCTCCAGCATGGTGTCCTCCATAAGCTTCGGAGTGACACTTGCGTAGGATCTGTTCCTGTTCATGCTCAGGTACACAACGTCTAATAACACCATCTACTCCTTCTTTATAAAGATGTGGGTCATCCCAAAAGTAATGCCTCAAATCATAGAAGAACTTTTTCTTTTGCTGGTATGTGAAACTAGGTGGTATAAACTTAGCAACAATGTAATTGGCATAATCAGTATACCATGGAGCAGTATGAGAAGCATTTATGATATTTAGTTGCTCATCAAGAAAGCTAACATCAATAGGTAGTGGGTCATCAAGCACATTTTCTAACCTAGACAAGTTGTCTGCAATGGGGTTCTCAGCTCCTTTTCTATCAACAATATGCAAATCAAATTCTTGTAGCAAGAGAACCCAACTAATAAGTCTAGGTTTAACATCTTTCTTTTCCATAAGATATTTAATAGCAGCATGATTAGTGTGAATAGTTACTTTAGAATCAACAATATAAGGGCTAAACTTATCATAGGCAAATACAACTGCTAAGAATTCTTTTTCAGTAGTAGCATAATTTCTTTGAGAATTGTCTAGAGTTTTACTAGCATATTGAATAACATTTAGTTTCTTATCAACTCTTTGTCCTAGAACAACACCTACAGCATAATCACTAGCATCACACATAATTTCAAAGGGTAAATTCCAATCAGGTGGCTAAACAATAGGTGCAGAGATCAAAGCTTTCTTTAGTATTTCAAATGCTTCTACACAATCATCATCAAAGACAAATGGTATATCTTTTTGTAATAAATTAGTCGGAGGCCGAGAGATTTTTGAGAAGTCCTTAATGAACCTCCTATAAAAACCGGCATGACCAAGGAAACTTCTTATACCTTTGATGTCCTTGGGACATGGCATCTTTTCAATAGCATCAACCTTGGCTTTATCAACTTAAATACCTCTTTCAGAAACTTTATGCCCCAAGACAATACCTTCATTAACCATAAAGTGGCACTTTTCCCAATTCAAGACAAGATTAGTTTCTTCACATCTCTGCAAAACTCGATCAAGGTTGCTCAAGCAATCTTCAAAAGAAGATCCATAGACGGAAAAGTCGTCCATGAAAACCTCACAAATCTTTTCACAAAAGTCGGAGAATATAGCCATCATGTATCTTTGAAAGGTAGCAGGTGCATTACATAAACCAAAAGGCATACTCTATAAGCAAAAGTACCAAAAGGGCATGTAAAAGTAGTCTTTGATTGATCTTTGGCTGACACGGGTATTTGAGAGAAACCAGAATAACCATAAAATGTGTATGTTTAGACAATCTTTCTAGCATTTGATTGATAAAAGGTAAGGGGTAATGATCTTCTCTAGTAGCCTTATTTAATTTGCAGAAATCAATTACCATCCTATAACCTGTAATAATTCTTTGAGGAATCAATTCATACTTATCATTAGGAACAACAGTAATAGCTCCCTTCTTAGGGACACAATGGACAGGGCTTACCCACTGACTATCAGCAACGGGATAAATTATACCTGCCTCAAGATAAGCATATTTAAGAGTATCAGGTAACGGTTTAAGCTCAAACATGGGATCACCCTTGGGTGGAGGAGGATCCCCTAGGATTTCAACAGGTAATTTTTTTCAGCAAAGGTTCCTGCTTAAAGAATACTTCATCTAATTCCCTTCTTTCATTCATAAACATATCATTTTCATGGTCTAGCAAATATTGTTCTAAAGGATCACTAGGAGGTACGGCAATAGAAGCAAGACTAATAATTTCATCCTTACTAGGTAATTCTTCTTCACGGTGTTGTCTACTAAATTTAGAAAAATTAAATTCATGAGTCATATCATCTAACCGACAGTAGTAAACATCCCTTTTGCAATCTATGGTTGCAATAACAATATTAAGAAGGGTCTACCAAATATAATGGGACAAAAACTATCTTGTGGGGAACCAAGAACAAGAAAATCGGCAGGATATTTAGTTTTCCCACACAAGACTTCAACATCTCTAACAATTCCCATTGGTGAAATAGTATCTCTATTAGCAAGTTTAATTGTGACATCAATATCTTCTAACTCAACAGGTGCAATGTCATGCATAATTTCTTTGGATAAGTCAATAGGTATTGCACTAGCACTAGCACCCATATCACACAAGCCATGATAACAATGATCTCCTATTTTAACAGAAATAACAGGCATGCCTACCACAGGTCTAGGTTTATCTGTATCACGGGGTTTAGCAATTCTAGCAATTTCATTACAGAAATAAATAACATGCCCATCTATATTATCAGACAAGAGATCTTTAACAATAGCAATATTAGTTTCAACTTTAACTTTCTCAGGAGGTGTGTATGTTTTAATATTGCTTTTACAAACCACAGTTGAAGCTTTAGCATGATCCTTTATCCTAACAGGGAAAGGCGGTTTCTCAACATAAGAAGTAGGAACAATAGGATCATTATAAGTAATAGTCTTTTCTTCAACTTCAATAGGTGCATCTACTTTTACTTCTATGGGAGGATGGTATTTAAACCACTTCGCCTTGGGCAGATCAACAAAGGCAGCAAAAGATTCACATAAAGAAGCTACTATCTCAGAGTCAAGTCCATATTTAGTGCTAAATTTACGAAAAATATCGGTATCCATAAAAGATTTAACACAATCAAAACTAGGTGTCATACCTGACTCCTTACCATTGTCGAGGTCCCAATCTTTGGAGTTGTGTTTAATTATTCCCAATATATTCCATTTGAATTCAATAGTCTTCATCATAAAAGAGCCAACACAAGAAGTATCAAGCATGGTGCGATTGTTACCAGAAAGCCGATCATAAAAAATTTTGAATAATCATTTCTCTTGAGAGCTCATGATTGGGGCATGAATATAACAGTAATTTAAGCCTCCCCAAGCTTGAGCGATGCTTTCTCCTTCGCGAGGCCAAAAATTATATATATAATTGCGATCACGACGAACAAGATGCATAGGATAAAACTTTTGATGAAATTCCAATTTCAATCGTTTGTAGTTTCAGGACTCCATATCATCACATAGCCTATACCATGTCGATGCATCACCCCTCAAAGATAAGGGGAATACCTTCTTCTTAACAACATCTCCGGGTACACCTGCAAGCTTAAATAATCCACAAACTTCATCCACATATATTAGATGCTCATCAGGATGTTTTGTTCCATCTCCTAAAAAAGGGTTAGCTAGCAGTTTTTCTACCATATCCAAAGGAATTTCAAAGCAAGCATTTTCATTTTCAGTAGGTTCAGTAGGTTGACAAGCAACTCTTTGCTCTACTAGTCGGGGTGAAGATACCCCGAACAAGCCCCTCAGAGAATTACTTTCCATAGTAACTAGTGACAGTAAATTTCAGCACACTATATCAATTTTTCCTTACTAAATTCCACCTACCGAAGGCGCTTCACTCCCCGGCAACGGCGCCAGAAAAGAGTCTTGATGACCCACAAGTATAGGGGATCTATCGTAGTCCTTTCGATAAGTAAGAGTGTTGAACCCAATGAGGGACAGAAGGAAATGATAAGCGGTTTCCAGCAAGGTATTCTCTGCAAGTACTGAAATAAGTGGTAATAGATAGTTTTGTGATAAGATAATTTGTAACGAGCAACAAGTAACAAAAGTAAATAAGATGCAGCAAGGTGGCCCAATCCTTTTGTAGCAAAGGACAAGCCTGGACAAACTCGTATATGATGTAAAGCGTTCCCGAGGACACATGGGAATATCGTCAAGCTAGTTTTCATCATGTTCATATGATTGGCGTTCTGTACTTTGATAATTTGGTATGTGGGTGGACCGGTGCTTGGTTGCTGCCCTTACTTGGACAAGCATCCCACTTATGATTAACCTCTATTGCAAGCATCCGCAAATAAAATAAAAGTATTAAGGTAAACATAACCATAGCATGAAACATATGGATCCAAATCAGCCCCTTACGAAGCAACGCAGAAACTAGGGTTTAAGCTTCTGTCACTCTAGCAACCCATCATCTACTTATTACTTCCCAATGCCTTCCTCTAGGCCCAATCAATGGTGAAGTGTCATGTAGTCGACGTTCACATAACACCACTAGAGGAGAGACAACATACATCTTATCAAAATATCGAACGAATACCAAATTCACATGACTACTAGTAGCAAGACTTCTCCCATGTCCTCAGGAACAAAAGTAACTACTCACAAAGCATAAAAATGTTCATAATCAGAGGGCTATTAATGTGCATATAGGATCTGAACATATGATCTTCCACCAATTAAACCAACTAGCATCAACTACAAGGAGTAATTAACACTACTAGCAACCTACAAGCACCAATCCCGGACTTGGAGACAAGAATTGGATACAAGAGATGAACTAGGGTTTTGAGATGAGATGGTGCTGATGAAGATGTTGATGGAGATTGCCCTCTCCCGATGAGAGGAGCGTTGGTGATGACGATGGCGATGATTTCCCCCTCCGGAAGGGAAGTTTCCTCGGCAGAACAGCCCCGCCAGAACCCTAGATTGGTTCCGCCAAGGTTCCGCCTCGTGGCGGTGAAGTTTCGTTCGAGAAGATGGCTCATGATTTTTTTCCCATTGAAAGAGTCCATATAGCAGAAGATGGTCACCGGAGGGCCACCAGGGGGCCCATGAGGTAGGGGCGCGCCCCCCACCCTCGTGGGCAGGGTGTGGCCCCCCTGGTGAAGTTCTTGCGCTCAATGTTTTTTATATATTAGGAAAACATCATCCGTGAAGTTTCAGGACTTTTGGAGCTGTGCAGAATAGGTCTCTAATATTTGCTCCTTTTCCAGCCAGAATCCCAACTACCGGCATTCTCCCTCTTTATGTAAGCCTTATAAAATAAGAGAGAATAGGCATACGTATTGTGACATAATGTGTAATAACAGCCCATAATGCAATAAATATTGATATAAAAGCATGATGCAAAATGGACGTATCAGAGATCGATGGAGATGAGCTAGATGTGGTGGAAGGGACCTGCTCTGTATACCATGAAAGTTATGATGAAGCGTCTCAGCCCCCAACAGGGAGCCCGCATGGAATTATATGAGAAAAAGGGTTTCCCCCCGCTTTATATTATAAAGCAAACCTCCGATACATCCAGCACGCTGGGGCCGCAACACAGATAAGCCCAAAAGAAAACAAAATAAAATGAAAGAGAAATGAATGCCGACACCGGTAGATCAACGATGAAAGGAAGACCGGCAACCGTTGCACCCTCCGACGAAGTCCCACCGCGCACCCAGCATCTCGAAGCGCCTCGCACCAAGCAACACCTTCAAGAAGGAATGCGACGACGCAGCCGTTGTTGCCCGAACAAGTTCTAGGGTTTCCCCTGGTACGCGAGGGATGGTGGGGAAGGGATATATCTGACGCCCCTCGGGAAGGTCCAATGGTGCCCGCAAGCATCACCGCGTCGGTGCCGGACAAGCCGACAAGGATTTCTCCCGATCCACAACCACCACCATCACCCGAGGCACTTTGAGATGCACCACCACAACAGCCGCCCACCAGCCTGTTCCACCACGGTTACCGGACACCCCCGCCGCCTCACTGGAGCTGCCAACATGAGGCCTAGCTCGGGCAAAGAGACCCCGGCCACGGGAGCGAGCACAACTCGGACGGGGGGAGGGGACAACCTCCACCGCTGCAGCGAAGCCGACCGAACGCGGCGACGAGGACTTGCCAGGCCTGAACGGCCCGGCCGGGTCCACTTGGACCCGGACAATCCTGTCGCCACGCTGCAACTCGCCGACCGACCAAGTCCGCACCACCCGAGACCGCCGCCGCCATGCCATCACCAGGAAATGACGCTGCGGAACACCGATCCACCAGCCCACCCAAACCCGATGGGGCCCAAATGGGCCCAGATCTGGGCTGGGCGGCCGCCGCCAGCCACCAGCGCCACCGCGCCGCCCCACGGCCAACGGTCGCACCGCCGCGTCTAGCACCACCGTGGCACGCGGCATCACCGCCGACGGGCCACACCGACGCTGTCCGAGGAGCACCGTCGCCAGCCCCCACCGGCCGGGCATGGGGGCCGCACGCGGGGAAGGGCAGGCCCGCCGCCACCAGCACCACGCGGCCGAGGCCCAGCGGCGCTCGCTGGCGGCGGCGGGAGGAAGGAGATGCGAGGAGAGAGCCTGAAGGGGAGCGGCGGAAGGGCCCCCGGCCGCCTCGCCCGAGGAGGCGGCGCATGGGGTACGGGGAAGGGGGTGGGGAGTGGGAGAGGCGCGCGGTGATGGCGGGCTCCGGCCGCGGCCGCGGCTCCGCGCGGGGGAGCCGCCGGCGGCGGCGCAGGAACCCTAGGCAGAGGAGGGAGCTCGGGGTCGCGAACTTGTTGGACACTTCGCACCGCACACTGTCGCATGGAATTATATTGATCTGGTGAGAAGACCTCACGTGGAGTACAAGCCAATCGGTTGGAGATGCAACCGAACATGACGCATGACGCAAGTAACCTTTGACGCCTACAATATCTCATGTTTAACACAGTACACTTTGAGAATTGGAGCGAGGTAGGTGTAGCCAAGGATTTGGATCCCAAGTGCATGTTTTTTCTCGCAGGGCACCGAAATTCTCGGTTACCGCAGTATCTGTGAAATCCCGAAAAAAATTCGAACGAAAATTGAATTTGAAATTTGAATTCAGTTTTCTTTCCTCTACTATAGATGAGGCCTGGACTCCAATTTATCGTGAACCACCTTGTGGCGCAATGGTTACGGCGTGTCGTTGCCTTCAGGTTGCCGGATCGAATCACTCACGCAACATTTTATTTTTCACATGCATCTTCCTTTTTTTCCTAAAATTTGTGCAAAAAATGTGCATCCTAGAGACTCGAACCCGAGACCACAGGGCATATAATTAAAACGACCGTGCTTACAAGTACGCCACCGCAGCCTAGCTGATCGTTCTGAGTTCCTAGCGTATCTAACTTAACTTTCGGAGTTTAAATTCAAAAATTTCGAAAAAATTCAAACTTTTTCGCTCGGTACAAAAGTTTCTCATTTGGACAATGTTCTCAACGCCTCTCTTCCTGCACTCACTATTCATGTAGATTCAACTCAAAAGACCAGAAATTGATTTTTTGTTGAATTATTTCCTGTGTTGATACACGTAAATATTTCTGGAAGCCAAACAACTTGTTCTATGAGAAGGTACATTTGACAGTAAGTTTACTACCGAATCAGTACCTAATTTAGATAGAAATGTTTGTCAAGATGCACAGTACTAATGCAGAGTTGTGTTAGTGTACTGCCGTTTTACTAACAAAACATTTCAGGCTTTCAAACCTTGTTATATCTTCAAGCATGCAACTGTTATGATAATTAGCTCATCTCAAGTTTGGCATGTTCATGGGACACTAAGCTTCACCGGTTCAACATTGTTGTCATGTAGTACATGTGATGAGAGCATTCCATAAGGATGGATGGTGCGAAAGTTCGTTTCCACCATTATAAAAGGAACATTGCTTTACCGGGAGACCTGATTCAGGGAGGATAATTGGTCCCGACTATGTGATGAGATGAGTATACAGTTGAAAGGCACAGCTTAATTCAGATGAGGCATTAGAAGAATACTGAAGAAATTGGTCTAGAGCATGTAGGTATGGAAGAGCTTTACATAGATCTTCAAGGCCGCTTGCATCCAATGGCCACACGTCGCATACGTACCATTGGATATACTTCCTTGCCTGACTAGGAAGAAAGTTCCAGCTCGCATTCAATTACAACATTATTTGCACTATTAATTTAGACCCCGACAGTGCTAAGTTATTTCAGCAAGTGGATCCAGTTTGCCAATTGAACTCCAGTTGAATAGGTAACTGCACTAGACATAGTCGGTTCTTCAATATATCATCTTTTGCTGTGTCTTTTACCGTGGGTAAAGTATGTATGATTTATTATGTAATGGATGCAAATGGTCTCGGTTATTTTTCAAACGGTATAGGTAAATATTATTGCCACTAGAATTGGCTGAATCGAAGTCATTAAGAAGATTAGGCTACAAGCATGGCACGGTGAATGATATCAGAGTCGAAGAATAATTTTGTAAACTAAGAACTATTCGGGTTGGCCACATTTGTATCCCACGGGGCCCGGCATACCAACGTATCAAGGTCAAGGAAAAGACACCAAATCTAATAAACTAGAAAGGATTCCTAAATACCGCAAAAAAAGATACCTAAAAAAATGAAACATAATTTTTTTCTGAGATGGCAGTTCTCTGTAGATCTTACCGAGTCGAACATTTGTCCAATAAAGTGACTGGGATGGCTTGCATTTTTTGCTTCCATTGACTGGGAAAGAATATTCCCATTGTAATATTTATTAAATACGTAACTCCCAATTAAACATAAATTTGATTCCATCAAAATGAATAATTTGTCCATGAAGCAAATCCAAACGCGCACTAACAAACAAGCCGGGAGCAGATGATGCTAATCGCCTGAATCTACTACTACTACTACCCCTGTAATTTTTATAAGATATTTTTAGAGTCTATAACAGTATTAAATTACAAAGGAAGTTACAGTACTCAAACATTTAATCAGGATGATCAGTTAGCTCTTATCTTTTAGAATAACTTAGTAAAAAAAAGTCAAAGTATATGTGGCTCCCTATTCTCTTTTCTCTTTTATAGTTTTTACTCTCTTGTGGATACCCACCCACAGAAATTTTGGAGTAAATTGCACGAAACCATCACTTTAAAGGCTAGGTTTGCGAAAAACACTACAATATTTTTTTTACAGAAAACATCATGTCTACGGTAATCTTTTTGCAAAAAACACTGATCAGCGGATCGGGCTCAGTTAAGTGAGTTTATGACAAATAGAGCCCGCCAGTCAGGCTGACGTGGCACCGCCTAAGTAACCGCATCGTTGGCTAACGTTATCATCATGTGTGGCCATGTGGGGTCCACCTGTCATTGAAAGAAAAAAGAAATAAATCTGGGCTCGTCAACCTCACACCACTGGACCTATTCGTTCAGATCCGCTGCTGCTCACTACCTGTTGCGCCTCGCTGCCGTCGCGGCCGTCGCGCCCGCTGCTCGTCCCTGCCGTCGCCCCTCTATGCCACCGCGCCCGCTGCTCGCCGCGCCTTTTTTTCGCCGCGCCCGCTTCTCGCCGCGGCCGCCATGCCTCGCTACTCGTCGCGCCCGCTGCCGCCGCGCCTCTCTGCCACCACGGCCGCTGCTCGCCGCGGCCTCCACGCCTCGATGTTGCCGCGCCCGCTTCTCTCCGCAGCCGCCGCGCCTCACGGCTGCCACCGCGGCTGCTGCTCGCCGCGGCCACCGTTACCACCGCGCCACGCCTCGCTACTGCCGCGCTCGCTGCTCGCCGCCCCGCCCGCTTCTTGCTCGTTGTTCGCCGCGCCTGCTGCTCACTGCCGCTGCTCGTCCCAAACCCGGCCAAGGCAGAGGTCGCCACCGGCGGGATCCTTGTGCCCTCGCGACGGTGGCCTGTGCACTGCACGCAAGTTGTTCGATGGAATGCCAAAGAGAGGCTTGTTAGGCTGGCAAGCGGGCCCCATGTCCACCAAACGTTTTCATGTAAAGGTGTGAGAAATTGGTGCCACGTCAGCATGACTGGCGGGCCCTATTTGTCATAAACTCACTCAACTGAGCCCGATCCGCCGATCAGTGTTTTTTGCAAAAAGATTACCGTAGGCACGGTGTTTTCTGCAAAAAAAAAATGTATTGTAATGTTTTTCGCAAATCTAGCTTTCAAAGTGGTGGTTCTCAAAATTTCGGTACCTTACTTGTCCTTGAGCTGGTCAACTATATCCTCCGAAGTGAAGACTCCATTATTTATTCATCATCTTCAAAGTCTCCCATTGTAGCATCATAACATGGAAGATACCCCTAAGTAATATCGGAACTATTCAGTCTTTGGTCATGCAAACACTGGCCAGGGCTGCACTGCGTAGCTGGCTAGACACTTGCCGCTGCAGGGAAACTTAACGATCATAGTGCTTTTTTTTTTGTTGAGGAAATGCCATCATGGCGACTTTATTGCATAGGTAGAATAGTTACATCGTTTAATTTGCAAGGTTTTCTACCACGACATATGGGGGTTCATCGACCCAATTACAAGCAAGATTATTATCAAAAGCATATTTAGCTAAGCTATGTGCCACCTCGTTGGCTTTCCTCGGACAATGCAAGAACCGAACAGAACCGATCATCCCAGCCAAAATTGAACAGAACCAATCATTCCAGATTCTATCTTGTCCCGAGCATGCATTAGTCACTTATAGTGCATCAGACTCAATTTGAATTGAGTGTAGTCCCATGTCGTTCGTCAGTGCAAGACCATGTTTCACTGCTAGAGTTTCTGCTGCATGAGTATCAGGTACATGTGGTAGAAACGAGCATGAAGCAGCAAGGAAGGTGCATAGTGCGTGGATTCTCAAAGTGTCAATCATATACTCCCTCTGTATACTCTTATACTTACTGTATTAGTTTACGGAGGGAGTAGTGTGTTGGCCCAGACGGGCTTTGCCGAATACTTTCTAGCGACACCCGACAACCGACAACGAACGATGACGAAGCAACAGTGGATGAACTTGGTTCCTGCCCCAAGTCGGCCTAGCCCGACGAGATACTTTACGTCGAGATGCGCTGTATGTAGCTAGCTTGATTTACTCTAGCCACGTCCAAGCTAGCTAGCTCGATATTGCTGATCGATTCTCGCGGTCGGCCAGAATACAACAACACACGCACACACACGAATCGGTAGACGAGATTGATGGCCGCAGGTACGTCTTGTACCTGTTGATTTCTTTATTGCTTTCAATCTCAACTCACGGTCCAAGTTTACAAGGGGTTTTACATGTATATATAGAACCTAGACTAGATTGCACCAAACTGAGTCGATGGCTATTACTAGTCCTATTCAGCTACGTACATGCAATCCTATTATGTGACTGTCACGTATCCTATCCGGACACCTGCGTACACACGTACGGGAGAAACACCACGTCGGGTTTAACTCCAACAATCACCCCCCTAAACACGACGTCGTCACGTCACCGCTCCGACGCCGATCCTTCTTCGCATCTCCAAGAACTTCTCTCGATCCAAAGCCTTGGTTAGGATGTCCGCCAGCTTATCATCAGTGCGATTGTAGTTGACCTCCATCTTTCCTTCTTCCACGCCATCCTTCATGTAGTGATACATCATATCAATGTGCTTGCTCCTATCATGCCGCACTGAATTCTCGCGTAGAAAAATTGTAGACTCACTGTCAACATTGAGCACCACTTGTTTCTGATCTCGATCCATGAGATCATCATGCAGCCTTCCTAGCCACACAACTTGACACCCCGCAACGGTACCAGCAATATACTCTATTGCATCAACTGTGGGTGCTTTACTCTTCTTGCTCAGCTCAAGATGAGGTTTCATTGAAGCTTCAATTAGATTGCAATCTTTCATGCCGTAGTTTTCAAGTATCTTCCTTGTGTATGCCTCCTGGCATAGTGTGATCTCCTCTGTCTTTTGATGTACCTTTGTCCCTGGGTAATAGCTCAAAAGACCTAGATCATCCATCTTGAAAAGCTCTTTCATTTGTAGCTTGAATTCTGCAATCACCTCTTCATCCGCTCCAGTAATCAATAGGTCGTCGACGTAGATGCCAACTAATAGACGATCCCTTCCTTCACCTCTCTTGTACATCGCATGCTCTAGTGGGGCTTTCTCAAATCCAAGAGAAATCATCGTCCGACCAAGTTTGATGCTCCATGCCCGAGAGCCTTGGCGTAGCCCGTACAAGACTTTGTGTAACTTCAGTACCTTGTGTTCTTCTCCCTCTTTGATGAATCCCGGTGGTTGGCTCACATAAACATCTCCTTCTAACTCTCCGTTCAGAAACGCGGATTGTACATCCATGTGATGAATATTCCATGATTCTTGAGTCGCAAGAGCTAGCAGTAATCTCACCGATTCCATCCTTGCAACAGGAACAAACACTTCTTCGAAATCCACACCTTTCTCTTGCACGTACTCTTTGGCTACTAGCCTCGCTTTGTGCTTCACGGACCCATCGGCATCTTTCTTGATCATAAATTCCCACATCAGATCCATGATTTTTTCATTGTTGGGAAGATCCACAAGCTTCCATGCATTATTGTCGTGGATCGACCTCAACTCTTCTATCATAGCATGACGCCAACACTCTTTCATATTTGCGTTCACAAATTGCGCCGGTTCCTTGGCGCTTGCTAGACACCGTCGCCCACTCCCGTTCATCATTACGGGGTCAATCGTCCGAAGAGTATTCCTCAAATATGGGTGTAACACCGGCTGTAGATGTTTGGGTGTAGGTGATGTCCTTTCCTCCACATGCTTTGTCGACGTCCCTGCTGGACTGTTCGGCAACACCACAGCTGTAGATGAGCTCTCGCCCACACACAGGCCACCAGGCGAAACCCCATGCAGGCCACCAGGCAATGGGCCTTGCCCATCACCACCGGCGTTTTGGCTTCTGTCCTGGTCCAGCTCCTCTTCTGACCCGTCACATAGGTCTGTGTCCACAATACTGCTAGATAGACTAGCTCCCAGGTTCGTTTCTCTCCCATCTGAAGACTCCACTTTTGGTCCATCTTTTCTTTCTGGACCGTGCCCACTTTCTAGCCCACATATTAGACTTTCACATAGTAGTGACTTTTCTCCTGGTAGACCTGTTGTACATGTCTTGTACGTGGTGTTCCTGCCTTGGGTTGCTGTTGTGCTACTACCATCGCCAGCAACTGGGCTGCCATGCGTGCTTGCTGAGAGTGACGCGGTGTGTGACACGATGCCTGCGCTCACCACGCTATCTGACATGGTGTACACGACGCTGCTCCTTGGCGTGTCTGCCGCCATGTGCGTGCAATGCTCTCCTGGTTCGAGCGTAGTTCGTCCTGCGCCTCGCCTCGCCTGGCAATCTTTTGAACTGCTCTTTCGGTCGCAGCTAACCTCTCTTGGACGCACCACACAGAGACTACCTCTCCATGGTCGTGCACATGCAGCGATTGCTGCATCCGCTCCAGCAAAATTAGCATTTATGCCCGTAACATCGACGTAAGCTTCGGAATCACCGCCCATGTCCGTAGCATCGACATGAGTTTCCGAACCATGATCTTGATAGTGAACTTTTTCTTCACGGAGCACGACAATTTCTTTAGCCGACGCTTGAAGAACCGGATCCACCTTGTCCACCAGTTCGCACATCAACATCATGTCACTTTCATCACCTTGCTGGGCAATGAGCACCTTCTGCTTCGGTGCTTCCTTGCAGTCAGCCTTGAAGTGGCCGAGGAGGCCACAGTTATAGCATCTCACTTTTCTGATGTCAAATTTTCTCCTCGGTGGTGGTGCAGCCTCATCGTCTGAGTCGACATCCGAGTCAGCGAAGTTATTTCTTGCCGAACGCTGATTTCCCTTCTTCTTGCTGCTGCTCGTGGATCCGCCTTGCTTTTCCTTTGACAAAGCGACCCACTGCGCCCTTGTGAGCATCACAAGCTCGTCGTTCTTCCCGTCCCCAAGACTGTACCGCATCCACTCATCGTGAGCCTTGTACCCTCCGATAAGATCGTCGATGGAGAGAGTCGCGAGATCGACGCACTGCTCGATCGCCGTGACAATTTGCAGGTACCGGGGAGGGGCCGCACGCAAGAACCGCCGGACAACCGAGGCCTCCGTGAGGTTTTCTCCAAGCGCGCGGATCCGATTGACGAGAGTAGCCACCCGTGAAGCGACCGCATCCACGGACTCATCGTCGCCCATGACCAAAGTCTCGTAGTTTCTTAGGAGAGTTTGGAGATTGGCTTGCTTGACGCGGGTGTGTCCCTCGAACATGAGTTTCAGCGTATCCCACACCTCCTTCGCCGTTGCTTTGGCGATTAGGTGTTGGAGGACATCCATCGGCATCACCGAATAAATCGCCGATGCCGCCTGCCGATCCTTCCGGTGCTCGGCTCCCTCCTTGAATGCGTCGCCTCCGGGATCCACCGCGTCCCATAGCTCGTTGGCGCGGAGACCACACTCCATGAGGGCCTTCCAGACCCTGAAGTTCTCGCGATCAAACCGTAGATACAACAAACTCGCCGGAGCAGCAATTACTTTAGCCGCACCGGAGTACTCCGCCAGCTGCTTGGTCTTCTCGTCATCCGTCATGACCCTCCGTTACTAGAAGATCAACTTGGCTCTGATATCAATTGTTGGCCCAGACGGCGTTGCCGAGTACTTTCCGGCGACACCCGACGACCGACGACGAACAATGACGAAGCTACAGTGGATGAACTTGGTTCCTGCCCCAAGTCGGCCTAGCCCGACAAGATACTTTACGTCGAGATGTGCTGTATGTAGCTAGCTTGATTTACTCTAGCCACGTCCAAGCTAGCTAGCTCGATATTGCTGATCGATTCTTGCGGCCGGCCAGAATACAACAACACACGAGCACACACGAATCGGTAGACGAGATTGATGGCCGCAGGTATGTCTCGTACCTGTTGATTTCTTTATTGCTTTCAATCTCAACTCACGGTCCAAGTTTACAAGGGGTCTTACATGTATATATAGAACCTAGAGCCATGATTAAGGAGTTGGCGTATCGCAACAATGTATCCCTAGTTTGTTTGCAAGAGACAAAGCTATCATTCATCGATAGAGCTATGGTGGCCCAATGCTGTGGCAATGATTTCTCGGAGTTTGCATACCTGCCCGCGGAGGGCTCCAGAGGGGGCGTACTTCTGGCTTGGAAAGGGAACCATTACTCCCTACCCGGTGTCACCATTCTCACGCAAGCCGTGGCTGTGACTGGGTGCAACACCAAGGGAGAGCAGTTTGGGATCATCGGTGTATATGGTCTGCAGGGCTGGGACGAGAAGATGCAGTTTCTTCATGAACTCAGGCAAACGATGCAGAACTCGATAACCGCTGGGGTTGCCTTAGCTTTGGTTGGAGACTTCAACCTCATCACGCGGGCCGCTGACAAGAACAACTCCTGGATCAACCGTCGATGCATCACAGCTTTTAGGAGTTTTATCAACGAGTTGCAACTGAAGGACCTATACCTACATGGTCGTAGGTACACATGGAGTAACGAGCAAGATTAGGCCACAATGGTGAAGCTAGACCGTATACTCATCAATGGAGATTTCGAGGAGTTGCTGCCCGACTGCATGTTGCATGCGCTATCCTCGGAGATCTCGGACCATTGCCCTTTGTTGCTCAACTGTGAGATTACTTTTTGGCAGGTGCGATGTTTCAGATTCCAGAACCATTGGATCAAATTGGAGGGTTTCGAGGAGGTGGTCTGTGCCGCATGGAAGGGGGGCCTACGGCCGGTGACCCCGTGGGCCAGTTCGCCGGGAGGCTCAAGGCCACGGCCAAAGCACTCCAATGCTGGCAGGCCCAATTCTGCAACAACATCAAGCTCAAGGCGGCCATCACGATTGATATCATTGGGCAGCTCGACAGGGCTATGGATCGGAGGCCTCTTACGGCAAACGAGAGGCAGTTCAGGGCCAACTTGAAGATGCAGCGACTCGGATACGTCGCGCTGGACAGGGCTATCTGGCGGCAGAAATCGAGGGTCAGAGGGGTAAAGGAAGGAGATACAGGAGCGAACTTCTTCCGTGCCAAAGCTATGGCGCGGAGATGCAAAAACTTCATCCCCAAACTGCAGGTGGACGGGGTCACAGTCACTGATCAGGAAACCAAGGTGAAAACCTTCCACTCCTTCTTCGAGCCAATCTTTGGATCCAAGAAGCTAAGGCCAAGGAGGCTGAACTTACATGGGCTCAGATATGAACAGATTGATCTTGGTGACATGGATGCACCCATCACAGAAAAGGAAATCCTTGCCAACATAGCGGAACTGGACGACAATAGAGCACCCGGACCCGATGGACTCATGGACCTATTTTACAAATGTTGTTGGCCCATCATCAAGGCTGACCTAACTGCAGCCATCCGGGTTGTATAGGCCAACACGATGACCCATCTCCACCGCCTGGACCAAGCTACCATGATCCTACTTGCAAAGAGTGCCGACGCCGCCACCATGAAGGACTACAGGCCGATCAGTCTGGTATGTAGCTTCGCTAAACTGATCACCAAAATCTTGGCGACTAGGCTACAAAGGAGGACGAACGATATGTTGGGTCATGTCAGAATGCATTCATCAGAGGTAGGGCCATCCAAGACAACTTATGCTTTGTCAGCGACCTGTCCAAGGCCTTCCGGCAATCCAAAACGCCTGCCCTTATGTTGATCCTCGACATCCAACGTGCCTTCGACATGGTGTCTTGGGAGTTCCTGCTTGAGCTGCTGACCGCAAGGGGTTTTGGGAGAAAGTTCACCAACTGCCTGGCTGCGCTCCTCTGTACCTCCTCCACAAGAATTCTTGTCAATGGTGAGCTCTCCGAGAGGATTGATCTAATGAAGGGTCTCAGGCAGGGCGACCCCCTCTCCCCACTGCCGTTCGTCTTGGTGATGGACTGCCTGGCAGTACTAATTGACAAGGCGGTGAGCATGGGGATTCTAGGCCCTATTGGAGACCAAATATTGCCGTTCCGGACATCTCTATACACAGACGACGCAATGCTGTTCATCAACCCTTGCCGGTGCGAGATTGTTGCCGTCAGCCAGATCCTAATGCTGTCCGGCGATGCCATGGGCCTGCACACGAATCTTGCAAAGTCATCCGTATCCCCCATCTGTTGCGCGGGGATGGACCTGCAGGAATTGCTTCAAGACTTGAACTGCCCGATCAAGCATTTCCTGTGCACCTACCTCGGCATGCCCCTTGCAGATTCAAAGCTTAAGAAGAATGATCTCCAACCAATATGTGACAAGCTCGTCAACAGAATGAAGGGCTGGAAGATGGCCTTACTCACCATGGACGGGAGGCTGGACCTGGTCAAAACGGTGCTCTCGGCCATGCCGATCTTCCAGATGATCGCGTTGATCATGCCAACTTTGCTTGCAAAGCTGATTGACAAGGTGCGGCGTGGCTTTCTCTGGGAGGGCAACGAGGTGGCATCGGGCGGCAAATGTCTGGTGAGCTGGAGAACTGTCTGTAGGCCTAAGGAGCTCAGCGGGCTCGGCATCACCAATGTGCTGGCACATAGTGGGGCACTAATGATGCGATGGCTCTGGCAATCCTGGACCGACGGCAACAAGGCGTGGGCTGGACATGAACTTCCAATTAACCGCACTGTCATAGCCCTCTTCAACGCCTTGGTCGATTTCCAGCTCGGCAATGGTGAGCGCATTCTCTTCTGGAAGGAGCCATGGTTCAAAGGTGTCTCTCTCCAGCATGCCTTCCCGGTGCTGTTCGAGCATTGCACGAGGAAGAACCTAACGGTTGCCGAACCACTTGGGGATGGCAGGTGGGTGAGACATCTCAAGCAACACCTACCTCTATAGGCCACCAGAGAGTTCTTGGCACTTTGGGAAGGGATCAGCAACACTGCCCTCTCGACGGTGCACGGCCAGGTGCGGTGGAGATGGACTTCCGACGGGATCTACATGGCCCGATCGGCTTACCTCATCCAGTTCGAGGGATGCGCCAGGAGTGGCTTCGCTGACTTTGTCTGGAACACAGACGCGCCTGGCAAGTGCAAGTTGTTCGCGTGGTTGGCAATGCTTGGGCGATGCAATACTACCGACGTACTAGCTAAGAAGGGATGGCCCCATAATACAGCTTGCTCATTCTGTGCCGGACCAATGGAAGATGCCGTCCACCTGCTGGCTACCTGCCCTTTCACGCTGCAAATTTGGCAAGCCGTCCTTCGCCATTGCAGTCTACCACAGGAACTCGCCCCTGCCCTACCACAGAATCGCTATCACAATGGACTGAACACACAGCTTCTGTGCGTCCGGCGGTGCAAAAGAAGAAGTGGAGTGCCTTGGTACAATTAGTCTGGTGGTCAACTTGGAATGAACGTAACGCTAGAATCTTCCGGAACCAACAATCACCGGTCCGGACAGTGGTGGAGAGACTGATTGAGGAGGCAAGCGTTTGGCGAGCTGCAGGACGAGGCAACGCCAGCTCCTTGCTGAACAGACCCAGAGAACCTTACTAAGGGCCTGCACTAGATCATGACTAGTACTGGAGTAGGAACTGGCCAATGCTGCATGTTGGACCTGTATATCCATTGTAACAATTTTCCCTTAACCCCCCAAATATCAATGAAAAGCTGCTCTCAACATTTTCGTCAAAAAATCTACCCAGAGTCTTGCTTTCCCTTGGATGGAAGAAAATGTTTGATCGGGGTGGACAAGTGTTGGCTGCAAGTGGATGCACACTACCCATTACACCAGGTCGTTTTCGTATCAGAAAATATGAGACGTCCATGCAGATTATCAAATCTCATGTACCTAATCGACTTGTAGGAGCAGGGGATGAATATGCTTCTTAACATTCAAGTGAGATCCCTGTGGTGTTGTACTAGTAAATTGCATCAAGCGGCATGCAATTACCATTTACATGTTGAGCCACGTTGAGTGGCTCAACGTAATCCGTGGCTAGTTTCTGATGTGCCTTCATCAACTTAACATTGGTACTATGAAAAACAAGAAAATTGTGATATATTAATTTCACATGGATGGGGTGAAGAGGGAGCCGAACTGCCGATGCCCTTATAAATGGGCTTGATTTTGAGAGAACACATTAATTGTGGCTATGATGCCCGTTTGAATGATCAAATAATACTACACTTCCGAGATGACTATACAGCTGAAAGGTATATATATTAGTAAGATAATCGAAGAATACTGAGTACATGATTTTTATGGTACCTTGGTGCCCCATGAGAAGGATAGGTGTACTATAAGATAACGGATGAGCTGAATCACTCTGTATTGGCCAAGACAACACAAAACCGAAAAAAGCACACTTCACATGTTGCAATCAACTGACCTGTTTGTTTTCATAACATGGACTGGGCAACAGATTTCTGAAAATTTAAATGTGCGCCCGCCCAACTGGATTTGCCTCGTTGAGATGGCAGAAAGCACACCGACTGAACTGACGTGGGAGAAAAACTTCATGAAGATGATAGCCTACGTTGCACGGATACTTGGATATGTATCGGATACGCGATACGGGGATACGCCCGATACGCCAATTTTCTGAAAACATGAATACGGTGATACGTTTTTATATAGATATTACGTATATTAATTATTAAAATATTGAAAACAAAATATAGCTTCTAGGTCAAAGCATGCCTTAATAGGATTATTCCCTTTGTTTTCTTGCACTTGGTCCACTTTCATTAATTAGCAGTGGGATTTTCCCGGGTTTGTTGTTCCAATTAGTGCATCGACTCTTTTTTGCTCACCTTTCAATTGAACAAGAACATTGACAGTCATATTTTGACATGAACTCACACCCATGTTGGGTATCTTCAAAAGATGTGCCTTTACTATTGAGGGGATTTCGCGTCGAACGAGGGGTTTCAGGTATCCAAAAAGTATCGCAGAAGTATCCTAGGATTATCAAACATTATTTTCTTTTTTTAAAATCAGAAAATCGAGGGATACTTACGGGATACGTATCGGGCTGTATCGGGGCAGTATCCGGCTGGATACACACGCTTTTTGAAGTATCCGCATAATGTAGATGATAGCTCATAGAGAATATTTTCTTTCTGTTTCCTTTGAAGATACACGTAAATATTTCTGAAAGAAAAATAACTTGCTCTTTTTTTAGTTGCAAAACAACTTGTTCAATGAGAAGGTACATTTCACAGTAATTTTATTACTGAAACAGTGTACCTAATTCAGATAGAAGTGTTTGTCCAGTTGCACAGTACTACTGCAGAGTTGCCGCATCTTTCTACTAACAAAATAGTTCACGCTCTCAGACCTTATGATATCTTCAAGCATGCAACCATTATGATAAGCATTGTTCATGGGACACGGCTAGCTTCATCGGTTCAACATTGTTAGTCATGCAGGACGTAAGATGAGCATTCCATAAGGATAGATGGTGTGAAAGTTCGTTTCCACCATTATAAAAGGAACATTGCTTTATCGGGAGACCTGATTCAGGGAGGATAATTGGTCCCGACTATGTGATGAGATGAGTATACAGTTGAAAGGCACAGCTTAATTCAGATGAGGCATTAGAAGAATACTGAAGAAATGGGTCTAGAGCATGTAGGTATGGAAGAGCTTTACATAGATCTTCAAGGCCGCTTGCATCCAATGGCCACACGTCGCATACGTACCATTGGATATACTTCCTTGCCTGACTAAGAAGAAAGTTCCAGCTCGCATTCAATGACAACATTATTTGCACTATTAATTTAGACCCCGACAGTGCTAAGTTATTTCAGCAAGTGGATCCAGTTTGCCAATTGAAATCCAGTTGAATAGGTAACTGCACTAGAGATAAGCGGTTCTTCAATATATCATCTTTTGTTGTGTCTTTTACCCTGGGTAAAGTATGTATAATTTATTTTGTTTTTTTTTTTAGAAAAGGAGGATGACCCCCGGTCTCTGCATCTGAACGATGCATACGACAACTTTATTAATTATTCTCACAAGACCTTACAAAGTCATACAACAGTAGGACTAAAGCCACCGTCTAAGCAACAAACTGTCGCTACACCTATCCAGTTGATAAAGGGGCGCAGATAGCCTGGGCCTAATACCAAACAGACATCGCAGCCAAGCCTAACATCTAAAACCTGAGACCCCAACCTAGCCACTTGCCGGGTCTGGGGCACATACTGGTCCGGCGTGCTCTCAAAGGCCGCCGCCGCCAACTGCCACTGCTCCATCTTCAGAACTGTACTGATGCATCAACCTTGCTCGGTCCAGCTATCGTCGACGCCACCACGACGCCCAACGGCACCTCTTCCCTGCGAGCAAACAGCCGTACACGTCGCGGTCGCCACTGATACACCTCAGCGCCATGCTGCCACGTACCACCAGCCGACGCAGCTTGAAGCCCTTGAAGGATCTGTTGTGCGTAGCACCTGCCGACCAGGCATGACCAAGCGTAGCACCTGTCGGTCAGGCATGACTTGACATCTCCACCGAAGCTCCGTGCAAGACGAAGCCGCTCCACCTCCTGCCTCTGACTTCCAGCGCTGCTCCACAAAACGACGCTCCCAAGAGAGAAACGACACCGCGGTGCCGCCATCGTCCGGTCTGGAACACCAGATCCTAGGGTTTCCCCCGGAGCAATACGAGTGGGTCGACGGTAGTCACATGACGATGCCTTCATCAAGGTAACGACGTGGAACGCCGCCATCGCCCGCCGTCGGCTCGGTTTTCACCGGCAACTACGTCTCCCCGACTCGCAGCTGGTGCCAGATGACGGATCCCGAGATCTGAACACCCAGCCTCAGGCCGACCACCTCTGACGGAAGAGATGACCACCACTGTCGGCTGCACTGGTCAGAACGGATCTGAACCGAGGTGTCGCCGACGAGACCGCCAGGCCCTCCACGCTGCCGTCGCCCGATCTGAAGGCAGCATGCACGCTGCGCAGCCAAGCCGGCCGCCGTTGACGCAGCCGCCGCCGCCGCCCGAAGGGGCATCCGCAGCGCCCGTAGCCCTGGCCTCCACCGCGCCAAGCCGTCGCCGTCCAAGGACGGGCCGGCCTCCCGCCGCCTGCCGCCATCCGCCACGCCGCAGATCTCAGATCGGTCGCGCCACCACATGCCTTGGGGTTCTCCCCACCCCGGAGACGTGCGAGAGAGGAGATCCCCCGCCACCGCCGTCGGCTCCTGGGCTTAGCCCGGCGGCGTCTTCCAGCGGCGGCGGAGGAAGGGGAGGAGGAAGTTTGCGGCGGCGGCGGCTAGGTTTCTAGCCGCCTGAGTCGCCCCAGGGGGAGGACGACGCGGGCGCCTGTATGGACAAATGCTGATTCCTGGTGTGTTTGGCCCTTCATATGATTTATTATGTAATGGATGCAAATGGTCTCGATTATTTTTCAAACGGTATAGGTAAATATTATTGCCACTAGAATTGGCTGAATTGAAGTCATTGAGAAGATTAGGCTACAAGCATGGCATGGTGAATGATATCAGAGTCGAAGAATAATGTTGTAAACTAAGAACTATTCGGGTTGGCCACATTTGTATCCCACGGAGGCCGGCATACTAATGTATCAAGGTCAAGGAAAAGACACCAAATCTAATAAACTAGAAAGGATTCCCTAAACCCCGCAAAAAAAGGATTCCCTAAAAAATGAAACATAATTTTTTCTTGAGATGGCAGTTCTCTGTAGATCTTACCGAGTCAAACATTTGTCCAATAAAGTGACTGGGATGGCTTGCAATTTTTGCTTCCATCGATTGGGAAAGAATATTCCCATTGTAATATTTATTAAATACGTAACTCCTAATTAAACATAAATTTGTTTCCATCAAAATGAATAATTTGTCCATGAAGCAAATCCAAACGCGCACTAACAAACAAGCCGGGAGCAGATGATGCTAATCGCCTGAATCTACTACTACTCCCCCTGTAACTTTTTATAAGATATTTTTAGAGTCTATAACAGTATTAAATTACAGAGGGAATACAGTACTCAAACATTTAATCAGGATGATCGGTTAGCTCTCATCTTTTAGAATAACTTAGTAAAAAAAGTCAAAGTATATGTGGCTCCCTATTCTCTTTTCTCATTTATAGTTTTTACTCTCTTGTGGATACCCACCCACAGAAATTTCGGAGTAAATTGCATGAAACCACCACTTTAAAGGCTAGATTTACGAAAAACACTACAATACATTTTTTTTTGCAGAAAACACCATGTCTACGGTAATCTTTTTGCAAAAAACACTGATCGGCGGATCGGGCTCAGTTAAGTGAGTTTATGACAAATAGAGCCCGCCAGTCAGGCTGACGTGGCACCGCCTAAGTAACCGCGTTGTTGGCTAACGTTATCATCATGTGTGGCCATGTGGATCCACCTGTCATTGAAAGAAAAAAGAAAAAAAATCTGGGCTCGTCAACCTCCCGCCACTGGACCTATTCGTTCAGATCTGCTGCTGCTCACTACCTGTTGCGCCTCGCTACCGTTGCAGCCGCCGCGCCCGCTGCTCGCCTCGGCCGTCGCGCCTCTCTGCCACCGCGCCCGCTGCTCGCCGCGCCTTTTTTCCGCCGTGGCTGCCATGCCTCGCTGCTCGTCGCGCCCGCTGCCGCCGCGCCTCTCTGCCACCACGGCTGCTACTCGCCGCGGCCTCCACGCCTCGCTGCTGCCGTGCCCGCTGCTCTCCGCAGCCGTCGCGCCTCGCGGCTGCCACCGCGGCCGCTGCTCGCCGCGGCCACCATTACCACCGCGCCACGCCTCGCTACAGCCGCGCTCGCTGCTCGTCGCCGCGCCCGCTGCTTGCTCGTTGTTCGCCGCGCCTGCTGCTCACTGCCGCTACTCGTCCCAACCCCGGCCAAGGCAGAGGTCGCCACCGGTGGGATCCTTGCGCCCTCGCGACGGTGGCCTGTGCACTGCACGCAAGTTGTTCGATGGAATCCCAAAGAGAGGCTTGTTAGGCTGACAAGCGGGCCCCATGTCCAGCAAACGTTTTCATGTAAATGTGTGAGAAATTGGTGCCACGTCAGCATGACTCGCGGGCCCTATTTGTCATAAACTCACTTAAGTGAGCCCGATCCGCCGATCAGTGTTTTTTTGCAAAAAGATTACCGTAGACACGGTGTTTTCTGCACACAAAAAAATGTATTATAGTGTTTTTCGCAAATCTAGCCTTCAAAGTGGTGGTTCTCAAAATTTCGGTACCTTACTTGTCCTTGAGCTGGTCAACTATATCCTCCGAAGTGAAGACTCCATTATTTATTCATCATCTTCAAAGTCTCTCATTGTAGCATCATAAAATGGAAGATACCCCTAAGTAATATCGGAACGATTCAGTCTTCGGTCATGCGAACACTGGCCAGGGCTGCACTGTGTAGCTGGCTGGACACTTGCCGCTGCAGGGAAACTTAACGATCATAGTGCTTTTTTTTTGTTGAGGAAATGCCATCATGGCGACTTTATTGCATAGGTAGAATAGTTACATCGTTTAATTTGCAAGGTTTTCTACCACGACATATGGGGGTTCATCAACCCAATTACAAGCAAGATTATTATCAAAAGCATATTTAGCTAAGCTATGTGCCACCTCGTTGGCTTCCCTCGGACAAATGCAAGAATTGAACAGAACCAATCATCCCAGCCAAAATTGAACAGAACCAATCATTCCAGATTCTATCTTGTCCCGAGCATGCATTAGTCACTTATAGTGCATCAGACTCAATTGAATTGAGTGTAGTCCCATGTCGTTCGTCAGTGCAAGACCATGTTTCACTGCTAGAGTTTCTGCTGCATGAGCATCAGGTACATGTGGTAGAAACGAGCATGAAGCAGCAAGGAAGGTGCATAGTGCGTGGATTCTCAAAGTGTCAATCATCTACTCCCTCTGTATACTCTTATACGTACTGTATTAGTTATCGGAGGGAGTAGTACTGTTCTTTTCTACTGCGATGGATCGACTATGTCAAAAAAAATTACTGCGATGGATCGACTGGACGTGGTTAATTGTTGTCAGTAATGTGGCCCCGACTGAAACACAAGTAATTGACTCCTAGTCGATCTTGGTAGTTTCACCCGTCCTGCCAAAACCTAGCGTACTCCGCCTCCCAAGTCAAAATCGAGGAGAAGAAGTATGGCGGCGCACATGATCGCGTCAGCTGCGTGGTCCAAGCTCCCGCGTGATCTTCTCCGCTCGGCCGCGTCCGCTTCACCTCAGTCTGCCGCTCGTGGCGCGTTGTTAGAGCATCTCCAACAGCCGCGTCAAAAGACGCGCGTGCGAGACAAATTGGCATTTTAGCGTGCGCGGGAAGTTTTCGCGTGCTCCGGTGGTGGCGGGAAACTAGCGCGCGCGGGAAAAGGCGGCAACTCACGCGCTATATTTGGCGCGCCACATCTAGCGCGCTTTTAAATTGCAGCGCCCTCTGCCGCTCTCTCCATCTCTCCATCGCCCTCTGTCGCGCTCTGCCGCCAACACGCAACCACCGCGCCACCATGCCGCCTTGCCGCCGGGGAGGTACGGGCTACCGCGGCGTCCGCGTGCGTCTGTCCGGCACCTACTCCACCGAGATTCAGTCGGGCGGCGCCATGCGGCTCCGTCTCGGAATCTTCGACACCACCCAGGAAGGAAGGAGTTAATCAGTATTAAGTCATCACAACTATCATTTTCCACATGATCAACTCCGGTTAGATGGGATGGAAGGAGAAGAATCTCCTTCCTAAGAAGGGCACCGGCATTGGGATGAAGTTTAGCAAATGGAAATTGGTTTCATCAAACACAACATCACCAGAAATGTGCACACAACTGGTGGACACGTCAAGACACTTGACACATTTATGTTGTGCACTATAACCGAGAAAGACACATTGTTGAGATCGAAACATAAGTTTACGAGAGTTGTAGGGACGAAGGTTTGGCCAACAGACTCAACCGAAAACACGTGTGTAGTATAATCGGGTGTGATATGGAGAAGACGTTCAGTGGGGGTTTCATTGGCGATAGTACGACTAGGCCACATATTGATAAGGTGAACAACGGTGAGAAAGGCTTCGTCCCAAAATTTTAAGGGCATAGAGGCTGAAGCTAGGAGAGCAAGACCTACTTCAACGATGTGGCAATGCTTCCGTTCGGCAAAACCATTTTGTTGGTGAGCGTGTGGGCAAGACACATGGTGATAAATACCTATCTTTTGAAAAAAAGAATTTAGCTTCTCATACTCGCCACCCCAGTCGGATTGCATGGCAATGATTTTGCTATCAAACTTTTGTTCAACAAGAGCTTGAAAATTATGAAACACTTGGAAAACATCGGATCATTTCTTAAGGAGATAGATCCCAAACATCAATGAAGCTCACATAGCAAGTGAGTGCTGGACCCCAAACATCAGAAAAAATAAGTTGCAATGGCTTGGTAGACACACTAGTAGAAACAGGATAAGGCAATTGATGACTTTTTGCTCTTTGGCATGAATCACAAATAGTTTCTAAATTTCTCTCACCAACAACTGCGAGTTCATTTTTACTAAGAATTTGATGAACAGTGGCAAACGAGGGATGGCCTAAATGACTATGCCACCTTTCAGCAGAAAGCTTGATGGCACCATACACTTGTTTATTGAACTGACAATATTGAGGAAGCAACGCATAGAGTCCTTGCACACATGTACCCCTATGGAGAACTCTCTTCGTGACCTGATCCTTGCTCAAAAAGAAAATGGGTGAAACTCAAGGAAGACATTATTATCAAGAACAATACGATGGACGGAAAGAAGAGTTTTGGAAGCATTGGGTACATGCAAGATATCTTTCAGAACTAGATTTTTATGTGGTGTTCCGATAACAGATTGACCAATATGACTAATCTTCATACCTGCGCCGTTTGCTACGGTGTAAACTTCATCGTGGCCGCGGTACTTCTCTTGCATCGTCACCTTCTCAAGTTCTCCAGTAATATGGTTGGTTGCACCTGTGTCCATGTACCAATTGGTATCGACACCATACGATGCATTAGCTACATCAACAACTTTTTTCTTCTGGGATGTGTCATCGGCATAATGCCAATCGCAATCTTTGGTAAGATGGTTAGTGATAACCCACAAGTATAGGGGATCGCAACAGTTTTCGAGGGTAGAGTATTCAACCCAAATTTATTGATTCGACACAAGGGGAGCCAAAGAATATTCTCAAGTATTAGCAGCTGAGTTGTCAATTCAACCACACCTGGAAACTTAGGATCTGCAGCAAAGTATTTAGTAGCGAAGTAATATGATAGTAGTGGTAACGGTAGCAAAAGGTAACAGTAGTAAAAATAGTGTTTTTAGTATTTTGTAGTGATGATAGCAATAGCAACAGAAAAGTAAATAAGCGACGAACAATATATGGAAAGCTCGTATCGGTGATGGAGAATTATACAGGATGCGGTTCATCATGTAACAGTCATAACCTAGGGTGACACAGAACTAGCTACAATTCATCAATATAATGTAGGCATGCATTCCGAATATAGTCATACGTGCTTATGGAAAAGAACTTGCATGACATCTTTTGTCCTACCCTCCCATGGCAGCGGGGTCCTAATGAAAACTAAGGGATATTAAGGCCTCCTTCTAATAGAGTACCGGACCAAAGCATTAACACATAGTGAATACATGAACTCCTCAAATAACGGTCATCACCGGTAAGTATCCCGATTATTATCACTTCGGGGTTAACGGATCATAACACATAATAGGTGACTATAGACTTGCAAGATAGGATCAAGAACTCTCATATATTGATGAAAATATAATAGGTTCAGATCTGAAATCATGGCACTCGGGCCCTAGTGACAAGCATTAAGCATAGCAAAGTCATAGCAACATCAATCTCAGAACATAGTGGATACTAGGGATCAAACCCTAACAAAACTAACTCGATTACATGATAGATCTCATCCAACCCATCACCGTCCAGCAAGCCTACGATGGAATTACCCACGAACGGCGGTGAGCATCATGAAATTGGTGATGGAGGATGGTTGATGATGACGATGGCGACGGATTCCCCTGTCAGGAGCCCCGAACGGACTCCAGATCAGCCCTCCCAAGAGGTTTTAGGGCTTGGTGGCGGTGCCATATCGTAAAACGCGATGAATTCTTCTCTCTAATTTTTTTCTCTCCGAAACCAAATATATAGAGTAGGAGTTGATGTCCAAGGAGCTCCAAGGGGCGTACGAGGTAGGGGGCGCGCCCTAGGGGGGCAGGCGCGCCCCCACCCTCATGGACAGGTGGTGGGCCCCCTGGTCTTCATCTTTTGCAAGGATTTTTTATTATTTTCGAATAGATGTTCCGTGAAGTTTCAGGTCATTCCGAGAACTTTTGTTTCTGCACATAAATAACACCATAGCAATTCTGTTGAAAACAGCGTCAGTCCGGGTTAGTTCCATTCAAATCAAGCAAGTTAGAGTCCAAAACAAGGGTAAAAGTGTTTGGAAAAGTAGATACGACGGAGACGTATCAGTTAGCTTTTTACAAATTTGACAACTACCTTCATACCCTTCATACCCCTGGAAATTTTTACGCCCTCTCTTGTTGGTGAAGGGAGGGTGCCGAGGATGGTAGCCGCCACCATCGTTTCCCTGATGGTGGTAGCCACCGCCACCACCACCACCGTAGTGGCCGCCGCTGCCACCACCACCGTAGTGACCGCCACCGCCACCATTGTTGATGGTGTAGTCACCGCCGCCGCCACCAGTGCGAGATCCACCGCCGCCACCACCCTTTTGCTGACCGCGGGAGCCCTTGTTGGATCCCTGGCGGCCGTGAGAAGCAAGGTTGGCGGAGGACTTGAAGTTGTCGACGCCTGTCCCATGGAACATCTCGACCCGCTGGTCGAAATTGGCTGAGATGATGGGCTGATACTCCATGTCAAGCCCCACGAGGATGAACGACACCAGCTTGTCCTCTCTGATCGGTTTGCCTACCGCCGCAAGTTCATCGGAGAGAGCACACATGTGCCCGAAAGAGGTCGCCACCGGCTGGTTGCCCTTCTGGGCGTTGGTGAGGGAGGCACGAATGTTGTTGACGCGGGACAGCGAGACGGCGGAGAAAATGTTGCTCAGAGCCGTCCAGATCGCATGTGATGTTTCCATCGATGCTACTTGAACCAACACCTCCTTGGAGAGGTTTCAAAGAAGATATGCGACGATCTGTTGATCTTGGACTAACTAGGGGGCATATGAGGGTTGGTGATCACCTGATCCTTGCCGTCCTTGTCCTTGGTGGTGATGAGCTTGGGAGGTTCAGCTGTGGTTTGGTCGATGTAGCCGTACAGGCCAGCGCCATTATCTGGGATCGCGCCTGGGCTCGCCAGAGGACGTAGTTCGTCCGGCTGAGCGGCTCGGAGACGTTGTAGTTGAGGCCGGAGGAGACCAGAGCAATGGAGGTGGATATGGCAGCAAGGTGGGTTTTGGGGGATTCTTTCCAACATATTGTGCTTGCCAAAGGATAAAATGTAAAAAGGAAGGGTGAAGATCACCTTGACTCTTTTGCAGTATAGGAGATAAAAGTAAAAGATAGGCCCTTCGCAGAGGGAAGCAGAGGTTGTCATGCGCTTTTATGGTTGGATGCACAAAATCCTAATGCGAAAGAACGTCACTTTATATTGCCACTTGTGATATGGACCTTTATTATGCAGTCTGTCGCTTTTATTACTTCCATATCACACGATTGTATAAAGCTTATTTCTTCCACACCAATCAATCATACATATTTAGAGAGCAATTTTATTGCTTGCACCGATGACAACTTACTTGGCGGATCTTACTCAATCCATAGGTAGGTATGGTGGACTCTCATGGCAAAACTGGTTTAAGGGTATTTGGAAGCACAAGTAGTATCTCTACTTGGTGCAATGAATTTGGCTAGCATGAGGGAGAAAGGCAAGCTCAACATGTTGGCGGATCCAAGACAATATAATTTATCTCAGATGTAAGAAAACATAACCCATTACGTTGTCTTCCTTGTCCAATGTCAACTCTTTAGCATGGCATATTTTAATGAGTGCTCACAATCATAAAAGATGTCCAAGATAGTATATTTATATGTGAAGACCTCTCTTTCTTTATTACTTCCTATTAATTGCAACAATGACCAAAACTATGTTTGTCAACCCTCAATATCTTTTATTCATCATACTCTTTCTGTGTGAGCTCATTACTCTCCATAAGACTCATATGATCTCTTTGTTTCTTTTTATTTCTTTCTCTTTTAGGATCATGGCAAAATAATCAAGCCCTTGATTCAACACTAATCTTTATTATATAGCTCACGGACTCGATTACATAGAAGGATAATAAAGCCAAACTCACAACTAGATCATACTAAGAACTTTCATTCTACTAGATCAAGATATTACCAAAAGGATCGAACTAAGAAAAATGGTAAAGATAAAAGTGATGGCGATACGATACCGGGGCACTCCCCCAACCTTGGCAGTTGCCAAGTGGAGTGCCCATACTCGATTCTTCTTTGTTGGTGGAGACGGTGGTGATTTTGTTGATGGCGTAGACTTGTCTTCCTTCTTCCAAGGCATAGGCTCACCATCATAGAAGGATGACCGAGTCTCCGGGATCCTCAAATCTGTAGCCAAACTCATCCTTTTGAAACTATACTCATACTCACGGTTTTGGTTCTGCAGGTCATAGATCTGAGCTTGAAGGTGCTCGATTTTCTCCTGAAGCTTGAATATGGTCTCCCCAATGTTGTCGGCATCCAGCTTGTGTTTGTTGGTGAACTCTGCGATCATCATGTAGTTGGAGTTGAGTCCACGCTCCACCATCCCTTGACACTTGAAAACTTGTTGCTCCATTGCTTCGAGCCTCGTCTCCATGCTTCTGTTCCCCTTCGGTCCCTCAGCATCACGGATGTGCAGCAACCCATCACGCATCTCAATGGTTTGAGGGTGTCGCTGCACCTCCGCGAGGTAAGGGTTGATGACCTTCTTGAAGAACTTGTCCCTGGGAGCACTTGGAGATGTCATGATAATCTAAATCTATCAGAAAACAGCTCAAAACAAAGACATGAGATTTTTGCGTGATTCGTGAGTCAAAACCCCCGGGAGCTTATATAATGAATTTTTACCGACCAAAATACGTATCCTGTAAGAAAACGGAGTCCGGGGAGCACACGAGGTGCCCACGAGGTAGGGGGCGCGCCCAGGGGGTTTGGGGGCGCCATCCACCCTCGTGAAGCCCTCGTGTCCTTTCCGGACTGCTGCTTATTTTTCTATTTTTCTAAATATTCCAAAACGGATAAATATTGCCTTAAAAACTGTTTTGGAGTCAGTTTACTTACCGTACCACATACCTATTCCTTTTCGCAGTCTGAAACATTCTGGAAAGTGTCCTTTATGTATTCCTCCGGGGTAACGGTTTCAATAACATTGGTTTCAACATTTATGCGATTACCTGAGATATAGTGTTTGATTCTTTGACCGTTCACCACCTTCGGATTTGTGCCTTCAAAGTTGTCGATTTTTATGGCACCAGAACGGTAGACCTCCTCGATGACGTAAGGACCCTCCCATTTAGAGAGAAGTTTTCCTGCAAAAAATCTTAAATGAGAGTTGTATAGCAATACATAATCACCTACGTTAAACTCACGCTTTTGTATTCTTTTATCATGCCACCTTTTAACTTTTTCTTTAAACAACTTGCATTTTCGTAGGCTTGGGTTCTCCATTCATCAAGTGAGCTAATATCAAATAACCTCTTCTCACCGGCAAGTTTAAAATCATAATTAAGTTCTTTAATAGCCCAATAAGCCTTGTGTTCTAGTTCAAGAGGTAAGTGATATGCTTTTCCATAGACCATTTTATACGGAGACATACCCATAGGATTTTTATATGCAGTTCTATAGGACCATAATGCATCATCAAGTTTCTTGGACCAATTCTTTCTGGACCTATTAACAGTCTTTTGCAAAATTAATTTGAGTTCTCTATTACTCAATTCTACTTGACCACTAGACTGAGGGTGATAAGGAGATGCAATTCTATGATTAACATCATATTTAGCAAGCATTTTACGGAAAGCACCATGAATAAAATGTGAACCACCATCAGTCATTAAATATCTAGGGACTCCAAACCTTGGAAAGATAACTTCTTTAAGCATTTTAATAGAAGTGTTATGATCAACACTACTAGTTGGAATAGCTTCTACCCACTTAGTAACGTAATCAATAGCAACTAAAATATGTGTATAACCATTAGAGGAAGGAAAAGGTCTCACATAATCAAATCCCCAAACATCAAATGGTTCAATAACAAGTGAATAATTCATAGGCATTTCTTGACGTCTACTAATATTACCAATTCTTTGACATTCATCACAAGATAATACAAACTTACGGGGATCCTTGAAGAGAGTAGGCCAATAAAAACCAGATTGCAGTACCTTATGTGTAGTTCTATCTCCAGCATGGTGTCCTCCATAAGCTTCGGAGTGACACTTGCGTAGGATCTGTTCCTGTTCATGCTCAGGTACACAACGTCTAATAACACCATCTACTCCTTCTTTATAAAGATGTGGGTCATCCCAAAAGTAATGCCTCAAATCATAGAAGAACTTTTTCTTTTGCTGGTATGTGAAACTAGGTGGTATAAACTTAGCAACAATGTAATTGGCATAATCAGTATACCATGGAGCAGTATGAGAAGCATTTATGACATTTAGTTGCTCATCAAGAAAGCTAACATCAATAGGTAGTGGGTCATCAAGCACATTTTCTAACCTAGACAAGTTGTCTGCAATGGGGTTCTCAGCTCCTTTTCTATCAACAATATGCAAATCAAATTCTTGTAGCAAGAGAACCCATCTAATAAGTCTAGGTTTAACATCTTTCTTTTCCATAAGATATTTAATAGCAGCATGATCAGTGTGAATAGTTACTTTAGAATCAACAATATAAGGGCTAAACTTATCATAGGCAAATACAACTGCTAAGAATTCTTTTTCAGTAGTAGCATAATTTCTTTGAGAATTGTCTAGAGTTTTACTAGCATATTGAATAACATTTAGTTTCTTATCAACTCTTTGTCCTAGAACAACACCTACAGCATAATCACTAGCATCACACATAATTTCAAAGGGTAAATTCCAATTAGGTGGCTAAACAATAGGTGCAGAGATTAATGCTTTCTTTAGTATTTTAAATGCTTCTACACAATCATCATCAAAAACAAATGGTATATCTTTTTGTAATAAATTAGTCGGAGGCCGAGAGATTTTTGAGAAGTCCTTAATGAACCTCCTATAAAAACCGGCATGACCAAGGAAACTTCTTATACCTTTGATGTCCTTGGGACATGGCATCTTTTCAATAGCATCAACCTTGGCTTTATCAACTTAAATACCTCTTTCAGAAACTTTATGCCCCAAGACAATACCTTCATTAACCATAAAGTGGCACTTTTCCCAATTCAAGACAAGATTAGTTTCTTCACATCTCTGCAAAACTCGATCAAGGTTGCTCAAGCAATCATCAAAAGAAAATCTATAGACGGAAAAGTCGTCCATGAAAACCTCACAAATCTTTTCACAAAAGTCAGAGAATATAGCCATCATGTATCTTTGAAAGGTAGCAGGTGCATTACATAAACCAAAAGGCATACTCTATAAGCAAAAGTACCAAAAGGGCATGTAAAAGTAGTCTTTGATTGATCTTTGGCTGACACAGGTATTTGAGAGAAACCAGAATAACCATAAAATGTGTATGTTTAGACAATCTTTCTAGCATTTGATTGATAAAAGGTAAGGGGTAATGATCTTTTTTAGTAGCCTTATTTAATTTGCAGAAATCAATTACCATCCTATAACCTGTAATAATTCTTTGAGGAATCAATTCATATTTATCATTAGGAACAACAGTAATACCTCCCTTCTTAGGGACACAATGGACAGGGCTTACCCACTGACTATCAGCAACGGGATAAATTATACCTGCCTCAAGGAGCTTTAGTATCTCCTTTCTCACCACTTCTTTCATTTTAGGGTTCAGACGGCATTGATGATCACAAACTGGTTTAGCATCTTCTTCTAAATTAATTTTATGTTGACATAGAGTGGGACTAATGCCCTTAAGATCATCAAGAGTATACCCAATAGCAACACGGTGCTTCTTCAGAGTTTTTAATAATCTTTCTTCTTCATGTTCTGAAAGGTTAGCACTAATAATATCAGGGTATATCTTTTTCTCATCAAGATAAGCATATTTAAGAGTATCAGGTAACGGTTTAAGCTCAAACATGGGATCACCCTTGGGTGGAGGAGGATCCCCTAGGATGTCAACAGGTTAATTTTTTTCAGCAAAGGTTCCTGCTTAAAGAATACTTCATCTAATTCCCTTCTTTCATTCATAAACATATCATTTTCATGGTCTAGCAAATATTGTTCTAAAGGATCACTAGGAGGTACGGCAATAGAAGCAAGACTAATAATTTCATCCTTACTAGGTAATTCTTCTTCACGGTGTTGTCTACTAAATTTAGAAAAATTAAATTCATGAGTCATATCATCTAACCGACAGTAGCAACATCCCTTTTGCAATCTATGGTAGCAATAACAATATTAAGAAGGGTCTACCAAATATAATGGGACAAAAACTATCTTGTGGGGAACCAAGAACAAGAAAATCGGCAGGATATTTAGTTTTCCCACACAAGACTTCAACATCTCTAACAATTCCCATTGGTGAAATAGTATCTCTATTAGCAAGTTTAATTGTGACATCAATATCTTCTAACTCAACAGGTGCAATGTCATGCATAATTTCTTTCGATAAGTCAATAGGTATTGCACTAGCACTAGCACCCATATCACACAAGCCATGATAACAATGATCTCCTATTTTAACAGAAATAACAGGCATGCCTACCACGGGTCTAGGTTTATCTGTATCACGGGGTTTAGCAATTCTAGCAATTTCATTACAGAAATAAATAACATGCCCATCTATATTATCAGACAAGAGATCTTTAACAATAGCAATATTAGTTTCAACTTTAACTTTCTCAGGAGGTGTGTATGTTTTAATATTGCTTTTACAAACCACAGTTGAAGCTTTAGCATGATCCTTTATCCTAACAGGGAAAGGCGGTTTCTCAACATAAGAAGTAGGAACAATAGGATCATTATAAGTAATAGTCTTTTCTTCAACTTTAATAGGTGCATCTACTTTTACTTCTATGGGAGGATGGTATTTAAACCACTTCGCCTTGGGGAGATCAACAAAGGCAGCAAAAGATTCACATAAAGAAGCTACTATCTCAGAGTCAAGTCCATATTTAGTGCTAAATTTACGAAAAATATCGGTATCCATAAAAGATTTAACACAATCAAAACTAGGTGTCATACCTGACTCCTTACCATTGTCGAGGTCCCAATCTTTGGAGTTGCGTTTAATTATTCCCAATATATCCCATTTGAATTCAATAGTCTTCATCATAAAAGAGCCAGCACAAGAAGTATCAAGCATGGTGCGATTGTTACCAGAAAGCCGATCATAAAAAAAATTGAATAATCATTTCTCTTGAGAGCTCATGATTGGGGCATGAATATAACATTAATTTAAGCCTCCCCAAGCTTGAGCGATGCTTTCTCCTTCGCGAGGCCAAAAATTATATATATAATTGCGATCACGACGAACAAGATGCATAGGATAAAACTTTTGATGAAATTCCAATTTCAATCGTTTGTAGTTTCAGGACTCCATATCATCACATAGCCTATACCATGTCGATGCATCACCCCTCAAAGATAAGGGGAATACCTTCTTCTTAACAACATCTCCGGGTACACCTGCAAGCTTAAATAATCCACAAACTTCATCCACATATATTAGATGCTCATCAGGATGTTTTGTTCCATCTCCTAAAAAAGGGTTAGCTAGCAGTTTTTCTACCATATCCAAAGGAATTTCAAAGCAAGCATTTTCATTTTCAGTAGGTTCAGTAGGTTGACAAGCAACTCTTTGCTCTACTAGTCGGGGTGAAGATACCCCGAACAAGCCCCTCAGAGAATTACTTTCCATAGTAACTAGTGACAGTAAATTTCAGCACACTATATAAATTTTTCCTTACTAAATTCCACCTACCAAAGGCGCTTCACTCCCCGGCAACGGCGCCAGAAAAGAGTCTTGATGACCCACAAGTATAGGGGATCTATCGTAGTCCTTTCGATAAGTAAGAGTGTTGAACCCAATGAGGGGCAGAAGGAAATGATAAGCGGTTTCCAGCAAGGTATTCTCTGCAAGTACTGAAATAAGTGGTAATAGATAGTTTTGTGATAAGATAATTTGTAACGAGCAACAAGTAACAAAAGTAAATAAGATGCAGCAAGGTGGCCCAATCCTTTTGTAGCAAAGGACAAGCCTGGACAAACTCGTATATGATGTAAAGCGTTCCCGAGGACACATGGGAATATCGTCAAGCTAGTTTTCATCATGTTCATATGATTGGCGTTCTGTACTTTGATAATTTGGTATGTGGGTGGACCGGTGCTTGGTTGCTGCCCTTACTTGGACAAGCATCCCACTTATGATTAACCTCTATTGCAAGCATCCGCAAATACAACAAAAGTATTAAGGTAAACATAACCATAGCATGAAACATATGGATCCAAATCAGCCCCTTACGAAGCAACGCATAAACTAGGGTTTAAGCTTCTGTCACTCTAGCAACCCATCATCTACTTATTACTTCCCAATGCCTTCCTCTAGGCCCAATCAATGGTGAAGTGTCATGTAGTCGACGTTCACATAACACCACTAGAGGAGAGACAACATACATCTTATCAAAATATCGAACGAATACCAAATTCACATGACTACTAGTAGCAAGACTTCTCCCATGTCCTCAGGAACAAAAGTAACTACTCACAAAGCATAAACATGTTCATAATCAGAGGGCTATTAATGTGCATATAGGATCTGAACATATGATCTTCCACCAATTAAACCAACTAGCATCAACTACAAGGAGTAATTAACACTACTAGCAACCTACAAGCACCAATCCCGGACTTGGAGACAAGAATTGGATACAAGAGATGAACTAGGGTTTTGAGATGAGATAGTGCTGATGAAGATGTTGATGGAGATTGCCCTCTCCCTATGAGAGGAGCGTTGGTGATGACGATGGCGATGATTTCCCCCTCCGGAAGGGAAGTTTCCTCGGCAGAACAGCCCCGCCAGAACCCTAGATTGGTTCCGCCAAGGTTCCGCCTCGTGGCGGTGAAGTTTCGTTCGAGAAGATGGCTCATGATTTTTTTCCCATTGAAAGAATCCATATAGCAGAAGATGGTCACCGGAGGGCCACCAGGGGGCCCATGAGGTAGGGGCGCGCCCAGGGGGGTAGGACGCGCCCCCCACCCTCGTGGGCAGGGTGTGGCCCCCCTGGTGAAGTTCTTGCGCTCAATGTTTTTTATATATTTGGAAAACATCATCCGTGAAGTTTCAGGACTTTTGGAGCTGTGCAGAATAGGTCTCTAATATTTGCTCCTTTTCCAGCCAGAATCCCAACTACCGGCATTCTCCCTCTTTATGTAAGCCTTGTAAAATAAGAGAGAATAGGCATACGTATTGTGACATAATGTGTAATAACAACCCATAATGCAATAAATATTGATATAAAAGCATGATGCAAAATGGACGTATCAGAGATCGATGGAGATGAGCTAGATGTGGTGGAAGGGACCTGCTCTGTATACCATGAAAGTTATGATGAAGCATCTCAGCCCCCAACAGGGAGCCCGCATGGAATTATATGAGAAAAAGGGTTTCCCCCCGCTTTATATTATAAATCAAACCTCCGATACATCCAGCACGCTGGGGCCGCAACACAGATAAGCCCAAAAGAAAACAAAATAAAATGAAAGAGAAATGAATGCCGACACCGGTAGATCAACGATGAAAGGAAGACCGGCAACCGCTGCACCCTCCGACGAAGTCCCACCGCGCTCCCAGCATCTCGAAGCGCCTCGCACCAAGCAACACCTTCAAGAAGGAATGCGACGACGCCGCCGTTGTTGCCCGAACAAGTTCTAGGGTTTCCCCTGGTACGCGAGGGATGGTGGGGAAGGGATATATCCGACGCCCCTCGGGAAGGTCCAATGGTGCCCGCAAGCATCACCGCGTCGGTGCCGGACAAGCCGACAAGGATTTCTCCCGATCCACAACCACCACCATCACCCGAGGCACTTTGAGATGCACCACGACAACAGCCGCCCACCAGCCCGTTCCACCACGGTTACCGGACACCCCCGCCGCCTCACTGGAGCTGCCAACATGAGGCCTAGCTCGGGCAAAGAGACCCCGGCCACGGGAGCGAGCACAACTCGGACGGGGGGAGGGGACAACCTCCACCGCTGCAGCGGAGCCGACCGAACGCGGCGACGAGGACTTGCCGGGCCTGAACGGCCCGGCCGGGTCCACTTGGACCCGGACAATCCTGTCGCCACGCTGCAACTCGCCGACCGACCAAGTCCACACCACCCGAGACCGCCGCCGCCATGCCATCACCAGGAAATGACGCTGCGGAACACCGATCCACCAGCCCACCCAAACCCGATGGGGCCCAAATGGGCCCAGATCTGGGCTGGGCGGCCGCCGCCAGCCACCAGCGCCACCGCGCCGCCCCACGGCCAACGGTCGCACCGCCGCGTCGAGCACCACCGTGGCACGCGGCATCACCGCCGACGGGCCACACCGACGCCGTCCGAGGAGCACCGTCGCCAGCCCCCACCGGCCGGGCATGGGGGGCCGCACGCGGGAAAGGGCAGGCCCGCCGCCACCAGCACCACGCGGCCGAGGCCCAGCGGCGCTCGCTGGCGGCGGCGGGAGGAAGGAGATGTGAGGAGAGAGCCTGAAGGGGAGCGGCGGAAGGGCCCCCGGCCGCCTCGCCCGGGGAGGCGGCGCATGGGGTACGGGGAAGGGGGGTGGGGGAGTGGGAGAGGCGCGCGGTGATGACGGGCTCCGGCCGCGGCCACGGCTCTGCGCGGGGGAGCCGCCGGCGGCGGCGCAGGAACCCTAGGCGGAGGAGGGAGCTCGGGGTCGGGAACTTGTTGGACACTTCGCACCGCACACTGTCGCATGGAATTATATTGATCTGATGAGAAGACCTCACATGGAGTACAAGCCAATCGGTTGGAGATGCAACCGAACATGACGCATGACGCAAGTAACCTTTGACGCCTACAATATCTCATGTTTAACACTGTACACTTTGAGAATTGGAGCGAGGTAGGTGTAGCCAAGGATTTGGATCCCAAGTGCATGTTTTTTCTCGCAGGGCACCGAAATTCTCGGTTACCGCGGTATCTGTGAAATCCCGAAAAAAATTCGAACGAAAATTGAATTTGAAATTTGAATTCAGTTTTCTTTCCTCTACTATAGATTAGGCCTGGACTCCAATTTATCGTGAACCACCTTGTGGCGCAATGGTTACGTCTTGTCGGTGTTTCTCTTGCCTTGAGGTTGCCGGATAATCACTCACGCAACATTTATTTTTCACATGCATCTTCCTTTTTTTCCTAAAATTTGTGCAAAAAATGTGCATCCTAGAGACTCGAACCCGAGACCACAGGGCATATATAATTAAAACGCCCGTGCTTACAAGTACGCCACCGCAGCCTAGCTGATCGTTCTGAGTTCCTTGCTTATCTAACTTAACTTTCGGAGTTTAAATTCAAAAATTTTGAAAAAATTCAAACTTTTTCGCTCGGTACAAAGGTTTCTCATTTGGACAATGTTCTCAACGCCTCTCTTCCTGCACTCACTATTCATGTAGATTCAACTCAAAAGACCAGAAATTGATTTTTTGTTGAATTATTTCCTGTGTTGATACACGTAAATATTTCTGGAAGCCAAACAACTTGTTCTATGAGAAGGTACATTTGACAGTAAGTTTACTACCGAATCAGTACCTAATTTAGATAGAAATGTTTGTCAAGATGCACAGTACTAATGCAAAGTTGTGTTAGTGTACTGCCGTTTTACTAACAAAACATTTCAGGCTTTCAAACCTTGTTATATCTTCAAGCATGCAACTGTTATGATAATTAGCTCATCTCAAGTTTGGCATGTTCATGGGACACTAAGCTTCACCGGTTCAACATTGTTGTCATGTAGTACATGTGATGAGAGCATTCCATAAGGATGGATGGTGCGAAAGTTCGTTTCCACCATTATAAAAGGAACATTGCTTTACCGGGAGACCTGATTCAGGGAGGATAATTGGTCCCGACTATGTGATGAGATGAGTATACAGTTGAAAGGCACAGCTTAATTCAGATGAGGCATTAGAAGAATACTGAAGAAATGGGTCTAGAGCATGTAGGTATGGAAGAGCTTTACATAGATCTTCAAGGCCGCTTGCATCCAATGGCCACACGTCGCATACGTACCATTGGATATACTTCCTTGCCTGACTAGGAAGAAAGTTCCAGCTCGCATTCAATTACAACATTATTTGCACTATTAATTTAGACCCCGACAGTGCTAAGTTATTTCAGCAAGTGGATCCAGTTTGCCAATTGAACTCCAGTTGAATAGGTAACTGCACTAGAGATAGTCGGTTCTTCAATATATCATCTTTTGCTGTGTCTTTTACCCTGGGTAAAGTATGTATGATTTATTATGTAATGGATGCAAATGGTCTCGGTTATTTTTCAAACGGTATAGGTAAATATTATTGCCACTAGAATTGGCTGAATCGAAGTCATTAAGAAGATTAGGCTACAAGCATGGCATGGTGAATGATATCAGAGTCGAAGAATAATTTTGTAAACTAAGAACTATTCGGGTTGGCCACATTTGTATCCCACGGGGGCCGGCATACCAACGTATCAAGGTCAAGGAAAAGACACCAAATCTAATAAACTAGAAAGGATTCCCTAAACCCCGCAAAAAAAGGATTCCCTAAAAAAATGAAACATAATTTTTTCTTGAGATGGCAGTTCTCTGTAGATCTTACCGAGTCGAACATTCGTCCAATAAAGTGACTGGGATGGCTTGCATTTTTTGCTTCCATCGACTGGGCAAGAATATTCTCATTGTAATATTTATTAAATACATAGCTCCCATTTAAACATAAATTTGTTTCCATCAAAATGAATAATTTGTCCATGAAGCAAACCCAAACGCGCACTAACAAACAAGCCGGGAGCAGATGATGCTAATCGCCTGAATCTACTACTACTACTACCTCTGTAACTTTTTATAAGATATTGTTGGAGTCTATAACAGTATTGAATTATAGAGGGAGTACAGTACTCAAACATTTAATCAGGATGGCCGGTTAGCTCTTATATTTTAGAATAACTTAGTAAAAAAGTCAAAGTATATGTGGCTCCCTATTCTCTTTTCTCTTTTCTAGTTTTTACTCTCTTGTGGATACCCACCCACAGAAATTTCGGTACCTTACTTGTCCTTGAGCTGGTGAACTATATCCTCCGAAGTGAAGAACCCTTTATTTCTTCATCATCTTCAAAGTCTCCCATTGTTGCATCATAACATGAAAGATACCCCTAAGTAATATCGGAACGATTCAGTCTTCGGTCATGCGAACACTGGCCATGGCTACGCTGCATAGCTGGCTGGACACTTGCCGCTGCAGGGAAACTTAACGATCATAGTGTATTTTTATTAGGAAATGCCATCATGGCGACTTTATTGCATAGGTAGAATAGTTACATCGTTTGCAAGGTTTTCTACCACGACATATGGGGGTTCATCGACCCAATTACAAGCAAGATTATTATCAAAAGCATATTTAGCTAAGCTATGTGCCACCTCGTTGGCTTCCCTCGGACAAATGCAAGAATTGAACAGAACCAATCATCCCAGCCAAAATTGAACAGAACCAATCATTCCAGATTCTATCTTGTCCCGAGCATGCATTAGTCACTTATAGAGCATCAGACTCAATTGAATTGAGTGTAGTCCCATGTCGTTCGTCAGTGCAAGACCATGTTTCACTGCTAGAGTTTCTGCTGCATGAGGATCAGGTACATGTGGTAGAAACGAGCATGAAGCAGCAAGGAAGGTGCATAGTGCGTGGATTCTCAAAGTGTCAATCATATACTCCCTCTGTATACTCTTATACGTACTGTATTAGTTAACGGAGGGAGTAGTACTGTTCTTTTCTACTGCGATGGATCGAATATGTCAAAAAAAAATTACTGCGATGGATCGACTGGACGTGGTTAATTGTTGTCAGTAATGTGGCCCCGACTGAAACACAAGTAATTGACTCCTAGTCGATCTTGGTAGTTTCACCCGTCCTGCCAAAACCTAGCGTACTCCGCCTCCCAAGTCAAAATCGAGGAGAAGAAGTATGGCGGCGCACATGATCGCGTAAGCTGCGTGGTCCAAGCTCCCGCGTGATCTTCTCCGCTCGGCCGCGTCCGCTTCACCTCAGTCTGCCGCTCGTGGCGCGTTGTTAGAGCATCTCCAACAGCCGCGTCAAAAGACGCGCGTGCGAGACAAATTGGCATTTTAGCGTGCGCGGGAAGTTTTCGCGTGCTCCGGTGGTGGCGGGAAACTAGCGCGCGCGGGAAAAGGCGGCAACTCACGCGCTATATTTGGCGCGCCACATCTAGCGCGCTTTTAAATTGCAGCGCCCTCTGCCGCTCTCTCCATCTCTCCATCGCCCTCTGCCGCGCTCTGCCGCCAACACGCAACCACCGCGCCACCATGTCGCCTTGCCGCCGCGGCGTCCGCGTGCGTCTGTCCGGCACCTACTCCACCGAGATTCAGTCGGGCGGCGCCATGCGGCTCCATCTCGGAATCTTCGACACCACCCAGGAAGGAAGGAGTTAATCAGTATTAAGTCATCACAACTATCATTTTCCACATGATCAACTCCGGTTAGATGGGATGGAAGGAGAAGAATCTCCTTCCTAAAAAGGGCACCGGCATTGGGATGAAGTTTAGCAAATGGAAATTGGGTTTCATCAAACACAACATCACCAGAAATGTGCACACAACTGGTGGACACGTCAAGACACTTGACACCTTTATGTTGTGCACTATAACCGAGAAAGACACATTGTTGAGATCGAAACATAAGTTTACGAGAGTTGTAGGGACGAAGGTTTGGCCAACAGACTCAACCGAAAACATGTGTGTAGTATAATCGGGTGTGATATGGAGAAGACGTTCAGTGGGGGTTTCATTGGCGATAGTACGACTAGGCCACATATTGATAAGGTGAACAACGGTGAGAAAGGCTTCGTCCCAAAATTTTAAGGGCATAGAGGCTGAAGCTAGGAGAGCAAGACCTACTTCAACAATGTGGCAATGCTTCAGTTCGGCAAAACCATTTTGTTGGTGAGCGTGTGGGCAAGACACATGGTGATAAATACCTATCTTTTGAAAAAAAGAATTTAGCTTCTCATACTCTCCACCCCAGTCGGATTGCATGGCAATGATTTTGCTATCAAACTTTTGTTCAACAAGAGCTTGAAAATTATGAAACACTTGGAAAACATCGGATCATTTCTTAAGGAGATAGATCCCAAACATCAATGAAGCTCACATAGCAAGTGAGTGCTGGACCCCAAACATCAGAAAAAATAAGTTGCAATGGCTTGGTAGACACACTAGTAGAAACAGGATAAGGCAATTGATGACTTTTTGCTCTTTGGCATGAATCACAAATAGTTTCTAAATTTCTCTCACCAACAACTGCGAGTTCATTTTTACTAAGAATTTGATGAACAGTGGCAAACGAGGGATGGCCTAAATGACTATGCCACCTTTCAGCAGAAAGCTTGATGGCACCATACACTTGTTTATTGAACTGACAATATTGAGGAAGCAACGCATAGAGTCCTTGCACACATGTACCCCTATGGAGAACTCTCTTCGTGACCTGATCCTTGCTCAAAAAGAAAATGGGTGAAACTCAAGGAAGACATTATTATCAAGAGCAATACGATGGACGGAAAGAAGAGTTTTGGAAGCATTGGGTACATGCAAGATATCTTTCAGAACTAGATTTTTATGTGGTGTTCCGATAACAGATTGACCAATATGACTAATCTTCATACCTGCGCCGTTTGCTACGGTGTAAACTTCATCGTGGCCGCGGTATTTCTCTTGCATCGTCACCTTCTCAAGTTCTCCAATAATATGGTTGGTTGCACCTGTGTCCATGTACCAATTGGTATCGACACCATACGATGCATTAGCTACATCAACAACTTTTTTCTTCTGGGATGTGTCATCGGCATAATGCCAATCGCAATCTTTGGTAAGATGGTTAGTGATAACCCACAAGTATAGGGGATCGCAACAGTTTTCGAGGGTAGAGTATTCAACCCAAATTTATTGATTCGACACAAGGGGAGCCAAAGAATATTCTCAAGTATTAGCAGCTGAGTTGTCAATTCAACCACACCTGAAAACTTAGGATCTGCAGCAAAGTATTTAGTAGCGAAGTAATATGATAGTAGTGGTAACGGTAGCAAAAGGTAACAGTAGTAAAAATAGTGTTTTTAGTATTTTGTAGTGATGATAGCAATAGCAACAGAAAAGTAAATAAGCGAAGAACAATATATGGAAAGCTCGTATCGGTGATGGAGAATTATACAGGATGCGGTTCATCATGTAACAGTCATAACCTAGGGTGACACAGAACTAGCTACAATTCATCAATATAATGTAGGCATGCATTCCGAATATAGTCATACGTGCTTATGGAAAAGAACTTGCATGACATCTTTTGTCCTACCCTCCCATGGCAGCGGGGTCCTAATGGAAACTAAGGGATATTAAGGTCTCCTTCTAATAGAGTACCGGACCAAAGCATTAACACATAGTGAATACATGAACTCCTCAAATAACGGTCATCACCGGTAAGTATCCCGATTATTATCACTTCGGGGTTAACGGATCATAACACATAATAGGTGACTATAGACTTGCAAGATAGGATCAAGAACTCTCATATATTGATGAAAATATAATAGGTTCAGATCTGAAATCATGGCACTCGGGCCCTAGTGACAAGCATTAAGCATAGCAAAGTCATAGCAACATCAATCTCAGAACATAGTGGATACTAGGGATCAAACCCTAACAAAACTAACTCGATTACATGATAGATCTCATCCAATCCATCACCGTCCAGCAAGCCTACGATGGAATTACCCACGAACGGCGGTGAGCATCATGAAATTGGTGATGGAGGATGGTTGATGATGACGATGGCGACGGATTCCCCTGTCCGGAGCCCCGAACGGACTCCAGATCAGCCCTCCCGAGAGGTTTTAGGGCTTGGCGGCAGCTCCATATCGTAAAACGCGATGAATTCTTCTCTCTGATTTTTTTCTCTCCGAAACCAAATATATAGAGTTGGAGTTGAGGTCAGAGGAGCTCCAAGGGGCCCACGAGGTAGGGGGCGCGCCCCCACCCTCATGGACAGGTGGTGGGCCCCCTGGTCTTCATCTTTTGCAAGGATTTTTTATTATTTCCGAATAGATGTTCCGTGAAGTTTCAGGTCATTCCGAGAACTTTTGTTTCTGCACATAAATAACACCATAGCAATTCTGCTGAAAACAACGTCAGTCCGGGTTAGTTCCATTCAAATCAAGCAAGTTAGAGTCCAAAACAAGGGTAAAAGTGTTTGGAAAAGTAGATACGACAGAGACGTATCAGTTAGCTTTTTACAAATTTGACAACTACCTTCATACCCTTCATACCCCTGGAAATTTTTACGCCCTCTCTTGTTGGTGAAGGGAGGGTGCGGAGGATGGTAGCCGCCACCATCGTTTCCCTGATGATGGTAGCCACTGCCACCACCACCACCGTAGTAGCCGCCGCTGCCACCACCACCGTAGTGACCGCCACCGCCACCATTGTTGATGGTGTAGTCACCGCCGCCGCCGCCAGTGCGAGATCCACCGCCGCCACCACCCTTTTGCTGACCGCGGGAGCCCTTGTTGGATCCCTGGCGGCCGTGAGAAGCAAGGTTGGCGGAGGACTTGAAGTTGTCGACGCCTGTCCCATGGAACATCTCGACCCGCTGGTCGAAATTGGCTGAGATGATGGGCTGATACTCCATGTCAAGCCCCACGAGGATGAACGACACCAGCTTGTCCTCTCTGATCGGTTTGCCTACCGCTGCAAGTTCATCGGACAGAGCACACATGTGCCCGAAAGAGGTCGCCACCGGCTGGTTGCCCTTCTGGGCGTTGGTGAGGGAGGCACGAATGTTTTTGACGCAGGACAGCGAGACGGCGGAGAAAATGTTGCTCAGAGCCGTCCAGATCGCATGTGATGTTTCCATCGATGCTACTTGAACCAACACCTCCTTGGAGAGGTTTCAAAGAAGATATGCGACGATCTGTTGATCTTGGACTAACTAGGGGGCATATGAGGGTTGGTGATCACCTGATCCTTGTTGTCCTTGTCCTTGGTGGTGATGAGCTTGGGAGGTTCAGCTGTGGTTTGGTCGATGTAGCCGTACAGGCCAGCGCCATTATCTGGGATCGCGCCTGGGCTCGCTAGAGGACGTAGTTCGTCCGGCTGAGCGGCTCGGAAACGTTGTAGTTGAGGCCGGAGGAGACCAGAGCAATGGAGGTGGATATGGCAGCAAGGTGGGTTTTGGGAGATTCTTTCCAACATATTGTGCTTGCCAAAGGATAAAATGTAAAAAGGAAGGGTGAAGATCACCTTGACTCTTTTGCAGTATAGGAGATAAAAGTAAAAGATAGGCCCTTCGCAGAGGGAAGCAGAGGTTGTCATGCGCTTTTATGGTTGGATGCACAAAATCCTAATGCGAAAGAACGTCACTTTATATTGCCACTTGTGATATGGACCTTTCTTATGCAGTCTATCGCTTTTATTACTTCCATATCACATGATTGTATAAAGCTTATTTCTTCCACACCAATCAATCATACATATTTAGAGAGCAATATTTATTGCTTGCACCGATGACAACTTACTTGGCGGATCTTACTCAATCCATAGATTGGTATGGTGGACTCTCATGGCAAAACTGGTTTAAGGGTATTTGGAAGCACAAGTAGTATCTCTACTTGGTGCAATGAATTTGGCTAGCATGAGGGAGAAAGGCAAGCTCAACATGTTGGCGGATCCAAGACAATATAATTTATCTCAGATGTAAGAAAACATAACCCATTACGTTGTCTTCCTTGTCCAATGTCAACTCTTTAGCATGTCATATTTTAATAAGTGCTCACAATCATAAAAGATGTCCAGGATATTATATTTATATGTGAAGACCTCTCTTTCTTTATTACTTCCTATTAATTGCAACGATGACCAAAACTATGTTTGTCAACCCTCAATATCTTTTATTCATCATACTCTTTCTGTGTGAGCTCATTACTCTCCATAAGACTCATATGATCTCTTTGTTTCTTTTTATTTCTTTCTCTTTTAGGATCATGGCAAAATAATCAAGCCCTTGATTCAACACTAATCTTTATTATATAGCTCACGGACTCGATTACATAGAAGGATAATAAAGCCAAACTCACAACTAGATCATACAAAGAACTTTCATTCTACTAGATCAAGATATTACCAAAAGGATCGAACTAAGAAAAACGATGAAGATAAAAGTGATGGTGATACGATACCGGGGCACTCCCCCAAGCTTGGCAGTTGCCAAGTGGAGTGCCCATACCAGATACTCAATTCTTCTTTGTTGGTGGAGACGGTGGTGATTTTGTTGATGGTGTAGGATTGTCTTCCTTCTTCCAAGGCATAGGCTCACCATCATAGAAGGATGATCGAGTCTCCGGGATCCTCAAATCTGTAGCCAAACTCATCCTTTTGAAACTATACTCATACTCACGATTTTGGTTCTGCAGGTCATAGATCTGAGCTTGAAGGTGCTCGATTTTCTCCTGAAGCTTGAAGATGGTCTCCCCGATGTTGTCGGCATCCAGCTTGTGTTTGTTGGTGAACTCTGCGATCATCATGTAGTTGGAGTTGAGTCCACGCTCCACCATCCCTTGACACTTGAAAACTTGTTGCTCCATTGCTTTGAGCCTCGTCTCCACGCTTCCGTTCCCCTTCGGTCCCTCAGCATCACGGATGTGCAGCAACCCATCACGCATCTCAATGGTTTGAGGGTGTCGCTGCACCTTCGCGAGATAAAGGTTGATGACCTTCTTGAAGAACTTGTCCCTGGGAGCACTTGGAGATGTCATGATAATCTAAATCTATCAGAAAACAGCTCAAAACAAAGACAGGAGATTTTTGCGTGATTCGGGAGTCAAAACCTCCGGGAGCTTATATAATGAATTTTTACCGACCAAAATACGTATCCTGTAAGAAAATGGAGTCCGGGGAGCACACGAGGTGCCACGAGGTAGGGGGCGCGCCCAGGGGGTTGGGGGGCGCCATCCACCCTCCTGGAGCCCTCGTGTCCTTTTCGGACTGCTGCTTATTTTTCTATTTTTCTAAATATTCCAAAAAGGATAAATATTGCCTTAAAAACTGTTTTGGAGTCAGTTTACTTACCGTACCACATACCTATTCCTTTTCGCAGTCTGAAACGTTCCAGAAAGTGTCCTTTATGTATTCCTCCGGGGTTACGGTTTCAATAACATTGGTTTCAACATTTATGCGATTACCTGAGATATAGTGTTTGATTCTTTGACCGTTCACCACCTTCGGATTTGTGCCTTCAAAGTTGTCGATTTTTATGGCACCAGAACGGTAGACCTCCTCGATGACGTAAGGACCCTCCCATTTAGAGAGAAGTTTTCCTGCAAAAAATTTTAAATGAGAGTTGTATAGCAATACATAATCACCTACGTTAAACTCACGCTTTTGTATTCTTTTATCATGCCACCTTTTAACTTTTTCTTTAAACAACTTGGCATTTTCGTAGGCTTCGGTTCTCCATTCATCAAGTGAGCTAATATCAAATAACCTCTTCTCACCGGCAAGTTTAAAATCATAATTAAGTTCTTTAATAGCCCAATAAGCCTTGTGTTCTAGTTCAAGAGGTAAGTGATATGCTTTTCCATAGACCATTTTATATGGAGACATACCCATAGGATTTTTATATGCAGTTCTATAGGACCATAATGCATCATCAAGTTTCTTGGACCAATTCTTTCTGGACCTATTAACAGTCTTTTGCAAAATTAATTTGAGTTCTCTATTACTCAATTCTACTTGACCACTAGACTGAGGGTGATAAGGAGATGCAATTCTATGATTAACATCATATTTAGCAAGCATTTTACGGAAAGCACCATGAATAAAATGTGAACCACCATCAGTCATTAAATATCTAGGGACTCCAAACCTTGGAAAGATAACTTCTTTAAGCATTTTAATAGAAGTGTTATGATCAGCACTACTAGTTGGAATAGCTTCTACCCACTTAGTAACGTAATCAATAGCAACTAAAATATGTGTATAACCATTAGAGGAAGGAAAAGGTCCCATATAATCAAAGCCCCAAACATCAAATGGTTCAATAACAAGTGAATAATTCATAGGCATTTCTTGACGTCTACTAATATTACCAATTCTTTGACATTCATCACAAGATAATACAAACTTACGGGGATCCTTGAAGAGAGTAGGCCAATAAAAACCAGATTGCAGTACCTTATGTGCAGTTCTATCTCCAGCATGGTGTCCTCCATAAGCTTCGGAGTGACACTTGCGTAGGATCTGTTCCTGTTCATGCTCAGGTACACAACGTCTAATAACACCATCTACTCCTTCTTTATAAAGATGTGGGTCATCCCAAAAGTAATGCCTCAAATCATAGAAGAACTTTTTCTTTTGCTGGTATGTGAAACTAGGTGGTATAAACTTAGCAACAATGTAATTGGCATAATCAGTATACCATGGAGCAGTATGAGAAGCATTTATGATACTTAGTTGCTCATCAAGAAAGCTAACATCAATAGGTAGTGGGTCATCAAGCACATTTTCTAACCTAGACAAGTTGTCTGCAATGGGGTTCTCAGCTCCTTTTCTATCAACAATATGCAAATCAAATTCTTGTAGCAAGAGAACCCATCTAATAAGTCTAGGTTTAACATCTATCTTTTCCATAAGATATTTAATAGCAGCATGATCAGTGTGAATAGTTACTTTAGAATCAACAATATAAGGGCTAAACTTATCATAGGCAAATACAACTGCTAAGAATTCTTTTTCAGTAGTAGCATAATTTCTTTGAGAATTGTCTAGAGTTTTACTAGCATATTGAATAACATTTAGTTTCTTATCAACTCTTTTTCCTAGAACAACACCTACAGCATAATCACTAGCATCACACATAATTTCAAAGGGTAAATTCCAATCAGGTGGCTAAACAATAGGTGCAGAGATCAATGCTTTCTTTAGTATTTCAAATGCTTCTACACAATCATCATCAAAGACAAATGGTATATCTTTTTGTAATAAATTAGTCGGAGGCCGAGAGATTTTTGAGAAGTCCTTAATGAACCTCCTATAAAAAACGGCATGACCAAGGAAACTTCTTATACCTTTGATGTCCTTGGGGCATGGCATCTTTTCAATAGCATCAACCTTGGCTTTACAACTTAAATACCTCTTTCACAAACTTTATGCCCCAAGACAATACCTTCATTAACCATAAAGTGGCACTTTTCCCAATTCAAGACAAGATTAGTTTCTTCACATCTCTGCAAAACTCGATCAAGGTTGCTCAAGCAATCATCAAAAGAAGATCCATAGACGGAAAAGTCGTCCATGAAAACCTCACAAATCTTTTCACAAAAGTCAGAGAATATAGCCATCATGTATCTTTGAAAGGTAGCAGGTGCATTACATAAACCAAAAGGCATACTCTATAAGCAAAAGTACCAAAAGGGCATGTAAAAGTAGTCTTTGATTGATCTTTGGCTGACACAGGTATTTGAGAGAAACCAGAATAACCATAAAATGTGTATGTTTAGACAATCTTTCTAGCATTTGATTGATAAAAGGTAAGGGGTAATGATCTTTTTTAGTAGCCTTATTTAATTTGCAGAAATCAATTACCATCCTATAACCTGTAATAATTCTTTGAGGAATCAATTCATATTTATCATTAGGAACAACAGTAATACCTCCCTTCTTAGGGACACAATGGACAGGGCTTACCCACTGACTATCAGCAACGGGATAAATTATACCTGCCTCAAGGAGCTTTAGTATCTCCTTTCTCACCACTTCTTTCATTTTAGGGTTCAGACGGCGTTGATGATCACAAACTGGTTTAGCATCTTCTTCTAAATTAATTTTATGTTGACATAGAGTGGGACTAATGCCCTTAAGATCATCAAGAGTATACCCAATAGCAACACGGTGCTTCTTCAGAGTTTTTAATAATCTCTCTTCTTCATGTTCTGAAAGGTTAGCACTAATAATATCAGGGTATATCTTTTTCTCATCAAGATAAGCATATTTAAGAGTATCAGGTAACGGTTTAAGCTCAAACATGGGATCACCCTTGGGTGGAGGAGGATCCCCTAGGATTTCAACAGGTAAATTTTTTTCAGCAAAGGTTCCTGCTTAAAGAATACTTCATCTAATTCCCTTCTTTCATTCATAAACATATCATTTTCATGGTCTAGCAAATATTGTTCTAAAGGATCACTAGGAGGTATGGCAATAGAAGCAAGACTAATAATTTCATCCTTACTAGGTAATTCTTCTTCACGGTGTTGTCTACTAAATTTAGAAAAATTAAATTCATGAGTCATATCATCTAACCGACAGTAGCAACATCCCTTTTGCAATCTATGGTAGCAATAACAATATTAAGAAGGGTCTACCAAATATAATGGGACAAAAACTATCTTCTGGGGAACCAAGAACAAGAAAATCGGCAGGATATTTAGTTTTCCCACACAAGACTTCAACATCTCTAACAATTCCCATTGGTGAAATAGTATCTCTATTAGCAAGTTTAATTGTGACATCAATATCTTCTAACTCAACAGGTGCAATGTCATGCATAATTTCTTTGGATAAGTCAATAGGTATTGCACTAGCACTAGCACCCATATCACACAAGCCATGATAACAATGATCTCCTATTTTAACAGAAATAACAGGCATGCCTACCACAGGTCTAGGTTTATCTGTATCACGGGATTTAGCAATTCTAGCAATTTCATTACAGAAATAAATAACATGCCCATCTATATTATCAGACAAGAGATCTTTAACAATAGCAATATTAGTTTCAACTTTAACTTTCTCAGGAGGTGTGTATGTTTTAATATTGCTTTTACAAACCACAGTTGAAGCTTTAGCATGATCCTTTATCCTAACAGGGAAAGGCGGTTTCTCAACATAAGAAGTAGGAACAATAGGATCATTATAAGTAATAGTCTTTTCTTCAACTTTAATAGGTGCATCTACTTTTACTTCTATGGGAGGATGGTATTTAAACCACTTCGCCTTGGGGAGATCAACAAAGGCAGCAAAAGATTCACATAAAGAAGCTACTATCTCAGAGTCAAGTCCATATTTAGTGCTAAATTTACGAAAAATATCGGTATCCATAAAAGATTTAACACAATCAAAACTAGGTGTCATACCTGACTCCTTACCATTGTCGAGGTCCCAATCTTTGGAGTTGCGTTTAATTATTCCCAATATATCCCATTTGAATTCAATAGTCTTCATCATAAAAGAGCCAGCACAAGAAGTATCAAGCATGGTGCGATTGTTACCAGAAAGCCGATCATAAAAATTTTGAATAATCATTTCTCTTGAGAGCTCATGATTGGGGCATGAATATAACATTAATTTAAGCCTCCCCAAGCTTGAGCGATGCTTTCTCCTTCGCGAGGCCAAAAATTATATATATAATTGCGATCACGACGAACAAGATGCATAGGATAAAACTTTTGATGAAATTCCAATTTCAATCGTTTGTAGTTTCAGGACTCCATATCATCACATAGCCTATACCATGTCGATGCATCACCCCTCAAAGATAAGGGGAATACCTTCTTCTTAACAACATCTCCGGGTACACCTGCAAGCTTAAATAATCCACAAACTTCATCCACATATATTAGATGCTCATCAGGATGTTTTGTTCCATCTCCTAAAAAAGGGTTAGCTAGCAGTTTTTCTACCATATCCAAAGGAATTTCAAAGCAAGCATTTTCATTTTCAGTAGGTTCAGTAGGTTGACAAGCAACTCTTTGCTCTACTAGTCGGGGTGAAGATACCCCGAACAAGCCCCTCAGAGAATTACTTTCCATAGTAACTAGTGACAGTAAATTTCAGCACACTATATAAATTTTTCCTTACTAAATTCCACCTACCAAAGGCGCTTCACTCTCCGGCAACGGCGCCAGAAAAGAGTCTTGATGACCCACAAGTATAGGGGATCTATCGTAGTCCTTTCGATAAGTAAGAGTGTTGAACCCAATGAGGGGCAGAAGGAAATGATAAGCGGTTTCCAGCAAGGTATTCTCTGCAAGTACTGAAATAAGTGGTAATAGATAGTTTTGTGATAAGATAATTTGTAACGAGCAACAAGTAACAAAAGTAAATAAGATGCAGCAAGGTGGCCCAATCCTTTTGTAGCAAAGGACAAGCCTGGACAAACTCGTATATGATGTAAAGCGTTCCCGAGGACACATGGGAATATCGTCAAGCTAGTTTTCATCATGTTCATATGATTGGCGTTCTGTACTTTGATAATTTGGTATGTGGGTGGACCGTGCTTGGTTGCTGCCCTTACTTGGACAAGCATCCCACTTATGATTAACCTCTATTGCAAGCATCCGCAAATACAACAAAAGTATTAAGGTAAACATAACCATAGCATGAAACATATGGATCCAAATCAGCCCCTTACGAAGCAACACATAAACTAGGGTTTAAGCTTCTGTCACTCTAGCAACCCATCATCTACTTATTACTTCCCAATGCCTTCCTCTAGGCCCAATCAATGGTGAAGTGTCATGTAGTCGACGTTCACATAACACCACTAGAGGAGAGACAACATACATCTTATCAAAATATCGAACGAATACCAAATTCACATGACTACTAGTAGCAAGACTTCTCCCATGTCCTCAGGAACAAAAGTAACTACTCACAAAGCATAAACATGTTCATAATCATAGGGGTATTAATGTGCATATAGGATCTGAACATATGATCTTCCACCAATTAAACCAACTAGCATCAACTACAAGGAGTAATTAACACTACTAGCAACCTACAAGCACCAATCCCGGACTTGGAGACAAGAATTGGATACAAGAGATGAACTAGGGTTTTGAGATGAGATGGTGCTGATGAAGATGTTGATGGAGATTGCCCTCTCCCGATGAGAGGAGCGTTGGTGATGACGATGGCGATGATTTCCCCCTCCGGAAGGGAAGTTTCCTCGGCAGAACAGCCCCGCCAGAAGCCTAGATTGGTTCCGCCAAGGTTCCGCCTCGTGGCGGTGAAGTTTCGTTCGAGAAGATGGCTCGTGATTTTTTCCCATTGAAAGAGCCCATATAGCAGAAGATGGTCACCGAAGGGCCACCAGGGGGCCCATGAGGTAGGGGCGCGCCCAGGGGGGTAGGGCGCGCCCCCCACCCTCGTAGGCAGGGTGTGGCCCCCTTGGTGAAGTTCTTGCGCTCAATGTTTTTTATATATTTGGAAAACATCATCCATGAAGTTTCAGGACTTTTGGAGCTGTGCAGAATAGGTCTCTAATATTTGCTCCTTTTCCAGCCAGAATCCCAACTACCGGCATTCTCCCTCTTTATGTAAGCCTTGTAAAATAAGAGAGAATAGGCATACGTATTGTGACATAATGTGTAATAACAGCCCATAATGCAATAAATATTGATATAAAAGCATGATGCAAAATGGACGTATCAGAGATCGATGGAGATGAGCTAGATGTGGTAGAAGGGACCTGCTCTGTATACCATGAAAGTTATGATGAAGCGTCTCAGCCCCCAACAGGGAGCCCGCATGGAATTATATGAGAAAAAGGGTTTCCCCCCGCTTTATAATATAAAGCAAACCTCCGATACATCCAGCACGCTGGGGCCGCAACACAGATAAGCCCAAAAGAAAACAAAATAAAATGAAAGAGAAATGAATGCCGACACCAGTAGATCAACGATGAAAGGAAGACCGGCAACCGCTGCACCCTCCGACGAAGTCCCACCGCGCTCCCAGCATCTCGAAGCGCCTCGCACCAAGCAACACCTTCAAGAAGGAATGCGACGACGCAGCCGTTGTTGCCCGAACATGTTCTAGGGTTTCCCCTGGTACGCGAGGGATGGTGGGGAAGGGATATATCTGACGCCCCTCGGGAAGGTCCAATGGTGCCCGCAAGCATCACCGCGTCGGTGCCGGACAAGCCGACAAGGATTTCTCCCGATCCACAACCACCACCATCACCCGAGGCACTTTGAGATGCACCACCACAACAGCCGCCCACCAGCCTGTTCCACCACGGTTACCGGACACCCCCGCCGCCTCACTGGAGCTGCCAACATGAGGCCTAGCTCGGACAAAGAGACCCCGGCCACGGGAGCGAGCACAACTCGGACGGGGGGAGGGGACAACCTCCACCGCTGCAGCGGAGCCGACCGAACGCGGCGACGAGGACTTGCCGGGCCTGAACGGCCCGGCCGGGTCCACTTGGACCCGGACAATCCTGTCGCCACGCTGCAACTCGCCGACCGACCAAGCCCGCACCACCCGAGACCGCCGCCGCCATGCCATCACCAGGAAATGACGCTGCGGAACACCGATCCACCAGCCCACCCAAACCCGATGGGGCCCAAATGGGCCAGAATCTGGGCTGGGCGGCCGCCGCCAACCACCAGCGCCACCGCGCCGCCCCACGGCCAACGGTCGCACCGCCGCGTCGAGCACCACCGTGGCACGCGGCATCACCGCCGACGGGCCACACCGACGCCGTCCGAGGAGCACCGTCGCCAGCCCCCACCGGCCGGGCATGGGGGCCGCACGCGGGGAAGGGCAGGCCCGCCGCCACCAGCACCACGCGGCCGAGGCCCAGCGGCGCTCGCTGGCGGCGGCGGGAGGAAGGAGATGCGAGGAGAGAGCCTGAAGGGGAGCGGCGGAAGGGCCCCCTGCCGCCTCGCCCGGGGAGCCGGCGCATGGGGTACGGGGAAGGGGGGTGGGGGAGTGGGAGAGGCGCGCGGTGATGACGGGCTCCAGCCGCGGCCGCGGCTCCGCGCGGGGGAGCCGCCGGCGGCGGCGCAGGAACCCTAGGCAGAGGAGGGAGCTCGGGGTCGGGAACTTGTTGGACACTTCGCACCCCACACTGTCGCATGGAATTATATTGATCTGGTGAGAAGACCTCATGTGGAGTACAAGCCAATCGGTTGGAGATGCAACCGAACATGACGCATGACCCAAGTAACCTTTGACGCCTACAATATCTCATGTTTAACACTGTACACTTTGAGAATTGGAGCGAGGTAGGTGTAGCCAAGGATTTGGATCCCTAGTGCATGTTTTTTCTCGCAGGGCACCGAAATTCTCGGTTACCGCGGTATCTGTGAAATCCCGAAAAAAATTCGAACGAAAATTGAATTTGAAATTTGAATTCAGTTTTCTTTCCTCTACTATAGATTAGGCCTGGACTCCAATTTATCGTGAACCACCTTGTTGCGCAATGGTTACGGCTTGTCGTTGCCTTCAGGTTGCCGGATCGAATCACTCACGCAACATTTTATTTTTCACATGCATCTTCCTTTTTTTCCTAAAATTTGTGCAAAAAATGTGCATCCTAGAGACTCGAACCCGAGACCACAGGGCATATAATTAAAACGCCCGTGCTTACAAGTACGCCACCGCAGCCTAGCTGATTGTTTTGAGTTCCTAGCGTATCTAACTTAACTTTCGGAGTTTAAATTCAAAAATTTCGAAAAAATTCAAACTTTTTCGCTCGGTACAAAGGTTTCTCATTTGGACAATGTTCTCAACGCCTCTCTTCCTGCACTCACTATTCATGTAGATTCAACTCAAAAGACCAGAAATTGATTTTTTGTTGAATTATTTCCTGTGTTGATACACGTAAATATTTCTGGAAGCCAAACAACTTGTTCTATGAGAAGGTACATTTGACAGTAAGTTCACTACCGAATCAGTACCTAATTTAGATAGAAATGTTTGTCAAGATGCACAGTACTAATGCAGAGTTGTGTTAGTGTACTGCCGTTTTACTAACAAAACATTTCAGGCTTTCAAACCTTGTTATATCTTCAAGCATGCAACTGTTATGATAATTAGCTCATCTCAAGTTTGGCATGTTCATGGGACACTAAGCTTCACCGGTTCAACATTGTTGTCATGTAGTACATGTGATGAGAGCATTCCATAAGGATGGATGGTGCGAAAGTTCGTTTCCACCATTATAAAAGGAACATTGCTTTACCGGGAGACCTGATTCAGGGAGGATAATTGGTCCCGACTATGTGATGAGATGAGTATACAGTTGAAAGGCACAGCTTAATTCAGATGAGGCATTAGAAGAATACTGAAGAAATGGGTCTAGAGCATGTAGGTATGGAAGAGCTTTACATAGATCTTCAAGGCCGCTTGCATCCAATGGCCACACGTCGCATACGTACCATTGGATATACTTCCTTGCCTGACTAGGAAGAAAGTTCCAGCTCGCATTCAATTACAACATTATTTGCACTATTAATTTAGACCCCGACAGTGCTAAGTTATTTCAGCAAGTGGATCCAGTTTGCCAATTGAACTCCAGTTGAATAGGTAACTGCACTAGAGATAGTCGGTTCTTCAATATATCATCTTTTGCTGTGTCTTTTACCCTGGGTAAAGTATGTATGATTTATTATGTAATGGATGCAAATGGTCTCGGTTATTCTTCAAAGGGTATAGGTAAATATTATTGCCACTAGAATTGGCTGAATCGAAGTCATTAAGAAGATTAGGCTACAAGCATGGCATGGTGAATGATATCAGAGTCGAAGAATAATTTTGTAAACTAAGAACTATTCGGGTTGGCCACATTTGTATCCCACGGGGGCCGGCATACCAACGTATCAAGGTCAAGGAAAAGACACCAAATCTAATAAACTAGAAAGGATTCCCTAAACCCCGCAAAAAAAGGATTCCCTAAAAAAATGAAACATAATTTTTTCTTGAGATGGCAGTTCTCTGTAGATCTTACCGAGTCGAACATTCGTCCAATAAAGTGACTGGGATGGCTTGCATTTTTTGCTTCCATCGACTGGGAAAGAATATTCCCATTGTAATATTTATTAAATACATAGCTCCCAATTAAACATAAATTTGTTTCCATCAAAATGAATAATTTGTCCATGAAGCAAACCCAAACGCGCACTAACAAACAAGCCGGGAGCAGATGATGCTAATCGCCTGAATCTACTACTACTACTACCTCTGTAACTTTTTATAAGATATTTTTGGAGTCTATAACAGTATTAAATTATAGAGGGAGTACAGTACTCAAACATTTAATCAGGATGGCCGGTTAGCTCTTATCTTTTAGAATAACTTAGTAAAAAAGTCAAAGTATATGTGGCTCCCTATTCTCTTTTCTGTTTTCTAGTTTTTACTCTCTTGTGGATACCCACCCACAGAAATTTCGGTACCTTACTTGTCCTTGAGCTGGTGAACTATATCCTCCGAAGTGAAGAACCCTTTATTTCTTCATCATCTTCAAAGTCTCCCATTGTTGCATCATAACATGGAAGATACCCCTAAGTAATATCGGAACGATTCAGTCTTCGGTCATGCGAACACTGGCCAGGGCTGCACTGCGTAGCTGGCTGGACACTTGCCGCTGCAGGGAAACTTAACGATCATAGTGTATTTTTATTAGGAAATGCCATCATGGCGACTTTATTACATAGGTAGAATAGTTACATCGTTTGCAAGGTTTCTACCATGACATATGGGGGTTCATCGACCCAATTACAAGCAAGATTATTATCAAAAGCATATTTAGCTAAGCTATGTGCCACCTCGTTGGCTTCCCTCGGACAAATGCAAGAATTGAACAGAACCAATCATCCCAGCCAAAATTGAACAGAACCAATCATTCCAGATTCTATCTTGTCCCCAGCATGCATTAGTCACTTATAGTGCATCAGACTCAAATGCAAGACCATGTTTCACTGCTAGAGTTTCTGCTGCATGAGCATCAGGTACATGTGGTAGAAACGAGCATGAAGCAGCAAGGAAGGTGCATAGTGCGTGGATTCTCAAAGTGTCAATCATATACTCCCTCTGTATACTCTTATACGTACTGTATTAGTTAACGGAGGGAGTAGTACTGTTCTTTTCTACTGCGATGGATCGACTATGTCAAAAAAAAATAATTACTGCGATGGATCGACTGGACGTGGTTAATTGTTGTCAGTAATGTGGCCCCGACTGAAACACAAGTAATTGACTCCTAGTCGATCTTGGTAGTTTCACCCGTCCTGCCAAAACCTAGCGTACTCCGCCTCCCAAGTCAAAATCGAGGAGAAGAAGTATGGCGGCGCACATGATCGCGTCCGCTGCGTGGTCCAAGCTCCCGCGTGATCTTCTCGGGGAGGTGTACGCCCGGATCGCTTCTCCGCTCGGCCGCGTCCGCTTCACCTCAGTCTGCCGCTCGTGGCGCGTTGTTAGGTCCTTGCAACGGCCGGCGCCGACAATCCCGTGGCTGATCATCTCTCCACGTGAAGGCGGCACGGCGAAGCGCGTGTTCTGCCCCGTGGACGGTGCAGTCCTAGGCGTCCCGCTCCCGCCCGCGGCGATCGGCAAGAGGCTGGTCGGCTTTCACGACGGGGCTGGGTCGCCACCGCGTCGCCCGTTGCCGGTGGTGAGTCGCTAGTGATTGTCAATCTCTTTTCTGGCGTCGAGGTGCCACTCTCCGCCAAGCAACGCAGCACGCCATGGATCGAGAAGTTGGTCTTTTCAGAGGCCCCCACGCTGGACCGCTGCATCCTTGCCGCCATCCTCGCGGACGGGCTCGCGGTATGCAGAGTTGGATGTGGAAACAATAGTAACCAGTGGATGCTGCAAAGTTTTACTAGCTCTTACGACGACATTGCTTTCTGCCGTGGGAAGCTCTATGGCCTGCTCGGAATTGATTTATTCGTGCACGACATTCATATGACCAAACAAGGTAATCCGGTGATCAACGTGGCCCGCACATTGCGCTTGAACCAACTACCCAAGTGCGAAGGAATGCGACTCGACATCAGCTACATCCTCAAGCACGGCGACAAGTTGTTCATGGCCAAAAGAGCCTGGTGGTCACAAGAGAACAAGGGCTTCTTCTTCAAAGTGTTTGAGCTCGTCAAGATTAGAAACACACGTAACTACTATAGGTGGGCAGAAGTGACGACATTACATGATCATGCCTTGTTCTTGAGCGCCAATTGCTCCAGGATGGTGTACCTGCCAGCAGGCAGGCATGGCAGAGTAGAAACAAACCACATATACTACAACAATGTCAACTTAATAGGCGACGATAAGTCCATCTGTAGGGATGTAGAGTTGACAAGATGTGGCAATGGCCAACATCTGTACTGTGGGGAAGACCGGAAGTTCAGTGGTATTGATATGATCATGTCAGTGAGATATTACGTGCCTGGTGGTGACAATAACAATCTCATGTGGCTTCTTCCTCCGGATTTCTAGCCATTCAATGTGATCATAGTATGTATCAAAATTATGAAGTTACCTTTTTTTAGATGAATTACGATGTTATCTAGTGACGACAAAAACGGGATGTTATCTTGACCCATTTATTTGATTTAGATGTTGTGCATGCTTCACATGTTTAGGCCTGCCAGTCTAAATTTTACTATGTTGACCCATCATTCCAACTATTTGAATATTGTTTTGAATCAGAGGTTGCCTTTTTGGCTTTATAGTTTATACACCACAACGAATTCAGATGTGCTATCCTTCTGTTTGATTGACTCTTTACCTAATCAAAGCACGAAGAAACATAAATTGCAGTCAATCAAAGCATGAAGAAACATAAATATGGGCGACTTGGAAGGTTTCAAATTCCTTAATATTCATGTCGAATGAAATTCATGTATACTTGACATTCATAAGCTGTGTTCGGATGTGATTGTGCACCTAGGTTTGTGCTCGTTCGGCTTTCTCCTCCCGCAGTTTGTCTACAAAAACTGCATCACTAACGTCACAGTGTTTTTTCAATAGGTTATCCTTTTCAGAAACGTTCCTGCAGGCGTAGCTACTTTCTGGTAACAACTTATGAGCATATGTTGTACTCCCTCCGTCTCAAAATTCTTGTCTTAGATTTGTCTAGATACGGATGTATCTAATACTAAAATGTGACTTGATACATCCGTATTTAGATAAATTTAAGACAAAAATTTTGGGACGAAGGGAGTAAGTTTCTACGCCTAGATAACTGACACAGATCTTGCTTTGTTACCAATCTTATTGTTTAGCCTCACCAGGACATAATTGAACTACCCAAAATCCAAAAATTATTTACAGAAAAAACCCGACACCATCAACAAAATAAACATGTACAACAATAGTAATTTTTTATTATTTGCATTATTCAAACATAGAGACTAGATGATAATATTTTTCCTTTTCCATAATGAAAAATCTTTAAACATAGTACAAACATGCATGGACACTCACCGATACGCATATGCACATCCTAACAGGTGCCGAAACTCAGTCCACCAACTAAGAATAAACAATAAAAAATTTCATGAATAGTACGGTATTCAAAATTTAATTTAATTTTAATGGTAACTGAGCTGCTATTCACAACATAGTTTTCTTTATCGTTTCTAGAAGTGTAGACAAAATTTGGATTTTAGATCTTATGGTGTGGTATACACAACAAAAAAAAAATAGTGTGCTATTTCCGTGTTATAGCGTCGCTATAACTTATCTGGGAAGGCCACGCTACGTTTAGGCATATTTTCTCGCTATGGCGCTAATCACACTCTAGCGTGCCGCTAAACCTTGCTATACGCTATAACATTATAGCGTTATACTGTTTTGTTGCGTGCACCCAACAACAGAGCAGCCTATCGACCCAAGCCCAACTCACTCTCACGCTCTCTTAGATGCCATCAATCTGCATGTGTGTGGTTAATTAGTGGAGTTTGTTGTTGCTAATTAGCTTGTTGTTGACCTTGCTGAATTAGCTTGCTGCAGACCATATTTTGTGTGTTTATGCCATGTATTGGGCCCTTGTAGACAACTGGAGACTATTTTTGATGTGGTTAACTGCTTATGCATGCATGCATTGCTCTTGGACAATAATTTTGTGATATAATTGACATTTTGTATCTTAAATTATGTGATATAATTGATATTTTTATGCAAAACGCTATTTTCAAATATAGCACACTATAACATGTATAGCATCTGGAGAAAGGCGACTTTAAATCTTGTAGCACGCTATATTTTTTGTTGGGTATACATCAAATGTGTCCTGCATCGATCAAAAAATAATTGCATTTTTTGTGACATTTTGGCGAAGAAACTCTCCATCAGTAGTTAAACAGACTACACATATTTTACTAGGACGATGATAACTACCACACATGTGATATATTCGATATGCGCCCACACACCGTGTGTGATGTGAGCAGGAGGCAGCCCACACGGGTTGTGTGGGAGGCAGACGTTAGAATTGCCCACACGTGTGGACGCGGCTACTTCATGCCACACGCCCAACAAGTACTACTCATCTCCACCTCGCGTGTGTGGCATTAAACAAAAATGCCCACACGTCCTGGCGCAGCCACGTTAGGTACCCCGCGGGATGACAATTTAGTTGCCATCCTGGTTGGCAGATGTAGTTATCTGGGATGGCAAGTGTAGTTGTAAAAGCATGGGAACTCTATCTGTTTTGGTTAACTATAGTTGCCTTGTCTAATTTCTAGTAGTTGTCGTATGTAATCAAAGCGTAGTTCCCGTGTGTAATTAACTACTTGCCATATATAGTCAAATAGTAGTTGCCATGAGTGTTTACCTAGTTGCCACGTGTGGTCCAACCATAGTTGCCATTTATTGTTAATCACAGTTGACATGTGTGTTTATCTGGTTGCCACGTACGCGCAACTGCAGTTGTCGTCTAGCAAAGAATCACAGTTGCCATGTGTGTTTATCTAGTTGTCTTCGCGTAACTGCAGTTGCCATCCACACGCGCATGAATTAGGTGGTGGCTGTGTGGGCAGAAACTAGTTCGCCCACACAGCGCAGCTGGCAAACAACGTGGTGCGGGCATGTGGTCAAACTCTCCAACGCCCACACACCAGTCCCGTCCTACGTGGCACACCAAATTCACCTTTTCATGTCAAGATTCGTGCAAAAGACTGAAGAAAATATGCCCTAGAGACAATAATAAAGTTATTATTTATTTCCTTATATCATGATAAATGTTTATTATTCATGCTAGAATTGTATCCGGAAACATAATACATGTGTGAATACATAAACAAACAGAGTGTCACTAGTATGCCTGTACTTGACTAGCTCGTTGATCAAATATGGTTAAGTTTCGTAGCCATTGACATGGTGGGTTGTCATTTGATTAACGAGATTACATCATTAGGAGAATGATGTGATTGACTTGACCCATTCCGTTAGCTTAGCACTCGATCGTTTAGTATGTTGCTATTGCTTTCTTCATGACTTATACATGTTCCTGTGACTATGAGATTATGCAACTCCCGTTTACCGGAGGAACACTTTGTGTGCTACCAAACGTCACAACATAACTGGGTGATTATAAAGGTGCTCTACAGGTGTCTCCGAAGGTACTTGTTGGGTTGGCGTATTTCGAGATTAGGATTTGTCACTCCGATTGTCGGAGAGGTATCTCTGGGCCCTCTCGGCAATGCACATCACTTAAGCCTTGCAAGCATTGCAACTAATGAGTTAGTTGCAGGATGATGTATTACGGAACGAGTAAAGAGACTTGCCGGTAACGAGATTGAACTAGGTATTGAGATACCGACGATCGAATCTCGGGCAAGTAACACACCGATGACAAAGGGAACAACGTATGTTGTTATGCGGTCTGACCGATAAAGATCTTCGTAGAATATGTGGGAGCCAATATTCGCATCCAGGTTCCGCTATTGGTTATTGACCGGAGACGTGTCTCGGACATGTCTACATAGTTCTCGAACCCGTAGGGTCCGCACGCTTACCGTTTTGATGACAGTTATATTATGAGTTTATATGTTTTGATGTACCGAAGGTTGTTCGGAGTCCCTGATGTGATCACGAACATGACGAGGAGTCCCGAAATGGTCGAGACATGAAGATTGATATATTGGAAGCCTATGTTTGGATATCGAAAGTGTTCCGGGTGAAATCGGGATTTTACCGGAGTACCGGGAGGTTACCGGAAACCCCCCGGGAGGTTAATGGGCCATAGTGGGCCTTAGTGGAAGAGAGGAGGGGCGTCCAGGGCAAGGGCCGTACCCCCTCCCCCTAGTCCGAATAGGACAAGGAGAGGGGGGCAGCGGCCCCCCCCCCCCTCCTTTCCTTCTTCTCCTCCACCTCTCCCCCCCCCCCTCCCCCAAGTCCTAATCCAACTAGGAAAAGGGAGGGAGTCATACTCCCGGTGGGAGTAGGACTCCTCCTGGCGCGCCCCCTCTCTTGGCCGGCCGCACCCCTCCTTTGCTCCTTTATATACAGGGGCAGGGGGCACCCTAGAGACACAACAATTGATCGTTCGATCTTTTAGTCGGGTGCGGTGCCCCCCTCCACCATAGTCCACCTCGATAACACTGTAGCGGTGCTTAGGCGAATCCGGCGTCGGTAGAACATCATCATCGTCACCACGCCGTCGTGCTGACGAAACTCTCCCTCAGCACTCGGCTGGATCGGAGTTCGAGGGACGTCATCGGGATGAACGTGTGCTGAACTCGGAGGTGCCGTGCGTTCGGTACTTGATCGGTCGGATCGTGAGGACGTACGACTACATCAACCGCGTTGTGCTAACGCTTCCGCTTTCGATCTACGAGGGTATGTGGACAGCACTCTTCCCTCTTGTTGCTATGCATCACCATGATCTTGCGTGTGCGTAGGAAATTTTTTGAAATTACTACGTTCCCCAACAAAGACAGTGAACGACGATTCAGGCGTGTGGGCGAGTTGAGGAACGCCCACACGTGTGGGCTTTAGTGTTCCCGTTTAGTTATTTGAGCAACAAAAAAGTTACTTTCCATGTAAAAATACTAGAGTATTCATTAGTGGCACCTAGGTTATAGGTACTGTAGCAGTAGATAAACCTTGTGGGAATACGGCCAAAGGATTGACATTTTCTACTTGTGGGTGAGAGCCAAGCTTGAAAATGTCAATGAATTTTCTGATATTTCAGTAATTATGATGCTTCTGTTTCCTACCAGTTCCCCTCGCCTTCGGTGAGGTATCTCAAACCACGGACTGTAGCTTTAAGTGTTTTTTTTATATGTTTAGTATTTGTGTCATCGCGGACAACATCTGAGTGATGGAGGCAATGTCATTTGGAATAAAAGTCACATGGTTTTATCATGTCTTTGTATGGTCGCCATGGGCAATACCAAAGATCGTATGGTTTTCTTTTCTAGAATACGCACAAGCACCCGTATGATATATTGATAGGAGAAGAGGCAAAAAAACCCGGATATAAGCCTTTCCGTCATTACAACGCCAATCACAAGGAATAGCAGTCACATCCATGAAACACACCCACCATGCAATGATCCTATGGTTTGTTTTGGTCTCATGGACAAAAGGATCTTGATCCTGTGAACTGTGATTCTGCCTGACTTGTGCTGGTGGTGTCTAGTTTGTCTTGGCCGGAGAAGCTCACTTCCATTCTCTTGCGATCGTGGTATTCTGCTCAACTGTATAGCAACGAAGCAACAGTTCTCTATATCCTGACATGCATGGGGGTGTTCCCGGTCACGGGTCACTCAACAGTACATAGTTCTCACGTGGCCATTCAAAAAACTTGTAGTTAATCTAGCTTTTACAGTTTTTTATATCTGAGGAATCGAGAGTCAAAAAGTGAAGCTGGAGACCACAACTTCAAAAACCCGTGATATAACTTTTGATTTTATCAGAAATCTATGTTATTTGCATTTATTTCAGCAACCTCGGTCCGATGTACAGCACTACTCCCTCCAATCCATATTACTTCTCGCGCAAACAAATGTATCTAGAGCACTGGAATACGTCTAGATAGAAACGTTTGAGCGACAAGTAATATGAATCGGAGGGAGTACTTTATTTGATTATTAGTTAATAAAATCATACAATCATTTCACTAGAAGATTATTTTTAATTATTTCTGTTCCGACGAGCCTCAAATTTGTGGAATATAATTTGAACGAGCAAACTAGTGTCCTTGGCGATATAAGGATCAAGCAGTTGCGTGGAAAACCTGTTTGCTTTACCTACCCCACGTGACGAAGTCCAACTCCGAAATAACCAACAACGAACCTAGACTAGTTTGCTGCAAGTCGTAACCGGGCATACGAGAGAGAAGCATGGCGGCGCAGGCTGGCGCAAAACAAACGACGGCAGCGCAGACCAGCGCGTCTCCGGCGGCGGCGGCAGACGGCACGTGGTCCAGGCTCCCTGTCGATCTTCTCGGCGTGGTCTACTCCAGGATCCCTTCGCCGCTCGATCGAGTCCGCTTCGCCGCCGTGTGCAAGTCATGGCGCCATGTCTTATCGCGGCGACCGCCGCAGCCAGCTCTCCCGTGGCTGATCCTCTCGCCGTACGAGGACGGCGCGGCGGAGCGTGTGTTCAGCCCCGTGGATGGCACGGTGTTTCGCGTTCCCCTCCCGGCCAAAGCAATCGGCATGCGCCTAGTTGGATCTCATGATGGTGGCTGGATCGTCGCCGCGTCCACCGGTAATGCCGCTACCTCGCTGGTGATCGTGAACCTGTTTTCTGGCATCGAGGTGCCACTTTCTGCCGTGCAACGAAGGATCTTAGGTGCACCAGTGCAGAAGATCATCTTCTCAGAGGACCCCACCTCAAAACGCTGCATCCTTGCCGCCATCTTGACGAACAGGAGCACGCTCGGGCTGTGCAAGGTTGGATGCCGAGACCGCGGGTGGTCGATGTCAGTACAGCCTATCTTCTTCTCGGACATTGCCTTCTGCCGTGGCACGCTCTATGGCATAAACAACCATAACGACTTATTCATGTTCGACCCAACTGCGTCGGTGGTCAGCGCCACATACCCACTGCGCATCCAAGAACCTAGCCGCATATATTCGTGGGGAAACCCCAGGATCAACTACATTTTCACGCACAATGACAAGCTATTTATGGCACAACAAAGGACCAAGTGGTCACAGGAGGGCGAGCTTTTCTTCAAGGTGTTTGAGCTCAGCAAAATTGACAAAGACAAGGCAACCCAATATGACTACATGTGGGCAGAAGTGAAGTCATTGGACGACCATGCCTTGTTCTTGAGTGTGCCCTACTCCAATTTTGTGCACGTGCCAAGAGGCTGTCATGGCGATGTGGAGAGGAACCACATCTACTACAACCATCCCCACGCAAGCAGTATCAGTGATGTCGTGCAACTGACAATGTGTGACAATGGCAACCATATGTATCTCACGGAAGACCCCAAAATCAGTGCTGTGGATAGGATCACGTCGTTCAGATACTACATGGCCAATGGTTGTCCTGCTCTCATGTGGTTCATCCCTCCAAATTCCTAGGCGCTTTGCAATATGCATTCCGGGCTATATTATACTTACTTGCCTGAATTTTAAAAAATCTCAATTACTTTTACTCTAGATGTTGGACATGAAACTTGTGTTGTGGCTGTTTTGTTTTCCCTCTGGGTGTTTTTTAAATCTGGTTTTGTTTTTTTAGCATACGTGTTTAGTTATTGGACTAAACAATATGTTATTTTTCATACATATAACTTCTCTATGAGAGTGCATGGCGTACACCCGTTACAATAATTTTCACATTCAGCCATGTCCATCCACCTGAGCAGCAAATGTGTTCTCTCTGCAGCATGAAATTCCAAATACTGTTGAACCATAAACTTTTGACATGTATAAAGATCTTCAAGAATACATCCATAGGGTAACCAACTAATGCCCTGCCGTGGCTAACGATTTCCCCTTGCATCAGAAGGGACCCCAAAAGAGTCACGGTCCAAGCATCTGGACCGGGCTTGAGTGCCAGGCCATCAACAACCAAAACCATTCCCGCGATACTGAACCAGCAAAACAGCAGAAATAATTAATCTGTCCAGGGGTCCTGGCTACTCTGGATGCTGCCCTGGGGGTATACAAGCCGGCCCCTCGCTTCAGATCAAGGCCATTCTAAGGAGAGCTAACAGCCGCGCTGCCAGTCGAGCATTCGTCCAACAAAGTTGATTCAGTATAAGATTGATTTAGCAAGCGTGAGCATCCAAAACATTGACTACAAACGTGAGCATTGTCCCACCATATGTGCAAGAATTTTCATTCATTCAATTTACGGTGTCACAACCAAATGGGTTAAATCTTGTTCATATCACTTGAAGATAGAACTTATGAAACAGCAACCATGATCCATGAAGATTGAATACTAGTTCTCCGACTGAAAACTAGTGAATGAGATGCTCGCGTAGGCTGCTTCAGTACCTGGATAACGAAAATCAATAATTATGTAATTAACTCAGCTCGAAATAAGAGAGAAAAGGGAGAAAGCAAGATAGGGTTTCGACATGACAAATTACAACGAGAAAAGATCAAACTGAAGTAAGAAAGAAGGAAGTACTACTTGGTTTGATGTAGTAGCTTCACGAATGCATGCCATTCAGGGAATGGGAAGAGCTAGAAACCAAAAAGTGAAGATGGTGCTTAGTGGGAGGAATAGAGGGGAAATAACAATGGAGTTTGTTGGGAATAAGTGGTGATGGAGCACGGTGCGACCGGCGTTGATGCGCCAGGTCGGGCCCGTGACGGTGTAACCGGCATCGGTGCGCCGGGTCGGGTCCGTGGGCTGGGTCACGGCCGTGTGTGTGCGTGTGTAGCGTGTGTGTCCCGGTGGTGCGTGAGTCACGTAGTTAGTTTGCATCAGGTTGTTATCTGCATGCATGATCGGGTCAAGTGGCCGTTGCATGCAGAGCTGAACCTGGGCGTGGGTGTATGTGTGATGAAAGCGTGGGCGCTGCGTCTCTGGCGGCTACAAAGAAGGCTGGTGTGCTCATGTTTGGAGTGTGTTGTACGTTGAGGCCGGAAAAACATATCTGCTATCTTATACTTCTTCTACCTTCGTCCGCTGAGAGAGAACTGCCCCAACAGAGTTTACCTAAAAAGTCTTTCGATCAACAATACATATGTCAACAGATCTAAGGAAAGAAGATGTGCTCGCTTGGTCGGATGTAGTAGATTGAGGAATTAATGCAGACAAATTGGGAACGTGTAAGAACTGCAAGCAAAACTAGAGTAAGATGCAAATACTGGGAGAAATAGAGGGGGTGTCCAGATGGATCTTTACTTCTAAGCTTCCAGACCAAAGACGCATATGAGTGAGAAGAGATAAAAGGAGGACAGATTTCCTAAGTGTGTGGACAAAGAGCACTTGGCAATGAAATTGCAGTTATCATATACTTCCTTCAATCCTAAATATAAGTCTTTCTAAAGATTTCACTATAGACTACATACAAAACAAAATGAGTGAACATATACTCTAAAAAATGTTCATATACATCCGAACGTAGTCTTTATAGTGCAATGTTTAAAAGGACTTATATTTACAAATGGATGGAGTAGGTTCTCGATCCTCTCTGTATTCTCCTTTAGCCAATTTCAGAGAATATACAGGAGATTTGATGCAGTGCATCACGTCCAGCAAGACATCTCTAAGTCATGATCGAGGGCAAGAAGCTCCAGAAGATACGTACTGCGGCAATCTCAATGCAACAACAACTATCTTAAGATGGCATACAAGCAACCAAAAGTTGGGATCAAGCTCTAATTGTTATTTAGGTGTGTCTCTGCCCCCCTCCATGGAAAACAAAAGAGAACTGCAACCAAAAGTTGGGATCAAGCTCTAATTGTTCTTTATTAATTTATTTTCTTACATGAAACATCCTAGAGGAAATGCAACAAGTGAACAAAAGTGTAATGATGGCCAAGCCTTCTCCAGTTCTTTTTTTTTGCGAATCTTCTTTAGTTCTGGATTGCTTTATGATATTACATTTTCACTTTGAACTACTACGTGATTTTCCTTTATACTTCCTCCGTTTCGAATTACTTGTCGCAGGTATGGATGTATCTAAATGTATTTTAGTTCTAGATACATTCATTTCCATGACGAGTAATTTGAAACGGAGGGAGTTGAAGAGTACAGAAGCACCGTCACACCTGAACTCCATCAACCATTCCGCATTCCATTTTTTTTACAAAAAAGACCTTGATTAAAATATCCCATCCGAGGGAGATTTTTTATATTTGAAGTACTTCATACTCACGTACTCCGTTCTAAATTACTCGTCGCGGAAATGGATGTATCTAGAATTAAAATACATCTAGATACATCCATACCTGCGACAAGTAATTCAGAACGGAGGGAGTAGTTTTTAAGGAATCTGATAGCGATCGAACGTCAGGTGTTGGATTATGGATGGGCTTAGGCCCATATAAGACACTAATCCCTGGTTAATCTCTAAGGCCCATGCATGTGTACGGCAAGTGGTGGGAAGTGTGAAAAGTTTAGTCCCATACTGCTACAGCAAGAAGAGTGAGACCTCTTTATAAGGGCTGCTCTACCACTTGCTATTGGGAGCTTGGGAATAGGAGTTGTACACGCGCGCTCCTCCTCCGCCGCCGCCCGCCTCGCCACGCCACGCCACGCCACGCCACGCCACGCCACGCCACGCCACGACGCGCGCGTGCCGCGGGTTGCGGGAATGAGCCGAGCCGAAGCTTATTTTTACCGCTCAGGAATGGTTAATTAATTGTTAATTAATTAACGAGTCGCTTACGGAAGCAGACGTTGGACTATGGGTTGTTCGCGGACTCGATCGTGGGCCTGGCCCAGGCCCATCTACCTGACGGCCTATATAAGAAGGCACTGGCTAGTGGAGTGAACCCTAACTCAGTTCACTCACTCCCTCGTACAACCCTAGCCGTCAGCTACTGTTCCTCTCTCTGTGCTGCTTCCGGTGATCCCATCCCGACGACCGCGTGCACGGTTGGTTGGGAGAGCAGGTGCCTCCGGAACCCTGTCGTTCGAGATCCTACCTGGGAGAACGGCAATAAGGTTTTTGGGGAGCGTCTCGATGCGACTGCTCCCGGTCCGTCCCCAACTTCGTCTGCCTCTGCTTCCACTACTTCCCCTGCATCGACACCATGGCCGACGACGCCGCCTCCAAGAAGAAGGCCACGGACGACGCCGAGGCTGCTGCTGCCGCCGCCGCGTTGGCCTGGCCAACCGGAGGGTATGATCTATTCATCCCTCGTTTACTCGTACTTGTGCTAGCTGTATATGTGCTGCTCATAGATAGTTCAATTCTATGTTCTGTACGTGCTAGTATGCTTAGGTATCGCTATGAGATGCATACCTTTTATGCCATGCTTACTGTTTACTCGTGGATAAGTCTAATCGGAAAAGTGCTAATATTTCCAACAATCCAAAAACCTTATTTTAGGCACTTTTCGATTCAAGGCTTTGCTGCTACTCTAAAACCGGAAAAGTTTACCGGGACGCATTTTAAGCATTGGCAGACTAGGACCACCGTGTGGCTCACAGCGATGAACGTGTTCTGGGTTGGTGGTGTGTCCCTCACAGAAACGATTGCTCATGAATAGGAGAAGGCGTTTAGGGAGGCAACCACAATCTTTCTGGGAGCAGTTCTGAGTGTGATTGGAGACAAGTTGGTTGACGCCTATATTCATATGGGTGTTGCCAAAAACTTGTGGGATGCGCTCGAAGTCAAATTCGGCGCAACTGATGCTGGCAGTGAGCTGTATGCCATGGAGCAGTTCCATGATTACAGGATGGTTGATAACCGTTCTGTATTGGACCAGGCTCATGAGATACAGTGCATTGCTAAGGAGCTGGAGCTCCTGAAGTGTGAGTTACCGGACAAGTTTGTCGCGGGTTGCATTATTGCAAAACTCCCTCCTAGTTGGAGGAACTTTGCTACTTCTCTCAAGCACTTGAGACGTGAATTCTCTGTTGAGGATGTCATTGGTCATCTCAGTGTTGAGCAGAACTCGAGAGCAAAGGACTCACACGTGAAAGGGGCAGAGGGTTCTTCTAGCGCCAATGTGGTGCAGAAGAACTTCCACAAGTTCAAGGGAAAGAACTCTGTCCAGCAGAATACTACCTTTAAGAAGAAGGGTAAGAAGAAAGACAAAAGAGAGATGGCTGCTTTACTTGTGGTTCAGATGAACATTGGGCAAACAAGTGCCCAAACAAGTACAAGAAGCCAGCACAGGACTCCAAGTCTGTGAATGTCACTCTGAGCAACAATGATGCGGCATCTGGGTATGGTAATCTGTTTACCATACTTTCAGTTTGTCAGTCCACCGATTGGTGGATTGACACTGGGGCCAATATTCATGTGTGTGCTGATGTGTCTTTGTTTTCTTCTACCAGGTCGCACGAGATTGTTCCGTCCTGATGGGGAATGGCTCGCATGCTTCTGTTCATGGTGTTGGCACGGTAGATCTGAAGTTTACTTCGGGAAAGATCGTGCAACTGAAGAACGTGCAGCATGTCCCCGCCATAAAGAAGAATCTCGTTAGTGGCTCCCTTCTATGTAAAGAAGGGTTTAAGTTAGTATTTGAGTCTAACAAAGTAGTCGTATCTCGGTATGGACTATTTGTTGGAAAAGGATATGATTGTGGTGGTTTGTTCCGCCTTTCCCTGGAGGATTTCTGTAATAAAGTCGTGAACCAAATTCATTCTAATGTGAACGAATCTGAGGTTTGGCATTCACGTCTTTGTCACATAAATTTCGGTTGTATGACGCGGCTAGCTAAAATGGATTTAATCCCGAGTTTCACTTTAGCCAAAGGCTCTAAGTGCCATGCGTGTGTGCAAGCTAAGCAACCTCGTAAGCCTCACAAGCCTGCGAAGGAGAGACACCTGGCACCTCTAGAGCTCATACATTCAGATCTCTGTGAGATGAATGGTGTGTTGACTAAAGGTGGAAAGAAATACTTCATGACTCTGATTGATGATTCCACTAGATTCTGCTATGTGTATTTGTTAAATACTAAGGATGAGGCTCTACACTACTTTAAGTCTATAAGGCTGAAGTTGAGAACCAACTTGAGAAGAAAATAAAACGAGTCCGGTCTGATCGTGGTGGAGAGTACTTTTCTAATGAGTTTGATTTATTCTGTGCGGAACATGGTATTATTCATGAGAGGACGCCTCCCTACTCACCCCAGTCAAACGGGGTTGCCGAACGGAAAAACCGTACTCTAACTGATTTGGTTAACGCCATGTTAGATACATCGGGTTTATCCAAGGCATGGTGGGGGAGGCTGTATTGACATCTTGTCATGTCCTGAATAAAGTTCCCACAAAGGATAATGAGACTACTCCCTATGAGCAATGGGAAAAGAAAAGAACTACACTCTCTTACTTGCGCACTTGGGGCTGTTTGGCGAAAGTCAATGTGCCGATAATCAAAAAGCGCAAGTTGGGACCAAAGACCGTGGACTGTGTTTTTCTTGGCTATGCCAAGCATAGCGTTGGCTATAGATTTCTAGTGGTGAAATCTGAGGTACCTGACCAGAAGGTCGGTACAATTATAGAGTCTAGGGATGCTACATTCTTTGAGGATATTTTCCCCATGAGAGATATGCAAAGCGTTTCTAGACTAGAATCTGATGAGACTCCTGAACCTGCTATTCCGATGGAATACTATGAACATAAAAGTGATGAGAGTTCCACGGAGGATGACGAGGAAGTTCCTGTTAGGAGCAAGAGACAGAGGACTGCAAAGTCCTTTGGTGATGATTTCCCTGTGTACCTCATGGATGATGATACTCCCAGTACCATTTCAGAAGCTTATGCATCTCCGGATGCTGACTGCTGGAAGGATGCGGTCCGTAGTGAGATGGATTCCATCTTGGCTAACGGGACATGGGAGATCACTGATCGTCCTTATGGTTGTCGACCATTAGGATGTAAGTGGGTGTTCAAAAGGAAGCTTAGACCCGATGGTACTGTTGAGAAGTACAAGGCTAGGCTTGTGGCCAAGGGTTATACCCAGAAAGAAGAAGATGATTTCTTTGACACTTATTCACCTGTGGCTAGACTGACAACCATTCGAGTGTTACTCGCTTTGGCTGCCTCGCATGGTCTTCTCGTTCATCAGATGGACGTTAAGACGGCTTTCCTTAACGGAGAGCTAGACGAGGAAATTTACATGCAACAGCCGGATGGCTTTGTAGTAAATGGTCAGGAAAGAAAGGTGTGTAAGCTAGTGAAATCTTTGTATGGCCTGAAACAAGCGCCTAAGCAATGGCATGAGAAGTTCAACACTACTCTGACATCTGCTGGCTTTGTTGTGAACGAAGCTGACAAATGTGTATACTATCGCTATGGTGGGGGCGAAAGGAGTTATACTGTGTCTGTATGTCGATGACATACTGATATTTGGGACCCACCTCAAGGTCATTGAGGAGGTCAAGTCTTTTCTATCTCACAACTTTGAGATGAAGGACCTGGGTGTGGCTGATGTTATCCTGAACATCAAGCTACTGAGAAATTCTGAGGGTGGAATTACACTTTTGCAATCCCACTATGTTGAGAAGATTTTGAGCCGTTTTGGATATTCGGACTGCAAACCTTCTGCAACACCATATGATCCTAGCGTGCGGATTCGAAAGTTCGAAGGCACGGCTGTAGATCAATTGAGATATTCTCAAGTGGTTGGTTCACTGATGTACCTAGCATGTGCTACTCGTCCTGACATCTCATTTGCTGTGTGCAAACTGAGCCGGTTTGTTTCCAATCCGGGAGATGTGCATTGGCATGCTGTTGAGCGAGTGATGCGTTATTTGCAAGGTACTGCGAACTATGGAATTCACTATTCTGGGTACCCGACGGTACTTGAGGGGTATAGTGATTCGAATTGGATATCTGATGCTGATGAGATGAAAGCCACAAGTGGACATGTCTTCACACTTGGTGGTGGTGTTGTTTCCTGGAAGTCTTGCAAGCAGACGATCTTAACCAGATCGACTATGGAAGCAGAACTCACAGCATTAGACACATCATGCGTCGAAGCAGAATGGCTTAGAAAGTTTTTGATGGATTTGCCGGTGGTTGATAAACCAGTGTCGGCTGTCCTTATGAACTGTGACAATCAAACAGTGATTGCCAAGGCTAAGAGTTCAAAGGATAACATGAAATCCACAAAGCACATAAGAAGAAAATTGAAATCTGTCAGAAAATCAAGAAACTCCGGAGTAATAGCGTTGGATTATATCCAGACGGCTAAGAATCTGGCAGACCCTTTTACGAAAGGGCTATCATGGATTGCGATACAAAATGCATCGAGGGAGATGGGTATGAGACCGACGTAAGTTGCCATGGGGGTAACCCAACCTATGTGATCGGAGATCCCGTGAATTAGGACCTGGAAAAACAATTCAACGATCAACTTAGGAGAGTATCCTTAATAAACCCACTCCGTTGGAGATGTAGTGATACTCTCAATTCTGTAAGGCAGGCTGACTTTTGTCTTAATGTGTTCCAAAGCTTATGTAAGCAAGATGCTAACCTACAGAGCATTCTTTGGAGGAACACACCTATGTGAGTCCGACTGCTGGTCACAGTCTATGAGATTGGGTAATCTCTAGTAAGCTCATGAGAAGGTACAGAGTATGACTAATAGGCTCCACCCGTGGGGTTTAGCCTTCAGCAGCCATGTATCAGCTGACAATAGGCGAAACTTCTGCACGCCAAACTGACAATTCAAGGCATAGTCCATTGTTCAGTTGTGAAGAAGTCTAATCCTGTTGCTCCAGGTGGAAGTTCAACTTAACGGTCTCCACTGAAAATTCTGGTATATCAAACATTGTTTGGAACAGTTGACAAACTTATGTGCCTCGAGATCTGGTGGGGGATTGTTGGATTATGGATGGGGCTTAGGCCCATATAAGACACTAATCCCTGGTTAATCTCTAAGGCCCATGCATGTGTACGACAAGTGGTGGGAAGTGTGAGAAGTTTAGTCCCATACTGCTACAGTAAGAAGAGTGAGACCTCTTTATAAGGGCTGCTCTATCACTTGCTATTGGGAGCTTGGGAATAGGAGCTGTACACCGCGCTCCTCCTCCTCCGCCGCCCGCCTCACCTGCCATGCCACGCCACGCTGTCACGACGCGCGCGCGCCGCGGGTTGCGGGAATGAGCCGAGCCGAAGCTTATTTTTGCCGCTCAGGAATGGTTAATTAATTGTTAATTAATTAACGAGTCGCTTACAGAAGCGCCACTGTCCGAGACGTTGGACCGTGGGCTGTTCGCGGACTCGGTCGTGGGCCTGGCCCAGGCCCATCTACCTGACGGCCTATATAAGAAGGCACTGGCCAGTGGAGTGAACCCTAACTCAGTTCACTCACTCCCTCTCGTACAATCCTAGCCGTCAGCTACTGTTCCTCTCTCTGTGCTGCTTCCGGCGATCCCATCCCGATGACCGCGTGCACGGTTGGTCGGGAGAGCAGGTGCCTCCGGAACCCTGTCGTTCGAGATCCTGCCCGGGAGAACGGCAATAAGGTTTTTGGGGAGCGTCTCGACGCGACTGCTCCCGGTCCGTCCCCAACTTCGTCTGCCTCTGCTTCCACTACTTCCCCTGCATCGACACCATGGCCGACGCCGCCGCCTCCAAGAAGAAGGCCACGGACGACGCCGAGGCTGCTGCTGCCGCCGCCGCGTTGGCCTGGCCAACCGGAGGGTATGATCTGTTCATCCCTCGTTTACTCGTACTTATGCTAGCCGTATATGTGTTGCTCATAGATGGTTCAATTCTATGTTCTGTACGTGCTAGTATGCTTAGGTATCGCTATGAGATGCATACCTTTTATGCCATGCTTACTGTTTACTCGTAGATAAGTCTAATCGAAAAAGTGCTAATATTTCCAACATCAGGTACGGGCACATGACAAATCGAACATTTTTCATGACAAGTTCAGTGATGCAAGGATGACAATTTTAGTTGGCAAAGATGACAACTTTTTTTTACAACTTCATGCTTTAGTGCGCGTCGGGCCAAACTAGAGTAAGCCACCGCTATATTATCGGCGAGTGGGCCAAAACTAGCAGCCTAGGCCCATGAGCCCATACGCAGGAACCGGCTTCCCGAGCCCAATCGACCTCTTTCTGGGGCAACACGAGGCGCCAACCCGGCCGACCATTCTCGTCCCCTCCCCACCCTTCTCTCCGTCGCCGTAGAACGTAGATCCACCGCTCCGCCGCCGCTGCCGACGACGACGACGATGGGCTGCCTGCTGGCGCTCACCGACGACCTCCTCGCGGACATCCTCATCCGCTTGCCGTCGCCGGCGGACCTCGCGCGCGCCTCCGCCTCCTGCGCCTCGCTCCGCCGCGTCGTCACCTCCCCGCGGTTCCTCCGCCGGGTCCGCTCCCTCCACGCCCCGCCCCCGCTCGGCGTCTTCGTCCCCGACGCCGCCGCCGGGTTCTTCCCCGCCCTCCCGCCCAACCCCGCGGCCCGCCCCGCCCGCGCGCTCGCCCTCGCCGCCGACTTCTCCTTCGCCTTCCTCCCGGCCCCCGCGCGCGCCTGGCTCGTCCGCGACCACCGCGACGGCCGCTTCCTCCTCGACCGCGCCGCGCCGGCCGGCTCCACGGCCTTCACCGAGGTCGCCGTCTGCGACCCGCTCTCCCGGCGCTGCCTCCTGCTCCCGCCCATCCCCGACGCCCTCGCCGCCTCCGTGGACAACCCCTACCTCCAGCGCGGCGGCGACGACGGGGGGCTCCAGTCGCGCAGCAACGAGATCTTCCTGGCCTCCCGCGGCAACGACGACCGCGGCGAGGAGCTGCCGCTCGCCGTCATCTGGATGGCCTGCTGCCGAGGGAAGCTGGTCGCGTTCTACTTCTGCTCTGGATCTCGGGAATGGAGCGCGCTTTCGCCGCCGGTGCACCACGCGCTGAGCATGCGGAGGGTCATGGGCGTCCGACTGGGGCAACGCAACCATGCCCATGGGTGCTTCTACTGGATGATAACTCTCACCCGGAGGTGGCTCGTGCTGGACGCCCGCAAAATGGAGTTCTCCATCCTCGACATTTCTCCTGTCCTGGCAGGCCGCTCGATGATGTTCAGTAATCAGATCACCACTCTGGAGTCAGGGGAAGGCAGGACAACCGTTGTGGTTTCGGATCTTTTTAGGGCGGATAAAAGATGTGTCCTCTACTTTTATTCGTTCATGCATTTCAGTGACCGGTGGCAGCTGCAGAACAAGATCACCTTGCCCGAGGAATGGGGAGACCGGTTTCGAGGCATCATAGGTGCATTTGAGGGCTGCTTATACATAAAACTAGATCATCCAAAGCAGAATTTGGGAGATCCTGTTGAGCAAAATGTCACATACTTTTGGTTCGATCTCAAGACTATGCAGGTTGGTAGGTTCACTGAGATAAGTTCTGCTACTGTGAACGAAGCCTACCTTTACATGGGGTTTCCCCCATCACTGTCACTTCCTAGTGTTTGATGCGGTAAGCTTGTTCTCTCTTCCTGTTTTTTTTTTTCATTTTATAGTTTAGCGTTATGCCATACTAGATTATTTCATTATATAGTTTAGCGTTATGCCATACTAGATTACTAGTGTTGTTTGATAGTATGGTTATGTCTTCTGGAGAATCTCAAAATTTTCTGTCCTCATAATTGTACATCTTTCAACCTGTAAATTTTTATAGATTGCTCTAGAATCACAACAAAATGATGAAAACAACTCATGCTAGATAATTCACAGTAGTTAGGATGTTTCAAAGTTCTAATCATCAGCCGCACATCTAAAACGTGTTGTTTTCGTCATCTTGTAAGATACTGAAGTTATGGGTACTGCCAGAAAGAATGTTTCTGCTGATTAATGAACACTTCTCAGTTTTTCATCTCATGGTTTAATGTATCTAATTCACAATCAGAACCAGCATTCTGTTTCATTCTTGAATTCCATGCTAGTTGATGCAAGGAACAAAAGGGCTTCATCTTTATTGGCTTTCAGATGCTTAACCGTGACATGGTTTAAGGGTTCTATGTCACCACATTTTATTGAACTCTTATTGATATGCAAAATTCTACTGTAGATGGACGACCGATTTCTGGATTGGCTGGTTCATTGGAGCTGGAAAAGGGTGCATGAGTAATGTGTCACTCTTTACAGCTTCACTGTCTTTACTAGCATTTTTGTATCGGTACAACTGTTATGGGGGAATTGTTGCAGCCCTGGAAGTGGGGAATAGAAGAGGATTCACTTGGATTCATTTTTGACGAACACCAATTCAAGAGGATTTGGATGGATCATTTAATGTTTCATTGTTCCCATACAGTCGTACCAGCAGTTATGTGTCACAGCTAGGGTCTGATCGAGCCCAGTCGAGTGTTGATGCATGCAAATTTCAGCTGTATGCATTAGTTCCTAGTTGGAGTTTTGCCTTCAACCATTAGATTTCCTGAGGTTCAATGTTGTATGTACTATGTAGTGCTTTTGTTAGATTGAGGTGTCGTATTTATTTCCATATACACTTTAGAAAAATTCTACTTTGCAAGGTGTAGTACTGTATTCCATATACATTTACCTGAAATGCCAGTGGTACTAATAGTATTTGTACTAAGGCCATCTATATTCTAGGTGAGGAATGGACAGTCAGTGAGGCTAATGAGTCATGGGCTCGAAAACCATGCATAATGGTGCTTCTACTAGATTGTTCCTCTCATGTGGAAGTGTACTGTAATAGATATGCAAACAATGGGGTTCACCATCTTGACAATCTTGTTATCATGTCAGACTATATAGCTGCATTCAATTAATCAGATAATTTCACAGAAGCCAGGACAAAGTCGTTACCAATATTGTCTACGATTTCTTTCTGCTGGATGAAGCATGTCTAATTTTTCTGTATGTTCATGCATAAGTCTGCCAAGTGGCATTTGCTGAACGTGATCACCTTGTGAATTGTGGCTTCAGTTTATGGACATCACAAGGTGCATGCATATCCCAAGGAATTCAGCATATGAGAGTGGAACATCCGGCTGAATATTTCTTGCTTTATGTTTGTCAGAATTGCATTTCTACAACTGTTTCCCCATCATTGCCGGTTTTGTCACTCTCAGTATATGATGTGGTAAGTTTGCTCCTGTTCCTTTTCTTCTCGTTCACAGACTCTGTTTGATGGTATTATGTGGTCTTATAATGGATGTTTGTGGTAGTTTTGATACTGAAATAATATTTGTTCTACTGAACTATAAAATCTTGGTGGTTTTAGAGGCGACATAAAAAAACATAATAAATGCCCCTAATTTTTGTAAAACAAGACATTTTAACTCTGTTTGTGTTGTGCTATCTCTAACTGAAAATCACTGAAATCGTTGTCTTGAATTCTTTCAAGCAGCACATAATCTTTGTACTAATCATGCATTGCTACACTATGGTATGTACTATGTAGCTATCATGTATCCACTATTGAGCTTGCACAATGGACAGGATGATATTTAAACCACAATTATTGAGCTTGCACAATGGACAGGATAATATTTAAACCACAACTAGCATCAAACATTGCTGCAGTTAACACATAGTAGAATGTATCTACTAAGATAATAGACATGCACAGTTGATGCAAAGTACAATAGATCAATAGACTATCCGTTGTTTCATGAGGGGCATTTAGCCTTGATTCCTTCTATATGTTGATACATGAGCTAAGATTAAATCCGTATAAAATGGGACTTCCTAATGGATGCTCTTTGATATATGCGGCATATCATCTTGCTATTGTCCTGTTCACCTTCCTCCTAAGCACATCCATTCCTTGTGTGTGTTTGCATCCTTATTTCATCCTCAAAGATGAGTGCATCCTTCATTTGGGGTAAAATTACATTTGTTCTTCGGTGACACATGGTATGTTTATGAATGTGTTGAAAATTAACCCTAACTTCGTTATTTCTGTAACATCGCATCCTACAGACGTGGATTGACATCACTGAGTGGGGACATGACAACCGCTAACCATTCATTAACGATGGCAGAAGCAACATAGAGGATAGTGACTATCGTTGGCACAGGAGACCTACTGGAAGAACAAGAGCTGTAGTATATCATGGAAACCCTTTGCTTCTATCCTATGGCCCTACCCCAGTATGAATCATCCAGCCATGAACTACTCTATTCACTGGCTTCCTGGTAGTAACAATGCTTGTGTTGAACGTGAACCATGAAGCAAAGCAACCTGATCATCTGGCAGTTGCTGTTTGGTTTGAGTTCTCTCTAGTAAGGTGGTGGCTCTTGCGCTGGGTAAGTGTAGACTTGAGAAGAGGACCGGTGGTTAGGGATTGATGCTGCTGAATGTTGTTGTATCTGAAGCTTTGTGGATGTGTTGAATGGACTTCAGGTAAAAATGTTTCCTACCATGGAGAGAATGGACAATAAGCCACATATTATCCATTTGGTGATTGGATTGGAAATCCTCAAACCCGGGCTGTCAATATTTGTGTCATTTGAAAAATTACCTGTCTTCATGCCACATTCAAGTACGTCCTGGTCAATCTTGAGGCCCATCTTATTGGTCTCAGTTGAGTGACTGGAAACTATTCTTGACTGAAAACCAGGCACCAGCCTGTGGTTTTTTTTTTGAAAAATAAGGCCCCGCCCCGGCTCCACATTTTATATATGAAACCAAACAAACCACAGACTACCAGCCTGTGGTAAGCCGGTTCATTCTACTATAAAGATTATGGGAAATGTTATTGTGCAGACGTTCCCTAGTAGGGCATGGCAAAACAAACCTTTTTTTATGGCAATTTATGTTGTCATGAGGATGACAAATTCCTTCAGGAAGCACGGCAAATTCTGACAAAAAACTGAACCGGGTGGATTTGCCATGCTTGCTAAAGAAATTTGCCAGCCGCAGACAACACAAATTGCCATGAAAATCATTCGCATTGCCATGCCTCACAGCGAACGTTTGCTGGTTCTAGCGGTCCAAGTTTATTACTTATGGAGTTTGTCATTGCTATTAAAGCATGGACATGCTCGAGTAGCCATACCTGACTTTATTTCTTATATCATGTTTAGGTGCTCCAGTTGATTTTCTTTGTGCTTGAGGTGCATTACTCTACTGTCTCCACTCGTAGTTTCTGTATTTTTTTTCTTCATGCACGTCTAAAGTTTTTCTTCGTCGCTTCTCCCTAACCTCTGGTTCTTCTTATGTAACAGGGTTTTGGATCTGGTACGAACTAAGAAATACTGATGCGGAACATCCATTCTACATGATCAGCTTGTGATCTGGTATGAACTAAGAACCACTCGTGCTGGAGTATACATTCTACATGGTCTGCTTGTGATTAAGAGCAGTTGATGATACCAAAGGTAACTTCCTGATTCTCCTGCCTCCCGAAATTGTGCTTTTATTAGTGAATTTTCTCAGAAATGAACAGCCCGTGTTCCTTTCCTAGAGTGCCCTTAGCACCGGTGTCATCTCTGCACGAGGCCAGTACAAAGCCTCCAAAGGTACAGCCATGGGCATGGTCAGCCCTGACCCTTCAGCCATGTCAACCTCCTCGTCGCCGACCCTCCTCCACTCGAAGCACTGCACCAGCGTGCCCAGCGCGAGCCCGACCATCTTCACGCCGAGCGCCTCCCCTGGGCACCCTCTCCGCCCCATTCCGAATGGCAGCATCCACTTTCCCTCGCCCCTCCCGCCTTCAAACCTCTCTGGCGAGAACCTTGCCGGCTCCTCCCACACACGCGCATCCCTGTGCATCGTGTGGATGTTGACAAGGAGCATGGTTCCCGCTGGGATGTCGTAGCCTGCGATGGAGCAGGCGGCGGAGGACTCGTGTGGGGCGAGGAGCGGGGCGATTGGGTGCAGCCGGAGGGTCTCCGTGATGATGCACTGGAGGTAGGGCAGGCTGGGAAGGTCGGCTTCCTCCAGGAGGCGCCCCGTGCCGACGACCTCGTCGAGCTCCACCCTTGCCTTCGCCATGGCGTTTGGGTGGTTCAGAAGCTCCGCCATGCCCCATTCGATGGTGCTCGACGAGGTGTCCGTGCCGGTTTGAAGGATGCTCTGTTGCAGCAAAGATTGACATGGTGAGCTGCTGGTGTCTATGTGCAGTGTGTTGAGGATGATGAAGATCATGTGTAACGGCACAATGTGATTTATTAATGTGCTCTGAGCAATCAATAGAAGTCCTGGGAAATTGCTAGAAGCTGGTGAAACAGTTAGTTATACATTATCATAAATAAATTGTAGACATATGATGCTCAGTTCATAATGTGGATAATCTGGTAGACTGGTTGTTACCCACATGTCATGCACTGATGCTAACTACAGTATTATCCAAAAAAAAAAATTGCCGCAAAGTTATTTTAAAATTGCTTCATTATAACGCACACATAAAAGTCTGTCCGGCATCAAGGAAATTTGGATGTGGATGGGAAGACTAGTTGACAATATTTGATAAGGATGTGATTAGGATGGATGAACCACCAAATGAAGCTCCTGAGCCACCTAATTAAATAGCCAACCAAGTCACTGGACTGGACTTGGACTGCCTCGAAGATTCCATCACGATTCTCAACACTAATTTTAACAGCTACAGTAGTTTCAAAATTGCTTTGCTCGTTAATGAAATGCAGCCTGAATGCTGATGCAGAGTTTCTTGTGCTCACCAGGCAGAGCGCTCTGATGACCTTGTCGCTGTACGCCTCCGGATCGGCCGCCTGCATGTCCAGCAGGTCGCCGACCATCGTCCGGCCGCAGCGGCTCTTCCCCTTGCCATCGTCGAAGGAGGCGCGGTGCTCGTCGATGAGCCGCTGCGCCCACTCGTTGCGCTTCCGGGCCAGCCGCACCACCCGCCGCCTGGCGCCGCCGATGTCCAGCACGCCGAGCACCGGCAGGAAGTCCTGCAGGTTGGACGCGCCGTGCATCGCGAAGTACTCGCGCACCATCTCCCGGAACCTGGCGGCCTCCTCCGCCTCCGACTCCGGCACGTCCCCCTCGCCGCCGCAGTACCGCTTCCCGGCGATCATCCGCGCCACCACGTTCAGCGCCAGCTCGAACGCCCGCGCCTTCACGTCGGCGCGCGCGGGGCTCGGCTCCGACGCCCCGTCGGCGGCAGCCTCGAGGAAGAGGCGGCGCGCGGCGAGGCGGACCTCGTCGCCGCGGACGGCGGCGGAGCGGAGGAGGCTGCCCGCGGAGAGCACCTCGACGGTGGCGATGCGGCGGAGGTTGCGCCAGTTGGCGCCGTAGCTGGAGGAGCCCAGCGTGGTGTAGCCGTTGGAGAGGTGCCGCGCTGAGGGTAGCCGGGGCCGGTTGGCGAAGACCACGTCGTGAGCCGTCAGGCACTCCTCGGCGGCTGCCGGGTCGGTGATGTGGAGCACGCGGCGGGAGCCGAAGCGGAGGAGCAGCACCGGCCCGTGTGCCGCGGCGAGGTTGGCCAGCGCGCGGTGGAGCGGCTTCTTGAAGAGGTGCAGGTGGCCGATGACCGGCAGGGACGGCGGGCTCGGCGGCAGCCGGAGGCCGCGCTCGCGCCTGCTTTTGGTGAGGAGTAGGAGGAGAACGAAGAAGAGGGCCGTGGCGAGCGAGAGGGGCAGGTAGGAGAGCGTCCCGGCGTCCGCCATGGATGGATCTTGGAGGTCAGCGACGGTGACGCGATGGGGGAATGGTGGTCTGGCGCTCGTGGACTATAGCTGGCCAAACGGGCCGGCCCGGCCCGGCACGGCACGGCCCATCTTAATCGTGCCTGGCACGGCCCGGCCCGCCTAGGCACGATTATTATACGGGCCGTGCCGTGCCAGCCCGCGTGCTGCAGCCTGCAGCCCAGGCACGGCCCGTATGCTAATCGGGCCGGCCCACCGGCACGCCAGGCCCACTAATCTAGCTCCTATTTTGCGCATTGAGCGTTTTTAGCCTATTTTTACCTGTTGGCCCATATTAGAATACATAAAAAAATATAAAAAAGTTAATCGGGCCGTGCCGTGCCGGCCCGCGTGCTCGCCCTTCAGGCCCAGGCACGGCCCATGGCGTGCCGCGTGCCGGGCCCGGCCCGTTTAGCACGTGCCGTGCCGTGCCAGGCCCGTGCCGTGCCGGCCGTGCTACCGGGCCGGCCCAACTATCCCGGCCCGTTTGGCCAGCTATATCGTGGACTGGCTGGAGCTTGCCTACAGCGTGGGATTAAACAAGGAGTTTTGCTACAGTTACGGACTCAATTCTATGGACTACAACCTACAGGTTGATGTGTGTACGGCCGATTGAATATCAGGGGAGCCCGCAGTTGAAGTCAGAGGGACGGGGGAGATTAATGTGGCGACACGTAGTCCCGTACGCCTTTTTCGTGACTATTTGCCCGTAAGTCTAGGATTTTCGTTAAACAAGAGGCTAGTGCGGAGCTCGTGGACGGCCTGATGGAATCAAGAAGGCCATTTGTTTAATCAATCTGATTTGCTTTACATGCGTGCACCTTAATTAGTCGGACATCATCCAGGTAAATAGGCTAAAAATGAGGTTAAAGAAGGCTAAAATGGTCAAGGTAGCATCCCCATGAGTTAACTTCATGTACCACATGTTTCACCAAATTGACACATTTTACCCAATTTTGCGAAAATTCTCAATTTGTAGAGACAATAGCCAAAATGCCACTATGAGAAACCAGACTTGCCAAAATACCACTATGAAAAACTGACTTGCCAATATAGCACTGCCCTTTCAATTTTTCCTAGCCAAAATACCACTAGTGCCTAACTGAGACTAACATCATCCAAAAAAGTCTTATATGCCTTTACCTGTTCACATCCGAAGCTTACATTTGAGTAACAAAAGAGCAACTAGAATGCAGCACTCAACAGCAAATTATCAAGTAAACAAGACCAGCTGAACATAATCTCACTTTGCATAAATCAACATCAATACAACAATATTTGGGCAGCATTTTGACACCATTTTCGCAGCATTTCGGCAACATTTCGACAACATTTAAACATAATCTCAGTTTACATCATTGAACATATATATAACAACATTTCAGCAGAATTTTGACAGTATTTCAGCAACATTTGACAACAATTCAGCATAATCTCAATTTGCATAATGGTTCAACATAAAATAACATTAACAATAATAAAGATAGCAACAACACATCATGGTTTAAAGAAAGATAGCATCAACACATCATGGTTCACACCACCACCCTTCATCATGGTTCTCGCAACCATAAGCAAAAGATCATTCTTCTCCCAACCAATGCACTAAACTCGCCATAGAGGGCTAGGAGCAGCAGTTTTGCTCCTTGTAGACGCACACGGAGGTGTAGAAGCGATTGCAATAGCTACTGTCCTCTGCCTGGTCATTGGACTTGTAGGAGTATCAAGTTGAGTACCTTGCTTAGTTGGTGTCTTAGGAGAAGTAGTTGCAATGCTTGCTTGAGCCTTTGATTTTTTCCTACAGTTCAAAACAATATTGTTAGTAATTAACATTCAAGGCATTTTGGTAACAATGTGAGGAATGGCATCATGAAATTAATATACAAATGAAAGAAATTAGACTCATGAAAGAAATGCCATAGATGAGTATCATTAAAGTAGTATATAAGTGAAAGAAATTAAACTCATGAAAGACATACCGTGGAGGAGGAGTAGCATCTCGGTCCGCGTCACTTTCCATCTCTGGCTCCTTGCAAGTCTTTTGAAGATGGCCTAATGCTCCACACCTTTTGCATTTATGTTTTCTGCCGGTTCCACCTACTGTGTAATTTTTTATCCTCCTAGTTCTTGGACGTCCAACACTCTTAGTAAGTTCGGGAGGGATCATATCAAAACCAGGATTTACCTTGGGCCATTGGGACCTGCCCCTAATTGGCATGAGAATTCCCTCATATGCTGGTTGGAATCTTGCCACTGAGAAGCACCCATCAACATAATCCTCTAGTTTGGCTTTCTTCGAAAATATGAACCGGAGAGCATGTGTGCATGGTTTACCACAAATCTGCCATCTCCTACAAGAGCACTCTTTTTTCTCCAAGTTAACGGTGTGCCTCCATCCATTTCCCGAAATCTCAGCTATATTTGGCGATGCTCTTGCTTCCAAATAATGTAGCCCCTTACTTTTTAAATTCAACTCCTTTATCACACTAGGCAGTATGTAACCTAGCAACGCTTCAGCAACACCTCTCCTTTTCTCAAACAAAATCATTATCATTTCCCTAAGGTTGTCCAAAAGCTCAACAAGTGCAAGTTGCTTCACATCCTTAATCCAATTGTTGAAAACCTCTGCCAAATCATTGCTAACATACTCAATTTTTGTCATTGCTGAAAATTTGCTTCTTGTCCACACACGGTTGTGATGCATGTTCAAATATGCTATTGCTTCAGCGCTTTGTGCTTGTATTTCTGCCATTAGTGAATCATGCTTCTCTACCTCATATGTCCAAGCTGCAGGCCACATATTATCAAGTATGTCACCTTTGAAATTTTTCTTGAAGTTAAGCATCAGATGCATCATGCATTCTCTATGTTCACAATTTGGGTAGACCTTAGATATGGCGTTCTCCAACCCCTTACATGCATCTGTATGGATTGCAAGCCCTTCTGGCTCTCCAATGGCCAATTTCAGCTGCTCCATGAACCATACCCAATTTTCTGTATTTTCTTTCTCAAATATTCCAAATGCTACCGGGAACATCCAACTATGTCCATCTACACCAATTGCGGTCGCCAATTGTCCAGTGTATTTCCCACTAAGAAAAGTTGCATCAACCCCCAAATATGGTCTACACCCTGCTAAAAACCCATCAATGCATGGCTTGAAGGCAATGAACAACCTATTGAAAACATGCACAATTTCACCTTTCTTGTTGGTAGTTGTTTTTATGTCTATCTCAAATGTACTTCCAGGATTGGCTGCCAACAATTCAGCTCTAAAGTTCCACAACAACTGAAAATTCTCCTTATATGTACATTCTAATTGATCCTTTGCACGAGCTCTCCCTTTCCAAACATCGGTGTATTGAAGCTTAATATCATACTCCCTTTGTAAACGTTCTCTAAGCTATTTTGCACTCACCGGGCATTCTCTTCAAGTGCAGCCTTCCCTTTTTCAGCAAGCCAATCTCTATTTGCCATTCCTTTGCTGCAATTTTTTCTCCCACAAGTATGTTCGAAGGGAAGTTTCTTTACCTACAATAACATCAAGGAACATAAATGTCAAATAAATAACAATAGAAAGAAACAAATCAACAATAACATGTACCAAAGCAAGAAGGAAACAATAGTATTAATCATACCATGAAAGTGTTAGTGTTCGGTAACTTGGAGGCATGTATCCTCCATGGACAATCCTCGTCGGTGCAATTAGCCCTGAATATCCTAGTGTCACTATATTGTGTGTTAAAGGACCAATCTTCTCTAATTGCTAGTTGTCTCAATGCAACTCTAAATGCTTTGGAGTTAAGAAATGTGGCTCCTACTTCAAGACGAGGATTTTTTTATCATGGATATAAGTAGGAGCCACATTGTTCGCAAGTAAAGTCTCATCATCCCCTCGCACATGATGTGGATCATAAGAGTTGTCAACATCTAGTGTTCCCAATGGTACTCTTGCAACCTTTGGCTGGGCACTTTTCTGTGGCTCGGCATTCTCCTTTGACTCTACATTCTCCTCATGCAAATAGGTGTTCTCCTCATCGCATCCCACGGGCTCATCATCCTCGTACTCCCCTTCATAGGCTTGCTTCGTCCAAGCAAAGAATGGAGCATGAACCGGCTGATCATCCATTCCCTCGGCCATGAAAGAAGCATGTTCATTGTGTTGTTGTTTTCTCTCAATGGTCACACCGAACCTTACTATTTTTGTCTTAGAACATCTATTAAATAGCTCAGCTATCTCTGATTCAGAGATCAACGGGACGGTGTTATCTCCGGTTCCATACCAAATGGTCATCCTCTGATCAGTAGACCACTTAAACTTCTCCTCCACAACCTCCTTTATTCGCGCCACAGACAAGTCCCGACCGGCCATGAAATCCCATGTTTTGCCCCTTCTGTACACTCATTTGCCGTCTACAATCGTCAAATAAGACTGAACATCTATTTCTACTTTGTAATCGCCCATAGAATCGTCTCTGAAACACATAAACACAACACTAAATTTGCTGCACTTGCAATGAAAAAAAACATGGAAACAGGGGGGGAAACTGTACCTCATGCTGTTGTGGATGTAGTGGTAGAAATTTGGTGCAGGGAGAGGATCCAGTCGAGGGGCGGGACGAGGAAGAGGGGCGGGCGAGCGTACAGGTGGGACGAGGCAGAGGAGGGCCAAGCTTTGAGCCGGCGGTGGCCCAGCCCTCGGATCGATGGGCGCCGGGCTGCCCAGCCACGGATCGCGGGCGGCGGAGGGGGCGATGGAGTGGGAGGCGGAGGGGGGAGGGGGATGGGCGCGGGAGAGGTTCAGACGGAGAGGCGCCGGTGGGGGCTGCGCACTCGCGCCGCCATGGGTGTTGCGTGCAATTGGGCTGGAGAGGAAGAGGTCGTGGGTGGGTGTTAGGTCTTGTGAGGGTAATTTTGGAATAGCCAAAAAACTGACAAGATGCTAACAGTTTGACTAACGGAAAATATTTGACAACTAACGGAAGTGCTATGTTGACAACAAAAAATGAGAAGACAGTGCTATATTGGCAAGTCAGTTTTTCATAGTGGTATTTTGGCAAGTCCGGTTTCTCATAGTGGCATTTTGGCTATTGTCTCCAATTTGTACCCCCATTGACTGACTTTGTGGGCATTTTACCACATGTGCCCCATGTCCCACATTTCCCCCCAATTTGATGGTGACTGGACGTGCCATGTAGGCTATTTTATTTTAAGATTTTATTGTCTGGTTTTAGCTACTGCAGAAAGCTGGCCCAGTGTGATTTCGGCAGGAGTGGGTCCTACCTGTCAGCAGAAGAAAGTCTCCTCACCTTTCCCTTTCGCACCGGGCTCACTCAACCATGCCATCCGACGCAGGCAAAAGGCGGTGCCGCCACACCACCTCTCCTACGGCCTGGAGGAGTCTGAGAGCATCTCCAGCTGTTGGTCCCTCCAGGACGCATAAAAATCGCCCCTTGGAGGCGAGCCGGCGATACAATCGGCGTTGGGGGCGGTTTTGCGCCCAGTCGTCGTCCCCAGACACCGAAATTGGCTCATTTTTCAGCCCCATTTCGGCAAATAAAGGGCCCATATGGGCGAGAATAGGCCCATATTCGGCGTGGTTCGCCGTGTCTCTACGTTCAATTATCAACGCAATTTTTTTCTTATCACATATTTCATCACAGAAAAATCAAATACTTTAACAAAATAGTACAACAACAAATAGTTCAATACAAATTATATAGTTTAACAAATAAAAACTCATATTTCATCACACGTCGCGCCCGGCGTCCCCCTTGAGCCTCCATAGGTGCTCAATCAGATCTTTCTGCAGTTGATGATGCACCTGTGGGTCTCGGATCTCCTGACGCATACTGAGATAGGCAGTCCAGGTTGCCGGTAGCTGGTGATCAACTTCGGCTAGAGGACTCTGCCTGTAGTATGGTTCAATGTCAAACACTGGATCTTCTTGCTCGCTCTCGATGATCATGTTGTGCAAGATGACACAGCAAGTCATAATCTCCCGTATTTGATCTTTCGACCAGGTCTGAGGGGGGTACCGGACAACAGCAAATCGAGATTGGAGCACACCAAATGCCCGCTCGACATCCTTCCTGCAAGCCTCCTGAATCTTCGCAAACCAGGCGTTCTTACCTCCTCACACAGGGTTTGAGATCGTCTTCACAAATGTCGACCATCTCGGATAGATGCCATCAGCTAGATAGTACCCCTTGTTGTAGTGCTGCCCATTGATCTCGAAGTTCATCGGAGGAGAATGACCTTCAACAAGCTTGGCAAAGACAGGAGAGCACTGCAGCATGTTGATGTCATTGTGAGTTCCTGGCATACCAAAGGAGTGCCAAATCCAGAGGTCCTGTGTGGCCACCGCCTCAAGTACCACACTGCAACCGCCTTTGGCGCCTTTGTACATCCCCTGCCAAGCAAATGGGCAATTCTTCTATTTTCAATGCATGCAGTCGATGCTTCCAAGCATCCCAGGAAATCCTCTTGCTGCATTCTGTGCTAGGATCCGAGCAGTGTCTTCCGCATTGGGTGTTCTCAAGTATTGCGGTCCAAACACTGCCACCACTGCCCGACAGAACTTATAGAAACACTCTATGCTGGTGGACTCGGCCATGCGCCCATAGTTGTCGAGTGAATCACCGGGAGCTCCGTATGCAAGCATTCTCATCGCTGTCGTGCACTTCTGGATGGAGGTGAATCCAACTTTGCCGGTGCAATCCATCTTGTACTTGAAGTAGTTGCCGAACTCCCGGATGGAATTCACAATCCTGAGGAAGAGCTTTCGGCTCATCCGATAACGGGGCCGAAATGTTTTCTCGCCGTGAAGTGGAGCATCAGCGAAGTAGTCGGAGTAGAGCATGCAGTAGCCTTCGAGACGATGCCGGTTCTTTGCTTTCACCCGCCCCGGCGCCGAGCCACCTCGCCGCGGCTTTTCATTGCTCGCCAGCAGCTGGGCGAGGGTGGCGAGCACCATGAGATGCTCTTCTTCCTGGACGTCGGCCTCGGCTTCCTCCTCCAGCAGCGCGGCGAGCGCTTCCTCGTCATCCGAGTCCATCGACGAGGCAGGCAAATCGCCGAACACCTTGTGCCTGGTGGGCGTGTACCCGCCGCTAAACTGCCCCTCCGCGGCCGGAAACGCCCAGCTGCTGTTGGAGGGGCTGCCACGGCGAAGCTCTGCTATTTTTCCGGCGGGGAATGGCTATCTAACGGTGAAGGGCGGCGGGCGGCGCCGGGATATAGCTAGTGGCGGCCGAGGGCGCGGGGGATGGGAGGCGAGTCGGGGAAGAAAACCTTGACTTTTCATCTGACGGTGTGGGCCAACCGCGCTTTTCCCTTGCGCCGGAGCCCCCAATTGCCTCCCAGTGCGCCGGGTTCGGCCTGTGACCGCCTGGCGGAAAAAAGGGCCGAACCGGCGCTTTTCGGCGTCCTGAGACGCGACTGGGGTGTTTTTTTGACGTCGGCGTCCTGTTGGGGACGCGGCTGGAGATGCTCTGATGCTAGTTGCCCATGCGTGGCTTCGCGTGGTTGCAGGCGTCGCCCGTGTGCGTGTGTGGGCCCTCAGGCCGTGCGTTCATGTGATAGAGAAGGTTGCAGCAGGCCGCGTCCATGTGGCAATGGAGGCGGCCGGGAGGTGCTGGAGGGCGGGACAGCGGCCGGCGTTCGTGTGAAAGAGAAGGCAGTGGTAGTTGCCGGTGGCCAGATCGATGTACACACGTGCGGCGGAGAGTGCAACCATGAGGGCGTTGATGTCGGGGGAGAGGTCTTGGTGCTTGGAACGGGCGGGCGAGGTGCAGGTGCATGGCTTCCTTGTAGCGTCCCAGTTCCCATTCTTGAAGATCTTATCATTTCTCTTTACTTGAACCTATCAATAGACATAGGACCCCCCAGCCACTGGAATCCATCGGTTTCTATCTCAAGTCGTCATTTGAACTGATCCAAATATTCTTGCGTCCCATGATCAGAATCCAGTGCTATTTACGCCGGCAGCATATCCAAAGCTAATATGATTTGGGAACGACTAGAATAAAAGAAGAGCTTCACGTGGAAAAAATAGAAAATTAGATCTGGGCCGTCCTAATTGGGGTGAGTGGTACAGATTATGGTCGTGGGATATATGTGGACAGTTAGCAATAAGGATCCTCGATTCTGATTAATTTGCTCCCGATATCCTCCTCCGAACGCGGCCGCGAGTCACCCTCGCCCATCCCCCTCCCGCTTGCAGACGGTAGCGGGGCAGTAGCGACACCCGAGATCCGCATCCTCCTCATCTCCGGCAACAGCAGCAGCTCGCCTATGGCAAGCCGGTGTTGGGCTACTCACCCCCTTCCCCTCTCAGGCCCAGGAGCGACACGTCGGTGTGATCCGTGCCTCCGTCCCCTCTCAAGGTCCTAGCTCGCCGGCGACAAGCCGGTGGTGGGCTTCTCCTCCGCCTCTCACGCTCAACATCAAGGTATACTACGATCCTCCCATTCCCCCCTCTCCCATATAGATTTATGTATGCGCATTCGTCAAAGATCTGCAATGACAGATGAGGGGTCGAGAAGAAGGCTGGCTTAATGACGCGGTTCATGGTGACATTAAATCCAGAGCAATTGCACACATGGCACTAATGGGGTACCATCTGAAATCACCGAAATATCAATTGGATTACGCGGTGACGGCAATTACATGTTGTATTATCGTTATATATGGGCATGTGATTTATGGATCTGGATTCTGCTTTGGATGACTCATGCTACTTACAGAGTGCTCCTAGATTAATACGAGAACCAATAAAAATCATGGATAACCTTCCATGAAAACAGGAACAGAATGCATGCTTAGATAGCTGATGCCTGATGCTAATCTGAACCTAAAGTCAAATGATGCCATGTTTTAGCCTGTAGATCATTAATCTGTTGATGCTTTGGTTACATTGATTGTGAGACATGCTAAGGTTGTGTCATCTGTATTCTAAAGTATACAGCGCAAGGGGTTTGAATGGTTTAGTGGGGAGAGTGAACCCTTTAGTGACCTAGTGCCTATAAGATTATGTATGCCAATTTTGGCACTATCAAAAGTTGCCAGTATTTGGCAAATCAAGTGCCAAGTTTTTGTCTCATGCCAAATTTTGGCCCCAATCCAATCCCAAAATCTTTATATTTTTGTAGTATTCTGTTGTAAATGTTCATTGCTAGTATTCTGCTGTAAATGCCATTCTATACTCAGCATATATGAATACTGGACGAGTGCAGCGTTGATCTTTTACTCAGTATATATGAATACAAAGCAGCCAACCCACCCTTCTCCCCTGTGCGTGCTCAGGCGCCCCGCCGCCGGCCAAGACCACCAGCCACCGCGGGCCGCCCCGCAATACTCGTCGCCTCGCCGGCCTTCAGCTGTCCGCCGCCGGATCGAGCTCCACCGCTGTCGGAAACTCTCAGATCTGGCGGGTGTCATCAACCTCGGGCCGCCCCCGCATCCGCCTCGTCCGCCCGAGGGGCGCCTCACAGCCCACCTGCGGCGAGCTCTGGCACGACCATGCCACAACAGCTAGGGTTCTTGCCGCGCCGGCCAAGACCACCAGTAGCCGTGGGCCTCCACCGTCGGCCGAGACCACCAGCTGTCGCGGGCCTCCACCGTCGGCCGAGACCACCAGCCGCCGCGGGCCTCCACCGTCGGCCAAGACCACCAGCCGCCGCCAGCAGCTCGACCCGTCGCCCCGTCTCCTTCTCCAACTCTATGGCTCACTGTCAGGACGGCAGAAGGGAACAGGTGGAGTGGCTTGTAGCCGGCCGGCATGCTGATGCCTAGCAGCAGGTCCTTGCCGGAGTGCATCGTAGCCAGCCTCCCGACCGCGGCTCCCGGTGTCGGAGATGGGCGAGGCGATGACCTGGACGCCGCCTCCCAGTGCCAGAGGCGGGCGACAGCCTCGATGCCCGGGGAGCCCGAGCTCGAGGATGGCCTGCTGCGGGTGGGGTGAGGCGGTCGGCAAGGGCCTGATTGCTTTTCCTATTCAAATTGAAGGGTGCCTATGCAAAAATACCAGGGACTATTTGGTAATGTCATATCACACTTTGTCTAACACCTTCTGGGACCAACCGTTACGCCACATCAGCTTTTGCGGGACCAACCTGTCATAATTGAGGTTATAATGCCCAAAGTGACTGATCAGTGGTTTTTGCAAAAAAAAAATAGGCCGAGAAACAATGGTTTCTGGCAAAAAATTGTAAACCAGTGTTTTTTGCAAACCTATGCTTCAATGTGGTGGTTTTATTGACTCGTTCATGGAAGTAAGATGAGCGTAATCTTTTCTCTCTATCTCAAGTCGCTCTTCTTCTTGAACGCACATAGCCGTGAGCTCACCCATGATCCACTTCTCCTGTGTGTTATAGTTGATCTTGAATGGACCAAACTCCAGAGGAAGGGAAGTCATAATGAAATGAACCAAAAAGCCCTCAGAAATCTCCATGTCCATGCCCTTTAATTTTGCGGCCATATCGTTCATAGTCATGATATGTTCTCTCACAGCGCTTGCACCATCACACTTAGTCGTGAGCATTTTCATGATCAGCGTACTGACATAGACTTTTGTGGAGTCTTTAAACTGTTCCTCCACCGATGCCAGATAAGTCTTAGCACATTCAGAATCGGGAATAGCTCCCCTAACCCCAAGAGTAATTATACTTTTCATGATCATGAGGGACAATCGATCGGAGCGCTCCCACTCCTCCTTGTTAGCCTCATAAACCTTAGTTTTCCGAGCAAGGTTTTCATCATCAGAGGACAAGGGAACTGGAGCCTTCTCCCTAAGTGCGTAGTCAAGATCCATGACTCCAAGGTTAATGAAAATCTGCTCCTTCCATGTAGGAAAGTTAGTCCCATTGAGGTGCTCAATTGAGTTCAGGAGCTCAGAAAATAGTGATGGGTTCAAAGCTGAATAAAACATAAATAACATGGATATCAAAATTACGAATTACGAAAATATCCATCTTAATGTTATGAGAAAACCAGATCGGATAAGCAGAGTGAGTTAGCTCTGCAAGGACGGCACCGATGCGAAGTGGTCGGCGCCACCGTGAGGCGCGCGACGGCAGTGGCAGCGCCACCATGAGGCGCACGGCAGCGGCAGCACGGCCTGAGGCACACGGCAGCGTGGTGCGAGCACAACCAGATGTGCTCGGCTACAGCAGTATCACCCTGAGGCGGACGGCGGTTGTGACACCACCGCTGATGTGCGTGAGTGTGGCCTAATTACGTGAATTTTCAGGCAAGTTCTATGACACAGATTGATCTACTGCCAATTTTCCTCAAATAGATTCATGTGATTAGATCCAACCGGCTACTGATACCAAATGTTAGAGATATTGCTGGGATTATGCAATTGCTAATCGGATCTTATCTAATACACATGAACACTACTCGATTTGATGCGGAAATTAGTGGACAGTAGTGTGTTTATACCTCGTTTGGAGAGGCCATCTCGGTGGAGGAAGTGGAGTCCGATGACGAACTGCAGCAGCGTAGTAGATCACTCTGGCACCTCGCCGGAGTAAGGACAGGCCTTCACGTCGACGTCCAACGCACTACCGATTGGATTTGGAGTGAATTTCGGAGGGCACTGTTATCCTAAACGATACGACGATCAAATAGGTGCAGGGGTGCCCTCCTTTATATATAGCGCTGTATATGACGTGTGACCTAACCATATTAGTAACTAGATGACACCCCGCACGTTGTTGCGGGAACTGTTGAAAGAAAAATGGGATATGTTAGACAAATGAAATAGAAATAATTTGGACATACTTTTAGCCATAGTGTTTCTTGGCTAAAATAAAACCATTTCATGAGATTTAACAATGCAGAACTGGGTAGAAAATGCATAACATTTCCTTTCAAAACCATATTTACATTAGTGGTTTCATTTCCCACTGGCAAAATATTGTGGCCCTGCCAAGCATTTGTGCATCAAAAACCTCTCACCCACAAAGAATAAATAAATATACCACAAATCAGATAGGCATTTGAGATTTGCTTCAGAGCTGGTAATGATTCTTCTTAGTTGGCCATATCATAGCTCACTGCTTATATTCATGGCGAAGACAACAAACAATCACCTCCATTAACAGGAACAGGGTGTTGGCACTTGAAAAGTGAAAAAAATAATAGCGTGTAAGAGTTGATGACAGTGAGAACAGAATTTGCCAGTTCGGGTTGTCCCGTATTTCTACACATAAAAACCAAACCCCTGCTACATCTAGTGACGGCAATATTATACAACAATTAGCGTGAAAGAAGTTTCATGATAAAATAAAATGGTGATGCAATTTTGACTTAATAAGGTAAGACCAATCAAGGGAGAAAGCTTTTATACTTAGCACGGTGATTAACTTTTGGTCAATAATTGAACAGACAATTCATAACCATATTATGCATTCAATATTGTATTCTAGGTAATATTGCAGGTCTATAATATTCATGGTTTGGGAAGTCAGGATAACCTGTTCCGGAACAAAGGCATGTATGCAAACCGAACAAATATGACAATGAACAGAGAATAGTGAACTAAATCTTACTGATTCCGCAAAGCTGAACATAATTAGATTAAAGGTGTTGAACTAAAGCAGTTCTATAGGAGTCAAAGAATAACAATCTGTAAGGATAAATAAAGGAGGGCATGCTCTTACTTCTATAGAATTGAATGAAGATTTGCTTCAGAGGTGGTAATGATTCTTCTTAGTTGCCCACACCGGAGTACTATTTTTAGGTCCATGCAAGACTAATGAGAATTGAATGGAAATAATAGTCTGACCGTCCTTCGACTATTTTTGCATCATCTTCCTTCAACTGCTCAGATCTATACTTGTCAACACTCTCGGGTTCGCATATATGTGGAAGTAACTCACACCATTAAAACATGTGAATGATTGGAAGAGAACTACTCCAGAGAAAAGGTTTCTTTACCCTGTAATCCAGACCAAAGTAACCTGCAAACACCAACATATTTTGAGTATTCAGAAATATGTTCAAACCACATCAGTAATTAAAAATAGTAGATGTATTGAACAACAAAGAAGATTATGGACATCATACCATCAAAAGAGATTTGTGCATTTTGTAAGACTTATTCAGAGGTCTTCTTTAGCAAGGGGCAATACAGAGTGTGCAAATTTATGCAATCATACGAACAAAATGGCGCAGAAAGAGTTACCTTTAGTGGATGGTCACAAAGAAATTCAGTAACATTATTGATTCCACCTACTGGAGCAAATAAAGTCAATAGAAAATATGCAGCTTGACTGCTGGTGTCTCTTCTCATCACAATAGATCAACGGCGGAGCTATGTTGAAGGTTGAGGGGGCTGTGGCCCCCCCAACCCATGTGCAATTTTTTTTACTAGGTATGTAATCGCGTGCCCTGCAGCTCTTGGATGGCACATGCACATATACGTAGAAGGCCGATGGATTTCTTGCCTAGCTAAGACTCAACCAATCACGTACGTGCAAAGCTAAGACTCAACCAAGCAGCCAAGCAACTTAATCGATATCTTGGCTAGCTGTAGATGTATGCATGTGAACCTGGGCTTTCACTAGGGCTAATACCGGATCGATTGATCTGACTCTCTCAACGGAACTCGCGTCAACTTAGGAGGTCAAGACGGAGGAACAAGGGCACTCCTGAGATGGTCGTCTTTGGTTCTTCGCCACTAGCCGGTGGTCGTCGATGTAGGCCAGCCGGCACGCCACTCCTCGTCGCAGGCCGCCCCCCATACGATCTTGTCTACTTAATTTTGCAAGTGCCATCTACCCGGCTTAATTAAACTCTAAACTACTGGATCCCTTTTTGCAATGTTGCTCATACGAGTAAATTGGGGGCAACACTAAATTTTGGAATATCCTGTTTTATTTTAGCAATTAGTATGCTTATTCATTTGACCTAATTTGGGGTATTTTAACGGAATTCAGTGTCTTCCTAGTTTGAACGCTAAGCGGCAACGTGTATATTTCGATGTGTTTAGTTCTCTTATGAAGCACATATATTCCTAATCATACATTTATTTTGCGATAAATATGGGTAATATAAGTATAAATTTTCCTGAAGGCTACAAGTTCTTGTTTGTTGAAGTTGGTTTTTCTTGTCTTCAGCCCCCCCCCCCCCCCCCCCCCCCATAGATTCTTGTCAAGCTCCGCCACTGCAGTAGATCATAATGCAGTTGTCTTGAAAAGCTGTTTGAAGCAGCAGCTCTCCTCCTCCTGACCATGCCAACACTTCCGTTGGCTGCTACAGTGCTACTGCTACTTGCTGCAGTGCAGCCTAGTCGATTAGGTGGATGGTGATGCTAGTGCGTGGGATAGATGGCCTCCAAGCTCTGCATCGAAGGAAAAGAAGAGACGGATCAAGTGGCATGGGTGAGCGTGGAGGGGAAGGGTATTAATGTTCAGAGAAGATGTTACTGTAGGTAAGCACACGTCAAAAGCAACAGCAGTGGGCGGGCGGTGTGTGTCCTGACGCTGTCGAGCGGCCAGTGGGAGGAGGAGGCCACGGCTGCGAGCAGTGTCGCCAAACGGCTCGAACACGACCACCGAGAAGGCCGCCGGTGAGCCGTCGCTCCGCCTCGCACCAGTCTGAACCTTGACCTGGAGCTCAACCTTGCCGTCTCATCTTCTTGGCTCGGATGTGATCGACGCCAACGGCTCCAACGCGACCAGCGAGAAGGCCGTTGCTCCGGCGAGCTGTCGCCCCGCCTCGCCACCATTCTGAACTTTTACCTGAAGCTCGACCTCGCCGTCTCATCTCCTTAGCTCTGATGTGATCGATTGACGGGTCACTGTATAAATATAGAGTTGCATCCTTTCCACTTCCGTGTTATAATGGACTTTAGAGAAGATGGAAGTGGGGGAGAAGTTCTGTGGAGAAGGTAGGAGGTCGCGAAGGAGAGGCGGCGCTGCCTGAGGTCGCGGGCCTGGTGAAGAGGAAGCGTGGGACGGGGAACCTCTTGGGGGAAAAAACGTCCCCAACAAAACGGTGCGGTGTGTAATCCTCTTCCTCTATAGAAAAAAAGGTGGGATGACTCAGATAATAGAAAAAAAACTTGATGATGTGGCAGATTAGCTGATGTGGATGGCTACATGTTGATCACTGATGTGGACATGTTGCATGTTGAGAAAAATAGGTTAGTGAGGATGGGCTATTTAGGTATTATAGATTAGCCCCCCAATCACAGGCACAAATTAGTGTTAATCCCCTAATTAACGAATGGGCCCACTTTGACTTAGGGTAATTAACATATTAACCATTTAATCACATAATTTTCTAACAATAACAATAACGAGAATGATGGGAGAATAGAGTATGATGTTTTTTAACCATGCAAAACAGCTACCTGTGAATTCATTAAGGAAGAAGAAGATACAACATCAAACAAACGCACAAATCATACAAGCAACGCAACCCAAACTAAAAAAAAGTTTAAAACAACCTAAGGATCACTAACCAAGAGTCGGCAATCTGCGACTCGAGAGAAACAGACTACCCAGATTAGGACAAGAGCACACAAGGCATGAGAGCGAGAATAATCCACTACAAGAGCCAACCACAACCAGCTTCAATACTCTTTCTAGAGATTTCAACAACTGATTATATACGGAACAAAATGAGTGAATCTACAATTTAGAATATGTCTATACATCCCTATGTGGTAGTCCATTTAAAATCTTTAAAAAGACAAATATTTAGGAACGGAGGGAATACAGCACAACCTAAGAGACGACTACCATGACAACATCAACACGGCATCACAGGGAAGAGGCTGCCACCCACCTTGAGACATGCAAAATATAAATCAACATAGTAAATCTATTACTCCCTCTGATCCATATTAATTAATGCTGGTCTAGTACTAACTTGTACCAACTTTATACATACTGCGATTACATTGAGCGGCTAGAGATCTGGAGGAAGAAGCCACATGAGATTGTTATGGTCGCTACTAGTGACGTAGTATCTCACAGACATAATCATAGCAACACCATTGAACTTGCGGTCTTTCCCACAGTACAAATGTTGGCCATTGTCACATTTTGTCAAATCTACATCATTATATATGGACTTATCATCACCTATTAATTTGATATTGTTGTAGTATATGTGGTTACTCTCTACTCCGTCACGCCTGTCTGCTGGTAGGCACACCATCCTGGAGCAATTGGCACTCAAGAACAAGGCATGATCATCTAATGTTGTCACTTCTGTCCATCCATAGGCGGGACGTGTATTACTAGTCTTGGCGAGCTCAAACACTTTGAAGAAAAAGCCCTTGTTCTCTTGTGACCACCATGCTCTTTTGGCCATCAACAACTTGTTGCCGTGCTTAAGGATGTAGCTGATGTGGAATCCAGTTCCCTCAAACTTGGGTAGTGGGTTCGTGCGCAGTATGTGGGGCGTGCTGACCACCGGATTACCTTCGTTGGTCATGTGAATGTCGTGCATGAATAGATAGTTTCTAAGCAAGCCATAGAGCTTCCCATGGCCGAAAGCAATGTCATCGTAAGAGTAACACCATTGTGATATCCACTGATTATTATGGCTTTGGGATCCAACTCTGCACACAGCGAGCCTGTCCGCGAGGATGGCGGCAAGGACACAGTGATTGGATGTGGGGGCCTCCGAAAAGATTAGCTTCTTGATCCATGGCGTGGTGCTTTGCTTGGCGGAGAGTGGCACCTCGACCCCAGAAAAGATATTGACGATCAGTGGTGACTCACCACCGGCAATGGCGGACGTGACGGCGATCCAGCCCCCATCATGAAACCCGACCAGCCGCTTGCCGATCGCCTCGGGCGGGAGCGAGACGCGTAGGAGCTCGCCATCCGCGGGGCAGAACACCCGCTTCGCCGTGTCGTCGTCGTCGTCCCGTGACGAGAGGATCAGCCACGGGAAGGTCGGCGCCGGCTGTTGCCACGATTTAACGACGCGCCATGAGCGACAGACTGCGGCGAAGCGGACGCGGTGCAGCGGAGAAGCGATCCGGCCGTAGACCTCGCCGAGAATTTCGTCTGGGAGCTTGGACCACACATCACCGGCCGCCCTCATCTTGGCCGCCATCTTCCTCGTTCCCGATTTTGACTACAAGACGGTTGTTATGCGGATGGATTTGTATTGCCGTGGGGATCGGTTTGGCAGGTACACGGGTGGAATTACCATCTTGTATACTCCTATTTCCGTCGGGGGCAAGGCATCTAAACTGTAGGCAATCACGTCCCTACTCCAAGCAACTTAAATACAAGTATATTAAAAAAACTTTATTTTTTGTGGGGAAAAAGAAAAAGAAAAATAGTATATTCGATCGCTACTTAAAACAAATTCAAAAAAGCAAAATGCCGGGTCTGCAACATGCTACATATTTGAGGACAATAAATGTTGAGAGAAACATACTACTCCCTCCTTCCGAAAATCCTGGAGGCGGCTAAGCGGCCGCCAGAGCTGCAAGTAACCACACATTTTAAAGATCTACACGGTGGCACAATGAAGTAGGTGGCTTGGTCCTCTCGCCATTCTTCAGATCTAGTGAGATTAGCCTCTTGATATGTCGATGGCGTATGTGCTATTCCCGGCGGCATTTGTGGCCAGGGCGAGATGGATGCTCTGGAGCGAGGAGTTTGGTCCGATGGTGGTGGATCTCTCGTTCTCCCCCGACCTCGTCGATGGGATCCAGCGGATCTTGGTCCAAGGTAGCACAGGGATGTCCTCCGGTCGATGTGCCACATCGACGTGTGCCTTGCTGCTTGCAGCGAGCCTGTTCATCGACTTACAAAGCCTCTTTGGCAATGGTGCTTCCCTAGATTTGGCAATGGTGGAGGCTCAATGTCTTTTTTTGCGTGCGCTTTGACGATGCTAGATTTGGGCGAGGACCGCTGGCTTCGGCAGTGCAGGAGAAGCTAGGGATAATTCTATATTTTTCTATCTTTTAGGAGTCTATATGCAAAGTTTTTAGGACAGTCGTGTTTTTCTGGTTAGTCTTTCAGTTTTCACGTGTGTTTGGCTATGTAACTTTATTTTCTATTAGTGAAATGAATTATGTGGTTGCTCTCGGAAAAATATCTTGGGCGTATTAATTATTAGCACGAAAATTGTACGAGGGAGGCATGCAGAAGAAAGAGGGAGACATGCACGGATTCTTTGGACCTAGTCTTGTTTGACCGATCTAATCTGAAACTAGGATTACGCGATCGTTGGGGAGGTTGTTATTGTGCACCCTACATTAAGGATTGCATGCAAAATAATACGCCTAAGATGTTGGAAAGGAGGGAGTACTACAAATTAGAGGAAATTTTATGCACAAACACGCATGTACCGGCAATTAGTGAAGCAAAAGTGCAGGCAACGACAGTGAGCAGTACTCTACCATGATTCGGGATCGTGCTATACCTCGGTAACGCATCTTAGGGTTGATAGCCACCCTTATATGTTGACGTTTAAGCTTCACCTCCATTGTTGGTAACCCTCCAAACATCAGTGTCTAGGTAAACAACTTCATATTGTGTGACTACATTTTCCGGAACAATGACCACAACGGCCATTCCCCTTACGGCCTAGATAGGGTAGTGTGCACTTAATTAGTTGCACATGGATGTCCCTCTGTTGATGCATAAATGAGCACACTTGTTGCACCGCATAAACAGTGTCTTGCCGGGTTAGTGTGAGATATTGAAAAGCCCCTCAAAGACTGCGATAGTGGGTGTGGTTTTGTAAAGGAGTGCCCTTCATGGAAGGCTCCTTAGAACGTGTATAAATGGGTATGTTTATGGGATTGCAGTTGAGCATGTGCACACGGTCTAGATGTTTGAGCGTGTACTGTTATTAAGAGATAAGCAAGCCACATCAATTACTTACGGCATTAATCTGAAGGAAGTGATCTACATCACCCAAATCATTCATGGAGAAGGAAGATTTGAGTGAATAATTGAATGGAGGGTGATTGTGGTGTCAATTAGTAGTGAGAATTATATTGTCAATGAAAAAAAAGGTGGTAGAGGAACCATAATGGAAAATAAAAATCGAGGAATCACTCTTAGAAACAATTACATCGTTGCCATGAAGGAAGTGTTCTACATCACCCAAATCATTCATGGAGACGGAAGATTTGGGTGAGTGAATAATTGAATGGAGAGTGGTCGTGGTGTTAATTAGTAGTGAGAATTATATTGTCAATGAAAAAACAAGATAGGCGATAGAGGACCCATGATGCAAAATAAAAATAGAGGTATCACTCTTAGAAACAATTACATCATTGCCACATGTCATACGTGGTGAGCAACCTCAAAGCAAAGAAACAACTACATCATTACTTGATCTTATGTTATGCACTTACCAGTTTCTTTTGCTCCTCGTGCGATCAATATTTTTTGCTTATCTAGCAGATCCATAATTGACCCCGGCATCGACCGTTGTTGATCACAAAGCTTTCTCCATGATCTGCACGACCGCCCTATTGAGCCTTCGGGGAAATCCAGCCCAACCAAAAGACACCACCATCTCTTCCACTCTGGTCAGATACGTCCCAGTGGTGAGGAAAGCACTCTTCAGTAATGTCTCCAAGGAGGAGAAGGACGCCCATGGGAGCCATCATCACCCGCAATGACCTGCATCGAACCCAAACCTTTCACCCAAAGCCTAATTGACGTTGTCTTGGACTAAGAGGTACCAACCTAGTTGGTCCACTGTCCATGGGCTGAGCTTAGGGCCCACCGATCTCACAAGGAAGGACTCTGGAAGCCTCGATCTCAAACGTGACCAAGATGGACTCAGTCGAAGACTTATCGTGTACTTCAGGGACTGCTCCACCAATTGGCATGATTATCCCTAGTTGAAAACCAACCATGTGTAACCCTAGATACCCCTGGTGCCTATATAAGCCGGAGGGTTTAGTCCGTAGAGACAGAATCACAATAACCAGCCTTACGGTTTAGAACACAACATACGATCTCGAGGTAGCTAGGTCAAACATGTATTCGATACTCCATCATCAATATAATCAAGCAGGAGGTAGGGTTTTACCTCTTCGAGAGAGCCCAAACTTGGGTAAAATATCGTGCCCTTCGTCTCCTGTTACTATCGTTTCTAGATCCATAGCTCAGGACTCCCTACCCGAGATCTGCAAGTTTTAGTACCGACATTGGTATTTTCATTGAGAGTTCCATTGTGTGGTCGAAAAGGATCAATGGCTTATTTGCAGATCAAGAACGACACTGGCTACGGTGACATATTCGTCCCCGACCACCTTTTTGCGTTTGGCAGCATTGTTCTGCACGCCAATTCAGCCGGTCACCTCGACCGCGTCGAAAACTTCGTCCCAAACCAGATCATCACTTTCGCGAGCTTGGAGTGCATCGCCGACTCGCGCAGTAATCTCGCCCTCTCTGGCTGGATGCCGGATCGGCTTGAGAACGCTTCGGACATCCTGACCTTAACCACGGAGCCAACCCCTGATCCGGGCCTCAGATCAGATCTCGTGTCAGAGCCGACCTTGAGTATGGACTTGATCATCGCCACGTTGGACACAATTTTAAGCACGGATCCGACCACTGCCACCTAAGATCTTGACCTCAAGTCTAGCCCGACCTCAGACTCTGCATTAAACTTGGGCCCGACCTCTCAGTCGGTGAACCAGGAGTCAACCCTGGCCAACCAAGAACATGAAGTTGCGTCAAACAACCCATGGAGCATTTTCCATATCAACATGGCCTACAGTCAGGCCATGGATATTGAGGATCTTTCGGAGTTAAACGAGATGCTAGAACGAATCCAGATCTAGCGATGTCATCCTTAGTCTATGATTAGATCGGATGTAAAGCTGACGATAGGGAAATTTGTGCCCCTCCCACCATCCACCTAGTCGCTACAATCGAGGACTTAACCAACATGCTAAACTACGGCTCTGATGAAGCAACCGACATGTATGAAAATGACGGTGACACATCACGAGCGGCTTCACCTATGGCCATACCCCATATTGACAGCTGGGCCACGACCTGTACATGATCGACACCCTTAAGGACGTTGAGGAGAAGAAAAAAGGCCCCTCGAAGCACTGACCTTCTCAGAGGCGACCCAAGGGTACCGGTAGAGGCAAGGAGAGCCAAACCAACAACAGGGATGCCATCGACACTAATGCCTCACTACATTAGGCACCTGGGAGGAAGCATAAATGCTTCAAGCTGCGACTGGGCCGCGACTCTTCTTCTATATTCATCAATGGTGAACTATGCCAAACAGAGAAAAATGACAACACTGCCACACCACACTATGACAACAAGCTCAAAGCGATGTTGACACCACTACAACCACTATCCCCTGGACCAGCCGACACACGAGGTCCAGCTCAACCCCACACAAGCAAGCACCCCTCCAAACCACTGCTCCATCCGAACCGCCACCATCATTGCATCCCTCATGCAACCACCACCATTCGACACCTCGGAGCTAACCCGCCACCAAAAATAGTCCGCCGTGCCGTCCTTGAGCCCAACCGCACCACCAACGTACACTCGGGTCAAAGCTCACGCGACCATAGAGAGATGACGCACAACCACAACACCAGCACACTGCAAAATGCCAATTAGCATCCCCGATGCACCTCCAACTACCACATCTGATAAGCGCCACACTAACCCATCTCCATGCCGCCACCACGGCCTGGCCGAGTTGGGTGGCAGGTGCTCAAGCCGTCTGCCAAAGCAACCCCGCTGACAAACATGAGTCGAGCAACAGGCTCGCATGACCCCGATTGGGCCCGCCTTCACCCAACTACCAGCACGAGCCAACGCGTCATCCAGATCCGGCCGCCAGCCCTGTGGACGCCACCACCGTAACATGCCACGGGATACCCGACGCCTCCATCGTCGGTGCTCGTCGATCCGCCTATCAATCATGGAGTCAGCGTGTTCACACGGTCCCTGCATCTCCCTGGCCTCCCGATAACTAGCTAGGGCGGCTACCGCCATCGTGTCACCTGCAGGTGGAAATGGCGGCCGAGGATAGAGTCAAAAGAGGAGGTAGGTAGACGGCGGGATTTGGTAGCCCAGTAGCCCTGCGGAAGCAGCTGCAGAAAGTTGAATGTGTATATATGTGTTTGTGCCCGATCACATTCGAATACAGAATTTTGTTTGACTTCAAGCTAGTTCCATAAATCTTAATTTCATAGGATTACATGAATTTGGTATTGATGGGAATCTTCAGGAATTTTCACCCCTTAGGTTGTGACATTTAAGTCATTTATTCGTGTTGAGCTTGACTGCATATTAAAATCTTGTGTGTCTTTCTTGAGTAGGCAAATCCGTGGCAATCACATGGGGAAGAATAACATACCTTAATTTGTTCTGGTATATCAAGTGAAAATAGATTCAAAATTAAAACAATGAATTTTGGGAATGAAGGGGGAGAATATATTAAGGTTTAGACATGCAAGCCTACACATGTAAAACATGGAACATCAGCTAAAAGGGTCAACATAAAACCACGTTTCTATTTTTTTTGGGACAAAGGGTGAATTTTGTTGGCTCAAAATGGAGCATCAAGAGGATACATAACACAATGAACACACACCCAGCCTTTGCACACACACACACACCCAGCCTTTGCACACACACACACACACACACACACACACACACACACACACACACACACACACACACACACACACATGTGAAAACTCACCGACAACTAGCAAAGTCATAAAAACCACGTTTCTATAGAAAGCAGATAACATTGTAATTTTGATACATGCTGCAACAACATTGAGCAGCTAGAAATCCAGAGGGAGAAGCCACATCAGACCCTTACGGTGACTAGTTAGCATGCACGTGCAACACACGTCTCAACCAAAGCAACACATTATTCATGTGTATTGAATTCTGTAGTGTTGATAATCCCTGCCTCTCTAAAGGTGAAGTTCAATACAAACCCCACATTTATCTTCTAAGGATGTATGCCAAGTTGGAGCAGACAAAAAAGAAAGCATAATCCAAGATGAAATTGCAATTGTATAATAATGATTTCAGAAGTATATCTGATTTATTCTATGAACTTGGAAGGACTTATAATACATATATGCATTGTCCAAGTGAACATGGCAAAGATGCAAACTGTCAACAAGATATACAAAAAAACAAAACGCGTCTTGGAACAACTGGATTTGTTCCCTCTTGGATTCAAGGTACATGTTATCATCAGAATTTGAATTGATGGGCTCGACTACAACGCCACAGTGGGAGTTACAACACGCACCACTTGCGAGCTTGAAGAGTTCTCCGGTAGCCAGGACCATTATGCACCCATTCCGAGTCTCATCTCACATATCACAGTAAACCATGCAGATAACCGCTATTTACTCACATATCACATAAAAGAAAAATAAGCTAACTGCATATTCATATTCAGTTATAAAGTAACAGAAAGCAAACTAAAAAATACTGAAGAAACTATCAGTTCTAGAAAACAATTTTGCTGCCCTCGAAAAATAGAGATTGTGCTTTCAGCTTTGTTATTAACCGGAAACCGCTGTAATATGACTTCCTATTGTGTCCTAAACTTTCAAAGAGCTTAGAAGCCATATACAGTATGCTATACTACCTGGCATGCAGATCAAGGAGGCATTTCATCAAACAAATAAGGGCATCTGAAATTCATGTTCTGCTATGCACCCAATGCACATTAAGCGCAGAGCACGATACAGACTATAGATGACAATAGAGTAAGTAGATGTCAGGGCCGAGAGCATGCACCTCACTAACTCAGGAATCAAAGATCTTAAAGTATGAACATCTCCACCAACAGTCAAACACGCATAGGGGACATACCATTTCTAGATCTGCACATTGCCCATATTGGGAAGAAAGAGTTTCTAGATCTGCACATATGCAGTCTCCGAATCATTAGAACCCCTTGGTAAAAATATAGACATATTCTGCATGAACTAATGTGAGAACTTTCACACGGAGACAAATAGTAACCTGAACTCTTGCCAAATGAGGGTGCACAAAATACAACACTATATTCCCGTATAAGATTGCTTTCTCAGGAATAAAATACAGTTATATTTTTCTAATGGAACAAAATACACTTGCCGGTATGAAATAAAAGGCCATCAAAGCTGCACTATCTGTTTGAAATCGAAATCAGAAGTGAAGATGTTTAAGATCCATTGACAATATAAGAAATTGGATTATCCACACAAAAACGGAAGCTCGAAATAAAAAAGAGCAAATGACAAATAAAGGACATACATATGTGTGAACATTTGATGATTCCTGTGTAAGAGGGATGCAATGTGATGAACAAGAGTAAGCCCATCAAGCAATAACTGTCAGTTTGTCACCTTAGCAATTCAATAATAGTAACTATCACTACAATTAACAACGAAGAGTATATACTCAGCCTTAGAGAAGTAGCATAGTCCAACCTTCTCAGCTGATTCTTCTTGCAGGACGGTCCAAATTCCTGTAGCTAAAAAATTGCAGGCGGCGTTAGATGGCAGCACTGTATTTGGACTCAAGATGCTACTATGGCTACCCTCGAGGACATGTAAAAAGGATAGATCAAAAAATTACTACCCATTAATACATTCATTTGTCTCAAGTATACACATGTGATTCATTCAACAGTTAATCTGATGCATCCAATAATTAGATAATTGCATGTGGACCCCTTTGTGTGTACATTGTATATATCTTGAGCATCTCCGAGGATTTGGATGGCACTGCCGGTAGTGTAGTTCCGGCGATTAGCACTGCCGAGCCTTCCGGTGGCGGCACCGATTACTCTTCCGGTTCATGCCATATTCTGCAAATCGATTGGTTCTACCATACGCACTGCATGCACATATAGTATACACAACAATTTCAGATTTAAACCTGGAAACACACTCTCATACAATTCACTCCCCTATACAGAACAACTTCAGATTTAAGCTTGGGAGGCTGGGACCAAGTACAAACCACAAGGTAATAAATGTTCAACTATACTATTGAGAATAATAATGTAAAAAATATAATTTTATTTTTTTAGGCGTATGTCAGTGAGCTCTACATCCAGAGAAGTATCTCACTGATTGTTTTCACCCTTTTATAGGTCACTGTACATCAAGGCAATAAGCACAAAATGGAGATATTCCTGAGCAATTTTCCATATGCTCCAATCTACTTTGTACTATTCTCAGATTGTTTTGAAGAAAAGAGCTGGGAAGCAACCACATGTCCATCATCTATTGTAGTGGCTCCTCCATTATTTGTGCTGTAGATTCCTGTGTGGATCCTAACCAGATACGATTGTTCTCCACAAAATTGTTTTGGCTGGGTAACAGAAGAAGAAAAGAACGGAGAAGTGCTTGGCTCGGCAGTGGATCTCGAGCTGGTCACTACTCCTGGCTGGGGAGGACCTCCACGCTGTCGAGCTCTTCCTGGGCTGGAGCTTCCGGTTCGCCACGATCGGAGACCCTATATGAAAGCCTGCAAAGCGCGTAAGTGGGGCAAGTGGAGGCGTACCTAGGTCGCGCCGCGGCGGGCGGAGGAGCAGCCGGAGTGCTGTGCGGCGAGGTAGGTGAAGGAGGCGCAACCGGCGAGGATCTGGTCGCGGAGCTCGCCAAGGCGCGCGGCAACATCGGTGCGCGTGGTGGCGGAGAAGACCCGGCCCTCGGACTCCTTCCAGGACGCCTCGCGCCGCTCCTCCCCGTGCTTGATCCGGATGTAGGACGCTCGCCCCATCTCCTTCCCCGCCGCCGCAAACGCCATCTCTCCATTCCTCCGCCGCTTTGCCGTTCCGGTTGCTTCGGGAGGTTGGTTCCTCGCGCCTGGGGCAGCAGAGGAGAGGAGTGGCGGGTGGCGGCGGTGATGGGAACAGGGAGTTGGAGGTGGAGACGTGATGTTTTTCTTCGCAACTAAGATGTGGTCGTGAGCCGATTAGTGGGCGTGCGTGAAGACCGTACGTTGGTAGCAGACCGGCAGAACATTTTATCTCGTCCGTTCGTTTCGATGGCAGGCCACCGAAGTAATACAGACTGTTAGGGCATATACAATGGTTCTATCTTAAGAGTGCCACGTAGGATAAATGATGAGATGGAGGAGAGAGAAATTATAAGAGAAGGCTTGTCTTATCTTATTTAAGAGAAGACAAGAGATGATCTCTTAGCACAATTTGTCTTACCATGTTTTTAGGAACAACTAATTATTGAAGATAAGGCTAAGAGATGATCCATTGTAGACATGTTTTTTTTGTCATCTCTAATTTACATGCAAACTTAAGATAAGAGTGTCTTATCAACCATTGTACATGCCCTTAGATACAGTTAAGCAGGTTAAATCCAAAGGTGCTGGTTAATTTGTGTACACTAAGTTTGGTGGGTTTAGGGTTTCATGTTTGCTCTTTTAATAGTAGTATAGATTAGTAATGTTATAGTTGCTAGTCATGTAATATCCTCTTGACTTGATCCTATCCACTCCATTGATTTTTTTGTCTTTCCTACAATACAAATGTTTGCCGTAGTTACATCTCATCAATTGCACATCATTACAGATGCGATTAGTATCACCTGGTAAATTGAAATGGTGGTAGTAGATGTGGTTTCTCTCTACTCCGCCACGCCTATCTGCTGGCACGTACATCATTTTGGAGCACCTGGTACTAAGGAACAAGGCATGGTCGTCCAATGTAGTCACTTCTGCCCAGCTTTAGCCGTAACACGTATTTTTATTTAGCTCAAACAACTTGAAGAAAAGCCTGTTTTGCTGCACTGTCCACTGGGCTCTTTTGGCCGTCAACATCCTGTCGCCATGCTTGAAAATGTAGCTGATGCTGTCGGATCCCACACACTTGGGTAGTTGGTTCATGTCCAATTCGTAGGTGATACTGACCATCAGATCACTTTTCTTGGTCATGCTAATGGTGTATATTTGTAGACTGCGGCGGAGTAGGCCACAGAGCTTCCCATCGTAGAAAGCGATGTCGTAGTAATGGTTACGGTTTCTCGACCTCCACCAATTATGGTTGCGACATCCAACTTTGCACACCGCGAGCCCTCCCGTGATGGCGGCAAGATGCAACGATTTGACATGGGGCGCTCCGAACACACTAACTTGTCGATGTATGGCGTGGCGCGTTGCTTGGCGGAGAGTGGCGCCTCGACGCCAGAAAAGAGATTGACAATCGTTAGCCAGTCACTAGCACTACCACCGCGAGAGGATGCGGCGGCGATCCAGCCTCCATCATGAAACCCGACCAGCCTGTTGTGGACTGCCTCGGGCGGGAGCTGAAGGCGTAAGGATACACCGTCCATGGGGCACAATACGCGCATCTCGCCGCCATGATATAGCGAGAAGATGAGCCACGGCAAAGTCGGCGCCGGCCGTTGCCATGACTTGACGATGCGCCATGAGCGGCAGACTGCGGTGAAGCAGACGTGGTCAAGCGGAGAAGCGATCCGGCCGTAGACCTCGCTGAGAAGATCAGCCGGAAGCTTGGACCACGTATCATCGGCCGGCGCCGCCACAGCGGACGTGCTCACCTGGGCCGCCATCTTCGCCTTTCTCGATTTTGCGGATGGATTTGGATTGCTGAGGCTTGTGCGGATCGATGTAGTAGCTAGGGTTTGGCAGCTAAGGGTTTAGAAATTACCAACGTACTATATACTCCTCCTTTCTCCGTCGGGGCCAAGTAAACCGACAGCAATCAGCCAATCACGTCCTTTTTTTTTTGCATCGAGCAATCACGTCCCTACTTGAAGGAACTCATATTTTAGAAAGAAAAAAAAATCAGTTTTGCTAAAGCACATCTAGATGTGCCATAAGTATTGCACATCTAAATCATATGTCATTGATTTTACGCTAAGATTCGTGCAAACCTTTTCTTTGTCTTTTTTCTTTTTTTATACTTGATTCACTCACTTAGATGTGCAATAACTAGAGCACATCTAGATGTGCCCTAGACACACCCAAAAAAAATTGTATTTTATCGGGGTTTTCGGACGAAAGTACCAGGCCGTTTTTTCTTTTTATACTTGGTTCACTCACTTAGATGTGCAATAACTAGAGCACATCTAGATGTGCCCTAGACACATCTAAAAAAATTGTATTTTATCGGGGTTTTTGGACGAAAGTACCAGGCCGTTTTTTCATTCAATTATATATGGGAGAAAAAACGGTACAGTGCGTATCGCACGATTACAGTTAGCAGTATAGCACAATTAGCTGTATCACACGATTACAGTTAGCAGAGCACGCAAAGTCGTCCAAGGAATAAACAATCCGATAACTAGGTGTAATTAAGAAGAGTTTACAAACAGAACAGACCATAAATTCGGTTTACAAAGGAACTACTCTCGCGGCGGTATCGAAGATCCTCTTTTGATCTTTCATGCAAAACATGGTACCCTGCATTGATGAACAATTTCTAAAAAACTTGGCATTTATGTCGGACTAAGACCCTGATCGGCAACCCTCCACTACGGAGCGGAGCGCCGTTCTAGCCACTCTCCAAATTATAATTCATGCCACTCCGCTCCCGAGCGGAGTTCCAGGACAGAGGAAGTCCGAATAGTCCCTAAATCTCCCACGATGTAAGCAAAACAAGGGAAGCTAGTCCCTCAGGGCATACTAAGTGATCCCAAATAAACGGTTAGAGGAGTAAAATTCAGGACCTAGCCGATCCCCAATCGGCATTAGTGGAGTAAAAATTATTTTCAGCTGCCGCTCATCGTGCTACCGGAGCTGCCGCCATCCCACCGGAGCTGCCATCGCCAGTGAGGGAGTTGCAACCACAGGGCGAAAGTTGTTGCATGCGTGGATCCGGCGAGGAAGACATGAGATGACGCGGGCGGCCGGCGGTGAGGGGCGGCGACCGACGGCCATGGCGGCTAGCTGTTGCCGGCGCGGGATGGGTGCGCATCCCCAAGCAGACATGGCTCCCATGCGTGCCTGGTGGCTGGATTTGAGACGGTGGGAGGATGACGACATGATTTTTCACGGGATCTAAGGTGCAGGGGAAGAAGAGAACCTACTGTCACAGGATGAGACGGTTGGAATTAGGGGAATCGGACGGCTGCAGGCCGACCGGCTCAAGTTTGGGCCGGCGCGCCGGCACCTAGCACCCGCCTAATGTTATTAGGTATAGAAAATTAAAAAAGTATTAGTATCAGTATTGGGAAACGCTTGAAATCCACCGGCGGATCCTTCCGTTTTTGTCGATCGCTTTTTTTCTACGCGAGGCGTGTGCAAGTGGAGCCCAACCCTACTGCTATCCTTATCCCAACTGAGTCATCTTCTTCTCTCATACTTCGCCTCCCCAATCCCCTTTGTCCTAAATCAACGCCCCCAGGGGAGAGCTCGGCCACGCCATGTGCGCACCTATGCTCACCACCGGCCTGCGCCAGCAGCCGCCGTTCACTTGTGAGGCAGGCCTCCGTCATCGCCCTTTCCCTTCCTCTTTTTCTTCTCCTCCCACACCTCTCATTCCCTTCCCTCACAGACCAAGCTCCTGCTCGAGGTCATGATTGTCGGCGGCCCTTCATTTCCACCGTCGTCGTCGCTGCTTGCTGTCCGCTATGGAGAGTTTCGGCAACAAGACCTCTGTTGAAAACAAAAATGTAACAAGACCTCTATAGAAAGAAAGAAAATTGCAACAAGACCTCTGTTGCATGAAAAACAATTGTAACAAGACCTTTGTTGCAAAAAAAATTGTAACAAGATGTCTGTTACAAATAAAAAAATCTGCAACTTGACCTATGTTGCAAAAATGTCCGAAACATGAACTGTGTTGCAGAAATATTTGCAACGCGACCTGTGTTGCAATGATAGAGGGTGACGCTCGGTCACTCAACTGTCATATCCCACGTCTCGCGATGCGTAGCATGGCCCATCAGTATTAGTAATAAGTTTTGTTATTATTATATTATTAGTAGTAGTAGGTATAGACAGGCTGGCCTACACATGTAAAACATCTAAATCAGCTAAAAGTGTCAAGATGAAACCCTGTTTCTATTGGAAGTAGATAACATCATAATTTTGATACATATTGCGATGACATTGAGCAGCTAGAAATCCGGAGGGAGAAGCCACATCAGATCCTTATAGTGACAGCTAGTCATGTATCCTATTGACTTGAGCCTATCCTTTCCATTGATTTTTTTGTGTATCCTACAATACAAATATTCGCCATTGTCATATCTTGCCAATTGTACATCTTTACGGGTGGACACATTATCGCCTGTTAAGTTCATATGGTTGTAGTAGATGTGGTTCCTCTCTACTTCGCCATGCCTCCCTGCTGACACGTACACCATCTTCGAGCAATTGGTACTCAAGAATAAGGCATGATCGTCCAATGTAGTCACTTCTACCCAGCTATAATCGTAATGTGTATTTTTTATTAGCTCAAACACCTTGAAGAAAAGCCTATTCTGCACTGTCGTCCACTGGGCTCGTTTCGCCATCAACATCCTGTCGCCATGCTTGAAAATGTAGCTGATGTGGTCAGATCCCACACACTTGGGTAGTTGGTTCATGTCCAATACGTAGGTGATGCTGATCACCAGATCACTTTTCTTGGTCATGCTAATGGTGTATATGTATAGACTGCCGCGGAGTAGTCCACAGAGCTTCCCATCGTAGAAAGCGATGTCGTCGTAAGGGTTACCCTTTCTTGATCTCCACCAATTATGGTTCCGGCATCCAACTTTGCACACCGCGAGCCCATCCGGGGTCCTGGCGGCAAGCATGCAACGATTCAACGTGGGGCAATCCGAACATATATACTGAATTTAGGATGGTTGGTGCATTGATTTGCTTGGCCGAGAGTGGCGCCTTGACGCCAGAAAAGATATTGACGATCGCTAGCGAGTCACCACTGACGAAGCTATATATCTAGGGTAGAGTCATGGATCTGTCCAAAATACCCTTCTCAAGGACATCTCTAAAAGAACCAGAAGTAGTCGAGGAGAAATCATCATCCACTCGACCATGAAGCTATGTTCCACTCGACAGTCTTGAAGATACTCGACTATGCAAACAACCACTCGACGATACAAGAAACCACTCGGAGTGTAGAAGGCCTAACGTCACTCAGGATGGCAACGGTCGGTCATTCACTCTGTAACCTTAAATATCATTTATTTCTCTTTATTACTAGCGTTACCAGTAACGCCCTGCCTTAATGTACATTGAACCCTTTGTAACGTGGGCTGGCTGGGGTCCTGGCGCACTCTATATAAGACACACCCTCCTCCGGGACAAGGGTTCACACCCCCTGTAACTCACACGCATATATCCAGTCGACCGCCTCCGGGCTCCGAGACATAGGGCTGTTACTTCCTCCGAGAAGGACCTGAACTCGTAAAACGCGCGTGTACAACTCCATAGCTAGGATCTTGCCTCTACATTCCTACCCCCCTATTCTACTGTCAGGCTTAGAACCACGACAGTTGGCGCCCATCGTGGGGCAGGTGTCTTAGCGAATTGTTGGAGAAGTTGCAATTTTTCCCATCCCCTTCATCATGGTTCCAGGCGGAGGTTTGGTTGAGGGCCGCGAGATCCATCTCGGCGCGCTCGTGTTTGTCGCCGACGACTCCGCTTGGCTTCAGGAGGCTCCACTCGACGTCGACGCACTCCCCACCCACGGGGCGACACACTTTCGCGCGTGCGTCCTCCTGCGACAGCCGTCGACCCAGTATCAGTCGGCTCCAGCAGATTTCCCCCTCTCTGCGGCCCGCCGGAGCAAACGTTCCGGTCAGTCGAGGCTTCAGCGGTGGGTGAGGCATGCGGTGGCTCGCCAGTCGGCCACCCCTCAAGTCGCGGCAATCGAGCCCGACGAAACTCTCTACGGCCTGTTTGATCTGTGGACTGGCTCCGTAGAGACTGCATCCGAGTGCGACAGCAGCGACCCAGCGGCAGAAGTTTTGATGGTCAATGGACCACGCAGTCCTCCTGGCTTCACCCATGAAGACGGAGACGATGGGGACGGCGATCCGTCGCGCGTTCATGAAGAGTACCACCCCGAACCCCTCTCTTCGCAGCGGAGGGAGGAACTTCGCCGTCGGAACATGGATGCACTGCATACTCCTATAGTTGGAGAAACCCCTGAGGCCCAGGCCTTGGAGCAGGCGCGCCTGGCCAACTTGGCTGAGCGCACTCGACTGGAGAATCTCCAGCGCGCACTCGACGAGCGTGCTCGACAGCGTGCTCCTGAATCCAGTCGACGTCAACTCTTTCCGCCTCCAACTCAGGTATACCGAACTCCGACCCAGAATCTCGCAGCTACAGCTCAGATAGCGGAGTCGCTCCAACCTTCCCAATCAGAAGCTGGTCGAGGTCTGGTGTAGATCTGAGCTTTGCTCCGTGCAGCAGGAGAACAGAATACAACAGTATCTCAGTCGCGGAATAGGATTCATAGCAGGTCCGTGGTTGCAGACACAGTTCAGTCGGCTCACAGCCCAAGATCGCCTCCGAGGCGTGAGGGACATGGAGACCGACGAGATCAGTGCAGAAACCGGGAGCAGTATGATCACCGAGTCGATCGCGATGATCGTCGTCGAGTGCCCACACCTCCCCCAAGGAGTGGGTCATACGTGTCGTGGCAACATGATGACAGACGCCCTCACAGTATGGGGCGAGGGGTTCCAGTCGACCCCAGAGAGTCGGGCTTTGATGCGAGATCTATTCTCGTTCAAGGCTTGGTCGACAGAAATAGAGCTCACCGAGAGGGTCGTGACAGAGATGTACCAACCAGTAGCAGGGTGCATGTCTCAGGTCCGGAGTGCTTCAGCAGAGCCATCAGGGCTGCAGTGATTCCTCCCAACTTCAAGTTGGCGACTGGAGTCAGTAAGTTCACTGGTGAGTCCAAGCCTGATACTTTGCTTGAAGACTACCGAGTGGCTGTCCAGATTGGTGGCGGCAATGATGAAGTGGCCATGAAACACCTTCCTCTGATGCTGGAGGGCTCGGCTAGAGCATGGCTGAATCAGTTAGCGCCAAGCAGTATTTATACTTGGGAAGATCTTGCCCGAGTATTTGTCAGAACGTTTGAAGGGACATGCAAACGGCCGGCAGGGCTGACCGAATTGCAGTGTTGCGTGCAGAAACCGAATGAGTCTTTGAGGGATTATATCTAGAGATGGATCACATTGCATCACATGGTGGAGAATGTGTTTGATGACCAGGCGATTTGTGCCTTTAAAGAAGGTGTCAAGTATCGGGAATTGAATACGAAGTTCGGTCGGACAGGAGATATGACTCTGACTCGAATGATGGAAATTGCCACCAAGTACGCCAACGGTGAAGAAGAAGACTGACTCCGGAGTGGCAAGCACAAAACAGTCGCCCATGAAGCCAGAGGAGGTAACTCCAGTCGGAAACAGAAGCGCAAAGCCGAGCCAGCCGCCCCTGGTGAAGCCTTAGCTGTGACTCAAGGAAAGTTCAAGGGGAAGCCCAAGGGGCCATGTAACCCCAAGAAAGTAAAAGATCAAGATGGAAATGATGTGCTGGATCTGCCGTGCCACATCCACACCAAAAACGATGAAGAAGGTAATTTCATTTACCCGAAGCACACCACTCGGCAGTGTCGACTCCTAATCCAGCAATTCCGAGAGAAATAGCCCAAGGAAAAGGAGAAGGAAGAAGACAAGGCTGAGGATGAGGAAGAGGATGATGATGGTTATCCCCACCTGAATTCCACTCTGATGATTTTTGCTGACGTTGAGAGCAAAAGTCGATTAAAAGTCATTAACAGAGAAGTGAACATGGTCACTCCGGTGACACCCAGTTATTTGAAGTGGTCCCAGACTGCCATTACATTCGACCAGTCCGATCACCCAGCGCACATAGCCACCCCTGGGAGGCAAGTGTTGGTGGTCGACCCAGTAGTCGAAGGCACCTGACTGACAAAGTTTCTGATGAATGGTGGCAGTGGCCTGAATATACTATATGCAGAGACATTGAAAGGAATGGGCATTCCGATGTCCAGACTCAATGAGAGTAATATGAGTTTCCATAGGTTCATTCCAGGCAAGAAGGCTGCATCACTCGGCCAGATTACCCTTGACGTGGTTTTCGGTGATTCCAAGAATTACCGCAAAGAAAAGTTGACGTTTGAAGTTGTGGATTTTCAGAGTGCCTATCATGCTATTCTGGGCAGGCCAGCTTATGCACATTTTATGGCTCGACCCTGTTACGTGTACCTCAAATTGAAGATGCCTGGTCCCAAAGGGGTGATCACTGGTAATCGGAAGAAGGCAGAAGAGTGCTTCCAGAAGGGTTCAAAGATCGCCGATGCATAGATGGCCATGGTAGAATTGCAAGAATATCAGAAAAATGCAGATCTGAGTGATTTGTTGCGAGCCAAGAAGCCCGCCACAGATTCAGCATTCCAGTCGTCTGGCGATACAAAGTCGATTCACATTCACCCGACAGACCCCAATGCTGCTCCGACTCACATTTCAACCACACTCGACTCCAAATAGAAAGAAGCGCTCATCCAGTTCCTCCGTAAGAACTGGGACATCTTTGCATGGAAACCTTCAGACATGCCAGGTGTTCCCAGGGGACTGGCTGAGCATCGTTTGCGAGTCGACCCAAAAGTGAAACCAGTCAAAGAACATCTTCGACGGTCCGCCGTACAAAAGAGGAAGGCAATCGGTGAAGAGGTGGCTCGGCTTTTGGCAGCTGAGTTTATCCGTGAGATTTACCACTCCGAGTGGTTAGCTAATGTTGTCATGGTCCCAAAGAAGGACGACTCATTTCGCATGTGCATTGACTTCAAGCATATCAATCGGGCCAACCCGAATGATCACTTTCCTCTCCCTCGCATCGACCAGATGGTCGACTCGACTGCAGGGTGCAAGCGTTTGTCCTTTTTGGACGCCTACTCCGGGTACCACCAGATCCGTCTGTACGGACCCGACGAGATAAAAACAGCTTTCATCACCCCATTTGGGTGCTTCTGTTATGTCACTATGCCATTTGGTTTGAAAAACGCTGGAGCCACATTCATGCGGATGATTTAAAAGTGCCTGCTCACTCAGATTAGTCGGAATGTGGAAGCATACATGGATGACATTATGGTCAAGTCACGTAAAGGTTCTGACTTATTGACTGACCTTGCTGAAACCTTTGCCAACCTCAAAAGGTATGATATCAAGCTTAATCCATCAAAGTGCACGTTTGGAGTTCCGGGCGGAAAATTACTCAGTTTGCTCGTTTCCGAACGAGGGATCGATGATAACCCAGAGAAAGTGGGTGCTACACTCTGGATGAAACGCCCTGTGCGTGTGCATGATGTCCAGAAACTTACTGGTTGCTCGGCCGCCCTAAGTCGATTCATTTCTCGCCTCGGTGAAAAGGCACTGCCTTTTTACCGACTGATGAAGAAATCAGATAAGTTCGAGTGGACTTTTGAGGCTGATGCAGCATTTGCAGAGCTAAAAGCCCTGCTTTCCACCCAGCCGGTGCTTGCTGCCCCAATCAGCAAAGAGCCTTTACTGCTTTATATAGCAGCAACTGGACAAGTCGTCAGTACACTACTTACGGTCGAGCGGGAAGAAGAGGGAAAAGCCTATAAAGTTCAGCGCCCAGTTTATTATATTTCTGAAGTTCTGACTCCGTCAAAGCAGAGATATCCGCACTATTAGAAGCTCGTTTATGGGATTTACATGACCTCGAAGAAGGTTGCACACTATTTCTCCGATCACTCTATTATAGTCGTCAGCGACGCTCCATTGTCAGAGATTCTGCACAACAGAGATGCAACTGGTCGAGTGGCAAAATGGGCGATTGAACTCCTCCCCTTAGATATCATGTTTGAGGCAAACAAGGCTATTAAGTCCCAAGCAATAGCAGATTTCCTCGCCGAGTGGATTGAACAACAACTACCGACTCAAGTTCACTCGGAGCACTGGACCATGTTCTTTGATGGATCCAAAATCCTGAATGGTACCAGTGCTAGGGTGGTTCTGGTATCCCCCCGAGGAGACAAGCTCAGATATGTCCTCCAGATTCACTTTGGTTCTTCCAATAATGAAGCTGAATATGAAGCACTCCTGTATGGGTTGTGTATGGCCATCTCACTCGGTGTCCGTCGCCTCATGGTCTACGGCGACTCAGATTTGGTAGTCAAACAAGTGATGAAGGAGTGGGACGTCAGAAGCCCAGCCATGACTGGTTACAGCAACGCGGTGAGGAAGATGGAAAAGAAGTTTGAGGGGTTAGAGCTCCATTACATACCCCGACTGAAAAATCAAGCAGCCGATGACTTGGCAAAGATAGGTTCCAAGACAGAAGCCATTCCCAGCAATGTGTTTTTGGAGCATATTCACACGTCGACAGTTTAGGAATATCCTTTTACTGAAGAGCCCTCGCAGCCAAGGAGCACCATCGATCCGGCTGAAGTCGAGGTCCCAGCCGTGGTCGACCTGATCATGGAGGTTCTGGCCATTACTCCCGACTGGACAGTGCCGTACATTGCGTACATCCTTATGAAAGAATTCCTAGAGGACGAGGAAGAGGCTCGCCAGATCGTCCGTCGATCCAAGGCCTTTACTGTGATAAGAGGACAACTGTTCAGGGAAAGCGTGACTAGAGTCGGTCAAAAGTGCATAACACCAGAAGAAGGTCGAATGATCCTCAACGACATCCACTCGGGAACCTGTGGTCACCATGCGTCCTCTCGGTCCATCGTGGTTAAAGCATGCCGAGCCGGATTCTATTGGCCACGAGCAAATGAAATGGCGAAAGATATAGTCGACAGATGTGAAGGCTGCCAGTTTTACACTAACATGTCTCACAAGCCAGCGTCAGCCCTGAAGACCATTCCCCTCGTCCGGCCCTTTGCTGTTTGGGGGTTGGATATGGTTGGACCACTGAGAACTGGTAGGAGTGGATTCACTCATGTGCTCGTAGCAGTCGACAAGTTTACCAAATGGATCGAAGGTAAACCTATCAAGAACCTCGAGGCCAGCACCGCTGTCAGTTTTATCAAAGAATTGACATTCAGATATGGAGTCCCACACAGCATCATCACGGACAATGGGTCGAACTTCGATCCTGATGAGTGTGGAGCTTTCTGTGCTTCTCAAGGCACATGAGTCGACTATGCTTCAGTCGCTCACCCGCAGTCGAACAGACAAGCAAAAAGAGCCAATGGCCTAATTCTCAAAGGTCTGAAACCCCGACTGGTGCGTGATCTCAAACACGCAGTAGGCGCTTGGGTCGATGAACTTTCGTCAATTCTGTGGGCTTTAAGGACAACTCCCAATCGGTCGACCGAACAAACTCCTTTCTTCTTGGTCTATGGAGCCGAAGTTGTTCTGCCAAGTGACCTGCTCCACAACGCACCCCGAGTCGAGCTCTTCTCCGAAGAGGAAGCAGAGCAGGCCCAGCAAGATTCAGTCGATCTCTTAGAGGAGGAAAGAGAGATTTGTTGGGGAACGTAGTAATTTCAAAAAAATTCCTACGCACATGCAAGATCATGGTGATGCATAGAAACGAGAGGGGAGAGTGTTGTCTACGTACCCTCGTAGACCGGAAGCAGAAGCGTTATAACAACGCGGTTGATGTAGTCGTACGTCTTCACCGTCCTACCGATCAAGTACCAAACGCACGGCACCTCCGAGTTCAGCACACGTTCAGCCCGATGACGTCCCTCGAACTCCGATCTAGCCGAGTGTTGAGGGAGAGTTTCGTCAGCACGAAGGCGTGGTGATGATGTTGATGTTCTACCGAGCAGGGCTTCGCCTAAGCACCACTACAGTATTATCAAGGTGGACTATGGTGGAGGGGGGCACCGCACACGGCTAAGGGACGATCAACTTGATCGACTTGTGTGTCTAGAGGTGCCCCCTGCCCCTGTATATAAAGAAGCAAGGGGGGAGGCCGGCCGGCCCTCTATGGGCGCGCCAGGAGGAGGAGTCCTCCTCCTAGTAGGAGTAGGACTCCCCTTTCCTACTCCTACTAGGAGGAGGAAAGGAAGGAGGAGAAGGAGAAGGAAGGAGAAGGAGGAAAAGGAGGAAAGGGGGGCCAGCCCCCTAGTCCAATTCGGTTTGGGCTAGGGGGGCCGCGCGCCCTGCCTCCTCTCTTCCACCACTTGGCCCATGAGGCCCATTACTTCTTCTTCGTATTCCCGTAACTCCCCGGTACCCCCAAAAATACCCGAATCACTCGGAACATTTCCGATGTCCGAATATAGTCATCCAATATATCGATCTTTACGTCTCGACCATTTCGAGACTCCTCGTCATGTCCCCGATCTCATCCGGGACTCCAAACTCCTTCGGTACATCAAAACATATAAACTCATAATATAACTGTCATCAAAGCGTTAAGCATGCGGACCCTACGGGTTCGAGAACTATGTAGACATGACCGAGACACGTCTCCTGTCAATAACCAACAACGGAACCTAGATGCTCATATTGGCTCCTACCTATTCTACGAAGATCTTTATCGGTTAGACCGCATAACAACATACGTTGTTCCCTTTGTCATCGGTATGTTACTTGCCCGAGATTCGATCATTGGTATCTCAATACCTAGTTCAATCTCATTACCGGCAAGTCTCTTTACTCGTTCCGTAATACATCATCCCGCAACTAACTCTTTAGCTGCAATGCTTGCAAGGCTTATAGTGATGTGCATTACCGAGTGGGCCCAGAGACACCTCTCCGACAATTGGAGTGACAAATCCTAATCTCGAAATACGCCAACCGTCGGTGTCAAAACCGGCGGATCTCGGGTAGGGGGTCCCGAACTATGCGTCTAGGCCGGATGGTAACAGGAGGCAGGGAACACTTTGTTTTACGCAGGTTCGGGCCCTCTCGATGGAGGTAATACCCTACTCCTGCTTGATTAATATTGATGATATGGGTAGTACAAGAGTAGATCTACCACGAGATCAAGGAGGCTAAACCCTAGAAGCTAGCCTATGGTATGATTATTGTGTATGGAGTTGATTATTGTGTATGGAGTTGATTGCCTACAGATACCGGATAGGGTTAGGGTTACATAGAGTCGGTTATAATGGTAGGAGATCTTGAATATCCGCATCGCCAAGCTTGCCTTCCACGCCAAGGAAAGTCCCATCCGGACACGGGACAAAGTCATCAATCTTGTATCTTCATAGTCCAGGAGTCCGGCCGAAGGTATAGTCCGGCTACCCGAACACCCCCTAATCCAGGACTCCCTCAGTAGCCCCTGAACCAGGCTTCAATGACGACGAGTCCGGCGCGCAAATTGTCTTCGGCATTGCAAGGCGGGTTCCTCCTCCAAGTCCTTCATAGAAGATTGTAAACACCAAGAGTAGTGTCCGGTTCTGCAAAATAAGTTTCCACATATTGCCATAGAGAGAATAATATTGACACAAATCAAATCTACCGACGTATTCCGCAGCGCGTCATCACACTACGGCCAAGTCCTTTACTCGAATCGTTTTTTACTTTTCCACCTCAGCATGTCTTGCGAGGCGGTTTCCTTGGCACGTCTTGTCAAAGCAGAGATCGTGTACCCCCTTTACGGGATTCTCATCAATACGGACGTGGGTAACCCAACCGCGCCATTGATTACGACGCTTGGAGATAAGCGACTTTTACCAGGCTGGTGGGGACACGTAGTTGCGTCCGCCCATATAAGGGGATAAGAATCCACCCTTTCACCTACGCCTTCTTCCTCCTTTGCCTATCCATTTTCCGCGCACTCGAGCTCCAGCGCCCAAGTCCGCACTTCCCAGCTCTAACGCCGGAATGTATCCGAGCTCCAACGCCGGACTATGTATCCGAGCTCCAACGCCGGACTATATCAGAGGTGTCGTAAATCACCTTGGTTCAAAGAAGTTTTGAAGGAGTTTAGCCGAGCTTAATGCCGGTAATGCCCTCTATGGAGCCAGCCACTAGCGCCCGAGCTTTATGCCGGGCTGCTTCCGAGGTGGTGCACCACCCCGAATGTGGGCCGATTTTTGTGAATATTTTATTATTGACGCAATTTATTCTATGCCGAGATATATAGCCAGTAGCCCTCACGGTGTGCATCGGTCTAAAACCCGAGATGCACCCGAAGGATGACGTAAGACTGCTGATTCCAGTAGCCGCTGAGACTCAGGTTGATTTGCAAAATCGGCCTGAGGATCAAGTCCAAGCTCGGCAGAATACTTCGGGACACTAAAAGCGGCATGCTCTGTCCTCGAGACTCAGGTTGGGTGCGGCCGACCAACCTGAGGATCAAAATCTCCTCGAAAACTATATTGCACATAAAATTTTCTGCATTGGACAAGCAATGCAGTAGCCCCCGAGACACTGGTCCGGTGGCAACACCAGATTAGGGGATCGATGTGCCCATTTAATATTTGTAAATAATAATCCCGAAGCCCAGTAGCCCTCGAGCCTTAATGCGGGCACGGGTGGCCGAATTAGGGATCAATATCCATAGTAAAATCACAAATTATGTGTAATGACTCTATGTATCCAAGTACTTTACGTCATTAATGCTCAGATCCGCATTGTACAAAACTTTGTTGACCGACCATCGGCTTCCACCTCCTCGGCCAGTAGCCGAGGAGTGTTTGTCCTACTTTATAAAGCCTTTATGAGGGCAAAGATTTACAACAAACAAGGCAATCTGGCTATACGATTTTATAAACAAAGGTACGCAGAGAGTTATATTACTGTTTAACAGAAGAAATGTCTTCCAAAGAAAATAGTCCCGCTATCGGTTCCTTTCTTTGGGTTGTCATGCTAAGCATGATCATTAAACCTCAGCTCTAATGTAAGAGCAAAATATTGAGGATTTAGTTTGGGAGGCCAGTTAATGGCCCCCGGTAGTGTTCGTCGACAGTTGAGGTCAAGCCGTAAACACTTCGGCCAATGTTATGAATGGCCCGTCATAGTCGTTGGATCGCTGACCAGTTTACGTCACTTTTGACAGTCACTTTTCGGCTTTCTCCACTAAGGTGCTTAACCATGTGAGCTGGAAGCACAATTGCAGTGGTTCTCTCTTTGCACGCCTAGCCGAACAAAACAGAATGTAGGAAGCAAGTGCAGGAGCCGGGCAACCCAACTATTGACCGAAGACATAATTCGAAACCGATGCATATATAGCAATATCTGAGAATGTTTTTGCCGAATCCCTAAAGGTGTCCGGCGTTGCACTGCGAGACTAATGCTGGAAAAGCACAAATAGTTTAAAAGTGCCAAAAAGCTTGGAAAACCAAGAAACGTCAGTAAAAACATGACGTCCGAACAAGATCAAGTGTGCGGTGCCAATCCGAAAATTAGTCTTAGAAAAAAGAAGTGCTTATGTCGTCCTTTAACATGACACATCCTATCTCAAGACTTCGAGCGGGTCAGCCTACGGCTTCAACCTCCTATCCCGAGGGCGGAGTACTTCTCATTACGCTAGTTTAGCAAACTAAACTCTAGCGACTTTGAGAGAGAAATTAGGCTCCCTGGTTAGTGACCGCACACTCGCGTCGAAAAAAGGAGTGATAATAATAATAATAAAACTTTGCAACGACTAAGAAGAAGAACACTTATTATAAAACGGCTCGAATAAACTTAAGAGCCCCCAAGTGACTTGGGTAGAAGAATGATTGCATGTACCGAAGTACTTATATCATATCTATGTTCGACCGAACTTTAAACGCGTCTTAACCGACCGTCAGCTTCTCCCTCTTCGGTCAAGGACCAAAAAGTGTTATGTACTCCATCGGTCGAGAATACCGACGGTGTTTCCAATAACCAGGCAATCAGGCCATAAGGCTGTAACATACAAAGCGCGCTTAGGGAACTTATGCTATATTACCGTGAAGTGTAAGAAGCATCTTCGAAGAAAATAGTACCCCCACCGATACCTTTCTTCGGTGCTCATTGTTATTATGAGACTTGTGCAATAGATTTTTTGTACTCATGAGTTCCGTTGTGTGCCGACCATCATTGAATAACTATAAGAGCGCTAGCTTTCGGCTTCACCCAGTCTGAGGTCCGGCTCGGGTGACCCGATCGTGACAATCGCAGAGGTGCTCCCTTTACTCCCTAGCCGAACAATCAGGAACGTAGGGGTAAGCACAGGAGTCAGGCAACCCAGCTTGCAAATCGCTTAAGTCAATATGGTGCATATTGTGGCATAATACACGAACAAGGAACGAAGCCGTACAAGTATAATCACATGCAAGAGGAAAAGCTTCATAAAGGAAGCCCCCAAGTGAATTGGGTCCTTGAATTTGTGTGTCATGAACAAAGTTTGGACAACGAAAAAATTTTACGCGCAACTTTTTCCAAAAAAGTATAATGCTTGGTCGAACCGAACACAAGTTAGAAATTAAAGCTTTGAGCTGAAAGCGACTTAGCTGGTTAATGTGTTCGGTATTGATGACGCGGTCCGAGCTTGATGCGGGTCAAGGTTCCATCCCCCAAGCCGGTCCCGAGGTGGCGGAGCGGAGAGCTCGACATGACGAAGTGTTGACATAGCACGGTCAATGCAGATCGACAGAGTGACGCCGAAGTCCCCGGATCGTTTTCCTGTGCACAAAAAATAGTGCAAACCGGAGATAATAGTAATAATGATAATTAAAAAAATGTTGCATAATAAATAATTTATGCAAAGTGAGTAATAAAAGAAATATGGCCCGGCGCGGAAGTCAATGTCGATGCAGGGCGTCGGCGTGATGCGGTAAAGGCGTGGCAAAGCCTGAATTCATAGGTCGGTCCGAGTTCCGGATGCGACATTCGCCGGACTATGTACGGAGACTGACCGGACCACCATGCGACCATCGTTAATGCGGCCACCATTTGATAGACCTGTGTACATATGATGGACAAACTAGAGTAATAATTCCTTGGGAAAAATTGAACCCAAACAAGCAAAAAATACTAGGATTAATAGCACCTGGTTTATTTGTTGTAGCAATCCGAAGGAAGGTGATTCCCAAAATTGGGACTCGATCCGCACACCCATTACCGGAGTAGGTTGATGAAGAGATGGCGAAGCCTCGATGTCAGCCGATGAGTCGAAGTAGGTCGGCGTGATGGACACCAGCTTGAAGAAGCAATAGTGCGGCCCTGCCGATGCAGGTCGTGACGTGGTCGATGCCGGCTTGATGAAGCGACCGTGCGGTGATGCCGGTATGCCCGCTCCGTGTAATCCGTGGGGCGGCGATGTTGGTGATGATTTATCCTTCGCGATGCCGGACTCTTGTTCGGCTTGCCAAGATGATGATCCGAAGAAGTTGATCTCGGCTCAACAAAGTGACGACGTGTCTAGCGCAGGTCGGCGGCCGTGGAGCAATATTGCCGGACTGGTTTGACACCAGCATGATGTTGAAGATCATGTTCAAAAGATCTTAAAGTTAGTGGGATGTGTTCGGGAACAAAACACAATACCCCATACAAAACTTCCTTCAAAAGGGATGTCCGAAATCTTGTTCATAAAAAAGATGAACTCGGGTCGGATTCGTTTTCGCGCAGAAAACAGATCTGAAAAGTAATGCACTAATCGGAAGGTTCCCGGAGTTTGGACGGTCGGATCGCGCTTAAATTTTGAGAGGTGGTAGATATAGGAATTCCGCAGCCGATCAACGGTTGGATCTTCCAAAGGACGTTCGAGCTAGAAGCTGGACACCACGCCCTAAACTCATCCAAATTCCCGTCCAGATTTAACAGGGCTCCGGTATATCATGGATTGCCAGAGATTCCTCCATCGGAACTCGACAAAATTTTTCAGGGTTGTTATAGACTCAATTCCGCACAATTCCACCAAAGAGATCGTCAAAGCGATACTCGAGGAGGTGGTGGCGGCAGATACGAGTTCGCTGTCCAGAAAAACAGCACGGTCGCTTGAGGGCAATGTTGACGTTGAGCCCCCGAGCTCCATAGATGATTCCTCCGTGATCTTGATAGAGATCGGAGTTGATGTTTGATGAAGGCCCTTGTCCGGACATGGCGATCCGAACACGGGGCGCAATTGTTGGTCGAACCAAGGTGACCAGTCGAGCTGGTGACGAAGATGCCGAAGTCACAGCTGATCTGCAGGCGAGCCATCGATCCTTTTGTCGATCACACAGCGGAACTCTCAATGAAAGCACCAATGTCGGTGTCAAAACCGGCGGATCTCGGGTAGGGGGTCCCGAACTGTGCGTCTAGGCCGGATGGTAACAGGAGGCAGGGAACACTTTGTTTACCCAGGTTCGGGCCCTCTCGATGGAGATAATACCCTACTCCTGCTTGATTAATATTGATGATATGGGTAGTACAAGAGTAGATCTACCACGAGATCAAGGAGGCTAAACCCTAGAAGCTAGCCTATGGTATGATTGTTGTGTATGGAGTTGATTGCCTACGGACTACAACCCTCCGGTTTATATAGACACCGGATAGGGTTAGGGTTACATAGAGTCGGTTATAATGGTAGGAGATCTTGAATATCCGCATCGCCAAGCTTGCCTTCCACGTCAAGGAAAGTCCCATCCGGACACGGGACAAAGTCTTCAATCTTGTATCTTCATAGTCCAGGAGTCCGGCCGAAGGTATAGTCCGGCTACCCGAACACCCCCTAATCCAGGACTCCCTCACCAACCCAACATGTACCTTTGGAGACACCTGTAGAGCTCCTTTATAATCACTCAGTTACGTTGTGACGTTTGGTAGCACATAAAGTGTTCGTCCGGTAAACGGTAGTTGCATAATCTCATAGTCATAGGAACATGTATAAGTCATGAAGAAAGCAATAGCAACAAACTAAACGATCAAGTGTTATGCTAACGGAATGGGTCAAGTCAATCACATCATTCTCCTAATGATGTGATCCCGTTAATCAAATGACAACACATGTCTATGGCTAGGAAACATAACCATCTTTGATCAACAAGCTAGTCAAGTAGAGGCATACTAGTGACACTTTGTTTGTCTATGTACTCACACATGTATTATGTTTCCGGTTAATACAATTCTAGCATGAATAATAAACATTTATCATGAAATAAGGAAATAAATAATAACTTTATTATTGCCTCTAGGGCATATTTCCTTCAGTCTCCCACTTGCACTAGAGTCAATAATCTAGTTCACATCGCCATGTCATTTAACATTAATAGTTCACATCACCATGTGATTAACACCCATAGTTCACATCGTCTTATGACCAACACCCAAAGGGTTTACTAGATTCAATAATCTAGTTCACATCGCTATGTAATTAACACCCAAAGAGTACTAAGGTGTATCATGTTTTGCTTATGAGAGAAGTTTAATCAACGGGTCTGCCACATTCATATCCGTAAGTATTTTGCAAATTTCTATGTCAATAATGCTCTGCATGGAGCTACTCTAGCTAATTGCTCCCACTTTCAATATGTATCCAGATTGAGATTTAGAGTCATCTGGATCAGTGTCAAAAGTTGCATCGACGTAACCCTTTACGATGAACCTTTTGTCACCTCCATAATTGAGAAACATATCCTTATTCCACTAAGGATAATTTTGACCAATGTCTAGTGATCTACTCCTAGATCACTATTGTACTCCCTTGCCAAACTCAGGGCAGGGTATACAATAGGTCTGGTACACAGCATGACATACTTTATAGAACCTATGGCTGAGGCATAGGGAATGACTTGCATTCTCTCTCTATCTTCTGCCGTGGTCGGGTTTTGAGTCTTACTCAACTTCACACCCTGTAACACAGGCAAGAACTCCTTCTTTGACTGTTCCATTTTGAACTACTTCAAAATCTTGTCAAGGTATGTACTCATTGAAAAACTTATCAAGCGTCTCACTCTATCTCTATAGATCTTGATGCTCAATATGTAAGCAGCTTCACCGAGGTCTTTCTTTGAAAAACTCCTTTCAAACATTCCTTTATGCTTTGCAGAATAAATCTACATTATCTCTGGTCAACAATATGTCATACACATATCTTTATCAGAAATGATGTAGTGCTCCCACTCACTTTCTTGTAAATACAGGCTGCACCACAAGTCTGTATAAAACTATATGCTTTGATCAACTTATCAAAGCATATATTCCAACTCCGAGATGCTTGCACCAGTCCATACATGGATCGCTGGAGCTTGCATATTTTGTTAGCACCTTTAGGATTGACAAAACCTTCTGGTTGCATCATATACAACTCTTCTTTAATAAATCCATTGAGGAATGCAGTTTTGTTTATCCATTTGCCAGATTTCATAAAATGCAGCAATTGCTAACATGATTCGGACAGACTTAAGCATAGATACGAGTGAGAAACTCTCATCATAGTCAACACCTTGAACTTGTCGAAAATCTTTTTGCGACAATTCTAGCTTTGTAGATAGTAACACTACTATCAGCGTCCGTCTTCCTCTTGAAGATCCATTTAATCTCAATGGCTCGCCGATCAATGGGCAAGTCAATCAAAGTCCATACTTTATTCTCATACATGGATCTCATCTCAGATTTCATGGCCTCAAGCCATTTCGCGCAATCTGGGCTCATCATCGCTTCCTCATAGTTCGAAGGCTTATCATGGTCAAGTAACCTGACCTCCAGAACAGGATTACCGTACCACTCTGGTGCGGATCTCACTCTGGTTTACCTACGAGGTTCGGTAGTAACTTGATCTGAAGTTACATGATCATCATCATTAGCTTCCTCACTAATTGGTGTAGTAGTCACAGGAACAAATTTCTGTGATGAACTACTTTCCAATAAGGGAGCAGGTACAATTACCTCATCAAGTTCTACTTTTGTCCCACTCACTTATTTCAAGAGAAACTCCTTCTCTAGAAAGGATCCATTCTCAGCAATGAATATCTTGCCTTCGGATCTGTGATAGAAGGTGTACCCAACATTTTTCTTTTGGGTATCCTATGAAGATGCACTTCTCCGATTTGGGTTTGAGCTTATCAGGTTGAAACTTTTTCACATAAGCATTGCAACCTCAAACTTTAAGAAACGACAGCTTAGGTTTCTTGCCAAACCATATTTCATACGGTGTCGTCTCACCGGATTTAGATGGTGCCCTATTTAACGTGAATGTAGTTGTCTCTAATGCATAACCCCAAAACGATAGTGGTAAATCGGCAAGAGACATCATAGATCGCACCATATCTAATAAAGTATGGTTACGATGTTCGGACACACCATTACACTGTGGTGTTCCAGGTGGCGTGAGTAGTGAAACTACTTCACATTGTTTTAACTGAAGGCCAAACTCGTAACTCAAATATTTTACTTCTGCGATCATATCGTAGAAACTTTTATTTTTGTTACGATGATTCTCCACTTGACTCTGAAATTCTTTGAACTTTTCAATTGTTTCAGACTTATGTTTCACCAAGTAGATATACCCATATCTGCTCAAATCATCTGTGAAGGTCAGAAAATAACAATACCCGTCGCGAGCCTCCACACTCATCGGACTGCATACATCAGTATGTATTATTTCCAATATGTCAGTTCGTCGCTCCATTGTTCCGGAGAACGGAGTCTTAGTCATCTTGCCCATGAGGCATAGTTCGTAAGCATCAAAATGATTCATAATCAAGTGATTCCAAAATCCCATCAGCATGGATTTTCTTCATGCGCTTTATACCAATATGACCTAAACGGCAGTGCCACAAATAAGTTGCACTATCATTATTAACTTTGCATCTTTTGGCTTCAATATTATGAGAATGTGTATCACCACAATCGAGATCCAACAAACCATTTTCATTGGGTGTATGACCATAGAAGGTTTTATTCATGTAAACAGAACAACAATTTATTCTCTTACTTAAATGAATAACCGTATTGCAATAAACATGATCAAATCATATTCATGCTTAATGCAAACACCAAATAACGCTTATTTAGGTTCAACACTAATCCCAAAAGTATAGGGAGTGTGCGATGATGATCATATCAATCTTGGAACCACTTCCAACACACATCGTCACTTCACCCTTAACTAGTCTCTGTTCATTCTGCAACTCCCGTTTCGAGTTACTACTCTTAGCAACTGAACCAGTATCAAATACCGAGGGGTTGCTACGAACACTAGTAAAATACACATCAATAATCTGTATATCAAATATACCTTTGTTCACTTTGCCATCCTTCTTATCCGCCAAATACTTGGGGCAGTTCCGCTTCCAGTGACCAGTCCCTTCGCAGTAGAAGCACTTAGTCTCAGGCTTAGGACCAGACTTGGGCTTCTTCACTTGAGCAGCAACTTGCTTGCCGTTCTTCTTGAAGTTCCCTTTTCTTTCCCTTTGCCCTTTTCTTGAAACTAGTGCTCTTGTTAATCATCAACACTTGATGCTCTTTATTGATTTCTACCTTCATCGATTTCATCATCATGAAAATCTCGGGAATCATTTTCATCATCCCTTGCATACTATAGTTCATCACGAAGTTCTACTAACTTGGTGATGGTGACTAGAGAATTCTATCAGTCACTATTTTATCTGGAAGATTAACTCCCACTTGATTCAAGCGATTGTAGTACCCAGACAATCTGAACACATGCTCACTGCTTGAGCTATTCTCCTCCATCTTTTAGCTATAGAACTTGTTGGAGACTTCATATCTCTTAACTCGGGTATTTGCTTGAAATATTAACTTCAACTCCTGGAACATCCATATGATCCATGACGTTCAAAACGTCTTTGAAGTCCCGATTCTAAGCCGTTTAAGCATGGTGCACTAAACTATAAAGTAGTCATCATATTGAGCTAGCCAAACGTTCATAACGTCTGTATCTGCTCCTGCAATAGGTCTGTCACCTAGCGGTGCATTAAGGACATAATTCTTCTCTGCAGCAATGAGGATAATCCTCAGATCACGGATCCAATCCGCATCATTGCTACTAACATCTTTCAACTTAATTTTCTCTAGGAACATATCAAAAATAAAACAGGGGAGCTAAACGCGAGCTATTGATCTACAACATAGATATGCTAATACTATCAGGACTAAGTTCATGATAAATTAAAGTTCAATTAATCATATTACTTAAGAACTCCCACTTAGAAAGACATCCCTCTAATCTTCTAAGTGATCATGTGATCCAAATCAACTAAACCATAACCGATCATCACGTGAAATGGAGTAGCTTTCAATGGTGAACATCAATATGTTGATCATATCTACTATATGATTCATGCTCGACCTTTCGGTCTCAGTGTTCCAAGTCCATATCTACATATGCTAGGCTCGTCAAGTTTAACCTGAGTATTCTGCGTGTGCAAAAACTGGCTTGCACCCGTTGTAGATGGACGTAGAGCTTATCACACCCGATCATCACGTGGTGTCTAGGCACGACGAACTTTGGCAATGGTGCATACTCAAGGAGAACACTTTTATCTTGAAATTTAGTGAGAGATCATCTTATAATGCTACCGTCAATCAAAGCAAGATAAGATGCATAAAAGATAAACATCACATGCAATCAATATAAGTGATATGATATGGCCATCATCATCTTGTACTTGTGATCTCCATCTCCGAAGTACCGTCATGATCACCATCGTCACCAGCGCGACACCTTGATCACCATCGTAGCATCGTTGTCGTCTCGCCAATCTTATGCTTCCACGACTATCGCTACCGCTTAGTGATAAAGTAAAGCATTACAGCGCAATTGCATTGCATACAATAAAGTGACAACCATATGGCTCCTGCCAGTTGCCGATAACTCGGTTACAAAACATGATCATCTCATACAATAAAATTTAGCATCATGTCTTGACCATATCACATCACAACATGCCCTGCAAAAACAAGTTAGACGTCCTCTACTTTGTTGTTGCAAGTTTTACGTGGATGCTACGAGCTTTAGCAAGAACCGTTCTTACCTACGCATCAAAACCACAACGATAGTTTGTCAAGTTGGTGCTGTTTTAACCTTCGCAAGGACCGGGCGTAGCCACACTCAGTTCAACTAAAGTTGGAGAAACTGACACCCGCCAACCACCTATGTGCAAAGCACGTCGATAGAACCAGTCTCGCGTAAGCGTACGCGTAATGTCGGTCCGGGCCGCTTCATCCAACAATACCGCCGAACCAAAGTATGACATGTTGGTAAGCTGTATGACTTATATCGCCCACAACTCACTCGTGTTCTACTCGTGCACAACATCAACTCATAAAACCTAGGCTCGGATGCCACTGTTGGGGAACGTAGTAATTTCAAAAAAATTCCTACGCACACGCAAGATCATGGTGATGCATAGCAACGAGAGGGGAGAGTGTTGTCTACGTACCCTCGTAGACCGGAAGCGGGAGCGTTATAACAACGCGGTTGATGTAGTCGTACGTCTTCACGGTCCGACCGATCAAGTACCGAACACACGGCACCTCCGAGTTCAGCACACGTGCAGCCCGATGACGTCCCTCGAACTCCTATCCAGCCGAGTGTTGAGGGAAAGTTTTGTCGGCATGACGGCGTGGGGACGATGTTGATGTTCTACCGACGCAGGGCTTCGCCTAAGCACGGCTACAGTATTATCGAGGTGGACTATGGTGGAGGGGGGCACCGCACACGGCTAAGGGACGATCAACATGATCAACTTGTGTGTCTAGAGGTGCCCCCTGCCCCTGTATATAAAGGAGCAAGGGGGGAGGCCGGCTGGCCCTCTATGGACGCGCCAGGAGGAGGAGTCCTCCTCCTAGTAGGAGTAGGACTCCCCTTTCCTACTCCTACTAGGAGGAGGAAAGGAAGGAGGAGAAGGAGAAGGAAGGAGAAGGAGGAAAAGGAGGAAAGGGGGGCCGTCCCCCTAGTCCAATTCGGTTTGGGCTAGGGGGGCCGCGCGCCCTGCCTCCTCTCTTCCACCACTTGGCCCATGAGGCCCATTACTTCTTCCTCGTATTCCTGTAACTCCCAGGTACCCCCGAAAATACCCGAATCACTCGGAACCTTTTCGATGTCCGAATATAGTCGTCCAATATATCGATCTTTACATCTCGACCATTTCGAGACTCCTCATCATGTCCCCGATCTCATCCGGGACTCCGAATTCCTTTGGTACATCAAAACATATAAACTCATAATATAACTGTCATCGTAGCGTTAAGCGTGTGGACCCTACGGGTTCGTGAACTATGTAGACATGACCGAGACACGTCTCCGGGCAATAACCAATAGCGGAACCTGGATGCTCATATTGGCTCCTACATATTCTATGAAGATCTTTATCGGTCAGACCGCATAACAACATACGTTGTTCCCTTTGTCATCGGTATGTTATTTGCCCGAGATTCGATCGTTGGTATCTCAATACCTTGTTCAATCTCGTTACCGGCGAGTCTCTTTACTTGTTCCGTAATACATCATCCCGCAACTAACTCATTAGCTGCAATGCTTGCAAGGCTTATAGTGATGCGCATTACTGAGTGGGCCCAGAGATACCTCTCTAACAATCGGAGTGACAAATCCTAATCTCGAAATACGCCAACCCAACATGTACCTTTGGAGACACCTGTAGAGCTCCTTTATAATCATCCATTTACGTTGTGACGTTTGGTAGCACACAAAGTGTTCCTCCAGTAAACGGGAGTTGCATAATCTCATAGTCATAGGAACATGTATAAGTCATGAAGAAAGCAATAGCAACAAACTAAACGATCAAGTTCTATGCTAACAGAATGGGTCAAGTCAATCACATCATTCTCCTAATGATGTGATCCCGTTAATCAAATGACAACTCGTGTCTATGGTTAGGAAACATAACCATCTTTGATCAACAAGCTAGTCAAGTAGAGGCATACTAGTGACACTTTGTTTGTCTGTGTATTCACACATGTATTATGTTTCCGGTTAATACAATTCTAGCATGAATAATAAACATTTATCATGAAATAAGGAAATAAATAATAACTTTATTATTGCCTCTAGGGCATATTTCCTTCAAGATGGCCTTGATCCGGTTGACCATTTATCAGCAAGACTTGCGTCGATTTCACGCCAGAAATGTGAGGGGTCGAGCCTTTCAAGAGGGAGACCTGGTTCTTCGAGTGGATCAATAGAAACCGCACAAGCTCGCCCCGGCTTGGGAAGACCCCTTCATCATCACCAAAGTTCTCCACAATGGAGCATACCATCTTTACAGTGTTGAGCATCAGAAAGATGAGCCACGGGCTTGGAACGCGGAGCTGCTCCGCCCCTTTTATACTTAAGCACTCATTCGAATAAAATGTAATAAGAAGTACCTTTGTAATTTGTTTGTCAAAGACAAGAGCTTTTTAGTCTTCTCGCATGATTGTTGTTGCTTTTATTTACCTCTGAAATCCCCCAGTGGGTGGGCTTAGCCGCGAATCCGTTTCGCCTAAGTTCAAAAGAAAATCCTACCGAGTGATGGGTAAGCCTCTCACTCAGGAGACTTAGCTGCAGTCCGGTACTCGCCTAAGTTTGAAAAAATCCTACCGAGTGGAGAGCAATCCTCCCACTTGGGAGCTTAGCTGTAGTCCAGTACTCGCCTAAGTTCTCTCACTCGGAGGCTTAACTGCAGTCCGGTACTCGCCTAAGTTTGAAAAAAATCCTACCGAGTGGAGAGCAACCCTCCCACTCGGGAGCTTAGCTGCAGTCCAGTACTCGCCTAAGTTTAAAAATTCCTATCAAGTGGAGAGAAACCGTCCCACTCGAGGGCTTAGCTGCAGTCCAGTACTCGCCTAAGTTTAAAAAAATCCTACCGAGTGGAGAGCAACCCTCCCACTCGGGGGCTTAGCTGCAGTCCAGTACCCGTCTAAGTTTAAAAAAACCTACCGAGTGGACAACAACCCTCCCACTCAGGGGCTTAGCTGCAGTCTAGTACTCGCCTAAGTTCTCCCACTCGGAGGCTTAGCTGCAGTCCAGTACTCGCCTAAGTTTGTAAAATCCTACTGAGTGGAGAGCAATCCTCCCACTCGGGGGCTTAGCTGCAGTCTAGTACTCGCCTAAGTTCTCCCACTCGGAGGCTTAGCTGCAGTCCAATACTCGCCTAAGTTTAAAAAATCCTACCGAGTGGAGAGCAACCCTCCCACTCGGGGGCTTAGCTGCAGTCTATTACTCACCTAAGTTCGGAGCTACGCCACAAGTACAACGTGCGCTTCATCCCTATCCGCAAGGACGACGAGGCGCAGGTCGACTGCAACCTTCTCCTTTGGAGCTACGCCACAAGTACAATGCGCGGTCCATCCCTATCCGCAAGGACAACGAAGCGCAGATCGACTGGAGTCGCCACCTCAGAGCTGCATCTCCAGCGCAAAGACTATTCCGAGCAGAGAACAAAGTCCACTTGAAGGCAAAACGCAAGCATATTCGGAAATAAACCAAATTCGAATAAATCCTAAAGTTCCAAGCAGCAAACCAAAAGTATTCGAGCATCAAGCTCGAAGGAGTTTAACGGTTACAGCAACCACTCAGCATTCTGAGGCAAATTTAAAGCTGGTTCAAGTCTCATAAGTTTGTTCACTCGGCAGGAGGAGGGCCGGCAGGCTCGACAAATTCGTCCAGGTCGATCCCATCCGCGATCCGAGTGGCAGCAGCGATGAAAGTCTCCATGAAGGACTGGAAGTCATGCCTTTTGGTGTTAGCGACCTTGATCGCCGCCAGCTTGTCTTCACGAGCTTCCTTGCAGTGGACTCGCAGCAAGGACAGCGCCACGTCAGCACCACACCGGGCGGAGGACTTCTTCCATTCCTGCACTTGGTCAGGGTTCTCGTTGAGTCGAACTGTAACACCCTCGATGCGACTATAGCTCCCACATGTTGAGGCACGACTTAGAGACATAATCACATTGAAGGCATATGTCACAAGTTAGGCAATCTTCACAACATCCCATGTAATATAAATCATAAAGGGCAGATAACATAGTTGGCTTACACTCGCCACGTCAAACAAGTACATAAATAACATTACATCATCCAAACACTCATGGCCCGACTACGGCGCCAAAATAAAGATAAACCAACATGCGACACGGTCCCGATCACCCCCAACAGGGCACCACTACTGATCATCAGGAAAGGAAACATAGTAACGTTGAGAGTCTTCGTCGAACTCCCACTTGAGCTCAAACGCGTCTCCTGGAGCGGAATCATCGGGCCCTGCATCTGGTGTAATAGTAATATGTGAGCCACAGGGACTCAGCAATCTCGCACCCTTGCGATCAAGACTATTTAAGCTTATAGGTAAAGCATGGTAAAATATATGTGGAGCTGCAGCAAGCGACTAGCAAAATATGGTGGCTAACTTATTCGCAAAAGAGAGCGAGAAGAGGAGGCAAAGCGCGAGCGAGAAACTAGGGAACAACCTGCGCAAACATTACTCCAACACCGTGTCCACTTCCCGGACTCCGCCGAGAAGAGGCCATCACGGTAACACACTCAGTTGACTCATTTTAATTAAGTTAAGGTTCAAGTTATCTACAACCGGACATTAACAAATTCCCATCTGCCCATATCCGCGGGCACGGCTTTCGAAAGTTCAAATCCCTGCAGCGGAGTCCCAACTTAGCCCATGACAAGCTCTCACGGTCAATGAAGGAATAGACCTCCTCCCAAGATGTTCCGATCAGACTCGGTATCTCGGTTATTCAAGACACTTCGACAGGTTAAAACAAGACCAGCAACACCGCCCGAATGTGCCGACAAATCCCGATGGGAGTTGCACATATCTCTTTCTCAGGGCACAATCGGATAAGCAATCCGTACAACTAAAACCAGCCCTCAAGTTTCCCCGAGGTGGCGCTGCAAGGGGATCTAGGTTGGACCAACACTCGGAGGAGCACTGGCCCGGGGGGGGGGGGTTAAAATAAGATGACCCTCGGGCTCCGGAAACCCAAGGGAAAAAGAGGCTAGGTGGCAAATGGTAAAACCAAGGTTGGGCATTGCTGGAAAAGCTTTAAACAAGGCGAACTATCAAGGGGTTCCCATTATAACCCAACCGCGTGAGGAACGCAAAATCCGGGAACATAACACCGATATGACGGAAACTAGGGCGGCAAGAGTGGAACAAAACACTAGGCGAGAGGCCGAGCCTTCCACCCTTTACCAAGTATATAGATGCATTAAGATAACAAGATAATATAATGATATCCCAACAAGTAAATAAACGTTCCAACAAGGAACGACCTCCACTCTTCACCTCCAGCTAGCAACGCTATAAGAGGGGCTGAGCAAAGCGGTAACATAGCCAATCAATGGTTTGCTAGGACAAGATGGGTTAGAGGTTTGACATGGCAATTTGGGAGGCTTGAAAGCAAGTGGTAGGCATCTTAGCATTGGCATAGGAAAAGAGCGAGCAAACTAGCATAGCAAAGATAGTAGTGATTTCGAGGGTATGATCATCTTGCCTACACAGTTGTCAGAGTTGACTGGATCCTCGAAAGCAAACTCAACGGGCTCCTCGTTAGCGAACTCGTCTCCCGGCTCTACCTAAACAAAACAAACAAGCAACAAGGACACAATCAACCACGTGCAAGACTCAAACAAAAAGATGCAATGATGGTATGCTATGCGGGATGCGATGCGGGATGCATATGCAAAATATGACAGAAAATGCAAGAACCTGACCTAAACATGGAAATCCAAGTGTGCCACTGGAAAGATGAGATGAAATCGCTTGAAAACGATATAAAGAACGCAGAATCGGAGTTACGGTTTGGAAATGACAAGCGATTCAAAAATGACACCGGTCTGCGATTTACAGCAAGTAGCCATATAAATGCAACGAGATGAACATGCTACAGAACCCAAACATGATAACAAAATACATGGCAGGGATGCATTCATGATGCTTAACAAAAATCTAGCACTGAGCTATGGCCAATCCATCCATTAACAGGTTCAAACAAGCATGGCAAAAATGCATATGGCAAACAGATTTCAGACTTAGTGAAATTAACACTTTACTGGAATTTCAGATCAGGTAGCACACTTCGGAGCAACAAAACTACATGCTACAGGACCTGAACATGGAAAAGTAAAGCATGGCATGGAGCTACTCAAAGAGCTTAACAAAAGTCCCTTACTGACCTTGAGCCAAAGGGGATCAGAAAATACAATTGCAAGCATGTGAACATGGCAAAAACATAATCAGTTTTCAGACTTAGTGAAAACTGGAGAATGCTGAAAAACATAACTCAAGTAGGCATGTTTACGAGCTCGATGCACGCACTATGGTGCAACTCATGATAAGCTAAGCATACACCCATCAAGAACACACAAAATGCAAACTATACATGGCAAGAACAATAGCATATCATTCACGGATCAACTACAACATCATCGGCAAAATTGCAAACAAGTTGACAATCTGCCCAGATTCGCAAAGTAGCAAAAGTAGAGATCGATTGACTCAAGCTAGGGGGCTCCATAATTGCAAACAAAGACATGGATGGATAGAGAACTACAAGACTAACAAAACATCCTTACTGATCATCCTCAAAAGAGTCACGGATCACTAGGAAACAACATGAACATTTGGTCATATGAGATAAACAGATCAAGGACTTAGTAGAATTGCGAAGTCCCTGAAAACAGAATTACCAAGTGCACCACTTTGCAAGCTTGTGCTAGCCACCACACACATCACAAAAATACATGGGTTGCACCTCTGGAAAGATGACAAAACCCTTAACAAAACATATGTAGAACTCATGGACATATCATGCACACAATAATCATGGCAAAAATGACAAAAAACTAAATGGAGTAGCAGATCTGACAATTATCTCAAGTAGCCCTCTTCTAACAACATTTCGGGCATCAAGATGAACTCAAATGAAAATGATGCAATGGAATGAAGAGATGAACTCTCTGAGATGAACATTTTGATATGCTATATGCATGAATCGGAGCTACAGATGCAAAGTTACGAGGCTATGAACATGGGCATATGGATTAGGGACTTAGGGAAAAAACACGGGGTCAACCCTGATATTTCAGATCTGGATCGGGGCACGCAATCCGAGGTTCGACGCCGTCCTCGCCGGAGTTCTTGCCAGACTTGGAGGGAGAGGCCGGGCCGGAGCTTGCCGCGGTGGAGGAGGCTGTCGGCGGCGCGGGGCGGCACGGCCGGGGCTTGTGGCGGCGCGGCGATGAGGCGGCGGTGGGCAAAGGCGGCGGCGCAGCGTCCTGCAGCGGCACGGTGGCGCCCGGTGCGGCGGCGGGGCGGCGCTTGCGAAGGCGGCGGGGCGGCGCGCGGGCGGCGGGGAGCGCGGGGTGGAGGCGGAGCACGGCGGGGCGACGATGGGCCGGGCGGGCCCGCTGCGGGCTCGCCGGGCCGCGGCGGCGGCTGGTGGCGGAGGTGCCACGTGGCGGCACAGGAGTGGGCGCGCGGGCAGATCGGACAATGTCCGTCGGTGGCAAATTTGTCTGGCGGCACGCGAGACGAAAGAGACTAGGGTTAGGGAAGTGGAGATCCGCGAATTTCGGGAGGGGACTTATACAGGCATAGGAGGAGCTAGGAGAGTCCAAATGAGGTGTGGTTTGCAGCCATGCGATCGTGATCGAACGCTCTAGATGATAGAAGGGGTTTAAGTGGGTTTGGGCCAACTTGGAGGGGTGTTGGGCTGCAACACACACGAGGCCTTTTCGGTCCCTCGGTTAACCGTTGGAGTATCAAACGAAGTCCAAATGGCACGAAACTTGACAGGTGGTCTACCGGTAGTAAACCAAGGCCGCTTGGCAAGTCTCGGTCCAATCCGGAAATGTTTAATCCCCACACACAAAAGAAAGGTAGAAAAGACCACCAGAGGAGAACGAAGCGCCGGAATACAAAACGGACAACGGGGAAAATGCTCGAATGCATGAGATGAATACGTATGCAAATGCAATGCACATGATGACATGATATGAGATGCATGACAACGACAACAACACATGGAGGAAAAAACCCGAACCCGAGAAAATAAATTAACTTAACGCCGGAAACGGCAAGAGTTGGAGTACAAATTGGGTAAGTTACATCCGGGGTGTTACTACACTCCACCACTACGAAAGGATCTCGTCCCGAGATCTAGGACTGAAAGAACGCCGGGTACTCAGAACGGAGGTGATCCTCGCGTTCCCAGGTAGCTTCACGGTCGGAATGGTGTGACCACTTGACTTTGAGAAATTTGATTGACTTGTTGCGAGTCTTGCGTTCAGTCTCTTCAAGAATAGCAACTGGGTGCTCACGATAGGAGAGATCTTCTTGGAGATCAATGTCCTCGAAGTTGACGGTGTGGTCAGGAGTCTTGAAGCACTTTCTAAGCTGAGAGACATGGAACACGTCATGAACATTTGCAAAGTTTGAAGGAAGCTCGAGTTGATAGGCGAGGTCGCCTCTCTTGCTGACAATCTTGAAAGGTCCCACGTATCTGGGGGCAAGTTTCCCTTTGATACCAAAGCGACGAGTACCTTTCATAGGAGAGACGCGGAGGTAAACATGATCTCTGATCTCGAAAGCCAAATCACGGTGCTTACCATCATAGTAGCTCTTCTGACGAGATTGGGCTGCATTGAGGTTATCTTGAATGACTTTGCACATTTCCTCTGCCTCTGTGATTAATTCATTACCCAAAAGCTGACGTTCACCGGTTTCAGACCAGTTGAGAGGGGTACGGCACTTCCTGCCATACATAATTTCAAATGGGGCCTTGCCCGAACTTGCTTGAAAACTGTTGTTGTAGGAGAATTCAGCATAAGGAAGACAATCCTCCCACTTCATGCCGAAGGAGATCACACAAGCCCTGAGAATATCTTCAAGAATCTGGTTGACACGCTCGACTTGACCACTAGTTTGAGGATGGAAAGCTGTGCTGAAGCGGATGTTGGTGCCCATGGCCTTCTGAAAAGAATCCCAAAACTTGGATGTAAAGATGTTGCCACGGTCTGAAGAGATCACTTGTGGAATACCGTGTAGAGAGACAATACGAGAGGTATAGAGTTCCGCCAATTGAGCTGCAGTGATCGACTCTTTGATAGGTAGAAAGTGAGCCACTTTAGTGAGTTTGTCGATGACAACGAATATAGCATCATTGCCACGCTTGGACTTTGGAAACCCAGTCACGAAGTCCATCTCAATGTGGTCAAACTTCCATTCTGGAATGGCAAGAGGTTGGAGGAGACCTGCTGGCCTTTGGTGTTCTGCCTTCACTCTTCTGCAGACATCACACTCATTCATGAACTGAGCGATCTCGCGCTTCATTCGAGTCCACCAATAAGCCTGCTTGAGGTCCTGATACATCTTCGTGCTCCCAGGGTGGATGGAGAGGAGAGAATTGTGAGCCTCGTTCAAGATCACTTTACAGAGGTCACCTTTGGGTACAACAATACAATCCTCGAAGAAGAGAGTATCCTTGTCATCAAGGCGGTAGCACTTGTACTTGGGTTGACTCTTGGCAATCCCAATCTTCACCTTTTTCACCATAGCATCAAGAAGCTGGGCTTGGCGAATCTGGTCTTCCAAGGCAGGAGAGACTTAAAGGTTGGCGAGGAAACCTTGAGGAACAACTTGCAGATTAAGTTTGCGGAAATCTTCACAAAGCTCGGGTTGATAAGGCTTGTGAATCAGACTGTTGCAGTAAGCTTTCCTGCTCAATGTGTCAGCAATCACATTGGCCTTGCCTGGAGTATACTCGATACTCGGATTATATTCTTGAATCATTTCGACCCATCGAGTTTGCCTGAGGTTGAGATTAGGTTGAGTGAAGATGTGCTTGAGACTCTTGTGATCAGTGAAAATGTCCACTTTTCTTCCCAATAAAAGATGTCTCCAAGTCAAAAGAGCATGCACAAATGCCGCCAACTCGAGATCATGAGTTGGGTAGTTCTTCTCATTAGTCTTTAACTGGCGAGAGGTATAAGCAACAACTTTCTTCTCTTGCATCAAAACTGCGCCAAGACCTTGGAGAGAGACATCACAAAAGACCTCGTACGGCTTGGATTCATCAGGCGGAGTCAGAACTGGAGCAGTGATCAATTTCTCTTTCAAAGTGTTGAAAGCAATGTCACACTCCAGAGACCAAACGTACTTGACGTGCTTCTGGAGAAGATTTGAGAGAGGCTTTGCGATCTTAGAAAAGTTTTCAACGAATCTTCGACAGTAGCTTGCGAAACCGAGGAAGCTACGGAGTTGCTTCCCGTTCTGAGGAGGTTCCCAATTCACAATTGCAGACACCTTCTCAGGATTCACGACAATACCTTTGGCAGAGATGATATGACCCAGATAAAGAACCTCATCGAGCCAAAATTCACACTTGGAGAACTTGGCGTAGAACTGATGTTCCCTCAACTTATCGAGCACCAAACGCAAATGCTTGGCATGATCTTCCTTGTTCTTGGAGAAAACCAGAATGTCGTCGAGATAGACCAAAATGAAGTCATTGGTGTAGGCGTTGAAGATGAAGTTCATCATGCGAGAGAAAGTCGGAGGAGCGTTGACGAGGCCAAAAGACATGACAGTGTATTCATATGAACCATAGCTTGTCCCAAAAGCCGTCTTGGGAATATCTTGCTCACGGATTCGAATCTAATGATAACCCATACGGAGATCAAGCTTGGAGAATACTTGAGCACCTTTGAGTTGTTCGAACAACTCGTTGATGTTGGGAAGTGGGTATTTGTTCTTTATGGTCTTCTTGTTCAATGGACGGTAATCAACACAAAGTCGGTCCGTTCCATCCTTCTTCTTCACAAAAATAACACCACAACCCCACGGAGAAGAACTAGGCCGGATGAGACCCATTTTCTCCTGAATATCGAGTTGCTTCTTCAGCTCCTTCAACTCTTCAGTTCCGAGCTTGTAAGGACGTTTGCACACAGGTTCCGTGCAAGGCTCAAGATCAATAACGAATTCAACTGGCCAGTGCGGAGGCATTCCTGGAAGCTCTTCTGGAAAGACATCTTGATATTCGCAAACGACTGGAATTTGCGAGATAGCATCCAGTTCACCCTTCTCATTGAGAGAAAACAGACGGATGGTATCATCACGAGCGGCAAAGACAATTACATCCTCAGACGAATGAGTCAATTGAATCTGCCTGGCTGCACAGTCAAGATGTGCCTTGTGCTTAGAAAGCCAATCCATTCCGAGAATAAGATCAATATCTGAGTCACAAGAACATTTGGAGAGGACAAGAACTTATAGTCACCCAAAGTGATTGTAACATCCGGAACGCATACTCGAGATGTCATTTGACGGACCGGAGAGACAATAGCCAACGGTTTCGACAACACTTGAGTAACAAAATCATGCTTAGATGCAAAAGGTCTCGAGATGAAACAATGCGATGCACCAGTGTCAAAAAGAACTCTTGCGGGAATATCATTAACAGGAAGGTTACCCATGATGACATCTGATGAATCCTCTGCCTGAGCTGCATTCACCATATTGACCTTGGCGTACTTGGGGTTATGCTTGACCACAGCTGTACTTGCCGATCTGACAGGAGGAGGAGGAGGAAGACGCCTCTGGTTGAAACACTTGTTGGCATAGTCACCCTTCTGTTGGCACTTGTTGCACGTGACCTCTGAAAGCGGACGGTGATACGGAGCACTCGATCTTGGAGCTTGAGACGAAGTCTTGTTCTGAAAGCCAGGGTTGGGTGGGTGGGAAGATCCACTGCCACCTTTGCTATTCTGCTGATACGGCTAACGGAACGGAGGAGGAGGAAGCCAATACTTCTGCTGCTTGGCCACTTGAGTAGAGGAAGAAGGAGTAACATCCCTGACTCGCTTCTTGGAAGCATCACACCTCAACTGAGCAGCCTCTTGCTTCAATGCCATGTTGTAGAACTCATATTACCTCAAGGGCTCGAAAAGAACAAGAGCTAGCTGAATTTCTTCTCTGAGACCACCCCTGAACTGGTATACCATGCTCTTCTCATCAGGGACGTCCTGCTTGGCAAAGCGGGGGAGCTTCTGAAACAACTTGTTGTAGTCATAGACAGACAAAGAGCCTTGCTTCAGGTTGCGGAATTCCTCACGCTTGCTTTTAACCACGCTCTGAGGAATATGATGAGCTCCGAAATCTTGATGGAATTCATCCCAAGTAATAACACGTCCACCTCTGGAGTCCTTGTATTGCTGGAACCATTCTGTATCTTGATCTTTGAGTTGGAAGGAAGCGAACTTGACAAAGTCCTCAGGCCTGACGTTACTGCACTCGAAATGCTTGCACAGATCCACAAGCCAATCGTCAGCATCGGTTGCCTCAACACAATTGCTGAAAGTCTTTGGCCCATTAGTAAGAAACTGGTTGAGTGTAGCAAAGTGATTCTGATTGCTGCCTTGATTCCCTTGGTTGCCTTGATTGCGCTCTTGAAGAATTTGCATGATCAACTGTGTGTTAGCATTGGTTGCGGCCATCACAGCTTGCCATGCCTCCGGAGGAGGGGGAGGTGGTGGCGGATCCTGATTCTGATTCTGATTGGTGCTCTTAGCGGGAGCCATCCTGAAGAGGTTGACCACCGTTAGCACATAGACAGATAAATGAAGCTGAATCCAACGGAATGAAAATTGCAACATATAGTCTTCACATCCGAACAAAATGAACGAATGCATTCCTCTTGAAATGGTCACATATCCATAGATTGAGAAGCCGCGTAGGATTAAGGTAGAGAAATAAATCAACAAGGTACGAATCAAGAATGAATAATCGGTAAGAAATCCCAATCTCAAACCAACTCTCCATGGAAGAAGAACTAGAGCTACTAGAATTCCCACCTATGAAACTCCCGAACCTTTCAGGTTATGCAATCAGGTGTTGGGGATACAGGGGAAGCATAATATCTCACCCAAATCTAGCAAATCCTACATCCAGCTGTATCCATCCTTCAACACATAACCAAGAAACCTTCGGAAACCATCTACCTCAACCTTCGAAAAGCATCCGTTATACAAGTTATGGCGATACTCCCGAACTCCCGCCCCAGTACTGGGTGGCGTCGAGGTTATCTCACCAACGAACTGCATTAAAGAGATTTTCGATGTCGGCGTACTAAACTCAGGTATTCCAGAACTGCAACGATAAAATTATGACGACAACACCTCAGAGCTCAACTCCCCGGGACACTTCCACAAAACCCCTGACAGGAGGCCCCAAGACAATGTTCTCATCATAAAACCATCGAAACGATTCCAAGATACCCGCGTGATCCTAAATTTTTTTTGTGAAATTTGAGAAGAGAAGAGCCAAAACTCTACGTCAGGATGCTTTACCAGAGCGATGAGGAGACTGGGAAGTAAAAAGAATTCCTAAACTCTCCGATATATAATTCCTAAATGACTCAAAACATTTTTCTAGACACAACTCGGCTGCTAAAAACGATCAAGCAATGGGGCTCCTAAGGTCGGGGAAGGCTCTGATACCAACTTGTAACACCCTCGATGCGACTATAGCTCCCACGTGTCGAGGCACGACTTAGAGACATAATCGCATTGAAGGCATATGTCGCAAGTTAGGCAATTTTCACAACATCCCATGTAATATAAATCATAAAGGGGAGATAACATAGTTGGCTTACACTCACCACGTCAAACAAGTACATAAATAACATTACATCATCCAAACACTCATGGCCCGACTACGACGCCAAAATAAAAATAACCCAACATGCGACACGGTCCCGATCACCCCCAACAGGGCACCACTACTGATCATCAGGAAAGGAAACATAGTAACATTGAGAGTCTTTGTCGAACTCCCACTTGAGCTCAAACGCGTCTCCTGGAGCGGAATCATCGGGCCCTGCATCTGGTGTAATAGTAATCTGTGAGCCACAGGGACTCAGCAATCTCGTACCCTCGCGATCAAGACTATTTAAGCTTATAGGTAAAGCATGGTAAAATATATGTGGAGCTGCAGCAAGCGTCTAGCAAAATATGGTGGCTAACTTATTCGCAAAAGAGAGCTAGAAGAGGAGGCAAAGCGCGAGCGAGAAACTAGGGAACAACCTGCGCAAACATTACTCCAACACCGTGTCCACTTCCCGGAGTCCACCGAGAAGAGGCCATCACGGTAACACACTCAGTTGATTCATTTTAATTAAGTTAAGGTTCAAGTTATCTACAACCGGACATTAACAAATTCCCATCTGCCCATATCCGCGGGCACGGCTTTCGAAAGTTCAAATCCCTGCATGGGAGTCCCAACTTAGCCCATGACAAGCTCTCACGGTCAACGAAGGAATAGACCTCCTCCCAAGACCTTCCGATCAGACTCGGTATCTCGGTTATTCAAGACACTTCGACGGGTTAAGCAAGACCAGCAACACCGCCCGAATGTGCCGACAAATCCCGATAGGAGCTGCACATATCTCTTTCTCAGGGCACAATCGGATAAGCAATCTGTACAACTAAAACCAGCCCTCAAGTTTCCCCGAGGTGGCGCTGCAAGGGGCTCTAGGTTGGACCAACACTCAGAGGAGCACTGGCCCGGGGGGGGGTTAAAATAAGATGACCCTCGGGCTCCGGAAACCCAAGGGAAAAAGAGGCTAGGTGGCAAATCGTAAAACCAAGGTTGGGCATTGCTGGAAAAGCTTTAAACAAGGCAAACTATCAAGGGGTTCCCATTATAACCCAACCGCGTGAGTAACGCAAAATCCGGGAACATAACACCGATATGACGGAAACTAGGGCGGCAAGAGTGGAACAAAACACTAGGCGAGAGGCCGAGCCTTCCACCCTTTACCAAGTATATAGATGCATTAAGATAACAAGATAATATAATGATATACCAACAAGTAAATAAACGTTCCAACAAGGAACGGCCTCCACTCTTCACCTGCAGCTAGCAACGCTATAAGAGGGGCTGAGCAAAGCGGTAACATAGCCAATCAATGGTTTGCTAGGACAAGGTGGGTTAGAGGTTTGACATGGCAATTTGGGAGGCTTGAAAGCAAGTGGTAGGCATCGTAGCATTGGCATAGCAAAAGAGCGAGCAAACTAGCATAGCAAAGATAGTAGTGATTTCGAGGGTATGATCATCTTGCCTGCACAGTTGTCAGAGTTGACTGGATCCTCGAAAGCAAACCCAACGGGCTCCTCATTAGCGAACTTGTCTCCCAGATCTACCCAAACAAGACAAACAAGCAACAAGGACACAATCAACCACGTGCAAGACTCAAACAAAAAGATGCAATGATGGTATGCTATGCGGGATGCGATGCGGGATGCATATGCAAGATATGACAGGAAATGCAAGAACCTGGCCTCAATTTGGAAATCCAAGTGTGCCACTGGAAAGATGAGATGAAATCGCTTGAAAACGATATAAAGAACGCCGGAATCGGAGTTACGGTTTGGAAATGACAAGCGATTCAAAAATGACACCGGTCTGCGATTTACAACAAGTAGCCATCTAAATACAACGAGATGAACATGCTACATCACCCAAACATGATAACAAAATACATGGCAGGGATGCATTCATGATGCTTAACAAAAATCTAGCACTGAGCTACGGCCAATTCATCCATTAACAGGTTCAAACAAGCATGGCAAAAATGCACATGGCAAACAGATTTCAGACTTAGTGAAATTAACACTTGTCTGGAATTTCAGATCAGGTAGCACACTTCGGAGCAACAAAACTACATGCTACAGGACCTGAACATGGCAAAGTAAAGCATGGCATGGAGCTACTCAAAGAGCTTAACAAAAGTCCCTTAGTGACCTTGAGCCAAAAGGGATCAGAAAATACAATTGCAAGCATGTGAACATGGAAAAAACATAATCAGTTTTCAGACTTAGTGAAAACTGGACAATGCTGAAAAACATAACTCAAGTAGGCATGTTTACGAGCTCGATGCACGCACTACGGTGCAAGTCATGATAAGCTAAGCATACACCCATCAAGAACACACAAAATGCAAACTATACATGGCAAGAACAATAGCATATCATTCACGGATCAACTACAACATCATCGGCAAAATTGCAAACAAGTTGACAATCTGCCCAGATTCGCAAAGTAGCAAAAGTAGAGATCGATTGTCTCAAGCTAGGGTGCTCCATAATTGCAAACAAAGACATGGATGGATAGAGAACTACAAGACTAACAAAACATCCTTACTGATCATCCTCAAAAGAGGCACGGATCACTATGAAACAACATGAACATTTGGTCATATGAGATAAACAGATCAAGGACTTAGTAGAATTGCTAAGTCCCTGAAAACAGAATTACCAAGTGCACCACTTTGCAAGCTTGTGCTAGCCACCACACACATCACAAAAATACATGGGTTGCACCTCTGGAAAGATGACAAAACCCTTAACAAAACATATGTAGAACTCATGGACATATCATCCACACAATAATCATGGCAAAAATGACAAAAAGCTAAATGGAGTAGTAGATCTGACAATTATCTCAAGTAGCCCTCTTCTAACAGCATTTCAGGCATCAAGACGAACTCAAATGAAAATGATGCAATTGAATGAAATGACGTACTCTCTGAGATGAACATTTTGATATGCTATATGCATGAATCGGAGCTACGGATGCAAAGTTACAAGGCTATGAACATGGGCATATGGATTAGGGACTTAGGGAAAAAACACGGGGTCAACCCTGATATTTCAGATCTGGATCGGGGCACGCAATCCGAGGTTCGACGCCGTCCTCGCCAGAGTTCTTTCCGGAGTTGGAGGGAGAGGCCGGGCCGGAGCGTGCCGTGGTGGAGGAGGCCGTCGGCGGCGCGGGGCGGTGCGGCCGGGGCTTGTGGCGGCGCGGCGACGAGGCGGCGGTGGGCGAAGGCGGCGGCGCGGCGTCCTGCGGCGGCGTGGTGGCGCCCGGTGCGGCGGCGGGGCGGCGCCGGCGAAGGCGGCGGGGCGGCGCGCGGGCGGCGGGGACCGCGGGGTGGAGGCGGAGCATGGCGGGGTGACGATGGGCCGGGCGGGCCCGCTGCGGGCTCGCCGGGCTGCGGCTGCGGCGGCGGCTGGCGGCGGAGGTGCCACGTGGCGGCACAGGAGTGGGCGCGCGGGCGGATCGGACAATGTTCTTCGGTGGCAAATTTGTCCGGCGGCGCGCGAGACGAAAGAGACTAGGGTTAGGGAAGAGGAGATCCGTGAATTTCGGGAGGGGACTTATATAGGCATAGGAGGAGTTAGGAGAGTCCAAATGAGGTGCGGTTTGCGGCCACGCGATCGTGATCGAACACTCTAGATCATAGAAGGGGTTTAGGTGGGTTTTGGGCCAACTTGGAGGGGTGTTGGGCTGCAACACACACGAGGCCTTTTCGGTCCCTCGGTTAAGCGTTGGACTATCAAACGAAGTCCAAATGGCATGAAACTTGACAGGCGGTCTACCGGTAGTAAACCAAGGCCGCTTGGCAAGTCTCGGTCCAATCCGAAAATGTTTAATCCCCACACACAAAAGAAAGGTAGAAAAGACCACCAGAGGAGAACGAAGCGCTGGAATGCAAAACGGACAACGCGGAAAATGCTCGAATGCATGAGATGAATACGTATGCAAATGCAATGCACATGATGACATGATATGAGATGCATGACAACGACAACAACACACGGAGGCAAAAACCCGAACCCGAGAAAATAAATTAACTTAACGCCGGAAACGGCAAGAGTTGGAGTACAAACTGGGAAAGTTACATCCGGGGTGTTACACGAACCATCAGGGATTCCAGGTCATTTTGAAGCGTCGCCCTTGGCCAGAGCAATGTGTCGACTCGTGAGACTGCCTCCTTCAGGCGCGCGAGGTAGCTTGTGACGCCGCCAACACGAGACTCCAGTCGGAGCACGTTCATTCCAGTTTCGTCGCAAACTGGAGAAGCGATAGGGTCTAGACCCGTCTCGACCTTTCCAGTTTCCTCGTCAAACTCTTGGCAGAATTCTGCAGCAAAAAATTAGTGAGTCGGCCGGATAGGATCCGTTCGCAAGCATCAACACAGTCGGTTTAAAAGAAATACCTTCTAGCATAAGATAAAGCTTCTTGGCGAGAGTTCTCAGATAAGCCTCCGTGTCATTCCTCTTGTGGACAGAAGACTCCAGCTTTTCGTTCAGGGTAATTTTGTCCTTCTTCAGACGACTCACCTCTCGGTTAGACTCGTTGAGACAGGACTTCAGCTTGGTCACCTCCCCTTATAGTGCTTCGACTGAAGCCAACTTCTGGTCAGCGAGGGCAGTTTTATCTTGGGCTTCCTTCTGTGCAGCGGCGAGGTCCGAGTCCTTCTTCTCGAGAGCCAACTTCATTTTCTCTGCAAAAGAAGCAATCGAATCAGACAAGAGCTCGAAGAAATGTTTTAAAAAGACAATCGACAGGCAGTTACCTTCCATACCAGCAGCTTCGTCTTGAGCTTTCTTCAGATTCTGCTGGGCCAACTCCAAGTCAAGGTTGAGTTCCCTCTGCTTCTCCTCAAGTTCAGCAAACTTGGAAATGAGAGTACAAGACTTCTGCAGAAGGCAAAAGACGTGTCAATCGACAAGATCAAAGGTTGTTCACTTCTGAGTGGATAAAACTTAAAGAAGTTCGCTTAGACCCCAGCCGACTACACACAGTCGACTGCGGTCTCGGGGGCTACACCTAGCGGGTGCACTTGGCGTGCCCCCGATGATTAAGACCCAACTCGACCGGTCCACCCGAGTCAAGTAAAAAAAACTATTCAGACCCCGGCCGACTGCCAGCAATCAACCGCGGTCTCGGGGACTACACCCAGTGGGTGCACTTGACGTGCCCCCACTAGTTCAGATCCCATTCGACCGGTCCGCCCGGGTCGAGTAGAAGAACAGAAAAGAAAAAGAACTCAGAGCCCCAGTCGACTGCCAGCAATCAACTACGGTCTCGGGGACTACACCCGGTGGGTGCACTTAGCGTGCCCCCACCGGTTCAGATCCTACTCGCCCAGACCGAGTGGAAGAACACAAATACCAAATACAACAAAACACCCAGTGGGTGTACAGATTCGACACAAACAACAGGAGATTGTATGGAAGAAAATGTTTCAGATAGCATATCCTGACAAAACAAGGTCAGCCAAAAAGTGTACTTACCTGGACATTGGCCCGGAGAGCAGCGCTGGGGTCATAAGCAGCCTGGCTATTCTCATGCACCGTCTTCATCCGCTCCATCATCACGTTAGCTTGACGGATGGCTTCCGCAGCTGCTTCCTACTGGTTGTCCGGAACAGGGTAGCTGGTGTAAAAGAGGGCAGACGACCCAGGTGTGGCAGTTTGGAGCTCCATGGCATGGAGTTGGATGACTGAAGGAATCACCGGTGCAGTCGACGGTGCGGGGTGCTCACTCGACAAGGGTGCAGAGAAGGTCACAAAGGCCCTGCCCGCGTCTTCAGATTGACAGACGGGTGGTCTTGTTGTTCGCCCTTGCTGATGTTGGGGAACGTTGCAGAAAACAAATATTTTCCTACGGTTTCACCAAGATCCATCTAGGTGTTCATCTAGCAACGAGTGATTGGATTGCATCTACATACCTTTGTAGATCACGCGCGGAAGCGTTCAAAGAATGGGGATGAGGAAGGCGTACTCGACGTGATCCAAATCACCGGAGATCCTAGCACCGAACGGACGGCACCTCCACGTTCAACACACGTACAGTCAGCATAACGTCTCCTTCTTCTTGATCCAGCAAGGGGAAAGGAGAGGTTGAGGAAGATGACTCCAACAGCAGCACGACGGCGTGGTGGTGATGGAGCTGCAGTACTCCGGTAGGGCTTCGCCAAGCACTATGGAGGAGGAGGAGGTGTTGGAGAGGGAGAGGAAGGCACCAAAGGCAAGGGGTAAGAAGTCCTCCATATCCCCACTATATATAGGAGGGCCAGGGGGGGCGCCGGCCCTGGGAGATCTAATCTCCTAGGGTGGTGCGGCCAAGGGGAGGAATCCCTCCTCCCCAAGGCACCTAGGAGGTGCCTTCCCCTCCTAGGACTCTTCCTCCCTTGAAACCCTAGGCGCATGGGCCTCTTGGGGCTGGTGCCCTTGGCCCATGTAGGCCATATACATTATTTACCTATATATAATTCTTTACCTCCGGACCATTCCGGAACTCCTCGTGACGTCCGGGATCTCATCCGGGACTCCGAACAACATTCGGGTTACTGCATATACATATCCCTACAACCCTAGCGTCACCGAACCTTAAGTGTGTAGACCCTACGGGTTCGGGAGACATGTAGACATGACCGAGATCGCTCTCCGGTCAATAACCAACAGCGGGATCTGGATACCCATGTTGGCTCCCACATGCTCCTCGATGATCTCATCGGATGAACCACGATGTCGAGGATTCAAACAACCCCGTATACAATTCCCTTTGTCAATCGGTATGTTATTTGCCCGAGATTCGATCGTCGGTATCCCAATACCTCGTTCAATCTCGTTACCGGCAAGTCACTTTACTCGTACCGTAATGCATGATCCTGTGACCAGACACTTGGTCACTTTGAGCTCATTATGATGATGCATTACTGAGTGGGCCCAGTGATACCTCTCTGTCATACGGAGTGACAAATCCCAGTCTTGATCCGTGTCAACCCAGCAGACACTTTTGGAGATACCCGTAGTATACCTTTATAGTCACCCAGTTACGTTGTGACGTTTGGCACACCCAAAGCACTCCTACGGTATCCGGGAGTTACACGATCTCATGGTCTAAGGAAAAGATACTTGACATTGGAAAACTCTAGCAAACGAACTATATGATCTTGTAATATGTTTAGGATTGGGTCTTGTCCATCACATCATTCTCCTAATGATGTGATCTCGCTATCAATGACATCCAATGTCCATAGTCAGGAAACCATGACTATCTGTTGATCAACGAGCTAGTCAACTATAGGCTTACTAGGGACATGTTGGTGTCTATTATTCACACATGTATTACGATTTCCGGATAATACAATTATAGCATGAATAAAGACAATTATCATGAACAAGGAAATATAATAATAATGCTTTTATTATTGCCTCTAGGGCATATTTCCAACAGTCTCCCACTTGCACTAGAGTCAATAATCTAGTTACATTGTGATGAATCGAACACCCATGGAATTCTGGTGTTGATCATGTTTTGCTCTAGGGAGAGGTTTAGTCAACGGATCTGCTACATTCAGGTCCGTATGTACTTTACACATATCTATGTCTCCATTTTGAACATTTTCACGAATGGAGTTGAAGCGACGCTTGATGTGCCTTGTCTTCTTGTGAAACCTGGGCTCCTTGGCAAGAGCAATAGCTCCAGTGTTGTCACAGAAGAGCTTGATCGGCCCCAACGCATTGGGTATGGCTCCTAGGTCGGTGATGAACTCCTTCACCCAAATTGCTTCATGTGCTGCCTCTGAGGCTGCCATGTACTCCGCTTCACATGTAGATCCCGCCACGACGCTCTGCTTGCAACTGCACCAGCTTACTGCCCCACCATTCAAAATATACACGTATCCAGTTTGTGACTTAGAGTCATCCAGATCTGTGTCGAAGCTAGCGTCAACGTAACCCTTTACGACAAGCTCTTCGTCACCTCCATAAACGAGAAACATTTCCTTAGTCCTTTTCAGGTACTTCAGGATATTCTTGACTGCTGTCCAGTGTTCCTTGCCGGGATTACTTTGGTACCTTCCTACCAAACTTATGGCAAGGTTTACATCAGGTCTGGTACACAGCATGGCATACATAATAGAACCTATGGCTGAGGCATAGGGGATGACACTCATCTCTTCTATATCTTCTGCCGTAGTCGGACATTGAGCTGAGCTCAATTTCACACCTTGTAACACAGGCAAGAACCCCTTCTTAGACTGATCCATATTGAACTTCTTCAATATCTTATCAAGGTATGTGCTTTGTGAAAGACCTATGAGGCGTCTTGATCTATCTCTGTAGATCTTGATGCCTAATATATAAGCAGCTTCTCCAAGGTCCTTCATTGAAAAACTCCTATTCAAGTAGGCCTTTATGCTATCCAAGAGTTCTATATCATTTACCATCAAAAGTATGTCACCTACATATAAAATGAGAAATGCTACAGAGCTCCAACTCACTTTCTTGTAAACGCAGGCTTCTCCACAAGTCTGTGTAAACCCAAACGCTTTGATCATCTCATCAAAGCGAATGTTCCAACTCCGAGATGCTTGCACCAGCCCATAAATCGAGCGTTGGAGCTTGCATACCTTGTCAGCATTCTTAGGATCGACAAAACCTTCTGGCTGCATCATATACAATTCTTCCTTAAGGAAACCATTAAGGAATGCCGTTTTGACGTCCATTTGCCATATCTCATAATCTTAGAATGCGGCAATTGCTAACATGATTCGGACGGACTTTAGCTTCGCTACCGGTGAGAAAGTCTCATCGTCGTCAACCCCTTGTACTTGTCGATAACCCTTAGCGACAAGCCTAGCTTATAGATGGTCACATTACCATCCGCGTCTGTCTTCTTCTTAAAGATCCATTTATTTTCTATGGCTCGCCGCTCTACGGGCAAGTCAGTCAAAGTCCATACTTCCTTTTCATACATGGATCCTATCTTGGATTTCATGGCTTCCAGCCATTTGTCGGAATCCGGGCCCGCCATCGCTTCTTCATAGTTCGAAGGTTCACCGTTGTCTAACAACATGATTTCCAAGACAGGGTTGCCGTACCACTCTGGTGCGGAACGTGTCCTTGTGGACCTACGAATTTCAGTAGGAGCTTGATCAGAAGTATCTTGATCATCATTGTTAACTTCCTCTCTAGTCGGTGCAAACACCTCAGGAACATTTTCTTGAGTTGTGCCCTTCTCCGGTTCAAGAGGTAATACTTCATCAAGTTCTACTTTCCTCCCACTTACTTCTTTCAAGAGAAACTCTTTCTCTAGAAAGGATCCATTCTTGGCAAAAAAGATCTTGCCTTCGGATCTGAGGTAGAAGGTATACCCAATAGTTTCTTTAGGGTATCCTATGAAGACACATTTTTCCGATTTGGGTTCGAGCTTTTCAGGTTGAAGTTTCTTGACATAAGCATCGCATCCCCAAACTTTTAGAAACGGCAGCTTAGGTTTCTTCCCAAACCATAATTCAAAAGGTGTCATCTCAACGGATTTCGATGGAGCCCTATTTAAAGTGAATGCGGCAGTCTCCAAAGCATAGCCCCAAAAAGATAGCGGTAAATCGGCAAGAGACATCATAGATCGCACCATATCCAATAGAGTGCGATTACCACATTCGGACACACCATTACGCTGAGGTGTTCCAGGCGGCGTGAGTTGTGAAACTATTCCACATTTTCTTAAGTGTGTGCCAAACTCGTGACTCAAGTATTCTCCTCCACGATCTGATCATAGGAACTTGATTTTCCTGTCACGTTGATTCTCAACCTCACTCTGAAATTCCTTGAACTTTTCAAAGGTTTCAGACTTGTGTTTCATTAAGTAGACATACCCATATCTACTTAAGTCATCAGTGAGGGTGAGAACATAACGATAGCCACCGCGAGCCTCAACACTCATTGGACCGCACACATCAGTATGTATGATTTCCAATAAGTTGGTTGCTCGCTCCATTGTTCCTGAGAACGGAGTCTTGGTCATTTTACACATGAGGCATGGTTCGCACGTGTCAAATGATTCGTAATCAAGAGACTCTAAAAGTCCATCAGCATGGAGCTTCTTCATGCATTTGACACCTATGTGACCAAGGCGGCAGTGCCACAAGTATGTGGGACTATCATTATCAACCTTGCATCTTTTGGTACTCACACTATGAACATGTGTAGCATTACGCTCGAGATTCATTAAGAATAAACCATTCACCATCGGAGCATGACCATAAAACATATCTCTCATATAAATAGAACAACCATTATTCTCGGATTTAAATGAGTAGCCATCTCGTATTAAACGAGATCCTGATACAATGTTCATGCTCAAACTTGGCACTAAATAACAATTATTGAGGTTTAAAACTAATCCCGTAGGTAAATGAAGAGGCAGTGTGCCGACGGTGATCACATCGACCTTGGAACCATTCCCGACGCGCATCGTCACCTCGTCCTTCGCCAGTCTCCGTTTATTCCGCAGCTCCTGTTTTGAGTTACAAATGTGAGCAACCGCACCGGTATCAAATACCCAGGAGCTACTACGAGTACTGGTAAGGTACACATCAATTACATGTATATCACATATACCTTTTGCTTTGCCGGCCTTCTTGTCCGCTAAGTATTTGGGGCAGTTCCGCTTCCAGTGACCACTCTCCTTGCAATAAAAGCACTCAGTCTCAGGCTTGGGTCCATTCTTTGGCTTCTCCCGGCAGCTTGCTTGCCGGGCGCGGCAACTCCCTTGCCGTCCTTCTTGAAAGCTTTCTTTCCCTTGCCCTTCTTGAACTTAGTGGTTTTATTCACCATCAACACTTGATGTTCCTTTTTGACTTCTACCTCTGCTGATTTCAGCATTGCAAATACTTCAGGAATGGTCTTTTCCATCCCCTGCATATTGAAGTTCATCACAAAGCTCTTGTAGTTTGGTGGAAGCGACTGAAGGATTCTGTCAATGACCGCGTCATCCGGGAGATTAACTCCCAGCTGAGTCAAGCGGTTATGCAACCCAGACATAGTGAGTATGTGCTCACTGACAGAACTATTTTCCTCCATCTTACAGCTGAAGAATTAGTCGGAGACTTGATATCTCTCGACCCGGGCATGAGCTTGGAAAACCATTTTCAGCTCTTCGAACATCTCATATGCTCTGTGTCTCTCAAAACGCTTTTGGAGCCCCGGCTCTAAGCTGTAAAGCATGCCGCACTGAACGAGGGAGTAGTCATCGGTACGTGCCTGCCAAGCGTTCATAATGTCTTGTTCTGCAGGGAGAACAGGTGCGTCACCCAACGATGCTTGTAGGACATAATCTTTCTTGGCAGCTATGAGGATGGTCCTCAGGTTCCGGACCCAGTCCGTGTAGTTGCTGCCATCGTCTTTCAGCTTGGTTTTCTCTAGGAACGCGTTGAAGTTGAGGACTACGTTGGCCATTTGATCTACAAGACATACTGTAAATATTTTAGACTAAGTTCATGATAAATAAGTTCATCTAATCAAATTATAATGAACTCCCACTTAGATAGACATCCCTCTTCTAGTCATCTAAGTATAACATGATCCGAGTTAGCTAGGCCGTGTCTGATCATCACGTGAGACGGACTAGTCAACGTCGGTGAACATCTTCATGTTGATCGTATCTTCTATACGACTCATGCTCGACCTTTCGGTCTTCTATGTTCCGAGGCCATGTCTGTACATGCTAGGCTCGTCAAGTCAACCTAAGTGTTTGCATGTGTAAATCTGTCTTACACCCATTGTATGTGAACGTTAGAATCTATCACACCCGATCATCACGTGGTGCTTCGAAACAACGAACTGTCGCAACGGTGCACAGTTAGGGGGAACACTTTCTTGAAATTATTATGAGGGATCATCTTATTTACTACCATCGTTCTAAGCAAACAAGATGAAAAACATGATAAACATCACATGCAATCAAAATAATAATAGTGACATGATATGGCCAATATCACATAGCTCCTTTGATCTCCATCTTGGGGCTCCATGATCATCTTGTCACCGGCATGACACCATGATCTCCATCATCATGATCTCCATCATTGTGTCTCCATGAAGTTGCTCGCCAACTATTACTTCTAATACTATGGCTAACGCGTTTAGCAATAAAGTAAAGTAATTTACATGGCGTTTCTCAATGACACGCAGGTCATACAAAAAATAAAGACAACTCCTATGGCTCCTGCCGGTTGTCATACTCATCGACATGCAAGTCGTGATTCTTATTACAATAGCATGAACATCTCATACATCACATATAGATCATTCATCATTCATCACAACTTTGGCCATATCATATCACAAAGCACTTGCTGCAAAAACAAGTTAGACGTCCTCTAATTGTTGTTGCAAGTTTTACGTGGCTGAAGTAGGGTTCTAGCAAGAACGTTACCTACGTGAAAGCCACAACGTGATTTGTCAACTTCTATTTACCCTTCATAAGGACCCTTTTCATCGAATCCGCTCCAACTAAAGTGGGAGAGACAGACACCCGCCAGCCACCTTTATGCAACTTGTGCATGTTAGTCGGTGGAACCGGTCTCACGTAAGCGTACGTGTAAGGTTGGTCCGGGCCGCTTCATCCCACAATACCGTTGAAGCAAGATAAGACTAGTAAGGAGTTCATCTAGCAACGAGTGATTGGATTGCATCTACATACCTTTGTAGATCACGCGCGGAAGCGTTCAAAGAACGGGGATGAGGAAGGCGTACTCAACGTGATCCAAATCACCGGAGATCCTAGCACCGAACGGACGGCACCTCCGCGTTCAACACACGTACGGTCAGCATAACGTCTCCTTCTTCTTGATCCAGCAAGGGGAAAGGAGAGGTTGAGGAAGATGGCTCCAACAGCAGCATGACGGCGTGGTGGTGATGGAGCTGCAGTACTCCGGTAGGGCTTCGCCAAGCACTATGGAGGAGGAGGAGGTGTTGGACAGGGAGAGGGAGGCACCAAAGGCAAGGGGTAAGAAGTCCTCCATCTCCCCACTATATATAGGAGGGCCAAGGGGGGGCGCCGGCCCTAGGAGATCTAATCTCCTAGGGGGGTGCGGCCAAGGGGAGGAATCCCTCCTCCCCAAGGCACCTAGGAGGTGCCTTCCCCTCCTAGGACTCTTCCTCCCTTGAAACCCTAGGCGCATGGGCCTCTTGGGGCTGGTGCCCTTGGCCCATGTAGGCCAAGGCGCACCCCCTACAGCCCATGTGCCCCCCCCCGGGACAGGTGGCCCCACCCGGTGGACCCCCGGGACCCCTCCGGTGGTCCCGGTACAATACCAGTGACCCCGAAACTTGTCCCGATGCCCGAAATAGCACTTCCTATATATAATTCTTTACCTCCGGACCATTCCGGAACTCCTCGTGACATCCGGGATCTCATCCAGGACTCCGAACAACATTCGGGTTACTGCATATACATATCCCTACAACCCTAGCATCACGGAACCTTAAGTGTGTAGACCCTACGGGTTCAGGAGACATGTAGACATGATCGAGATCGCTCTCCGGTCAATAACCAACAGCGGGATCTGGATACCCATGTTGGCTCCCGCATGCTCCTCGATGATCTCATCGGATGAACCACGATGTCGAGGATTCAAGCAACCCCGTATACAATTCCCTTTGTCAATCGGTATGTTACTTGCCCGAGATTCGATCGTCGGTATCCCAATACCTCGTTCAATCTTGTTACCGGCAAGTCACTTTACTCGTACCGTAATGCATGATCCCGTGACCAGACACTTGGTCACTTTGAGCTCATTATGATGATGCATTATTGAGTGGGCCCAGTGATACCTCTCCGTCATACGGAGTGACAAATCCCAGTCTTGATCTGTGTCAACCCAACAGACACTTTCGGAGATACCCGTAGTATACCTTTATAGTCACCCAGTTACATTGTGACGTTTGGCACACCCAAAGCACTCCTATGGTATCCGGCAGTTACACGATCTCATGGTCTAAGGTAAAGATACTTGACATTGGAAAACTCTAGCAAACGAACTATACGATCTTGTGCTATGTTTAGGATTGGGTCTTGTCCATCACATCATTCTCCTAATGATGTGATCTCGTTATCAATGACATCCAATGTCCATAGTCAGGAAACCATGACTATCTGTTGATCAACGAGCTAGTCAACTAGAGGCTTACTAGGGACATGTTGGTGTCTATTATTCACACATGTATTACGATTTCCGGATAATACAATTATAGCATGAATAAAGACAATTATCATGAACAAGGAAATATAATAATAATGCTTTTATTATTGCCTCTAGGGCATATTTCCAACAGCTGAGACATCATGCCAGCTGCTACCTTTTTGCTCTTCCTGGGCTTAAGAGCCACATCTTCATTGTCATCTGGAAGATCGATGACGTTGGGTGGAGCTACAAGACAGATCAGTCGACCCCAAGTGAACCACTAGAATGCAATCGACCAAGTAATCAAGAACAAGATCATAAGAGTTTCTATCTGGGTTGGAGGTAACCACGTCTTCCATCTCCTCGTCTCGATACTGGAGGGAAGAGGTTCCCGATGTAGCAGCACTGCAAGTGTCTGTACTCAGTCAGTTGCATTCTGTTGCTCGAGTCCACAAAAAGAACAAGTCAGATGATTACCCGGAGATGGTAGGGACGGTCACTTTGATCCTGGGCAAAGCCTTGGGCAGTTTGGAGGAGGTGGCCTTTGGTGCTTTTGGAGCTGGAGGCGGCACAACCTTGGGATGCTTTGGGGCCTTATCAATCGGCGCTGGAGAAGACGTCCGGGGGCGCTTCGAAGACTGCCCAGTCGGCGCGGCCGCCGGGTCCGGGATGCTCACCGGGTCGTGTGCGTGCTTGGATCTCCTGTCTCTGCGAGGAGGCGAGTCGACTTCTTCGTCATCGCTTGAGTCGTCGCTCTCCTCGTCCTCCTCTGCATCCGAGTGCCACTCGCCGCTCTCGCCCCCGCTCGCTCCCTCCTCGACGTCTTGCTCTTGCACTCTGTTGGGCATCGAGTACCCGTCAATGAGAGCTTGAAAGAACAACACGCAAAAGGGGTACATTCGACCATCAACAAGGTGTCACACAGTGAATCAGAAAGATATTTGGTAAAACAAAATCATAGCTGCTCCGGCTGGCGCGAATGGTCGAATGGAATCACCCTCCTAGACCCCCGGGGGTTGTCTTTGTTGCTGGTGATTCCCATCAGCCACTTCTCCAAGATGTCCTCACTGACGTCCTCCGGGTGGATCCGAGTGGAGTCCTCGAGTCCAGAGTACATCCACATCGGATGATCACGGGCCTGGAGCGGTTGGATGCATCGATCAAGAAAGACCTCCAGCGGGTCCATCCCAGTCACCCCGTCGTGGACGAGTTGGACGACCCGCTCGACCAGCACCTTGACCTGCGCCTTCTCTTCGGGAACAACTTTCAAGGAGGGCTTCTCCACTCGAGCCAGGGAAAAGGGAGGAAGTCCAGTCGACTGACCCGGGGTCGGCTGATCCTTGCAGTAAAAACCAAGTCGACTGCCAGCCGCGGACCGAGTCGGGAAGGATCATCGCTGGGAAGGTGCTCTTGTTCCTCATCTGGATGCCCAGGCCCCCGCACATCTGGATCACGTGCGTCCTCTCATCACTCGGATTGGCCTTTTTGACCGACTGGGAGCGGCAGGTGAAGATATGTTTGATAACCCACAAGTATAGGGGATCGCAACAGCTTTCGAGGGTAGAGTATTCAACCCAAATTTATTGATTCGACAAAAGGGGAGCCAAAGAATATTCTCAAGTATTAGCAGCTGAGTTGTCAATTCAACCACACCTGAAAACTTAGTATCTGCAGCAAAGTGTTTAGTAGCAAAGTAATATGATAGTGGTGGTAGCGGCAACAAAAGTAAAGACATCAAAAGTAATGTTTTTGGTATTTTGTAGTGATTGTAATAGTAGCAGCGGGGAAGTAAATAAGCGAGAACTAGTATATGGAAAACTCGTAGGCACCGGATCAGTGATGGATAACTATGCCGGATGTGGTTCATCATGTAACAGTCATAACATAGGGTGACACAGAACTAGCTCCAATTCATCAATGTAATGTAGGCATGTATTCCATATATAGTCATGCGTGCTTATGCAAAAGAACTTGCCTGACATCTTTTGTCCTACCCTCCCGTGGCAGCGGGGTCGTATTGGAAACTAAGGGATATTAAGGCCTCCTTTTAATAGAGAACCGGAACAAAGCACTAGCACATAGTGAATACATGAACTCCTCAAACTATGGTCATCACTGGGAGTGGTCCCGATTATTGTCACTTCGGGGTTGCCGGATCATAACACATAGTAGGTGACTATAGACTTGCAAGATAGGATCAAGAACTCACATATATTCATGAAAACATAATAGGTTCAGATCTGAAATCATGGCACTCGGGCCCTAGTGTCAAGCATTAAGCATAGCAAAGTCATAGCAACATCAATCTCAGAACATAGTGGATACTAGGGATCAAACCCTAACAAAACTAACTCGATTACATGATAAATCTCATCCAACCCATCACCGTCCAGCAAGCCTACGATGGAATTACTCACGCACGGCGGTGAGCATCATGAAATTGGTGATGGAGGATGGTTGATGATGACGACGACGACGAATCCCCCTCTCCGGAGCCCCGAACGGACTCCAGATCAGCCCTCCCGAGAGGTTTTAAGGCTTGGCGGCGGCTCCGTATCGTAAAACGCGATGATTTCTACTCTCTGTATTTTTCTCTCCGAAAGCAAATATATAGAGTTGGAGTTGGCGTCGGAGGGCATCCAGGGGGCCCACGAGGTAGGGGGCGCGCCCTAGGGGGGCGCCCCCCACCCTCGTGAGAAGGGTGTGGGCCCCCTGGTCTTCATCTTTGGCGAGGATTTTTTATTATATTTTCTAAGATGTTCCGTGGAGTTTCAGGTCATTCCGAGAATATTTGTTTTCTGCACATAAAATAACACCATGGTAATTCTCCTGAAAACAGCGTCAGTCCGGGTTAGTTCCATTCAAATCATACAAGTTAGAGTCCAAAATAAGGGCAAAAGTGTTTGGAAAAGTAGATACGATGGAGACGTATCAACTCCCCCAAGCTTAAACCCTTGCTTGTCCTCAAGCAATTCAGTTGACAAACTGAAAGAAAGACAGAAAAACTTTTACAAACTCTATTTGCTCTTGTTGTTGTAACTATGTCAAGCCAGCATTCGAGTTTTCAGCATAGATCATAACTAACCACATTTGCAATAATTCTCAGGTCTCATGATTACTCATATCAATAGCATAATCAACTAGCAAGCCATAATAATAGATCTCGGATGACAACACTTTCTCAAAACAATCAAAATATGATATAACAAGATGGTATCTCGCTAGCCCTTTCTGAGACCGCAAAACATAAATGCAGAGCACCTTTAAAGATCAAGGACTAACTAGACATTGTAATTCATGGTAAAAGAGATCCAATCAAAGTCATACCCAATATAAATTAACAGTGATGAATGCAAACGACAGATGTGATCTCCAGCTAGTGCTTTTTAATAAGAGGGTGATGACTCAACATAAAATTAATGGATAGGCCCTTCGCAGAGGGAAGCGGGGATTTGTAGAGGTGCCAGAGCTCGGTTTTGAAATAGAGATAAATTGTATTTTGAGCGGTATACTTTCATTGTCAACGTAACAACTAAGAGATGACGATATCTTCCATGCTAAACACATTATAGGCGGTTCCCAAACAGAATGGTAAAGTTTATACTCCCCCTCCACCAACAAGCATCAATCCATGGCTTTCTCGAAACAACGAGTGCCTCCAACATACATCAGGTCCCAGGGGGAGTTTTGTTTACAATTAATTTTGATTTAGTTTGCATAAATCATGGGACTGGGCATCCCGGTGACCAGCCATTTATCTCGTGAGTGAGGAGCGGAGTCCACTCCTCTTGAGAATAACCCGCCTAACACGGAAGATAAGGACAGCCTTGGTTGATACATGAGCTATTCGAGCATACAAAACAGAATGTTTATTTGAAGGTTTAGAGTTTGGCACATACAAATTTACTTGGAATGGCAGGTAGATACCGCATATAGGAAGGTATGGTGGACTCATCTAGAATAACTTTGGGGTTTAAGGGATTGGATGCACAAGCAGTATTCCCGCTTAGTACAAGTGAAGGCTAGCAAAAGACTGGGAAGCGGCCAACTAGAGAGCGACAACAGCCATGTACATGCATTAAAATTAATAAACATTAGATGCAAGCATGAGTAGGATATAATCCACCATGAACATAAATATCATGAAGGCTATGTTGATTTTGTTTCAACTACATGCATGAACATGTGCCAAGTCAAGTCACTTAAATCATTCAAAGGAGGATACCACCCCATCATACCACATCATAACCATCTCAATAGCATGTTGGCACACAAGGTAAATCATTATAACTTATAGCTAATTAAGCATGGCACAAGCAACTATGATCTCTAATTGTCATTGCAAACATGTTTATTCATAATAAGCTGAATCAAGAACAAGGGACTCATCATATTTACAAAAACAAAAGAGGTCGAGTTCATACCAGATTTTCACATCCCAGTCAGTCAATCACATATCATCATAATTGCCTTTCACTTGCACGACCGAACGGTGTGAATAATAATAAGAGTGTATGTGCATTGGACTAAGCTGGAATCTGCGAGCATTCAATAAACAGGAGAAGACAAGGCAATATGGGCTCTTGGTTAAATCAACAATAATACATATAAGAGCCACTTCAACAATTTAATTATGGTCTTCTCCTACTGACCCCCAAAGAAAAGAAAAGAAATAAAACTATTTTACATGGGAAAGCTCCCAACAAGCAAAAGAAGAACAGGAAATATTTTTAGGTTTTCTTTTTAATTATTACTACTACAGCAGAAAAATAAACTACTACTAATTTTTTTATTTTTCTTAAGGTTTAACAAACACACAAGAAGAAAGCAGGAAAAAGAAAATAAACTAGCATGGATATTACAGTGAAAAAGTATGAGCACCGACATCTAGCAATGAGTGTGTGTGAACATAAATGTAATGTCGGTGAGAAATACATAAACCCCCGAACTTAGGCTTTAGGCCTAAGTTGGTCTATGGTCACGGCTGGCCTGGCGGATATCCATAATAATAGTTGTTGGGGTCGTACTGTGATGAGGAAGAATAGTTGGGATCATACTGATGTGCAGCGGTTATCGCCTGTTGAGCTGCAGCGTGGAGTCGAGCTGCCTCCGCTCTCCTCTCGTACTCTTCTGCCTCCTCTCTGGTAATAACATATCTTCTTTTTGTTTATGAATCAAACAAGGCAGGAGCAGGGAGAGTAATACGGAAAACACGTTGTTTATAAAAAAATTAAACGATATAAGAGAGGTGATTCAGGCCTCTCGACAAACTGATGCGAAGCCATAGTTATAATCTAAATATGCAGGAGGCAACTCCGTATCACCCTCACGAATGTCAATCTCAAGAAAATGAGCTAAGCGGGTTGCATAAATTCCTCCAAAGAAATCTCCATCATGTCTATTATGATGCAACCTACGAGCTACAAACTCACATATGATAAGATTGGTCTCCTAACACAGCACTCCTAAGAATGCTAAGATCAGGGACACACATGTAACATGCTTCATCATTAGCATTTATGCATCTACCGATGAAGAGAGCAAAATAATGTATGGCAGGAAAGTGAATGCTCCCTATGGTAGTCTGCGTTATATCTCTAGATTCCCTTACAGTTATACTAGCAAGGAAGTTTATAAATTCAGATTTACGGGGATCCCTAATACTGCCCCATGATGGAAGTTTGCATGCAAGAGTGAAATCCTCTAGGTCCATGGTATAAGATTTGTCATAAAGATCAAACATGACTGAAGGAGAATTACGCGAAGATGAATAATCAAACCTCCTCACAAATGAACTTGTGAGATCATGATACTGGGGGCATTTGTTAGCCTCAAAATCCTTAAGACCGGCATTGCGCAAATATGCTTTGAATTCTTCTTTAATCCCCGCACGGTCCATAAAATTTTCCGACGGCCATTTGCAAGGCCGTACTGGAGTGGTGCTTTGAGCAAGAAGATCGAAAATCACAGCAAAAGTGGCTGGAACTCGTGCTTGAGTTGGTTTTTCGGGTTTGTGTGAGACAGAGGAAGAAGATGGGTGCTGGGATAAGTGGAGGAGGGCCACCATGGGCCCACGAGGCAGGGGGGCGCGCCCTAGAGGGGGGGCGCCCACCACCCTCATGGCCAGGTGGCAGCTCCTCCCGTGGTAATTTTTGCATAGTAAATCCTCAAATATTCCCGAAAAAATCATATTAAATTGGCATGGCATTCTGAGGACTTTTATTTTCAGGATATTTTTATATTGCACGGATAAGTCAGGAAACAAACAGAAAAATACTAATTTTACTTTATTTAATATAAATAACAGAAAGTAAAAGTGGGGTACAGAGGGTTGTGCTTCTAGTTTCATCCATCTCATGCTCATCAAAAAGAATCCACTAACAAGGTTGATCAAGTCTTGTTAACAAACTCATTCCGATAATCATGAAACCGGAGAAATTTCGAATAACACTAAGTTACCTCAACGGGGATATGCACATCCCCAATAATATGTATATCATATTTCTTTTTGATAGTAGGAAGAGGAAATTCAAAACCTCCAATTATAATTGATGGAATTTTTCCAATGGAGTTGATACTATGAACTTGAGGATGTTTCCTCGGAAAGTGTACCATATGCTCATTACCATTAACATGAAAAGTGACATTGCCTTTGTTGCATTCAATAACAGCCCCCGCAGTATTAAGAAAAGGTCTTCCAAAAATAATAGACATACTATCATCCTCGTGAATATCAAGAATAACAAAGTCCGTTAAAATAGTAACGTTTGCAACCACAACAGGCACATCCTCACAAATACCGACAGGTATAGCAGTTGATTTATCAGCCATTTGCAAAGATATTTCAGTAGGTGTCAGCTTATTCAAGTCAAGTCTACGATATAAAGAGAGAGGCATAACACTAACACCGGCTCCAAGATCACATAAAGCAGTTTTATTATAATTTCTTTTAATGGAGCAAGGTATAGTAGGTACTCCGGGGTCTCCAAGTTTCTTTGGTATTCCACCCTTAAAAGTATAATTAGCAAGCATGGTGGAAATCTCAGCTTCCGGTATCTTTCTTTTATTAGTAGTGATATCCTTCATTATTTAGCATAAGGATTTGTTTTGAGCACATCAGTTAATCTCATACGCAAAAAGATAGGCCCAATCATTTCAGCAAAGCGCTCAAAATCCTCATCATCCTTTTTCTTGGATGGTTTCGGAGGAAAAGGCATGGGTTTCTGAACCCAAGGTTCCCTTTCTTTACCATGTTTCCTAGCAACAAAGTCTCTTTTATCATAACATTGATTCTTTGATTGTGGGTTATCAAGATCAACAGCAGGTTCAATTTCTACATCATTATCATTACTAGGTTGAGCATCATCATGAACATCATTATTAATATTTTCATTAGGTTCATGTTCATTACCAGATTGTGTTTCAGCATCAGACATAGAAATATCATTTGGATTATCAGGTGGTTCAGCAATAGGTTCACTAGAAATTTGCACAGTTCTATCATTTTTCTTCTTCTTCTTTTTAGAAGATTTAGGAACATCAATATTATTTCTTTGAGAATCTTGCTTGATTCTCTTAGGATGGCCTTCGGGATACAAAGGTTCCTGAGTCATTCTACCAGTTCTAGTAGCCACTCTAACAGCATAATCATTTTTCTTACTATTCATTTCATCAAGCACTTCTTTTTGAGCCTTAAGTACTTGGTTTACTTGAGTGGTAACCATAGAAGCATGTTTGCTAACAAGTTTAAGTTCACCTTTAATATTAGCCATATAATCACCCAAGCGTCTAATCATATAAGAATTTTCTTTTAATTGTCTACCAAAATAAGCATTGAAGTCATCTTGCTTAAACATAAAGTTATCAAACTCATCCAAGCACTGACTAGCAATTTTAGTAGGAGGGACTTCAGCTTTATCATATCTATAGAGAGAATTTACCTTTACTACCTGTGTCGGGATATCGGGATCAGGAGGTTCTTCAATAAATAAAGAATTGAGATCATATGTTTCTTCAACAGGCGGTGAATTAAGACCATGTATTTCTTCAATAGGAGGTAAATTCTTAACATCTTCAGCTTTAATACATTTTCTTTCATAGATTTCTTTGCCTCTTGCATATCTTCGGGACTGAGAAATAGAACACCTCTCTTTTTCGGAGTTGGTTTAGGAATAGGCTCTGTAATTGGAGCAGGAGCTGGCTCAGGAGGTGCCCAATTATTTTCATTTGTCAACATATTATTCAGTAGAATTTCATCTTCATCTGATGTTCTTTCCCTGAAAAGAGAACCAGCACAACTATCCAGGTAATCTCTGGAAGCATTGGTTAGTCCATTATAAAAGATATCAAGTATTTCAGGCTTCTTAAGAGGATGATTAGGCAAAGCATTAAGTAACTTGAGAAGCCTCCCCCAAACTTGTGGGAGACTCTCTTCTTTAATTTGCACGAAGTTGTATATTTCCCTCAAAGCAGCTTGTTTCTTATGAGCAGGGAAATATTTAGCAGAGAAGTAATAAATCATATCCTGGGGACTACGCACACAACCAGGATCAAGAGAATTAAACCATATCTTAGCATCACCCTTTAATGAGAACGGAAATATTTTGAGTATATAAAAGTAACGGGATCTCTCATCATTAGTAAACAGGGCAGCTATATCATTTAACTTAGTAAGATGTGCCACAACAGTTTCAGATTCATAGCCATAAAATGGATCAGATTCAATCAAAGTAATTATACCAGGATCAACAGAGAATTCATAATCCTTATCAGGAACACATATAGGTGAAGTAGCAAAAGCAGGGCCGGGTTTCATTTTATCTCTAAGTGATTCTTTGTTCCATTTAACTAATAAACTCTTAAGCTCATATCTATCTCTGCAAGCTAAAATAGCGGCAGAAGATTCCATATCAAAAAGATAGCCCTCAGGAATAACAGGCATATTTTCATCATCACTATCATCATCGTATTTAGATTCAATAATTTCTTTTTCTCTAGCCCTAGCAATTTGTTCATCAAGAAATTCACCAAGGGGCACAGTAGTATTAGGCATAAAAGCAGTTTCATCATAAGTATCATGCATAGCAGAAGTGGCATCATCAATAACATGCGACATATCAGAACGAATAGCAGAAGCAGGTGTAGGTGTCGCTAGCTTACTCATAACAGAAGGTGAATCAAGTGCAGAGCTAGATGGCAGTTCCTTACCTCCCCTCTCAGTTGAGGGATAGATCTTGGTTTTTGGATCTCTCAAGTTCTTCATAGTGTCCAGCAGATATAAATCCCAAGTGACTCAAAGAATAGAGCTATGCTCCCCGGCAACGGCACCAGAAATTTGTCTTGATAACCCACAAGTATAGGGGATCGCAACAGCTTTCGAGGGTAGAGTATTCAACCCAAATTTTTTGATTCGACACAAGAGGAGCCAAAGAATATTCTCAAGTATTAGCAGCTGAGTTGTCAATTCAACCACACCTGGAAACTTAGTATCTACAGCAAAGTGTTTAGTAGCAAAGTAATATGACAGTGGTGGTAGCGGCAACAAAAGTAAAGACAGCAATAAGTAGGCATGTATTCCATATATAGTCATACGTGCTTATGGTAAAGAACTTGCATGACATCTTTTGTCCCACCCCCTCGTGGCAGCGGGGTCCTATTGGAAACTAAGGGATATTAAGGACTCCTTTTAATAGAGAACCGGAATAAAGCATTAGCACATAGTGAATACATGAACTCCTCAAACTATGGTCATCACCGGGAGTGGTCCCGATTATTGTCACTTCGGGGTTGCCGGATCATAACACATAGTAGGTAAATATAGACTTGCAAGATAGGATCAAGAACTCACATATATTCATGAAAACATAATAGGTTCAGATCTGAAATCATGGCACTCGGGCCCTAGTGACAAGCATTAAGCATAGCAAAGTGATAGCAACATCAATCTCAGAACATAGTGGATACTAGGGATCAAACCCTAACAAAACTAACTTGATTACATGATAAATCTCATCCAACCCATCACCGTCCAGCAAGCCTACGATGGAATTACTCACGCACGGCAGTGAGCATCATGAAATTGGTGATGGAGGATGGTTGATGATGACGACGGCGACGAATCCCCCTCTCCAGAGCCCCGAACGGACTCCAGATCAGCCCTCCCGAGAGGTTTTAAGGCTTGGCGGCGGCTCCGTATCATAAAACGCGATGATTTCTTCTCTCTGATTTTTTTCTCTCCGAAAGCAAATATATAGAGTTGGAGTTGGCGTCGGAGGGCATCCAGGGGGCCCACGAGGTAGGGGGCACGCCCTAGGGGGGGGGGGCGCCCCCACCCACGTGAGAAGGGTGTGGGCCCCCTGGTCTTCATCTTTGGCGAGGATTTTTTATTATTTTTTCTAAGATGTTCCGTGGAGTTTCAGGTCATTCCGAGAATATTTGTTTTCTGCACATAAAACAATACGATGGCAATTCTGATGAAAACAGCGTCAGTCTGGGTTAGTTCCATTCAAATCATACAAGTTAGAGTCCAAAACAAGGGCAAAAGTGTTTGGAAAAGTAGGTACGACGGAGACGTATCAATGTTTGAAGAGGCCCCAGTGCGGTCGACAGCCCAAGAAATTTTCACACATTGACACAAAAGCAGCCAGATAGACTATGGTGTTTGGAGTGAAGTGGTGGAGCTGAGCCCCAAAGAAGTTCAAAAATCCCCAAAAGAAAGGATGGGGAGGCAGAGAAAATCCGCGATCGACGTGGGTGGCGAGGAGAACGCGCTCACCCTCCCTTGGTTGCGGCTCGGTCTCATTCCCCGGGAGCCACGCCGATTTGTGAGGGATCAGTCCCCCCTCCACCAGGTCGTCGAGGTCGTCCTGGCTGATCGTCGAGCGGATCCAGTCGCCCTGGATCCAGCCCGGTGGCAGGCCGGATCTCGACGAGGATCCGCCCCGGCTGGTCTGCTTGCCCTTCGCCTTCGCGGTAGCCTTCTTCGCGCGCTCCAGCGCCACCGTCTTCTCTTTTCCCATGGCGGCGGATCGAGTTCGAGCGAGGGTTCTGCGACGAGAGCAGAAGCGAGCGTGGCGGAGAGGTCGGAGGAAGAAGAAAAGAGAATGGGAGCGCACGGTGCGAAGACCTGGTCCGGTACCTTTTATAAGGTCATTCTCCGAGTGACTGACTGGTAGGCCCAGACGATCTAAACAAATCCCGCAACGGTCACGCACGCAATACGTGGCGAAAAAGGTGGCGCGGAGATCGAGGCAACCTACCTAATCCGTCCCGATTACCACGGCCTCGCCAGTCCAGTGCGCTTCCCGAAATTCGAATCCCGCGAAATCCGCGGGGAGCAGAGCAGCTTGTCAGACTGAAAACGTCCTCCGCATTATGATTCGGAATTCTACCATGAAAATTCACTCGACAAAAACCAAGAATGGACCAAGGCGACTGAAAAAGAAGTTGACGTTGTCTCCTCAGTTCATGGCTCTAGAACAAGTTATACTCACAACACGAAGAATGAGTCGGAAGTGTTCTCAACTCCTTCCCCACTCAAACCCTGATCCATTTGGAGGCTAATGATGAAGCTATGTACCTACGGTAGGGTCATGGATCTGTCCAAGATACCCTCCACAAGGACATTTCTGAAAGAACCAGAAGCAGTTGAGGAGAAATCATCATCCACTCGACCATGAAGCTATGTTCCACTCGACAGTCTTGAAGACACTCGACTATGCAAACAACCGCTCGACGATACAAGAAACCACTCATAGTGTAGAAGGCCTAACGTCACTCAGGATGGCAACGGTCGGTCATTCACTCTGTAACCTTAAAGATCATTTATATCTCTTTATTACTAGCGTTACTAGTAATGTCCTGCCTTAATGTACATTGAACCCTTTGTAACATGGGCTGGCTGGGGTCCTGGCGCACTCTATATAAGCCACCCCCTCCTCCGGGACAAGGGTTCGCACCCCCTGTAACTCACACGCATATATCCAGTCGACCGCCTCCGGGCTCCGAGACGTAGGGCTGTTACTTCCTCCGAGAAGGGCCTGAACTCGTAAAATGCGCGTGTACAACTCCTCCATAGCTAGGATCTTGCCTCTACATTCCTATCCCCTATTCTACTGTCAGACTTAGAATCACGACAACCACCACGACGGAAGGAAGTGATGGCGATCCAGCCCCATCGTGAAACCCGACCACGCTGTTGAGGACCTCGAGTGGGAGTGGAACGCATAAGGGTACACCTCCACGGGGCAGAACACGCGCATCACGCCGCCTCCGCACGATGAGAAGATGAGCCATAGGAAAGTCAGTGCCGGCCGTTGCCATGTCTTCACAACACGCCATGAGCGGCAGACTGCGATGAAGCGGACGTGGTCGATCGGAGAAACGATCCGGCTGTAGACCTCGCCGAGAAGATCAGCCGGGAGCTTTGACCATGTATCATCGGCCACCGGCGCAGCAGACACGCTCATCTAGGCCTCCATCTTCTTCCTTCTAGATTTTCACCACAAGACGGCTTATGCATATATGCTGCTGGATTTTTTTGAGACCGCCATCATGGCAATTTATTATTGAACAGGCGGTACAACCTCTGATTGCACAATAGCAATCAAGAAGTCAGCGATTACATCAAACGAGGAGCTAGAAGTCTCTTTATTTCATGCTTCTCTTGCACAAACATGAGCTGCAAAATTAGCACTACGGTGAGAAACAACTAAGGAAAATCCCTGGAAGTTTGGGAGATATGATCTCATCTCCCTGAAGATATGACCAGCACCAGACCGATCAGTTGCATCCCCCCATGCAGACGCCACCATCAGACAATCAGTCTCCAGCACAACTCTCTGAATTCCTTTCTCCATAGCCAGCTTCATACCATCTCTACAAGCTAACGCTTCCACGATGAATGGATCTGATACAGCATCATACTTTGTCATCACTGCAGCAGCAAACACTCCTAGGTGGTCTCTCAAAATTGCACCCGTCCCAGCATAGTTTCTGACCGCCCCAACTGCACCGTCGGTATTAACTTTGATCCAGCCTTCCTCGGGAGGTTTCCACACTGGTTGAGGCTTCGGTTGTTGCGCCTCCGTCCCTGGGATATCCAGAGCTCTCACCAGCTCCTGTACCAACTGCATTGACCGCAACGGCTGGTAGACTGCTTCATTATGAGTATATTTGTTTCTGTTGTTCCAAATCGCCCACATAACCGAAACGGCCACTGCTGCATCCTTCTTACTAATGAAGTTATGATCGAGCACATCCCTAGCCCATGTCACTGGATGTAATGCGGGCAGTCTAAGCTCAAAAAAATCCTTTACCTCTTCCCAGAACAGCAGTGCATGCTCGCATGTCACTAGCGTATGAAATAACGATTCGTCGCTTCCTCCACACATGAGGCAGATAGCATCCGTTCTGATATGTCGCCTGCATAATTCCCCATGTGATGGTAACATATTCTTCAAAGCTCTCCACATAAATACTTTTATTTTTGGCTGCACTTGCAACTTCCAGAGAGCTTTCCAAGTACTCTGACCTCCATGAGACGAAGAAATCTGAGTTTGTAAGTTAAACTTGTTCTCAATGGCCATACGATAGGCAGACCTAACCGTGAATAATCCTGATTTCTCCCATGCCCAGCTCCAGAAGTCTAGGAGGCTCACTCTTGGACGCGGCATACTTAAGATAGCATCCGCATCTGGTGCTATGAACATAGTTCGTACCAATTGTACATTCCATTGTCCTATATCATCCAATAAATCAGCCACTAGCTGAATTGGTACCTCCGAGAGACGACATATGGGCTTCATGGACAATGTCCCAACTATCCATTTGTCGTGCCAAATTTCTGTCGTCCTCCCATCTCTCACTCGCCTTATTAGGCCATCTTTTAGCATGTTTCTACCGGTGATAATTGCTCTCCATGTAGGTGATGCACTTATTGGGCAACCAGCACTCAAGAATTCACCATTAGGGTAATATCTTCCCTTCAAAACCCGTGCACATAAGCTATCTGGTCTCTCCAGTAGCCTCCATGCCTGCTTTGCCAACATTGCATCATTAAATATCTCCAAATCTCGGAATCCCATGCCACCCCTAATCTTTGAGATGGACATTTTCTCCCACGGCTGCCAATGCATTCCTCTCTTATCCAGTGATCCCGCCCACCAGTACTTGGACATTACTGCCATAACTTTTTTGCACAACCCCTTTGTGAGCTTGAAATAGCTCATAGCGTAGGTTGGTAAGGCCTGAACCACTGTCTTGAGAAGAACTTCCCTCGCTGCACAAGACAACTTCTTTTCACACCATCCTTGCACTCTACACCTTGAACATTCAAGAATATGCTCAAAGTGCTGCTCCTTGAGCCTACCAGAAGGAGTTGGTAGCCCAAGATATTTCTCCGTAAGCGCTTCCCTATGAATATCCAGTGCATTCCGCACACCCACCCGAACAGATGCTCCCGAATTTGCACTGGAAAAAAACTGAACTCTTTTGCTTATTAGCTCTCTGTCCAGATCCATCACTGTAAATATGCAGTATCTCAGTCAGCCGAGTTGCACTCCTAACATCGGCTTTCATGAATACAAGACAATCATCCGCAAATAAGAGATGTGAGATCCACGGGGCTGTAACACCCACTCGAATACCTCTGTCAATCCATCCTGCATCATAATTTTTCAGCAGGCACGACAATCCTTCTCCACACAACAGAAACAAATATGGGGAAATTGGGTCCCCTTGCCTCATCCCTCTTGAAGGCTTAAAAGAGGGTAACAGCTCACCGTTTACCTTTATCTGGAAACTAACTGGAACAACACATCTCATTACAAGAGAGACCCATTCTTATGCAAAACCTAGTTGTTGCATGATTCCCTGCAAATAGGGCCATTCAACACGGTCGTACGCCTTCATCATATCGATTTTGACTGCACACCATCCCTGCTTCCCTTTCTTTCGCTTCATGGAGTGAATACACTCATAAGCTATCAGCACATTGTCTGTTATTAACCTCCCAGGTACAAATGCGCTCTGCTCTTCTGCTATGATCTCGTCAAGGATCTCACGGAGACGGTTAGCCAATACTTTAGAACATAATTTGTATATTACATTGCACAAGGAGATCGGTCTATATTGGGTAATATTCCTTGCATTTTTCACTTTCGGGATTAGAACGATTACCGTTTTATTGACTGAGTCCGGCCTGTGACCACCATGGAGGAAGCCCAAGACAGCACGGGTCACATCCTCCTTAATAAGATCCCAATGTCGCTGATAGAATCCGGCGTTGAAACCATCAACACCCGGCGCCTTCGACGGCTTCATCGCAAACATGGCACTATTCACCTCCTCTGCCGTGAACGACCTAGTCAGTCGTGTATTCATCTGGTCTGTTACCATAGGTGGAACATGGTGCAGAACAGCTTCTACATCTAGCTCCTCTTGCACTGTATAAAGGTCAGTATAGAACCCTTGGATTTCTGCCACGACTTCTTCCTTACTCTCACAAAGAACACCTGCACCATCTTCAAGTGATACAATACGGTTTTGACTCTTTCGAGCAGATGCCTTCGCATGGAAAAACCAAGTGTTGCGGTCGCCCGCATGTAACCAGTCAACTCGCGACTTTTGTCTGGCCATGATTTCTTATTTATGTAATAGTTCATTCAGATTTCTGGCAAGCTCTCTCTCCCGCTGTGACGTGCCCCTATAAAGGGAATTCGCACACTCATGCTCGTACTCCCGATGAATCTTCTTAATCCTCTTCTTAATGTCACCAAACTTCCTGTGTTTCCAATCGGTAAGCTCATTTTGCATGTGCACTAGGGCATTATTCAACTCCTGAAGGTCATTCATTGCCCCGGCCGTACTCCAACCTGCCAAAACAGCAGCGTTGTATGATTCTTCTCTCTGCCACGCATCCTCGTACATAAATCCTCGCTGGCCTCTTCCCTACCAAGCATCTGTCATCTTTCTGATTTTCACCTCGACCACACAGTGATCAGATCGGGGAGACCAAACATGTTTGACACTCGACGCATCATATAATTGCATGAACGCCGGGTCTGCCAACATTCTGTCCAAACGAACTTTGACGTTTGTGATACCATGCTGTTTATTATCCCATGTGAATGGGGTACCATGGTAGCCTAGGTCACGGAAATCGCAGAAATCAATCGTTTCCCTAAAGCTCTCCATCTGCCACTCAGCTCGCTCATGACAGCCAAAATACTCCGAATTATCCAGTATTTCATTAAAATCACCCCCACAAAGCCATGGGAGGTCACTTTGCGTTCTAAGCCACCTCAACAATTCCCAACTTTGTGACTGTTCAGAGCGTTTTGCCTTAGCATAAAGGCCAGTAAACCTCCACCTTTGACGGTCACCTCCTACATTTATTACATTTGCATCAATATGCTAATCAGAGACATTATTCACCTCAACATCTACCTCCTTAGACCAAAATAAAGCCAAACCGCCACTTAAGCCGTTACTGCTTACGGGCATACAACCAGCAAACCCTAACCTTGAAGCTATGTCCGCTACTCTCCTTCCGTCGATCTTTGTTTCAGACACAAAGACCAAGGCGGGCGCTTCCAGCCTCACTAAGTTGTGAAGCTCAAGAACTGTCTCCGGGTTCCCAAGCCCGCGACAGTTCCAAGCGAAGCAACTCATTTGTCTTGGCGGGGCTGACTCGCATCCTCCGCCTCTAAGTTGCACTATTGATCTCTTGAGCCTTCTTCTTCTTTGAGTCTCTGCTATCTCTAGAATCACTTGACACGTCCTCTCTGCCATGCCTCTTCTTGTTCAACGTATCCTGATCAACCAACATCAATGTCCCTCCAGAAGTACCCTTTGGATGTGCGTCTTTGCCATCCATGCTGACACGCCTATAAACTCCATGATTTGTCCGACCACGTCCACGGAGAGGAGGTGAACCTCCCACTCCGTTGCTTCCTCCACGTGCATTGAACTGATACACAAACCTGCTGACATTGCCTTTAGTATTTTTGTTTGGTGAGGTAACTTCCTCCCCAGTCTCCACCTCTTCTTCCACGTATTCTCCTTCTTCCTGGGTAGCCCCATAGGACTGTTTTGGGTATCTCGGTGGTGCACTCTCCCAGTTCCTCTTCGGAAACGAGAACCTCAGCGACTCCTTATATGGCAGCCGCCCCTCTACATCTCTCTCTGCGGGACAGGGACAGTATAATTCAGCATGTCCAAGTACACCACAAGAGAAACAGAAATAAGGAAGGTGCTCATACTGAATATCATAGAACATCACCTCCTTAGTTCTAGCTGATTCCAACTGCACCCAACGCATCAGGGGTTCCTTGACCCTGATCCAAATTCTAGCACGTAAGGCATCTCCCCATGCAAACCCCTTCGCATCAGTATCAACCTTGACCACATCCCTAAGCAAATCCGCAATCTTCCACGGCCATGGGGGACAACGAAGGTTATATGGGAGCTTAGTGACCCTAGCCCAAATCTGCATCTGCTCGAACTTCCAATCATCCGGATTCGACCTGAAATCAAATTTCACAAGAACCACCGCATGCTTGCCAACAGTCCATGGACCGCCTTCCCAGATGCGATCTCGATCTCTCTTAGTCTCCAGATTGGCTACAAACATATTTCCCCCCATCGAACTGAAGTACAGCCCTTTAGGGTTCCCCCACGCAGGTCGCATCGCATCAGCAATGGTGTTGACATGTAGCACACGTCGATGCAACACCTTCCCGATGAGCGCAAAGCTTGGCACTTGCGTCTCCTCTTGGTCATCCACAGTCAGCCTCACACTTTCCTTCTCTGTAAGGTTCATCTTCTCCATCATCCTCTCCACTCCTTCATGATCCTTTCCCAGATTGTTGCTTGAACTTGCCATCCCCGCCGAAGCCGCCTAACCCTAGAAATCTACTCTCCTTGCGAGTTCCAAGGACGGGCAGGACCGCTAGGGTCCCCCTTGATGGTCCCGAGAAGCAACAACGAGGGAGGAGCAGAAACCAGGGAAGTTCGGGCGAATCGCGGGTGAATTTTCTTACGATCGCGCCTCAGGAGATGAGATCGCCTGAGCGCCGCCTCATGCCACTCGAAACCCTAAAAACGCTTCGGGGCCTATGCGGCTGGATTTGTATTTGTATTGATCTGCGTAGGACTAGTAGAAAGAGGCCTCACGTCCCTTACCAACGTAACTTTCGTCGCGGGCAATCAGGTCACGTCCCTACTCCACCAGCAACTTTTCTTTTTTTTGCGGATGTCCAGGCAAGTTATTTTATAGAAGAAAAAAACAGAAAACTTATTTGATCGCCACACCGGGGTCAGCATGGAAGTTTTTGTAGTGTCCAAGATTTTTTCATCTTTATGTACTCATTTATTTATAGGTGGAAGAATTTACAAAGCTCCCAAGGGAGCAGTAAGCAACACATGCTTTTCACTTTCAATGAGATTTCAGTAATTTCAGTAGATAGTGAAATATTTACTTTTTGGCCAAAATATTTCTGCAACTTCAATAGTACACACAATTTCAAATCTTTTTAAAATCTTTTTGAAAAATTAGAATAGTTAACTGAATTCAAGTGAATATAAACAAACCGGAATCACTGAAATTCAGTGAATTTCGATGATTTAGGTTGGTGCTGAATATTTTCTGAAGCTGAAGCTGAAAACCATGAGCAACACTCAATTGTATGCATGCATTTGGCCTTTTAATAGCTAGTTCGAGTACAAAGTTTCGAGTACAATCTAGAAGACTAGAATAGAGAGCTTACACGCAAATGCTCATTATGGATAGAAATGGCAAGCTTGCGAAAATTCCAGCAGTATAAAACTATTAGTTGTCCCTGCCAAGGTTGTACTAAAGCAACGACAAGTAATATGGATCAGAGGGAGTACCAAATTTAATGGTGCAGCGAGCGAGCTAGCTCGAACCACAACACAACATGTACCCTTTTAGCTCAAATACAGAATGTTCGCCTTCTGGCTAGTTCTATAAATCCGCAATTCCTTCTTAGATATTTCTTACCTTAACTTGATCAGAAAAGCAAATATATTCCTTAAATAGGATTACATGAATGCTCAATGTTACATGAATTTATTTTGCTGGTAATATTCACAAAATATTACCCTTCAAGCCATCATATTTACAGTGAACCAACCTATGTTTGAATGGTTATAAGGGCAGTGATATCCTCAGCCCACCAGGATTCCAGTCCTAGACTTGACATTGATGCTCGCATTATTCCTGAATGTATTCCAGCCTTTCGGTCGGCTAAGTCTCTCAAAGGTGCTCATAGAGATAGAGTGTGAATGCGTGCATTTATATGGGTCAGTCTATACTCGTGTATGTGAGCGATTTCGATTGTACTGTGTTCATAAAGTCATCACATTTACATTACTTATTCGTGTTGTCTTTGACTGCATATTAATCAGAATTGGTCTGCCTACGATTGAACCGTGTGCGATGTATCACACAGAACTGTTTTCTAGCGTGTGCGATAGGGTGGCTTAATAGCACCATTCTACACTAGTGGATTTTGTGTACAAAGATGTAACACAACTACACATGTCTTATATTTTGTTCCTCTCTACAACGCGCACACTTGATATATGGTATTGTAACTGTAGTTGACAGAAACACCATTTATGTCACTATCCTAGTTCTTTTGCTAACTTTGTGGTTTAACAACATCACTCCTATATTTAATGTAGGAAAAAATGTGCATAGGTATTTTGGATCTTCCATAATTGTCGGCTTATTACCCGACAATGTGCTCCACTAAGAACTATTCTAAAAGTAAAATGATATTACTTCAATTTATCACAAGTGATCTTTTATAAAACTAAATATTTCTGTGTGTAATGGCAGATTTTGAGACAACAAATGGTTAAATTTATACATGGTAAGTTGTTGCCGGAGCAATGCGCGGCCACTGTGCTATTTTGTTAAAAGCCAAATCATGCATTACCTTAGTGTTGACTACAGTCAATATATATGTTTGTTAGAACAGAATGTAACTCAAAAAATTGCTCTACGAGAGATCGACATGCTAAAATGTGGAAACACAAGGCTCATGACATGCTCCGCCCACTCAATCAAGTATATCACCTAAAATTTAGTTGGCTCTTTGCGCACAGCCGAACGTTGGGGCCGCGACAAGGCATGCAATCGAGTTTCACTAGCCCGAGTTCATGCAAGAGGCGCATCGCTGATCTTACCCCATTCTGCCGGAGCGCCTCACGTGCTCGTGTTGGTCTTTGGGTCGAGTTGGGCCTAAGGATGACCACACAAGCACGACTCATAGGATTACAGGACTAAGGACTTGGCGCATTTTTGGAATATTGATGTGTTTATTACCAAATTGCACACATATATATATCGAAGACTCCTTAATCAAACACATAGCAACGGTTGCACACTTTCGTAAAGAAACATATAGTTGGACGGTGACAAATAATGTCTTGTCACAAATGAAGCTACACATTCTCCCTAAATCGAACTAAGAACTAGCACTCTCTTCTAAAAATGATGCTAACGGATCTTGACATACGGCATCTTCAGCTTCCGCACATGCATCTTGTTTCTGTAATGCTGCTATTACGTACGAGGACGATGGCTCTGCAAAGAGCAAATCAAGAGAAGTTAAAGTAGAATACGTAAATAAGTATACCTCACCCTAAAATAAAAAAGTATACCTAGTTGATTCAGCCATGCATGAATAAATGGGCACAAAAAATTGGTTCAATTTTATCAGGAAATAAACTGGTTACCTGACTTGCCCGATTATGGAGCAGCTTTAGGGGTAGGTGCGGCCCTCATCGGTGGCACGGGTCCTGCACTCAGATACATCAAAAAGATTCACACTAAAGACAATAAGAAATGCGCAAATGAAAGTTTACATATGGTACCGGGAGAGGAGATCAACAAGTTACCTTCACAAGAACCAAATTCACCGGGGCTCGAGTCGCAGATGATCATCGTCCGAATGAATTTCTCTCTATCCACGGTCGCAGACATGAGCTTGTCGAGGTCGGTGCCCTCCAGTATGCGGCAGAGGCAGATGGGAGCGTCTTGGACGAGCGACCTGAGGCCGTCGCAGCACTTGCCCTGCTTCGGAGGCTCCGGCGCGGCGCTGTTGGTGAGGAAATCCTTGCATGGCATCAGCCCCATCAGCGGCGTCCGGCACTCCTTCGGCTGAGGCTTCGATGTGGGCGGGGGCGGCGGTGCCGGCGCCGGTGGTGGCGGCGTCGGTGGACAGAATATGGGTGGTATACACAATATCTGTGGTATAAACGAAAAGCAGGGGATGATGCACCATGACCATGATGATGGTTTCGCTACTAAGTCGCCGTTGGGGGAGGGAGCGGGGGCCCTGGCCGTGACGGCCGCCGAAAGCGAAGGCTCGGGCGCGGCGGCGGCAGTCAGGACGGCGACGGCGAGGAAGAAGCAGGCGAGATGGGACTTGGATGCCGCCATGGGTCGGTCTCTTTCTTGGTTTGTGCTTGCTGGCCAGATGTGAATGGTGCGACGAACGTCTTATGGTTGGTGATCAGTGAATGTATATATAGGGTGGATGCACGTGAAATGCTCCATGTGATGCGTTGGGATAAGGAGATAAGAGATGTTTTCTGTTGGGGCCGATCCATATCGTGTTTCCTTGATCTTCTCACGTACCTTTCGATGGTTTGTTAGGCGGGAGTGTTAGTGCGTGATTATGTTATTTTAGTTAGTGCGTGAGTACTTAGTTCGTTAGTATCTTATATAAACTTTCAACCGGTGATTATGTTAGTTTAGTTAGTGTGTGTAGTCCAGTTGAACCCATGTAACATCGGGTCGGACAGTCCATCGACGGCGCGGTCGGTGCCATGGACGGCTGGCCAAGTTCAACAGCGCAGAACCAGCATAGGCAAAACTCTTCAGGGCTTGGTCTCTTTCAGCATTCTAACGACAGTAAAAATAAAAGCAGCAAACTGCAAGCACTTCTATGCTCTAGCATAAAACTGCAAAACTTGGAGAGATTAGAGAATGCAAAAGTTGAACCAATTACCCAAAGGTAACTTTGAACAATATGCGGCATAACACTGCAAGCACTTGAAATGGTTAAACAAGGAAACATCTGCGTTTGTACCACATTTCTAAGAAAAGGATGAAACAGTTGCACAAGGCACGGGGATCCCCTGACGTGAGTGATCCTGCCTCTGAGTCACTGACATGTGGGTCCCACCAAGCATGAGGCCTACCTGTCAGAGACTGAAATGCAGGAATAGCTACGTCAAATGGTCCATATCCCAAGGCAAAAACCTAAGATGACGCAAGCATAAATTGAAATCCTCTAGACTGAAATTATGTCTGCTTATCATTCAAACTAGGTAATCTTTTGTCCACGGGCCACTAGTTGGGCTAGGACTAGAGTAGTGGCCCATGAAAGGGGGATTCCCTCCATTATATGAAAGTTTTTCTTCTTGGCTTGAGTTTCTTTGTTGCTTTGCCCCTGTCTTTGCCTTAATGTTTAATTTGCTCTTCTTTCTTTGACTTGTTGGCCATGAAGACTTTTGGATGATTGTTGACCAGGGTGACTTGCTTGGACCCATGGTAGCTTGCTTGGACTTTTGCTGACCTCCTTGACTTGTGTTGACTGCCTTTGAATTTTGTTGACCGTTGGTCCATGTGGATTGCCATGTAGAACTCAGAAGGAACCCTATAATTTTGGCTATTCTCAACACTACCCCCAAGGACATATGAATCACATATTTGGTTAGGCTTGAATTCGAACTTGCAACTTTTATTGATGATATGAGAAAAGATGAGAGATTTTGATGTCTACGCATATGAGTGAGCTGTCTGTTATGTTCACAAAAAGGCCTGGTCTTCATCATTTGGTCTACTTTCTTACCAAATTGGTACCAATGTTACCACTGGCAACAGGTAGTTTCAGCAATGAGTCCAGTAATAAATAAGTTGGATGACGATCTGATGAACCATTGCTCGGTTACAATTATCGAGCGACACGTATTCTTGAAAGTAAGTGAACATGGCATAGTTAAAGCTTTCATGGAAAGGATACTTAACCTTATGTCGTAGTTTTCTACTTATGTGCATCTTGCATGTAAGACTATTTCTATTTCTGATTACAAATTTGGAATATATTTAATGAACTAAAATGGTGTGCGACATGATTGGGATATTTATGTGCTTTTGTTAAATATGGTATGACACTTGGATTAGGTAGATTATAATTGGAGTGTGCACACCCTCCATTTCCCCACCACTGCTTTGTAGTGTGTGAGAGAGTGTATGTTGGTACCTAGGTCAGTTGGTGGATCCCTATCTTTGGATATTGTAGGTTTCTCTATTTAACTAGGTGGCACTCGTCCTAACCAATGGGCCGAAGTAAGCTGATAATGAGTTTGAAAAAAAATCTATGAAATGAAATGGTTGGAATTTAAACCAATTCTATTATTAGTGAATATTGATGGAGCAACTGATACGTATCCATATAAAAACAGGCGAATCATTAGACAACCATTCATTCGATAAAATCTAGTCCATTATTAATGAAATTTCATGAATCAATCAGTATCTCCTTATCTAAAAAAACAGGAATGATTGTAAATCGAGTAACTATTAAAGAACATTGATGGAATAATTGATGTATATCCTTATCCAAAGAAAGATAAGATCATTCAATAAATGTTGAGCAAACATCTACAAGAAACGTTCTAAAGCTTTACATCCAAGAACTTACCTCTACTCTATATGTATATATAGCACTGCCCAGATCAGAGAAAAGTGTAAGGAACCACACAATTTTAAGTTTTGTTGAAGGAAGACAGTTTCTTGTACCAATGGGTCGTGGTCAGGGTCATGTTATCATACCAATATTTCTCTTCTTTTCATTTGCACCTTACTACATCACTTTGGCCGAATCGATAGATCTAGGTGGCACTCTACAAACAAATGAGAAGGTATGCATTTAGCTTGTCAACACATATAACCCTTTCTAATATTTCTTATGTATCCACCACGTTCTTGTACCTACATGACCACTTGATCATGACAAGTACCAATATTTGTATTCTGCTGTTATTATTCATTGTTAGTTATGTGGCCCATTAGACATTAGAACAACATATGTGCAAGGAAATAACTATGTTTTATGGACTTGGTACAACAATCGTCCTAACTTTCCAGATAAAACTTTTTTCTAGGATGGTACTCTTTCAAGATCCAATCCTTTTCAGCTCAAAGGGAGAATGAAAACCGATGGAAAAGGCAACACTAAATCTCATGTATGACCCTCCCTCCCTCCCTCCCTCCCTCCGTGTTAGATTTTCGTAACAGGAGGAAATATTTGGTCAATTTAAATTACATAGATATGTTTCTCTTTAGCGCAATATACAAAATTAATGCACCACACCCAATGGATTCAGAAATAGATCTTTTTTCGCACATTAAGTAAGAAACAGATCTGGTTTGACAAAGGATGCAATATAGGAGTATAAAATCAATGCACCACACTCAATGGATTCAGAAACAGATCTGGTTTGACAAAGAACGCAATATACAAAATTAATGCACCACACCCAATGTATTTAGATACAGACCTAGAAAAATAATGCAATATATAAAAAAATTAATACACCACACCCAATGGATTCAGAAACAGATGTAGTTCCATGCATGATCTATGTAATACTAATCCTGATGTTCAAACACTTAGCTTGGAGTGCACATCGCACTTCCTTACCAAGAAGATCCATGTATGCATGCACTATGTAATACTAATCCCGATGTGCCAACACCAAGCTAGGAGTTAACCGATGCACCAATTTCCCGTGCTACATTGGCATGACCCATACACCTTGTAGAGAAGGTAAGTTCGAGCCAAACCTACTTAGTTAAGGCATAGGAAAATCTTGATAGCATCTAAAGGATCACCTAAAAACACCACGTCATAAGTTCTAGGAAGAAGAGCGTCCTACCACTGCCAAGAAGCTACCCAAAAATTGTAATATGCTTGTGCACAAGTACAATTTTTTTCTGACTATTCACTAATTTGAGCTACATCTTTATATAAATAGTATGCAATGTGGCACACGGAGCCAGGAAAATTCTATGGTCTTCGAGCTGAAATGAGTATATGGGTTCACCTAATCAAGAAAACTCTCAAGAATCCGGATCAGCCATACAGATCTACTGTCAAGAAGGGGAACACTACAGCTTAATTGAAGCTGGGTTTCATGTACATACATATCACCCATTCTCACAAACTCAAATGCTTTTCAAGAAGTGCTATTTAAATTATGGGTTGGCTTGCAGGTTTCCCCCTCTTTGTATCATAACCGAGACGTTCGATTCTTTACATACACGACGGTAAGTGTATACCATGCCATTCTGATAAAGTACATAATGTTGAGGTGTCACTAAACTTATCCTTTTTTTTCCTCATTGGACTCATTTATACTAATTATAGCTATGTATACATTAACATTAATACATGTCGCCTTGTATCATTTCTCAGAGGGACACCAAATCTGCAGGCTGCTATAACTTGCAGTGCCCAGGATTTGTCCCTACAAGAGGAGCTACGCTAGTGCCTGGGCAAGCTATTCCCCCCCCCCCCCCCCCCCCCGTCAATTTATGGCCAAGCCGATCACTACGCCAGGCTTAGCCTAAACAAGGTCCCCCCTGTTGTCCTAGTAGATATCCCTATAGGATTGCATTGGCATGTGTTCACAAGAGTTTCCTTGCAAGCATGAAAAATATCATTTATGACCATCATCCCTTTTTTATTGTATACTGCAGGATCCGAACTCTGGGGATTGGGTGGTGTATCGACACGATTTAGACCGTCCATCATTCTTGGGGCATTTTCCAGGACAACTTTGCCCTGGAGAATCACGAATACAAGCCCTGACAGGATTTGTGAATTACCTAAATAATACACATGGCCCTCCAATGGGAAGTGGTCAATTCCCAGATGATGAAGATGATAAGAGATCTGCATACTTTAAGCATATTAAGATCTACGATGCCAACGGCCATGCTCGGGACCCAATTACAACTCACATGATCAAGTCAGTTGACAGGCCAGGTTGCTACAAAGAAACTGACTTCACTCTTAAAATCAATAGGGGCTACATATTTTACTATGGTGGTCCAAATGGTTGTATTGGTTGAAGACACAAGTTTTTCATCCCTTTGATGATGTAACAAATCATAAACTATTATCTACAAATGGTTGTATTGGTTGAGGACACAAGTTTTTCTGGCCTTTGATAACTTAATAAATCATAAACTATTTTAAATATATTGAAGGACAAACAAGAAACCATGTTTTATAGAGAAAACCCAGTGAGCTAAATTCCATTTGGTATTATATGATGGATTACTGTAACTTCGTCCAGCCTATGAGATTAGCTCTTAGATTATTAGATATTTGGCTTCATACTTATTTTTTGATCAAGTTGTGTTCTGACAAAAGGTGGAAGGGCAACCACGGGATAACAAAAATTCTTGATATGTAATCTATAATAAGAGTAATAGAACAACCGTTAATTTTTCACCGGCAGCTTACAAAATAAGCACACTGCAACTCAGTTCAGAAAGTGCAAAGTAATTCTATATCTCTTGATAATTTAATTTTTGAAACAAGATAATCAAAAAGAGAAGGCGAGAAAGCTTGTGAGTGATCCCTAACTAAAAATGTGAAGATGGAAAAGAGTAGGCACCGCTTGGCCCCGGCTTCATGTCGACCACCGCCGCAAGTCCCTCTACAGGAGCTCCGGACGCCATGGGGCAGAAGGACACCCACGACGCCTGGCGGAGTAACCCGAGAAGGGGGAGACGGCCGACGACGGGTTTCTGATGCAGGCTCAGCTGCAACAGTCGATCGACGGGGCTGTTGGTACCATGGATGGCCGGTTCAACAGAGCAAAAAGGCAAAACTCTTCAGGGCTTGGTCTCTTTCAGCATTCTTGCGACAGTAAAAGCAGCAAACTGCAAGCACTTGAAATGCTCTAGCATAAAACCATAACGGCCTGAACAGATTATAAAATGCAAATGCTGAATCAGTTACACAAGGAAGCTCTGAACAACTATGTGGCATAACACTGGAAGCACTTGAAATAATGTAGCGTAAAACCGCAATTACTTTGAACTGATTACACAAGGAATGATTGAACTGATTGCACAAGGCAAACATTACACAAGCATAGCATTGATCTGATTCCCAGATTAAAAGTAGGCAAGTACCAAGTAGGCAACATAATTTAAAAGTAGGCAAGTAGGCCTTCAGCCTATCGAAACATGGACTTGACCCACTGACAACACGATCTGGTATATGCTTTCGTCTCGAATAATTCAGCTGATGCACTACCTGGTATGTTCATCTTCAGTGATCAGGCTTAAATAGGAAGCTGGCGCTCACGGTTCAGATCACAAATAGATGTGTACCAAATTAAGGTGTCAGCTCATTTCGCCCAAACATGCATCCTAGTAGCAAACACCTAAAACCCTTGTAAAGTTACCGTGCAGACCACCACCATTACTGAGCGCAATAGTAGAAATCATATTTACCACAAGGTTTGTGAACGCAAGCTTATCTTAGCTATAAAGCCTCGAATTCTCCATTTCCCCCACCAACAACAACCAGGCACATATTTAGCACAAATTTTGTGATGTAACATCACAGAGTCAACTTGCTACATGAATGACATGGACTGTTACTAGCTGCTGCCGACTCGATCTGGTAAGGTTAAAGTACCAGTAGTCCTCTACAAGAGGAATAGCTACAAATTAACCTTACAGCAATTCATAGTAGTAGATATGGTCAAAAGGGTCAGCACACGTAGACTCAGATGCTAGTCAGATGTTATAAACTGGACCTCCACTTTTGGTGATTGTGCTCTTGTAGACTTGAAGCTCACAATCTCCGTTGGCCCATTTTGCGCAAGTCAGAGACTTGAGTGTGGCTTTTACATCAACCCCCGAAGTTAAGAACTTATATGACACCACAATCACCATCTTCTCTAGCATTTCAGCTCTCTCGGCGATGAACTTGAGGAACACAACTTCATTTCTTGACCCTTGCAACTCATAGAAAACCACCTTCTTCATATTCTTCCGGATACATGTAATGCGACCACCCTCTATCCGGAACTTGGCACTCACCTTACCAGTGGGATCCTCATAAACCCTTGCAGACTGAAACAACAAAAAACACATGCGTAGTTCAGCTAGCAGTTAATCGAAACATGCACCTCCCTCCATCCCAAAATAAGTGTCGCTGGTTCCCTCCGTCCCAAAATAAGTGTCGCTGGTTTAGTAAAAAGTTTACAACTTGCGACACTTATTTTGGGATGGAGGGAGTATACAGGGGCGGACCCACGTTGGCCCATCCGGTGTCACAGGACACCGGGTAATTTTGTTGCATACCTTGTATACGCAACCTCTGTGTCGCCATGACACCGGGTAAATTCTTGCATGGACACCGGTAAAATTCCTGGATCTGGAGCAATGAGCCAGTGACGGGGACGCACCCCAGGCCCATCTAATGGCCCATGCGGCCAGGGACGTGAACTCACGCACGGCATGCCCATTCTCTCTGAAAAAAAGACGCATATGCCATATGATCGATCATAGCGGTATAGCGCTACATACACGGGTGCGCCTACTTCTTGGCCGCCGCCTCCCGCAAACAGCAGACGACCCGCGCTTGTTCGTCACGGCGCCGCCTACTCGCGTGCTAAACATCTAATCAGCGTCGCGGTCTACCGACTCCTTCACCAACTCGTAGATCACAGAAGAACCGGAGAGGTAAATTGATTATTTTAGAGTATGTCTCTATTTTTTCTAGTTCTGCTTTTCTAAATTGTACGCATATAGGGTTTATAATTTTAGGAGTGTTTAGTTGGGAATTGGAATACTGCGTCTTGTCAATTTATGAGAGCAATTCACATATGTTTGGGTCATTCCTTGACGGCTAGACGCACAACAACAAGGTTAAACTCTATAATCAGTTAATCACACAATTCAATCATTATGCTCTATTAGTCAACTTTATTCTAGCCCTTGGAAATATAAATGATTTAACATCGTACATTTGTTCTAACATGATGGAAAATTTTCGGATATGAGCTGCTTATTATTGAATGTCACTTGTGGACTTTCACAAAGAAAAGACATGATTAGATATTAATAAAAAGAACAAGTGCCCATGTATTTTTTTAACAAAAGTAGAGTTTTATTTAATTGAATAACAGTTATATTTTCTATGAGGAGGGATACAATATCATTCAGAGGCTCCTGAAACCAGTCATAAGTTGTAGAGAACTTAGTTACCCTCGCAAGCTCATTAGCAACAATAATTGATTCCCTATTACAATGTTCAAAACCAGTGATGGAAAGTGCGTGTGTATTTGATGAGTGTGTGACTTTTATGTATAACATTGCTTGATATCCACATGTATGTAATGTACATGTGGACACCGGGTCAATTTTGTCCTGGGTCCACCCCTGGGAGTATAAATATAGATAGTGGTAATAAAAAATGCTCTTTGAAGCAAACCGGGATTAACTATTGTACCTGGATATATAGTGTCTCAACGTTGGGAAAACATCTAAGGAAATTAGGCACTTTCTTGAGCTCATTGCGGACATCAAATTTCAGTTGTAGAGCCAACATCTGGACACTCGGCACACTGGCACTGGTGCTCACCTTAGTCATAGCGTGCAATACAAGTGTGCAAATGCAATGCCGCTAATAAGATAAGGGAGCCATGCTTCGGTACCCCCCCCCCCTCCCCCCCTTCACAAACCGTATAAGGGTAGTATAGTCATTTGACCATAACATATACACACCTCCATATGTGAGGCGTACGAGCTGTTTGTAGACGTACATAGCAGATCCGCCAGCCCATCAGACAACTGGAGCATGTCCCCCCTCCATCCTGGCCCTGGACCATTTATTAATTTATTATTATTTTAAGCTTCAAAAGCTAAGTGGGTGAGGCAGTATCGAACACCCAACCTCTTGGTTTATCACTACCTACAGTAACCAACTAGGACAGCGCACTGGATTCTTCTTTTATTCGTCCTTTTTAAGGGATTCTTTTATTCGTCTTGTTGGGTATCTTATCAGTCTGTTTTTCTTTTTTGCCTTTTTTTTCTTTGGTTTATTTTTATTTATTTATTCTTATTTTTCTATTTTCCTTTTTCATTTTCTTAAACTCATGAACATTTTTAAATCCCTGAACTTATCCTTTAAATCTGTGATCTTTTTTCATATAAATGAATATTTTTCAATATCGCAAACTTTTATCAATTTCAAGATTTTTTCTAATTTGTTTTTAACTTTTTTTTACTAATTATTTAACCTTTTTTCAAGTCGATGAACTTTTTTGAATTTGACAAACTTTTATCAAATTCGTGAACTTTGTTTTGTCAAAATTGTGAACTTATTTTATTTTGCGATTTTTTTTCAAATTTGTGAACTTTTTATCAAATTCTTAACCTTTTTCAAACCGATGAACTTTTTTCAATTCCACAAACTTTTGTCACACCAGGAAGCTTGGATTGCACGTCTCAGCTAACACATGTAATCATATATAGGATAACCTTCCCTAAAAATAATAGTTTAACCCTTTTGAAAATTTGAAATTTCACACGAAGTGTATAGGACCTAATTCTTGGCATACATAATTTGAAATATCATTTATCGTAAATCAATTTTCCTTTCACGTACATTTCACCCAAACAATTTGAATACCTTCTTTACTCAAGAAAACAATATGAATACTCTGTTTATCGCATCAGCCAAATTTAGAGTGCATGCTTTCTAATATGCTATCTATTTAGGAATAGACATAGTAGTTCATAACCAGGCTGATAGCAAGTCCATCACCCAATTCTCCTCTGCTGAAGCAAGGTTACTTGCAAATTGCAATGCAACATGTACTGGTACGTGAACGGTTGGATGAACTCGCATGACCTGACTCAAGCAGAAACAGGGAAAAAAGAATCAGAGATTCATCTGAAAGTTCTAAGAAAACAATAGCACCCCAAAGACCATGTGCAACGAAGGGTGTTCAGGTAGGGTGAGAAAGATCCTTTTGAAAGCACGTTGATTTTCGACATCCGTAGAATGGCTCCAATTTTTTCCACCAACTTCTATGATAAATTCAAGGCATCGTGCCAAATTGTTTGGATTTTTAACAAGTTTTGCATTTTCTAGAGTTTTCTCGGTGAAAAAAAGCTGATAAATGGGCGGACGTGTCACAACGTGCAAATGGTGTCGGAAGTTGTTCAACCTGGCATGGATGTTTCATATATCCGTGTCAAGTTGTTGCAAGAAGTTGGGGTTATTCATCCATAGAAAAAAAAACACCTATTGAGAGGAGTGGGCTAGACTAGGCCAAACAGGTGCATCGCTGAGCATGTAATTTCTAATTAAGAATGCCTTTGTTATTTCCAATTTTTGGCATTATCAATCAACATGAACATTCTCCTATATCCTAACAATCTATTGAAATTAGTGAACAATTATGGAATTTCAAATTGTGTATGAAAATTTTGTAAACTTGAACACTTTTTCTAAAATTGTGGACAAATTCCCAACAATTGATATTATCCACAAATTGCAAACATTTCTTAAATTTGTGAACAAAAATTTAAACGTGAATAGTTTTTTAATTTCAGAATATTTTTAAAAATTGTGAACAATGTTTGAAAATATGAACATTTTTGGCATTACAAAAATAATTCAAATTTTTAGATAGGTTTCAAAAAGGAGAAAAACAAATTAAGGAAAAAAGAAAAACTAAAAATAGAAAAGAAAAAAAGCTTATGTTTTAGCCCAACTAGGCAATGCATCTTTCCTGTCGCGTGCCTGTTGGGCCTGCCTAGGCATTCATGGATTTGAAAAAAATCATGAATTTTAAAAACAGATGCTCACGAATTTGAAAAAAAATCCGGGCATTGGAAAATGTTCATAAAGTTCAAAATAGTACTTGGATGTGTAAAAACGTTCACAGATTTGAAAACAAAGTTCACGATAATAAAATAATATTTCTGAATTTGAAAAGTTCATGGATTTAAGAAAAGGTTCGCGATTTAGAAACAGTTCGTGATTTTTTAAAGGGAATTAAGATCAAAATAAAATTGAAAAATAACAAGGATAATGGGACAAACAAAACCCCCCAAAAAAGAAAACCACAATTTTTTTAAAAAAATCATGTTTCGAAAGATGTTCAGAAATTGTTTGTGTTTCAAAATTTTGTTCATTTTCAAAGTAAAATTGCTCAAATTTCGTTCACAAATTCCAAAACCATTCGGCATTTTAAAATTGTTCACATTTTTTAATAATAAAAGTTTTAAATTTTTTCAGAAAATATTTCATATATATGTACGCGAGTGTGTTTTCTTATATATTTCTCGCTAGAACATAACACAAGCAGTGGTTGGTTGAAGTGGCTATCGGGATGTGTCGTTTAGTGGGTGGCCTTCCTGAAAGGTTACTAAGAGCAGGCCGATCATTGATGGTCACGAACAGCAACGCTCAACTAATGGCCTTAGGTACACATCAATGTCGTTGTCGGGTTGCTTAGGGCCTTGGATGAGCACTGGCATCATAATGAACTTCCGCTTCATGCACAACCAAGGAGGAAGGTTATACAAACATAGAGTCACAGGCTAGGTGCTATGGTTGCTGCTCTGCTCCCCAAAAGGATTAATGCCATCTGCGTTTAGACCAAACCATATGTTTCTTGCGTCACCTGCAAACTCCTTCCTGTACTTTCTCTCGATTTTTCTCCACTGCGACCCGTCAGCGGGTACTCTCAACTTTCCGTCTTTCTTACGGTCTTCTCTGTGCCATCGCATCGCCTTGGCATGCTCTTTCTTTTAAAACAAATGCTTCAACCGTGGTATTATAGGAGCATACCACATCACCTTGGCAGGAATCTTCTTCCTGGTGCGCTCGCCCTCGACATCACTAGGGTCATCGCGCCTGATCTTATAGCGCAATGCACCGCATACCGGGCAAGCGTGCAAATCCTCATACTAATCACCACGAGAGAGGATGCAATCGGGCAACTCGTTATCCTTTGGAAGCATATTCTTTATCATTACCAGCAACTTTCCAAACCCCTTATCAGATACACCATTCTATGCCTTTCATTGCAGCAATTTCAGTGTGGTGCCCAACTTTTTCTTGTCAGCTTCGCAATTCGGGTAAAACAATTTCTTGTGATCCTCTAACATGCGCTGCAACTTCTTCTCCAAATTACTTGCGCGGTTTTTCTTTGCATCAGCAATGGCCCGACCTAGATCATCAGCGGGCTCATCTGATGCATCTTATTCAGCTTCTTCCCGCATTGCCGGCTCAGCTTCTTCCCCCAATGTTGTATCATCATATTTAGGGAACCCATGGCCAAGATAGCTGTCGTCGTTCTCTTCTTCTTCATTGTCTTCCATCATAACCCCTCTTTCTCCGTGCTTGGTCCAAACATTATAGTGGGGCATGAAACCGGACTCAAACAGGTGGACGTGAATGGTTCTTGACGTAGAGTAATTGTGATCATTCTTACAGCCAGCACATGGACAAGGCATAAAACCATCTGCCCGCTTGTTTGCCTCGGCCGCAAGCAGAAAAGTATGCACGCCATTAATAAACTCGGGAGAGCATCGGTCATCGTACATCCATTGTTGGCTCATCTTCATTACACAACACCGAAAATACCAAATTAATACAAGTTCATACAACACTTAAATGCAACAAACAAATAACTCTCTAGCTAAAGAATTTAAATGCAACAACAAATGCGATCAAGATCGCAACTAAGGTAACAATTGATCCAACAGCATAATGATACCAAGCCTCACTATGAATGGCATATTTCCTAATCTTTCTAATCTTCAAGCGCATTTTCTTCATCTTGATCTTGTGATCATCGACGACATCGGCAACATGCAACTCCAATTCCATCTTCTCCCCCTCAATTCTTTTTAATTTTTCTTTCAAATCCTCGTTTTCTCTTTCAACTAAATTTAACCTCTCGACAATAGGGTCGGTTGGAATTTCCGGTTCACATACCTCCTACATACAAATATCTATGTCAACTTGATGGGCATAATTTGTCATAAACACAAAATGCAACAAATAGTTTTAAAAGAGAATATACCACATCCGAATCATAACAAGGACGAGGGCCGACGGGGACAGATATCAAAACCATGGCACTATGTATAACAAAGTACGTACGGGTAAGATAATTATACGAGTAACTATATATCCAAATCACACAAACATCAATTTTTTATATAAAACATTCATGAACAAGAGGCTCACCACAAGGTGGTGCCGGCGACAGGATGGTGCGGGCGATCGATGGTGGTTACGACGAAGATTTAGAAGGCACTAAGTAAACCACACCTACATATGCAAACTAAGTGTTATTCTTGACCTCAAATTGCATATAAATCAAATGCTAGCACATATAATTCCTCCCAAATAACTAAACTCCCAAATTAACCACTATATAAAGCATTGCAAGAGCTAATCTGGCAATGAGAGATGAAAGGACAAAGTTGCTAACATTTATGATCATTTGAATGGATGGGGGCCTTCAAATGTTGACAAATTTTGGGCAAAATGTGTGATGAACTCGAGAGGAAAAGGGGAAGAACAGAGAGGAGAGGGGAAAGGGGAAGAACAGAGCGAGCTCGGGTGGACAAAGGGTTTATGTACGATGACCTTTAGTACCGGTTCGTGACACGAACCGGTACTAAAGGTGCTGGAGGGGCCCCAGACTGACAACATCCTGCCACCACTCTCTTTAGTACCGGTTCGTGGCACGAACTGATGCTAAATATTGGCCACGAACTGGTACTAATGAGAGCGGCCCAACTAGCCGTTGGAACCAGCACTGATGGACACATTAGTGCCGACTCAAATTCAAACCGGCACTAATGTGATTCACATTTGACCCTTTTTCTACTAGTGAAGGCACGGGGATCCCCTGAAGTGAGCGATGCTGCCTCCGAGTCACTGACATGTGGGTCCCACCAAGCATGGGGCCCACCTGTCAGAGACTGAAATGCAGGGATAGCTACGTCAAATGGTCCATATTCCAAGGCAAAAACCTAAGATGACGCAAGCATAAATTGAAATCCTCTAGACTGAAATTATGTCCGCTTATCATTCAAACTAGGTAATCTTTTGTCCACGGGCCACTACTTGGGCTAGGACTAGAGTAGTGGCCCATGAAAGGGGGATTCCCTCCATCATATGAAAGTTTTTCTTCTTGGCTTGAGTTTCTTTGTTGCTTCGCCCCCGTCTTTGCCTTAATGTTTAATTTGCTCTTCTTTCTTTGACTTGTTGACCATGAAGACTTTTGGATGATTGTTGACCAGGGTGACTTGCTTGGACCCATGGTAGCTTGCTTGGACTTTTGCTAACCTACATGACTTGTGTTGACTGCCTTTGAATTTTGTTGACCGTTGGTCCATGTGGATTGCCATGTAGAACTCAGAAGGAACCCTATAATTTTGGCTATTCTTAACACTACCCCCAAGGACATATGAATCACATATTTGGTAAGGCTTGAATTCGAACTTGCAACTTTTATTGATGATATGAGAAAAGATGAGAGATTTTGATGTCTACGTATATGAGTGAGCTGTCTGTTATGTTCACAAAAAGGCCTGGTCTTCATCATTTGGTCTACTTTCTTACCAAATTGGTACCAATGTTACCACTGGCAACAGGTAGTTTCAGCGATGAGTCCAGTAATAAATAAGTTGGATGACGATCTGATGAACCATTGCTCGGTTACAATTATTGAGCGACACGTATTGTTGAAAGTAAGCGAACATGGCATAGTTAAAGCTTTCATGGAAAATATACTTAACCTAATGTCGTAGTATTCTACTTATGTGCATCTTACATGTAAGACTATTTCTATTTCTGATTACAAATTTGGAATATATTTCATGAACTGAAATGTTGTGCGACATGATTGGGATATTTATGTGCTTTTGTTAAATATTGTATGACACTTGGATTAGGTAGATTATAATTGGAGTGTGCACACCCTCCATTTCCCCACCACTGCTTTGTAGTGTGTGGGAGAGTGTATGTTGGTACCTAGGTCAGTTGGTGGATCCCTATCTTTGGATATTGTAGGTTTCTCTATTTAGCTAGGTGGCACTCGTCCTAACCAATGGGTCGAAGTAAGCTGACAATGAGTTTGAAAAAAATCTATGAAATGAAATGGTTGGAATTTAAACCAATTCTATTATCAGTGAATATTGATGGAGCAACTGATACGTATCCATATAAAAATAGGCGGATCATCACAACCATTCAATGGATAAAATCTAGTCCATTATTAATGAAATTTCATGAATCAATCTGTATCTCCTTATCTGAAAAACCAGGAATGATTGTAAATCGAGTAACTATTAAAGAACATTGATGGAATAATTGATGTATGTCCTTATCCAAAGAAAGATAAGATCATTCAATAAATGTTGAGCAAACATCTACAAGAAACGTTCTAAAGCTTTACATACAAGAACTTACCTCTACTCTATATGTATATATAGCACTGCCCAGATCAGAGAAAAGTGTAAGGAACCACACAATTTTAAGTTTTGTTGAAGGAAGACAGTTGCTTGTACCAATGGGTCATGGTCAGGGTCATGTTATCATACCAATATTTCTCTTCTTTTCATTTGCACCTTACTACATCACTTTGGCCGAATCGATAGATCTGGGTGGCACTCTACAAACAAATGAGAAGGTATGCATTTAGCTTGTCAACACATATAACCCTTTCTAATATTTCTTATGTATCCACCACGTTCTTGTACCTACATGACCACTTGATCATGACAAGTACCAATATTTGTATTCTGCTGTTATTATTCATTGTTAGTTATGTGGCCCATTAGACATTAGAACAACATCTGTGCAAGGAAATAACTATGTTTTATGGACTTGGTACAACAATCGTCCTAACTTTCCAGATAAAACTTTTTTCTAGGATGGTACTCTTTCAAGATCCAATCCTTTTCAGCTCAAAGGGAGAATGAAAACTGATGGAAAAGGCAACACTAAATCTCATGTATGACCCTCCCTCCCTCCCTCCCTCCGTGTTAGATTTTCGTAACAGGAGGAAATATTTGGTTAATTTAAATTACATAGATATGTTTCTCTTTAGCGCAATATACAAAATTAATGCACCACACCCAATGGATTCAGAAATAGATCTTTTTTCGCACAAAAAGTAAGAAACAGATCTGGTTTGACAAAGGATGCAATATAGGAGTATAAAATCAATGCACCACACTCAATGGATTCAGAAACAGATCTGGTTTGACAAAGAACGCAATATACAAAATTAATGCACCACACCCAATGTATTTAGATACAGACCTAGAAAAATAATGCAATATATAAAAAATTAATACACCACACCCAATGGATTCAGAAACAGATGTAGTTCCATGCATGATCTATGTAATACTAATCCCGATGTTCAAACACTTAGCTTGGAGTGCACATCGCACTTCCTTACCAAGAAGATCCATGTATGCATGCACTATGTAATACTAATCCCGATGTGCCAACACCAATCTAGGAGTTAACCGATGCACCAATTTCCCGTGCTACATTGGCATGACCCATACACCTTGTAGAGAAGGTAAGTTCGAGCCAAACCTACTTAGTTAAGGCATAGGAAAATCTTGATAGCATCTAAAGGATCACCTAAAAACACCACGTCATAAGTTCTAGGAAGAAGAGCGTCCTACCGCTGCCAAGCTACCCAAAAATTGTAATATGCTTGTGCACAAGTACAATTTTTTTCTGACTATTCACTAATTTGAGCTACATCTTTATATAAATAGTATGCAATGTGGCACACGGAGCCAGGAAAATTCTATGGTCTTCGAGCTGAAATGAGTATATGGGGTTCACCTAATCAAGAAAACTCTCAAGAATCCGGATCAGCCATACAGATCTACTGTCAAGAAGGGGAACACTACAGCTTAATTGAAGTTGGGTTTCATGTACATACATATCACCCATTCTAACAAACTCAAATGCTTTTCAAGAAGTGCTATTTAAATTATGGGTTGGCTTGCAGGTTTCCCCCTCTTTGTATCATAACCGAGACGTTCGATTCTTTACATACACGACGGTAAGTGTATACCATGCCATTTTGATAAAGTACATAATGTTGAGGTGTCACTAAACTTATCCTTTTTTTTCCTCATTGGACTCATTTATACTAATTATAGCTATGTATACATTAACATTAATACATGTCGCCTTGTATCATTTCTCAGAGGGACACCAAATCTGCAGGCTGCTATAACTTGCAGTGCCCAGGATTTGTCCCTGCAAGAGGAGCTGCGCTAGTGCCTGGCCAAGCTATTTCTCCCCCATCAATTTATGGCCAAGCCGATCACTACGCCAGGCTTAGCCTAAACAAGGTCCCCCCCTGTTGTCCTAGTAGATATCCCTATAGGATTGCATTGGCATGTGTTCACAAGAGATTCCTTGCAAGCATGAAAAATATCATTTATGACCATCATCCCTTGTTTATTGTATACTGCAGGATCCGAATTCTGGGGATTGGGTGGTGTATCGACACGATTTAGACCGTCCATCATTCTTGGGGCATTTTCCAGGACAACTTTGCCCTGGAGAATCACGAATACAAGCCCTGACAGGATTTGTTAATTACCTAAATAATACACATGGCCCTCCAATGGGAAGTGGTCAATTCCCAGATGATGAAGATGATAAGAGATCTGCATACTTTAAGCATATTAAGATCTACGATGCCAACGGCCATGCTCGGGACCCAATTACAACTCACATGATCAAGTTAGTTGACAGGCCAGATTGCTACAAAGAAACTGACTTCACTGTTAAAATCAATAGGGGCTACATATTTTACTATGGTGGTCCAAATGGTTGTATTGGTTGAAGACACAAGTTTTTCATGCCTTTGATGATGTAACAAATCATAAACTATTATCTACAAATGGTTGTATTGGTTGAAGACACAAGTTTTTCTCGCCTTTGATAACTTAATAAATCATAAACTATTTTAAATATATTGAAGGACAAACAAGAAACCATGTTTTATAGAGAAAACCCAGTGAGCTAAATTCCATTTGGTATTATATGATGGATTACTGTAACTTCGTCCAGCCTATGAGATTAGCTCTTAGATTATTAGATATTTGGCTTCATACTTATTTTTTGATCAAGCTGTGTTCTGACAAAAGGTGGAAGGGCAACCACGGGATAACAAAAATTCTTGATATGTAATCTGTAATAAGAGTAATAGAACAACCGTTAATTTTTCACCGGCAGCTTACAAAATAAGCACACTGCAACTCAGTTCAGAAAGTGCAAAGTAATTCTATATCTCTTGATAATTTAATTTTTGAAACAAGATAATCAAAAAGAGAAGGCGAGAAAGCTTGTGAGTGATCCCTAACTAAAAATGTGAAGATGGAAAAGAGTAGGCACCGCTTGGCCCCGGCTTCATGTCGACCACCGCCGCAAGTCCCTCTACAGGAGCTCCGGACGCCATGGGGCAGAAGGACACCCACGACGCCTGGCGGAGTAACCCGAGAAGGGGGAGACGGCCGACGATGGGTTTCTGATGCAGGCTCAGCTGCAACAGTCGATCGACGGGGCTGTTGGTACCATGGATGGCCGGTTCAACAGAGCAAAAAGGCAAAACTCTTCAGGGCTTGGTCTCTTTCAGCATTCTTGCGACAGTAAAAGCAGCAAACTGCAAGCACTTGAAATTCTCTAGCATAAAACCATAACGGCCTGAACAGATTATAAAATGCAAACGCTGAATCAGTTACACAAGGAAGCTCTGAACAACTATGTGGCATAACACTGGAAGCACTTGAAATAATGTAGCGTAAAACCGCAATTACTTTGAACTGATTACACAAGGAATGATTGAACTGATTGCACAAGGCAAACATTACACAAGCATAGCATTGAACTGATTCCCAGATTAAAAGTAGGCAAGTACCAAGTAGGCAAGTAGGCCTTCAGCCTATCGAAACATGGACTTGACCCACTGACAACACGATCTGGTATATGCTTTCGTCTCGAATAATTCAGCAGATGCACTACCTGGTATGTTCATCTTCAGCGATCAGGCTTAAATAGGAGGCTGGCGCTCACGGTTCAGATCACAAATAGATGTGTACCAAATTAAGGTGTCAGCTCATTTCGCCCAAACATGCATCCTAGTAGCAAACACCTAAAACCCTTGTAAAGTTACCATGCAGACCACCACCATTAGTGAGCGCAATAGTAGAAATCATATTTACCACAAGGTTTGTGAACGCAAGCTTATCTTAGCTATAAAGCCTCGAATTCTCCATTTCCCCCACCAACAACAACCAGGCACATATTTAGCACAAATTTTGTGATGTAACATCACAGAGTCAACTTGCTACATGAATGACATGGACTGTGGATACTAGCTGCTGCCGACTCGATCTGGTAAGGTTAAAGTACCAGTAGTCCTCTACAAGAGGAATAGCTACAAATTAACCTTACAGCAATTCATCGTAGTAGATATGGTCAAAAGGGTCAGCACACGTAGACTCAGATGCTAGTCGGATGTTATAAACTGGACCTCCACTTTTGGTGATTGTGCTCTTGTAGACTTGAAGCTCACAATCTCCGTTGGCCCATTTTGCGCAAGACAAAGGCTTGAGTGTGGCTTTCACATCAACCCCCAAAGTTAAGAACTTATATGACACCACAATCACCATCTTCTCTAGCATTTCAGCTCTCTCGGCGATGAACTTGAGGAACACAACTTCATTTCTTGACCCTTGCAACTCATAGAAAACCACCTTCTTCATATTCTTCCGGATACATGTAATGGGACCACCCTCTATCCAGAACTTGGCACTCACCTTACCAGTGGGATCCTCATAAACCCTTGCAGACTGAAACAACAAAAAACACATGCATAGTTCAGCTAGCAGTTAATCGAAACATGCACCTCCCTCCATCCCAAAAATAAGTGTCGCTGGTTCCCTCCGTCCCAAAATAAGTGTCGCTGGTTTAGTAGAAAGTTTACAACTTGCGACACTTATTTTGGGATGGAGGGAGTATAAATATAGATAGTGGTAATGAAAAATGGTCTTTGAAGCAAACCGGGATTAACTATTGTACCTGGATATATAGTGTCTCAACGTTGGGAAAACATCTAAGGAAATTAGGCACTTTCTTGAGCTCATTGCGGACATCAAATTTCAGTTGTAGAGCCAACATCTGGACACTCGGCACACTGGCACTGGTGCTCACCTTAGTCCCAGCGTGCAATACAAGTGTGCAAATGCAATGCGGCTAATTAAGATAAGGGAGCCATGCTTCGGTACACCCCCCTTCACAAACCGTATAAGGGTAGTATAGTCATTTGACCATAACGTATACACACCTCCATATGTGAGGCGTACGAGCTGTTTGTAGACGTACATAGCAGATCCGCCAGCCTATCAGACAACTAGAGCACGTCCCCCCTCCATCCTGGCCCTGGCCCATTTATTAATTTATTATTATTTTAAGCTTCAAAAGCTAAGTGGGTGAGGCAGTATCGAACACCCAACCTCTTGGTTTATCACTACCTACAGTAACCAACTAGGACAGCGCACTGGATTCTTCTTTTATTCGTCCTTTTTTAAGGGATTCTTTTATTTGTCTTGTTGGGTATCTTATCAGTCTGTTTTTCTTTTTTGCCTTTTTTTTCTTTGGTTTATTTTTATTTATTTATTCTTATTTTTCTATTTTCTTTTTTCATTTTCTTAAACTCATGAACATTTTTTAAATCCCTGAACTTATCCTTTAAATCTGTGATCTTTTTTCATATAAATGAATATTTTTCAATATCGCAAACTTTTATCAATTTCAAGATTTTTTCTAATTTGTTTTTAACTTTTTTTACTAATTATTTAACCTTTTTTCAAGTTGATGAACTTTTTTGAATTTCACAAACTTTTATCAAATTCGTGAACTTTGTTTTGTCAAAATTGTGAACTTATTTTATTTTGCGATTTTTTTTCAAATTTGTGAACTTTTTATCAAATTCTTAACCTTTTTCAAACCGATGAACTTTTTTCAATTCCAGAAACTTTTGTCACACCAGGAAGCTTGGATTGCACGTCTCAGCTGACACATGTAATCATATATAGGATAACCTTCCCTAAAAATAATAGTTTAACCCTTTTGAAAATTTGAAATTTCACACGATGTGTATAGGACCTAATTCTTGGCATACATAATTTGAAATATCATTTATCGTAAATCAATTTTCCTTTCACGTACATTTCACCCAAACAATTTGAATACCTTCTTTACTCAAGAAAACAATATGAATACTCTCTTTATCGCATCAGCCAAATATAGAGTGCATGCTTTCTAATATGCTATCTATTTAGGAATAGACATAGTAGTTCATAACCAGGCTGATAGCAAGTCCATCACCCAATTCTCCTCTGCTGAAGCAAGGTTACTTGCAAATTGCAATGCAACATGTACTGGTACGTGAACGGTTGGATGAACTCGCATGACCTGACTCAAGCAGAAACAGGGAAAAAAGAATCAGAGATTCATCTGAAAGTTCTAAGAAAACAATAGCACCCCAAAGACCATGTGCAACGAAGGGTGTTCAGGTAGGGTGAAAAAGATCCTTTTGAAAGCACGTTGATTTTCGACATCCGTAGAATGGCTCCAATTTTTTTCCACCAACTTCTATGATAAATTCAAGGCATCGTGCCAAATTGTTTGGATTTTTAACAAGTTTTGCATTTTCTAGAGTTTTCTCGGTGAAAAAAAGCTGATTAATGGGCGGACGTGTCACAACGTGCAAACGGTGTCGGAAGTTGTTCAAACCTGGCATTGATGTTTCATATATCCGTGTCAAGCTGTTGCAAGAAGTTGGGGTTATTCATCCATAGAAAAAAAAACACCTATTGAGAGGAGTGGGCTAGACTAGGCCAAACGGGTGCATCGCTGAGCATGTAATTTCTAATTAAGAATGCCTCTGTTATTTCTAATTTTTGGCATTATCAATCAACATGAACATTCTCCTATATCCTAACAATCTATTGAAATTAGTGAACAATTATGGAATTTCAAATTGTGTATGAAAATTTTATAAACTTGAACACTTTTTCTAAAATTGTGGACAAATTCCCAACAATTGATATTATCCACAAATTGCAAACATTTCTTAAATTTGTGAACAAAAATGTAAACGTGAATAGTGTTTTTAATTTCAGAATATTTTTAAAAATTGTGAACAATGTTTGAAAATATGAACATTTTTGGCATTACAAAAATATTTCAAATTTTTAGATAGGTTTCAAAAAGGAGAAAAACAAATTAAGGAAAAAAGAAAAACTAAAAAGAGAAAAGAAAAAAAGCTTATGTTTTAGCCCAACTAGGCAATGCATCTTTCCTGTCGCGTGCCTGTTGGGCCTGCCCAGGCATTCATGGATTTGAAAAAAAATCATGAATTTTAAAAACAGATGCTCACGAATTTGAAAAAAATCCCGGGCATTGGAAAATGTTCATAAAGTTCAAAATAGTACTTGGATGTGTAAAAACGTTCACAGATTTGAAAAGAAAGTTCACGATATTAAAATAATATTTCTGCATTTGAAAAGTTCATGGATTTAAGAAAAGGTTCGCGATTTAGAAACCGTTCATGATTTTTTAAAGAGAATTAAGATCAAAATAAAATTGAAAAATAAAAAGGAAAATGGGACAAACAAAACCCCCCAAAAAAGAAACCACAATTTTTTTTAAAAAAAATCATGTTTCGGAAGATGTTCAGAAATTGTTTGTGTTTCAAAATTTTGTTCATTTTCAAAGTAAAATTGCTCAAATTTCGTTCACAAATTCCAAAACTATTCGGCATTTTAAAATTGTTCACATTTTTTAATAATAAAAGTTTCAGATTTTTCAGAAAATATTTCATATATATGTACGCTAGTGTGTTTTCTTTTATATTTCTCCCTAGAACGTAACACAAGCAGTGGTTGGTTGAAGTGGCTAGGCCTTGGGTTCAAATCCTCATAATTTTAACCTTTTCCCTATAGTTTTAGGGTTGCGCTTATATTTGAACGCCCTAGCTTAATGGGTCGGCCCAGCACATGTCCAATTTGTATACGACAGACGTAGACGTACTTTAACAAAAGACTAGCTGCTTAAAAAAAACGTTAAGAAAAGACCATCCTGCCCTTTATTATGAAGGGGTATGAAATAATTTGAGCCCTTGATGACATTGGCATATGTATGTTATTATTGACAAATGCATACATGTGAACTAGAGTCTAGTGTGCTGCACACCTTGATGACGGTGTTGCTAATCTCCAAGTTATGCTGTCCTGGCTGAAAGTATCCAAGAACACGCAGCTTGGGTGCATGGCCAATCTTGATCCTGGAACACTTGGTTGACTCATCCCATGTTGTCCACTCCAAGAGCTTCTCCAGGCGAGGGGCGTCCACCACCATGACCTCCTCCAAGATGCAAAAGCACAGCTGAAGGCACCGCACGCTCTGGCTGACAAGGCGGAGGCGCACTCCGGTCTGTGACCCAATGATGGTGAGGATCTCCAGGGCGGGGCTTCGGTCGAGCAGGAAGGCAAGGTTGCGGTCCTCCATGACGACGACGCAGAGGGCGAGCTCCCAGAGGTTGGGGAAGGCGGCGGAGCGCGGGACGGCGGCCGTTTCCGGGAGCCTCCAGAAGCCAAGGAAGAGGCGGGTGAGGGTGGCGCAGTGGAAGAGCGTGGCGGGCAGGCGGAGGTCGAGCGGCCACGGGCGATTGATAAAGGCGAGCTCTTGGATGCCCTTGGCGGCGAGGATGTCGAGCCACCGGGAGATCATGCCCCGGTGCGCGTCCATGGCGCTACAGGTGAGGTGGACACAGCGGAAGGGGCCCGGGTGCGCCGCGAGCACGCCTGTGACCACGTCCGCGACGCCGGGCGAGTCCTCGCCGAAGGCGGGCCGCCCTCTCGGGAGGAAGTGGGTGTTGTCGAGGACGAGGTGCACGGAGCGCCAGAAGGGGGCGCCAGCGCGAGGCGAGCGCCGCGGTGCAAGCGGCGTCCGCGTCGGGGAGGCGGGAGACGATGCCACGGAGGACCTGGTCGGGGAGGAGGCTGATGCGGTCGGCGCCGCCGGGAACCCAGGTCGTGCTAGCGAGCGAGAGGGGGGCGGCGGGGGAGACGGGCGGTTGGGGGAGGAGGGCGTCATATACGACCGTTGCCATGATCTCCATGCTGAGCCAGAGCGTTCCAGGCTCCAGCCCGTCGCGCTCGTGGGCGGCCTCCGCCTGCTCCATGCTGAAGCCGATTAGCAGCCCCGGTCCCGCGGCTGCCGCCGGCGAGCGGCGGCGAGGGTTTCGGTTTGCCATCCTCGGAGAATTGGGGGAGTGAAAACTAAGAGCATCTCCAGCCGCGCCCCCGAGAACGGCCTTCTCAGGTGATTTTTTTGCGTCGGCGCCGAAAAGACGGTCCAGTCACGTCCCAGACTGTGTTTTGATTTTCGGACGCAAAAAGTGGATTTCGGCCGAATTTCGGCCATCTCGGCCTGAGGCGAAAAGTATATTTAGGCAGAAATTGCTCAAATTTAGGAAATTTTGGTCAAATTTAAATCAAATTGCAGTCAAATTTTGGTTAAATTTCAGCCGAAATTTTTGAAAATGGCCGAAATTCGGCCATCTCGGCCTAGGGCGAAAAAAAGCTCAAACCGAAAATCAAAACACAGGTCCCAGGAGCCCGTTTTTCGCCGGCTTGGGCCAAAATCAGCGCCGGCGGACCCAGGCCGAACCTGACGCGCCGGGGGGCGCCAGGGCGAGTGTTTTGGCGCGAAACAGCCGCGGGCCCACCGAGTCAGCAAGACAGCCGCTTCGTCGACCTCATCGCCTCAGTTCCCACGGGAATCAATGCGAAGGCTGCCGCGCTGTGGCCTCCATTGATGCCTCACGGGCGGTGCAGTGAAGACGTCGCCGACGCGCGTCCCGTCCGCATGCGCCACGCATCCGCCCTCATGCTGCCCCCGGCCACCCCGTTTCGGCTATAAAAGGCGCCCCTCCCCGCCGGTGAGCACAACAGCCTTCCCCTCTACCTCGAGTGAAAGCCTTTTCCCCGCCGGTGAGCTCTCCCACCACTCCCCTGCCCGCCGACGAGCGAAACCATGGCGGAGAGATACGCAGGCGACAGCGCAGCGGCGAATGGCTTCGGCCGCCGACACCTCCAGGAGTCGGAGGCGCGCCTTCTGTACAAGGCCGAGTACCCGGCGCCCCCCGACATGCGCGTGCCTGGTTCGTGCAGACTGAGCGCGCGCCGGCGGCGTCCCGGTGCCTGCGGTGCCCGAAGGGGCCGCACGGCGGGCGGAGATCACCTGCATCCGCTCCTCGTTGACAGAGGAGCAGCGGAACGAGCCGAGGTACGCCCGCGACAGCGAAACGCTATGGACGATGTACTTCCAGCACCGCCGCGAGGAGCAGATCGCCTCCGTCAACGACATCATCCCCCGCGGCCGCCTCAACTCCTAAGGACGGCGCGGGTGGTGGGGCGTCCCCGGCCGCACACTCGACGCCGTCCTCGACCACATGGAGACCGGCAATGTGCCGTGGCTGGAGTACCTGATGCGACCCACCTTCTCTCGCCGCCGCGGCAGTTCCTGGATGCCACGGAGAATGGAGCCTGGGTCGTCCTCGTCGTCGGGCTCCGGCTCGCCGGCCCTCCGCCCCGTCAAGGCCGAGCCGGAGGAGACACCGCTCGGGCGTCGTGCTCGCAGCGGCGCCCTCGTCATCAACGAGCCCTCGCCTGTGATGGCACCGACGAGGCGCTCCCTCCGCCTGGTCCGGCCGAAGCCCGAGCCGGACATGCTCCCCGTGAAGCCGGAGCATGCCGGCATGGTGGGCCCCGACGATGAGTCCGCCCTCAAATGGGCGAGGGAGCACTATGTCCGCGAGCAGGTGCGCCGCCAGCGTTGGGCGTACCTGAAGACCCAGGCCCGTAGCCGCGCCGAGGGCGAGGGCGAGGTCGGGCCGTCAAGCGCTGTCGGCGACCCCGGCGAGGGATGCAGCAGGTACGCCGCACGCGAGGTGCGCGACGACGACGACGACGGCAGCGGTGACTACACTCGCTTCTATAGGCTTCTCGGCATGTAGACGGCGGCGGCGGTGACGGTGGCGGCAACGGCTAGGCTTTTTAGTTTGTTTTTAAGTTAGTTCATGCATGTTTTTAAGTTTTTGTACAAATTTCGTCGAATATTGGCCGAGTTCATGCAAAAGTCGCCGAGTTTGCAAAAAAATTGAAACGAACTTCGCCCAATCCGCGACGACCGTGGGCGCGTGACTGGGAGCGAACCGAACCCTAGAGGGCGATCTACCGCCGGCTCGCCCTCAGGCCGCTCTTTTTGGGCGCCCTGGGGGGCCGAACGGCTGGAGATGCTCTGAGGAGTGGTGGGGACTGGGAGTGTGCTCCTGTTTTATTTATTTATTAGAATCAGTTGGCTCCTTCTTAGGGTTCGGCATGTGCTGTTGGGCTGGGCCAAATGAATGTTGGAAGCAGAAGCAGCTTGGAGCTTTGGACAACTATTTACAGCTCTGTAACATGTGGGCATCACATCCATCTCAAAAAGAACCCCTAAAATACCATCTCAAAAATAAAAAAATGGCCTAAAAAATCTCAAAAAGAAAAAGGAAAAAAGTCTCACTTCCATCTTCTGAAAATAATCTCCAAATGAAAACTTTTCTCAAAAGAAAAAAAAAAGTATCACTTTCATCTTCCAAAAATAATATCCAACAAAAATAAAAAATTTCTAGCCACGGCCAACCAGCATGCGCCACATGGGCATGCTGGTTGGCCGCCTTCTCCCGCACGTTAATGTGTTTAATTTGAGTATAGACATGCTTATATGCTAATTTAAATAATATAGTCATGCTTGTGGTAATTTTGTAACAGATTGGTTTAATCGATTTAGGCTAGTCTGAGTTTAGGTCTTGCTATGTTACTCGTGCATTAATTTGAATGCTGATTGTGCCTATGCCAACTTGAATGGGAGCATGCACTTATAGCCCTTTTGAATTATGGAACAGAGGGAGCAGTTCTGACCCAATTCATGTCAACTTTGTCGAACCCTTGAGGCTAAAAAATAACTTTGTCGACCCTTTTCGCATGCGTTTGCTTTAGAGATTTATTGCAGTTTATCGACACGTGATTTTGATGAGGCAATTCATACATATATATGCTGGTACCATTTCTTCGTTTTTACCACACTAGTGTTTTCAAAGCAAAGGCCAGTAGGCTCCGGTTCAAGAATGCCTTACTATAATGATTATTCTTCCCAATTTTACAAATCAATTCTCTCTACAGATCCATCATCGTACCTTTTACAGGATCATACATACATATTGGGAACAAAATATGTATGACAACAAAATACAAGAGGGTAGGGGATCAGAGCTATTGTATCTATGAACATATAATCATATTCATCCTCTCAAGAAAGTAAAAACAAAACAAAATGGTTATATTCTACAGAAGACAAAAATGAGTGTTAGAAAACAACAGAAAGGGTTGTTGTTAGGCATGATCAGAAATGGGAAGGAAAAACGATCATTATTATTGGAGATTTAATCTATGGAGAGTAGATTCTCTACAGATTTTATATACACTGTGTATTTTTTCTATCGATGTGAATGGCTTCAATTCGATAAAAGAATGAAGCAACTATTATGCACGCCTTGTTCTGTGAAGACATCCCCACACTCCTGATTTCAAGTCGATGGCTTGGGACGTCATCACTGGAGAACATGCTCAACAATCATGCTACAATGCAGGCTATAACCACCAGTCAGATGGGGGCGTCTGATCATGTGAAAAGTGTGACAACATCTCTTCTGTATCCCCTAACCATCAACATCCGTGGCACGTTCTCGACGAGCAGATCCATGTATTCCATGTAGCAGTAGGCGGGCTGGTTCAGCGGTGGCGCCGGGAGGCTCACCAGCACCACGACGGCCATCCTGGAGTGCCTGAGGATGGTAGCGTTCAGCTTCAGCATGGTGTTGAGGAACTTGTCCACCTTCTGCTCATTAACCACGACCTGCTTGCCGCCCTCCATCAGGGGCCGCCCTTCTCTCTCCGCAGTCTCCTTCATCTCTGAAAGATATACCCTGATTCTGTTCTGTGCGCTTCTGTAAGCTTCTTGAGTGTCATCAATCCTGGAACTGCCGTCCGCATGCGCTTCAAAGGATTTCATGGTGACGACAATAACCTCTGCTCGCATCCTGAGATCATACAGGAACTTCTTGACGTCAGCCTTTAGCTCCTCGGCCTCGGTGTCCTCTTCGGCGATGCAGAAGACCTGGATCTTACAGTCCTCGAAACTGTCCTTGGTTAGTAGGAGCTGAGACAGCAGAAGCATCAGCCCTCCATCTCGCACGATCCAGTATAGGTCGATGGTCCCGTACTGTCTCTGGTACTCGTTGGGCCACTCATCAAGCCCCTTCACTGTGACAACGGCCTTGTTAGCAGTAATGCAATCGTTTATAATGCCGACAAATGTCGATGGTATTTGTGTCAGGTTCTCGCTGCGCCAGATTTCAGGGTAGCGCATCACGACGATGTTTGGCTTCAAGTTTCCCAGGCCCATTGTCTGAACAATGCTGCGAAAACCATCGGACATAGAGGGTGCCACTATAATCTCCGCAACACCCTCACAGCGCTTGTCATCAATATAAGCGCTTAGTTGCCTGCAGACTGCCTTTGCATCCTCAGCAGATTCACGATAGTCACCATCAATTATAGAGACGAATATTGACATGCCACGTCCCTTTTTCTTCATGAAATTAGCAAAATCTGCAAGCTTTGGGTGGCATGGGACATCTTCTGGAAGTCTGCCCCAAGGCCGGCAGAATATGAGAGGAATAGGGTACCAATTTTTTGGATGAACTTGATTTGCTGCAACAGACATATGGTCAAAATTAAAAGAATGTTGCTTAGTGTGTTGTGAGGTACGTTTAATTCCGATGTATGATAATAACAGTACCTCCCAGTGATCGAAGACTTCGCAGAGCTAGTTGAAAGTAGGCACTCTTAAATCCATCTCCCCAGTCTCCAGCCTTTCCTTTTAAGCTGACATAGTAGTAGATAAGGCTTGCAAGGGCAAGAGAGACCACAGTAAAAGCCCAAGAGATCATAAACATGATAACTGGAAATTAAGAGGGAGAAATCATCTGTTAACGGTCTGCACCTTTGTAATGTATTCAATATTACAATCTAAGGGTGCAATTTTTTCAGTTATAGAAAAAGAATAAAGTACACAAGAGCTGTAATGCATGTAATTTTAAAAGGTAGCTGGCATCCCTTGACCACAACAAGAAATCTTGGACAAACTAACATACAAGTGTTTAGTAAACATTTTCCATCAACTCATTGTTAGAAAATTATAGTGTCCGTTTCTGTATACGTGTTATAACATGCGATCTTAAATAGATATATTAAAATGGGGAAGCATACCAATGCAAAGCAATGCACCGATGAGAGAAAGGCTCCAATGGTGAAGCTTCCATCGAGGACGCCAACTTGGAGCATCGAGGAGGTCAAGCAGAAAGCAGGAAAGGTTCACACCAGCATAGCACAGAAGGAAAAACATAGTGATAGTGGGTGTAATTAGATCCAAGTTCCCAATCACAACACAACTAATACAGATGAAGCTTGTAAACACAGTTGCCACGTGTGGCTCAGATCCTTCATAAGCATTAAAACAGTTTAGAACAGGAAGAATGTCATCATTCGCTATTGCCACAAGTAACCTTGGAGCCCCTGTTAGACTCTGCAGCGCTGCACCTAAAGTAGACAAGATAATGCCAATGTGAATTACTGCTGGGGCAGGCCAAGCAACTGTAGCTGTTAGGAGCCTGCATTAACAAAATCGGTGAGCTGAATATACGAGAAAAAGGTAGTGTTACTAACTTACAGCAATCCAAGATGTCAAATGTTACTAAATGCTGAATAGCAGCTTGACAGTGTCACACTAACACAAAAATAACTCTATGTACTTGCTCACTATGTTGTGTAGAACACCCTATTTTTCATATTGGTTTCAAGCAGTCAGTCATCTTAGGCTTCGATGTTTGGCATGAGCTTAAGTACATTGGTTTTGATTCAATGCTTCCGCCAGGCCATATATTCAGTACATTTGCAGGTACTGTCAGGCGTGCATAAGCAATACTGCAGTAGTGATAGACTATCTTTCTCTCCTTGAGCACCATTACGAGTATGGGAAGTGTCACAATTCCCCACCTTTAGCCACACTCGCTGGGACGCGCAAGTCCTGAATGTTTTTCAATATATGCAGTAGCGCTTGTGTACTGGTTCATGCCATCTTTCAGCGTTAATGCACTTGCTTTTAATTTAGCAACGATCATATGAATCTTATGCTTATGGAGCTATCAAGCTCTCTCTTAAATCTCAAATCGGAGATGCTCTAAAAATGCCCCCATACTGTCACAGCATATCTAACACACTATCAACATCCAGAAATCAGAAGGTTGATGAAGAAAGCTCGGACCTGTCAGTTAGAAGCTCTTGTCTTGTAGCCAAGGCTCCGAACAGAAACACAGACAGTAGATACATCATAGTAGTTAAAAGGGTAGCATATAATGTTCCAATTGGTATTGAACTTTGTGTGTCTTTAAGTGAAGCAGAGCGGTTCGAACCAGCCATGATTCCTGTAACAGCTGGGAAAAAGAGACCTAACAATGTGCTGAAAGACAAATAGCAAACCGATTAGCAGGTGAACACTAAATAGCATATATATACAGAAAGCATGAGAATTAGCAAACTGGAAGAAACTTAAGTATGAGAATTGTAAGAAAGGCGCACTTAAAATCCCAATATATAGACCCATTTGGATCAGGAACTCCAGCATCGTTTGTAGGTTGGTAATCTGCACTCCAGTTGTCAACTAGTGTAGTCGTACTTAATCCAGTGATTCCCTCTACGTAGGAAAAAAAATGATTTACAATAAATAAAGAAATACACACAATCACAAGCAAAGCTACTTACTTGGAGAGTTGGGCCCTGGAGCACTCAAGACACCAATGTAAATGCAGAGTATTGAGAAGAGGACTGGCATTAAGAAAGCAGGGGCAACCTTGTTGATAATTTTGACACCACCAAACACAATAAAACACAACAGTATGGTCACAATGACACCATAGATCTGGAGGTCATGCAAGCTGGGTGTTGATATAGTTATTCCACCGCCTCCATTTGCTGTACCATTGACCACTGTAACCTTCTCTGCATTTGAAAATTGCTAAGAGTTAAATTAAATAAGAAATGATGAAAGATAAAAATTTAGAATAAAAATTGCATACCACTACAGAAGAAAGCATTTGCAAAAGCAATGCTATCATTTCAGAAAATTGTGAGAGGGTTTTCTCGATTAAATAAGCATTTGGTAAGTTTTGTTAGAATTTGGTATAAACTACTTTTACAAGTTTTGTTCTGCATATAGGACCTGTAAAAACAAACCAACATCGACTGCATTGTTTTGAGCTAATAGTAATACAACACCTTGAAAAAATCCAGCAGAAGGAACAGCATCCAAAAAGGTTTCCACAGCTCCCAGCACATACCTGCAACTAGCAATCGTGTGTTAACAACACAACAGCTCATAAACTGATAATGCGTCAGAGAGAGGGAGAAAACCACGCCAAGAAAGAAATAAAGCATTGAAAGCTGCAATAGTAACACTTGCAATCTCAACAAGCAGAACTGCACAAGCAACAAATGGCAATTCTATCATTTCCTCTTTTGGTCCTACATAGAACGATGAGCTCTCCTAATTAACATACAGGTTTTTTTCTTAAGATTATATACTAGCATAAAGGTTCAAATCCCACACTGCAATACTGCATAAGATCCAAATATAATTGTATAATACTGATATTTTACTGGCTATTCTACCAATATTTGACTCGTTGTACTATACAAATGTATATAACTGCAGAAACAAGAAGAGAGCTATATTCCTGCCCAAGTAGACATAGTAGCAAGTCTAGAATATGATATATAAAACTATTTGGCCAAAAGGAAGTTCCAAGAAAAACAAATTTTACGAAGGACACTGTCAAGTAATCAATCGGCATGCTCTAAGTCTAAGGCAGACTTACATAGCTCCAGCAACTGCATTTCCAAGGAAGAAACATAATCCAATACTAACTCCAACTTCTGGACCTAGTGCACGGCCAATTAGATAGTATGGTCCACCACCCTGAAACAAAAAGAAACTAATCTGAATACATCGACGATCTAGCATGTAGCGCAGAAAAATGAGACGTAAACAACAAACTCTCTTGCGATGATTGGCTGAGAAGTCTAACTTGCTGATCTGAACGTAATTGACTGAGAAATACAGAAATTCTAAGTCTGATATTCAAGTAGTAGATGGGTCTCAAGTAGGGATGTAAATGGCCAATAAACGGCACCCGCTAGTCCCGTTTAGTCAGCTTTAGTTAGCTCGATAGTTCATTTTCCCTAGAAAAAACCTTTATTGAACTGTTAGACCCAACTGGACCCGGTTTACATCCCTGGCCCTCAAAGGATATCAAAATATGAAATTTTTTCCCTCAATTTTGAAATTACTGGACTATATTTTACTGTCTACTGGATGGTGATGAGTTTGCCTCTCTATCGTGTTCGACAAACAACAAGAAAAAAATAAAGAAGTTATTTACATAAGAGACATATAGAGCCTTACTCAAGAATCTATCACTTACCTTCATTGCCCCATTTGTTGCAATCGCGCTTAATGATATTGCAGTTAAAAATGTGCACGCGCCACATAATGCAACTAAAACAAGGGACTGCCATATGCCTCCCATACCGACGATCCTACAAGGAGAAATGAAAGGTTGTCCTGTTTAATATTCGAATATTTGGTTTATCCTACATCTTTTCTAAAGCTAAGTAAGAAACACAATCAGAGGACGTGTCACATCTTTATCACCTACTGTTAGATGAGAACCCAATGAACAAGAACGTCTCTCAAACTGGACAAGTCATTTTAAAGAAGTAACCATTGATGGGTGAACTCAAAGCCCCCTTACACATACACAATAGTAAACTCAAAGCCCCCTTACACATACACAATAGTAAACTCAAAGCCCTCTTACACATACACAATAGTATGAATATCAATCCGCAGAATTTACATGTTAAATTCTTATTTAGTTCCAAGAGTACAGGGAGTGGCATTAACGAACTTCAAAATGCCAATTCTTCAGTACAGTAATATGGAACAATATGAAGTATATCAAGGTCCTCAGATAGGGCAATTCTCTGAGCCAACGGTTCCTAAAGTGGTAATCAATGTTTTGCAATTTTAGAGTAATGTTTCTTAACTTAGTTAAACTATGGAAACAGTGCATTCAATAGTAAATAAATACTCCCTCGGTAGAGTAATATAAGACCTTTTAGATCACTAAAGTAGTGATCTAAAAGGTCTTATATTTCTTTACAGAGGGAGTATATGATAAAGTAACATGAAGGCTGTTTACCACAATGGCCATAAAGTATACTAGGGAAAGACAGAAATATGACTTCCACCGTAGCATCTTTATGCTGCAGAAACTAACTAGAAAGTAGTGGATAATGGCATAACGCACTGATAAAGAACAGATGCAAAATTTTACCATGTGAAACGTATATAATAGATTATTCCCAAGATATTCTGCAAGCACGGCACAAAGACACCCATCAGGGTACCGAGTTTAGGGTCGGTTTCCTGCATAGCAAAAAAAAATGAGTGCAACCAACAGTGACGCTTTACCAAAAATAAACTAAAGTAAAATTAAGCAAAGGGACCAAGAGCAATAAAAAAATAGAATAAGTTCGTTTACAAATAAAAATAAACAAAATCAATTACAATTAAATTTGGAAATTGGCCTTGACCTAACAAGCTTGGAAATGGCATTAGATAATTGGATGGGGAACAAACCTGAGGGCGTCCGATGGTAATACCCATATCCTCACTATCCGTAGGACTAGCAGGTGTCTGAGCTGGTTCTTCTGCCATACTGTACAGAATCAGTCAGACGTATGACATGGCCCCAGCTATGTTCAGAGCAAAATTAAACATATATATAGGCTTCTAGTGATTTCCTCAAATATTATATTTTAACGCGCAATAAACACGTGCAGGAAAAACCATTGAAGCTCTAATAAAAAAATGAAGCAAATCCATGCAGTTAGTGATGGGCTGATGATACCTCTTAAGTCCCAAAATATTAACCAACGAGTCGAAACCAAAGAGCTCAAGCTTTGAATCACTTTGACGTGCACTAGATGTACGGTGCGCATTGGAAGAAGCCACACACATTCTTGGATCCATACTTCTGTTCCTACCAGGATTAATGGGCCTATAATATGAATAATTAAATGTGTTATTGCTAGCATTTCCGATCAAGAAACTAAAAAATTACTTTCAGAAACAGATAATTCTGGGGAAGTGGCACTACTTAAATAGAAGCAACAATAGCAATTCATCCGTTTTGAAATAAATCTACCAGCAACTTCAAGTGGCAACAAACTAAGATATGTTTAAATCTGAACTAACAACACATTAATTATCTGAAGATTCATGGCATCATCAAGTCTTACAATATATACGTGAGTACGCGTACCAAAATAAACACTCTACAAGTAATTTTTTTGTCCAAATTTGAACCACCATCTTCCAATCAAAGGAACCCAGAGTTTTCGATCCTGACTACTGCAACGAAGATATTATCAGCAATGCGATGATCCGCGCAATAAGCCCCTCCCCGGATGCACTGCACAAGACGAACGGCACCCAGAAGACAGAACAGGAACAGAACAGACGCGAAATGCGCGTCGTCCAACCGAATCACCTGGGAGCCGCGGAGGCGTCGGCGGAGGCGCCGGGGTCGAGGGGCGCCATCTGGACGACGGCGGGGTCGTGCGGCTCCACGGGGCGGTAACTCTGCTGCGACGCCTGCGGCACCGGGTCCTCCTCCTCGTCGCCGTCGTCGGCGGCGGCGGCGCCCCGTGGGGCTCCCCTGCTCCCCATCGCCTTGGGATCGATTTCGGATCGTGGCACGCTCGGCTCGACTAGCTGGGCGAGGGCGCGAGTCTAGCTGGGACAGGGCACCTGGTTCCAAATGCAGCAACCCTTTTTTTTTTGCCCCTAGGCAAGAGGATTTTGCAACTGAAATTTGATTCGATCTAGCAAAATCTATGTCCAATATAACTCTCTTTTTTTAATGAGGGAAAATTTGTGTTCATTGTAATTTTTTTTCAAAAAATCCTCCCACCTAATATGATAAGTTGAGTCACTTATTTTGGGACGGGCGGAGTATTAGATGTAATAGTGGTACACATATCCACAGAAATAATAGAAATTTACAACCAGATACATCGACGACTACATGCATCGGTGCGGGTCGAATGTGCACTGCCATCATCGTCCCTCCCTCGTCGGAGCCAAGCAAACCATGTTATGGTTGACATTCGGGAAATCATTATGCTAAACCTTGGAGGACTAGTGTCGCAGAGCACTAGTTGTCGCTGGCAAAGACAAAACGTCGATCTGGAGAACCGTACCTGCAAGCACACCAACGGCCACAAGCGCTAGCCAGATCCAAGCACATCTGCCTGAGATCAATGACGATTGGATCCAAGCACATCCGTCAGAGACCAAAGCCTACATGACCCAATCAAGTCCACAAGAGACACCTCCACGTGCACTTTATCGGCGCTAGACGCAAAACCGAAATGAGGATAGGGCGGCGAGGACACTATTTTAGCTCTAGGATGCCGCCGCCGCCTTGCCGCCTGACTAAAACACCGAGCACTACCGTCACCACAACCATGGCTAGAATGTCGGATGACTCAGCAACCCTAACCACACAGAAGAACCCAAATACTAGCACAACTACCATACTAGCATAACCACAAGACTAAGAACAAAGGAAAAACACACGAGAAGAACATGGATAGCTAGTGATGCGAAGGCAACACACCTATAAAATGTAGATTCACACTACACGTTTGAATGGTTTCTCACAAATTTCATAGGAGGCACAAGAACAAATGTGGAGGTTCTTCCTCAAGCCCGAAATCAAGGAGTTATGTGCTTTGTGGGAGCCTTCACCCTTATGTGGTCTCCTACTCAATAGAAATCTTCACTTTAAATTGTCCCTGTACTCCAATGAAATCTTCTCCTGTGGGAGGCTTTGCAATCCTTTAATAAGTAAGACTATAGAACCTAACAAGGAGCAGAAGAAATTATTGTGTGGAAATTAGCTAGGAATCATAGTGATTGTGAAAAGAAGTACATATACGAGTATTATTTGTTTGGTTGATTAAATGATTGCAAAATTAAAGGCTTAATTTGTTAGAGTATAACAGCCCTCTCCCAAAAACTCAAGCTGATGAAAAAAGGTGTACTATGCATTTATACATCAACACTACCCCTCACGCGTGGTTACCTCAGGCCTAAATATGGACCGAAGGATTGCAACTTTTGGGTCAATTGGCTAACGCATGCAGTTCTACATAATTAAAGTAAAACAGTGTGGCAAATAGGCCAATCCTTATAAGTGCTAGCGGACCAAATCCGAACACATAAATATTTCTACACGTGTTTCTTTTGTTGTGTTTTTTTGGATTTCCTTCATATCAGAATATCTTAATCACCTCCTATGAGAAGTAGAAGACACGGTTGCATATCTATATCTATACCTAATAATTAAGAGGCTATTGTTTCTTGTGGTATGTCACGAAAATTTCCCTCAAAATTGCAAAATATTACCTATCAATGCAACCCATAAATGGTTAACAAAACATTTCGCACAGGGAATCACCGACGGGGCCGGCCCATGCAGTAGGGACATCGTATACTGTGCTTTGCACGCTAGGAGAAGATGGAGCGCACCAGTTTGGGCCAGCCCAATTTTGGCCGGCCTGTTTTCTAAATTTCGTTTATTATTTTTTCTTTTTTGTTTCATTTTTTATACTTTAAACAATTTAGGACTTCAAAATAATGTCTGAAAATAAAAAAAGAGAATTTATAAATAATTATTTGTAGTAAATCATAAAATGTTTATGGATTCAAAAAATGTTCGCAATTTTATAAAACAATGTTTGCTTATTCAAAAAAGTTCGAAATTTTGTAAACAAATGTTCGAGAAATCAGAAAATGTTTATGTTTTCTAAAAATTCCTTGTATTGAATTGTTTTAATAAAATTGAACGAAATTTCAGATCCAAAAGATATTTATGAATGGAAATAATATCCTAAAAATTCAAAAACTGGTTGTGACTTACAAAATATTTATTCTTCATCAATTATTAGGTGATTCAAAAAATGATCGTTAAATCAAAAAATTGTTCTTGAATTTTGAAGATCGTTCCACCAATTTTCAGAACAATGTTCGTCCATTCTAGAAATGTTCGCCGATTCAAGAAAATTGTTAAAAAAATGGTTGCAAACATTATAAAATGTTCATGAACTGAAAAAAATCTTGATTGTCAGAAATGTTTCAAAAATTGTGAAATTCATCATGAATATGAAAAATGTTCACGATTTCAAATATGTTCACAAGTCTAAAAATATATTCATGATTTTCACGAAATTGATGCAGAGGACCGGCCCTTTTTCTAATGTTTGATAAAAGAGCAATTTATCTTACGAAATAGTGATGGAAAATGCACGTATTCAGTGACGGTGATGCAACAAAATGTGATCATGGCCATTAGAGATTATGATTTTTTTTTCTCCCATTGCAACGCACGGGCCCTTTTGCTAGTATATGATAAAAGAGCAATTTATCTTACGAAATAGTGATGGAAATGCACGTATTCAGTGACGGTCGAGTCAAAAATTTAGGAGTAAACTGACAAAACTTTTGCTTAATAGGGGTAATTCAAATAAAAATTCATGAAATGAGAGGTAATAAGAATAAATAATGCCAATGTATAGGAGATAAAAAAATGAAAGAAAAAAGGTATATTTTACTACCCTGAAGAAACTTGGTGGTTCACATAACCCCCTGACCCCGCCCTCCCCTCAACTATCCCATACCGATCAAAAAACGCTCCTAGCTGGTTTATCCTGATCTGATGCGCACGTGGACATGGTCAAAGGCGGTATTTGACCTGCAGGTGGGTCCCTCTCGGCTAGACAGTCTCACTGATTGTTGGGCCTAGTCAACATGACTGTGCCAAGTCAAATGTCATGGGGCCCACATCTTGGTTGCGCAGAGACTAACATGGGATTAATTTAGTTCTAACATCGTCATTAACTGAGGGGGCCCACATGTCAGTGTCTCAGAATAACCTTAATCAACCTAAACTAATGACGCCACATCGGCACGACTAGCGTAACCACCGGCAACCTCAAATCACGGTGGTGTCCCTCCGGAGGCCACGACAGACACGCTAGAGGTTACCAGGGTATAGTCCATGCTCGCGCGTCCATGGGTGGTCGCGAGAGGCTGTGGGGTGGCTGGAAGCGGGCAAGCGTCGGATCTAGGCGGCGGCAGAGCCACGACTCCGACGACATCGGCGTTACGACACGACTTTGAGCAAACTAGGTTGATGTGTGGAATATACCGACCAAGGGGAGCAGGGCAAGCAGCAGAACGACATAAGGGGAGCTCAGCAATGAGGAGCACATCGACCATAGCAGACGGCGGCACTCAGCTCGAGTGGACGACGACTACAACATGCGTTTGAGCTCTAGATGAGAGGGGAAACTGGGATAGGCTCGCCGCGAGTCTAACGAAGGTGAAGGCTAGGCCGGGGCTCGTTTGTGCTCGGCAAATCATTCGTTGGCGCCCGACAGCCGCAGTTGGAGAAGACATCTCGATTTGGTTGGCTCCAGGCTTCGTGATGTAGGGTGGAACCCTAATCGGCCGATCTTTCATGAAAGGAGCGGATCCCGCGATGAACACGAAGGACACGAGGAGGGAAACGAGGGGAAAATCAGAAGGGGGACACAAGAGAACACTCAAACCAACAAGAATGATTGCACAAGTGCTAGATCCTTGAAACACGGTAGGAGATACAAGATCCAAAGTCAACAACGGATGGTACACGATAGCCGGTTCTTCTCCAAAGGAGGTCTTGAGTTCTTCCCTAAAAGGGGTCTTGAATCCGCTTGGGGGATCTTCTCCGGTGGAGGCTCGAATCTCCGAGGAGAAGGTAACCAAGTGGATGAGCAAAGCTCTCACACAAAATATGAGCTAATCCTTTGCTAACCCTAGCTAGAAGGAATAGGAGGTCTATATATAGTCTTAGTGCAAAAGAGGGGGGCGAAGGGGTACATGGGCTGCGACCCAACACTAAACAACACACATGTGTCAGACGTCCGGGAGTCACCGTTCGTCCGGAGGCTCGTGAGGGTCCGGACGTCTGGTGCCTGTCGGACGTCCGTAGATTCGACTCGGCTAGTCTTCGGTCGGACGTCCGGTCGGGGTCGGGCGTCCGGGCGTCGGTCATCCGTAGTTTTGGATCGGGTGTGGAAGCGTCGGACGTCCGGTCTGGGTCGGACGTCCGGAGCCTGGAGATCGTTGGACGTCTGGTCTGGGTCGGATGTCTGGAGCCTGGAGATCGTCAGACGTCCGGTCCTAGCCGGTCGTCCGGAGCCTGTAGCTTCTTCTGCATCATCTCTTCTTCTTCTTCTTCTTCTCCATATTCACGTCCATCTTCCTCTTCTTCTTCTCCTTGCTCCTTAGCTTCTCCATGATACCTGAGTATGCACATTGTGTCCATATGAGGTAGTAGGCATGTCTCATGTGCATCAAAGTGAAAATGTGAGAGGAGAGATGTCACCTTGGTTTCAAGAGCTCTTGCACATGCTCGTGTCATGGGTCCGCTAGGCACTTGGTGAGACGATGGTAGATCCATGGGGATGACCTTGGGATGCTCCGCATCATCTCCCCTTCCTTGCGGAAGATCCGTCCTTGGATCAAATTCTTCATCACCATGGTAGGGAGAGAGATCTTTGACGTTGAAGATGTCGCTCACGGAGTACTTGTCGCGTGGAATGTCGATCTTGTAGGCGTTGTCATTGTAGTGTGCAAGCACCTTGAAGGGTCCATCTGCTCGTGGTCGAAGCTTGGACTTGCGTTCTTATGGAAAGCGGTCCTTGCGAAGTTGTAGCCACATGAGATCACCAATGTTGAAGACCATGGGGTGCTTGTTGATGTTGAGTTTGGTCGCAAGTCGTTGTACTTGGCGCTCGATAGTATGTCTTGTATCTTCATGCACCTTCTTGAGATGAGTCACACATGCACTTGCGTCCAAATTGATGCGTTCTTGGAGTGGTAGAGGGAGAATGTCCAATGGGGACAAAGGGTTGAATCCGTAGACGACCTCGAAGGGTGACTTGCCGGTTGTTGAGTGTCTTGCTCGGTTGTAGGCGAATTCGGCGATAGGTAGGCACTCCTCCCACTCCTTGATGTTCTTCTTGATGAGTACCTGAAGTAGAGCGGAGAGTGTGCGGTTGGTAACTTCCCTTTGGCCATCGGTTTGTGGATGATACACCATGGAGAAGAGTACCTTGATTCCGAGCTTGGCGCATAGGTCTTCCAAAAGTAGCTAAGGAACTTGACATCGCAGTCCAAGACGATCATCTTTGGCACTCCGTGTAGACTCAATATTTCCCTACAAAAGAGAGTAGCAACATGTGAAGCATCGTCTATCTTGTTGCAACGAATGAAATGTGCCATTTTTGAGAAACGGTCCACAACGACAAATACCGAATCCTTCCCATTTCGAGTCCTAGGCAAACCAAGTACAAAGTCCATGCTAATGTCTTCCCATGGTTGATATGGAATTGGTAGAGGCATATAAAGGCCATGGGATTGAGCTTTAGACTTAGCTTTGCGACATGTAGGGCATCGGTTGGTGAATCGGTTAACGTCACGAAACATCTTGGGCCAATAGTAGTTCTTTGAGAGCGTAGCGAACGTCTTGTCGCATCCAAAGTGTCCCATTAAGCCTCCTCCATGAGATTCCTGCAAAAGCAACAAACGAAGAGAAGACTCGGGGATGCAAAGTTTGTTAGCTCTCATAAGATATCCACGTTTAATGTAATAGCGTTCCCAAGAGGTGTGCATCAAACACTTGGCATAAGGAGTAGCAAAAGTAGGGTCATGCTCATACAAGTCCTTTATATGCTCAAAACCAATGACATCCAATTCAAGTTGAGTAACAAGCATGCATATGCGGGAAAGAGCATCCGCCACAATGTTTTCCTTACCCTTAATGTACTTGATGACATAAGGGAAAGACTCAATAAATTCACTCCATTTAGCGTGACGCTTGTTCAACTTGGTTTGGCCCTTAAGGTACTTGAGCATTTCATGATCGGTATGGATGATAAATTCATGAGGGCGAATATAGTGTTCCCATTCATGCAAAACGCGGACTAAAGTATAGAGCTCTTTGTCATAGATGGGGTAATTGAGTTGTGCGCCGGAGAGTTTCTCACTAAAGTAAGCTATGGGGCGCTTCTCTTGCATTAACACACCTCCTATTCCATTACCACTAGCATCACAATGAATCTCAAAGGGTTTGTCAAAGTTGGGTAATGCAAGCACGGGAGCATGAGTAAGAAAATTCTTAAGCCCATTGAAAGAGGTATCTTGGGATGGTCCCCAAACAAAAGGCACATTCTTCGTGCTCAAAGCATGCAAAGGCGAAGCAATGGTGCTAAAATCTTTCACAAAGCGACGATAGAAACCCGCAAGGCCAAGAAAACTACGGACTTGAAGCAAGTTGGTTGGTTTTGGCCAAGTCTTGATAGCATTGATCTTGAACTCATCAACATGAACACCCTTAGAGGAAACAACAAAACCCAAGAAAACGAGCTTGTCAACGCCAAAAAGGCATTTCTCCATATTAGCATAGAGATGCTCTTTTCGAAGAGTTTGCAAAATGGTTCGGACATGGGTGACATGCTCTTTGAGAGACTTGCTAAAAACAAGGATATCATCGAAGTAGACCACAATAAACACACCAATGTAAGGGCGAAAGACATGATTCATAAGACGCATAAAAGTACCCGGTTCTTCCGATAGACCCATAGGCATGACTAACCACTCATACAACCCAAACTTGGTTTTGAAAGCGGTTTTCCATTCATCACCCTCTTTTATGCGGATTTGATAGTAACCACTATTAAGATCAATTTTTGAAAAGATAGTGGCACCACTGAGTTCATCAAGCATATCGTCAAGGCATGGAATGGGATACCTATAGCGAACGGTGATAGCATTGATAGGCCTACAATCGGAGCACATGGGAAAACTACCGTCTCGTTTTGGCACAAGAATGACCGGGACGGCACAAGGGCTCAAACTTTCACGCACATGTCCATGGTCTATGAGATGCTTTACTTGCCTTTGTATTTGTTTGGTTTCTTCGGGGTTGACGCGGTAGGGAGCTTTATTCGGAAGCGGTGCTCCGGGGATGAGGTCGATGCGGTGCTCGATGCCGTGTAGTGGAGGTAGTCCCGGAGGTAGCTCGTCGGGGAAAACATCGTGAAATTCCTGCAAAAGAGAAGACAACACTAGAGGAGGAGTGTGAGAGGTGTTAGCTTGTGGTGCATTGTCCTTGTACAAAAGAACGTGGTGTAGTACACTAGATGAGTTCTCACACACTCCTCTCATCTCACTTTTGGTGGCAAATAAAACTAAGTTCTTCTTTTCGCTCATCGTGGAGGTGGTCGATTTGGGCTTGTGGCGCTCACTCTCTTTTTGGTGGCTCGCTCTCTCACTATTATCTCCACGATGGGTGGCTTGCTTGTCGGCGATCACTTGGCTTGGCAACATTGGACGAAGTACGTACTCCTTCCCTTTCATCTTGAAGATGTAGTGGTTCGTTCGGCCGTTGTGGATGACTCTTCTATCAAATTGCCATGGGTGTCAAGGAGGAGGTGGCAAACAGTCATAGGAATGACGTTGCACTCCAAAGTGTCTTCATAGGCGCCAATTTTGAAGGAGATCAACTTGTACTCGATTCTCGACTTGGAGAGTGCCGGAGTCGCTAAGCCATTGCACTTTGTATGGATGTGGGTGATTTCTACTACACAACCTTCTTCTTGTAGATGTTGTTGGACCTCCAAGTGCAGAGGTTTGTAGCACAGTAGCAAATTTCCCTCAAGTGGATGACCTAAGGTTTATCAATCTGTGGGAGGCATAGGATGAAGATGGTCTCTCTCTAACAACCCTGCAACCAAATAACAAAGAGTCTCTTGTGTCCCCAACACACCCAATACAATGGTAAATTGTATAGGTGCACTAGTTCGGCGAAGAGATGGTGATACAAGTGCAATATGGATGAAAGATAAAGGTTTTTGTAATTTGAAAATATAAAAACAGCAAGGTAACTAATGATAGAAGTGAGCACAAACGGTATTGCAATGTGTTGAAACAAGGCCTAGGGTGCATAATTTCACTAATGCAAGTTCTCTCAACAATAATAACACAATTGGATCATATAACTATCCCTCAACATGCAACAAAGAGTCACTCCAAAGTCACTAATAGCGGAGAACAAACAAAGGGATTATGGTAGGGTACGAAACCACCTCAAAGTTATCCTTTTTGATCGATCTATTCAAGAGTCCGTAGTAAAATAACACGAAGCTATTCTTTCCGTTCAATCTATCATAGAGTTCGTACTAGAATAACACCTTAAGACACAAATCAACCAAAACCCTAATGTCACCTAGATACTCCAATTTCACTTCAAGTATCTGTGGGTATGATTATACGATATGCATCACACAATCTCAGGTTCATCTATTCAACCAATACAAAGAACTTCAAAGAGTGCCCCAAAGTTTCTACCGGAGAGTCAAGACGAAAATGTGTGCCAACCCCTATGCGTAAGTTCACGGAACTCGCAAGTTGATCACCAAAACATGCATCAAGTGGATCACGTGATATACCATTGTCACCACAGATAAGCACATGCAAGACATACATCAAGTGTTCTCAAATCCTTAAAGACTCAATCCAATAAGATAACTTCAAAGGGAAAACTCAATCCATTACAAGAGAGTAGAGGGGGAGAAACACCATAAGATCCAAATATAATAGCAAAGCTCGCGATACATCAAGATCGTACCACCTCAAGAACATGAGAGAGAGAGAGAGAGAGATCAAACACATAGCTACTGGTACATATCCTCAGCCCCGAGGGTGAACTACTCCCTCCTCGTCATGGAGAGCGTCGGGATGATGAAGATGGCCACCGGAGAGGGATTCCCCCCTCCGGCAGGGTGCTGGAACGGGTCTAGATTGGTTTTCGGTGGCTACGGAGGCTTCTGGCGGCGGAACTCCCGATCTATTCTGGTCTCCGATGTTTTTAGGGTATATGGACATATATAGGCGAAAAAGGTACGTCGGTGGAGCAACGAGGGGCCCACGAGTGTCGAGGGCGCGCCCAGGGGGGTGGGCGCGCCTCCTGCCTCATGGCCGCCTCGTTGATTGCCTGACGTATACTCCAAGTCTCTTGGATTGCTTCCGTTCCAAAAATAACTCTCCTGAAGGTTTCATTCCGTTTGGACTCCGTTTGATATTCCTTTTCTTCGATACACTGAAATAGGCAAGAAAACAACAATTTGGGCTGGGCCTCCAGTTAATAGGTTAGTCCCAAAAATAATATAAAAGTGTATAATAAAGCCCATAAACATAAAAAACTGGTAATATAATAGCATGGAACAATCAAAAATTATAGATACGTTGGAGACGTATCAGCATCCCCAAGATTAATTCCTGCTCGTCCTCGAGTAGGTAAATGATAAAAACAGAATTTTTGATGTGGAATGCTACCTAACATATTTATCATGTAATTCTCTTTATTGTGGAAAGAATATTCAGATCCATAAGATTAAAGACAAAAGTTTAATATTGACATAAAAACAATAATACTTCAAGCATACTAACAAAGCAATCATGTCTTCTCAAAATAACATGGCCAAAGAAAGTTGTCCCTACAAAATCATATAGTATGGCTATGCTCCATCTTCACCACACAAAGTATTTAAATCATGCACTACCCCGATGACAAGCCAAGCAGTTGTTTCATACTTTTGATGTTCTCAAACTTTTTCAATCTTCACGCAATATATGAGCATGAGCCATGGATATAACACTATATGTGGAATAGAAGGGTGGTTGTGGAGAAGACAAAAAAGGAGAAGATGGTCTCACATTAACTAGGCGTATCAATGGGCTATGGAGATGCCCATCAATAGATATCAATGTGAGTGAGTAGGGATTGCCATGCAACTGATGCACTAGAGCTATAAGTGCACTAGTAGAAAAAGGGTCAAACGTGAAGCACATTAGTGCCGGTTTGAATTTGAGCCGGCACTAATGTGTACATTAGTGCCAGTTCCAACGGCTAGTCGGGCCGCTGTCCTTAGTACCGGTTCGTGGCGAACCTTTAGCACCGGTTCGTGCCACGAACCGGTACTAAAGTGAGTGGTGGCAGGATGTTGTCAGTTCGGGGCCCCTCCAGCACCTTTAGTACCGGGTCGTATCACAAACCGGTACTAAAGGTCGTCCTACTTAGACCCTTCGTCCACCCGAGCTCGCTCCGCTCTTCCCCTTTCCCCTCTCCTCTCTCTTTTCTTTTCCCTCTTCCTCTCAAGCTCATCACACCTTTTGCCCAAGATTTGAAGGCCCCCATCCATTCAAATGATCACAAAGGTTAGCAACTCTTTCCTTTCATCTCTCATTGCTAGATTAGCTCGTGCAATGCTTTATATAGTGATTGATTTTTGAGTTTAGTAATTTGGGAGGAATTATATATATGTGCTAGTATTTGATTTATATGCAATTTGAGGTCAAAAATAACACTTAGTTTTGCATATGTAGGTGTGGTTTACTTAGTACCTTCTAAATCTCCGTCGTAACCACCGTCGATCGCTCGCAACGTCCCGTCGCCGGCACCACCTTGTGGTGAGCCTCTTGTTCATGAAGTTTTATATAAAAAATGATGTTTGTGTGATTTGGATATATAGTTACTCGTATAATTATCTTACCCATACGTTGTTTGTTATGCATAGTGCCATGGTTTTGATATCCGTCCCCGTCGGCCCTCGTCCGGGTTATGATTCGGATGTGGTATATTCTCTTTTAAAACTATTCATTGCATTTCGTGTTTATGACAAATTATGCCCATCAAGTTGACATAGATATTTGTATGTAGGAGGTAGTTGAACCCGAAATTCCAACCGACCCTATTGTCGAGAGGTTAAATTTAGTTGAAAGAGAAAACGAGGATTTGAAGGAAAAATTGAAAAGAATTGAGGGGGAGAAGATGGAATTGGAGTTGCATGTTGCCGATGTCGTCGATGATCACAAGATTAAGATGGAGAAAATGCGCTTGAAGATTAGAAAGATTAGAAAATATGCCATTCATAGTGAGGCTTGGTATCATTATGCTGTTGGATCAATTGTTACCTTAGTTGCGATCTTGATCGCATTTGTTGTTGCATTTAAATTCTTTAGCTAGAGAGTTATTTGTTTGTTGCATTGAAGTGTTGTATGCTCTTTATGTATGAACTTTATGTATTGTATTAATTTGATGTTTTCGGTGCTGTGTATTGAAGATGAGCCGGCAATGGATGTACGATGACCGATGCTCTCCCGAGTTCATTAATGGCGTGCGTACTTTTCTGCTTGCGGCTGAGGCAAACAAGCGAGCGGATGGTTTTATGCATTGTCCATGTGCTGGCTGTAAGAATGGTCGCAATTACTCTACGTCAAGAACCATTCACGTCCACCTGTTTGAGTCCGGTTTCATGCCCCACTATAATGTTTGGACCAAGCATGGAGAAAGAGGGGTTATGATGGAAGACAATGAAGAAGAAGAGGACGACGACAGCTATCCTGGCCATGGGTTCCCTGAATACGATGATACAACAATGAGGGAAGAAGCTGAGCCGGTAATGCGGGAAGAAGCTGAGCCGGCAATGCGGGAAGAAGCTGAAGAAGAGGCATCGGATGAGCCCGTTGATGATCTAGGTCGGGCCATTGCCGATGCAAAGAGAAACTGCGCAAGTGATTTGGAGAAGAAGAAGTTGCAGCGCATGTTAGAGGATCACAAAAAATTGTTGTACCCGAATTGCGAAGGTGACAAGAAAAAGCTGGGCACCACACTGGAATTGCTGCAATGGAAGGCAGAGAATGGTGTATCTGACAAGGGATTTGGAAAGTTGCTGGTAATGATAAAGGATATGCTTCCAAAGGACAACGAATTGCCCGAGAGTACGTACCAAGCAAAGAAGGTTGTCTGCCCTCTAGGGTTAGAGGTGCAGAAGATACATGCATGCCCTAATGATTGCATCCTCTACCGCGGTGAGTACGAGGATTTGAACGCTTGCCCGGTATGCGGTGCATTGCGCTATAAGATCAGCCGCGATGACCCTGGTGATGTCGAGGGCGAGCGCCCCAGGAAGAAGATTCCTGCCAAGGTGATGTGGTATGCTCCTATAATACCACGGTTGAAACGTTTGTTCCAAAACAAAGAGCATGCCAAGGCGATGCGATGGCACAGAGAAGACCGTAAGAAAGACGGAAAGTTGAGAGTACCCGCTGACGGGTCGCAGTGGAGAAAAATCGAAAGAAAGTACGGGAAGGAGTTTGCAGATGACGCAAGGAACGTATGGTTTGGTCTAAGCGCAGATGGCATTAATCCTTTTGGGGAGCAGAGCAGCAACCATAGCACCTGGCCTGTGACTCTATGTTTGTATAACCTTCCTCCTTGGTTGTGCATGAAGCGGAAGTTCATTATGATGCCAGTGCTCATCCAAGGCCCTAAGCAACCCGGCAACGACATTGATGTGTACCTAAGGCCATTAGTTGAAGAACTCTTACAACTGTGGAATGGAACAGGTGTACGTGCGTGGGATGAGCACATGGGGGAAGAATTTGACCTAAAGGCGTTGCTGTTCGTGACCATCAATGATTGGCCTGCTCTCAGTAACCTTTCAGGACAGACAAACAAGGGATACCGCGCATGCACGCACTGTTTGGACGATACCGACAGTATATATTTGGCTAATTGTAAGAAGAATGTGTACCTGGGACATCGTCGATTTCTTCCGAGCAGGCATCCCGTAAGAAAGAAAGGCAAGCATTTCAAAGGTGAGGCGGATCACCGGACGAAGCCTCGCCACCGTACTGGTGCTGATGTACATGATATGGTCAAGGATTTGAAGGTGGTCTTTGGAAAGGGTCCTGGTGGACAACCTGTTCCGAATGACGCTGACGGACGCGCACCCATGTGGAAGAAGAAATCTATATTTTGGGACCTGCCCTATTGGAAAGACCTAGAGGTCCGCTCCGCAATCGACGTGATGCACGTGACGAAGAATCTTTGTGTGACCCTGCTTGGCTTCTTGGGCGTGTATGGGAAGACAAAAGATACACCTGAGGCACGGGAGGACCAGCAACGTATGCACGGAAAAGACGGCATACATCAGGGTCATGCAAGCTACGCTCTTACCAAAGAAGAGAAGGAAATCTTCTTTGAATGCCTGCTTAGTATTAAGGTACCGTCTGGCTTCTCGTCGAATATAAAGGGAATAATAAACATGGCAGAGAAAAAGTTCCAGAACCTAAAGTCTCATGACTGCCACGTGATTATGACGCAACTGCTTCCGGTTGCATTGAGGGGGCTTCTACCGGAAAACGTTCGATTAGCCATTGTGAAGCTATGTGCATTTCTCAATGCAATCTCTCAGAAGGTAATCGATCCAGAAATCATACCAAGGTTAGAGAATGATTTGGTGCAATGTCTTGTCAGTTTCGAGTTGGTGTTCCCACCATCCTTCTTCAACATCATGACGCACGTCCTAGTTCACCTATGCGAAGAGATTAACGTTTTGGGTCCTGTATTTCTACACAATATGTTCCCCTTTGAGAGGTTCATGGGAGTCTTAAAGAAATATGTTCATAACCGTGCTAGGCCAGAAGGAAGCATCTCCAAGGGCCATGAAAATGAGGAGGTCATTGAGTTTTGTATTGACTTTATTCCTGACCTTAAGCCGATTGGTGTTCCTGAATCGCGGCATAAGGGCAGACTGGATGGAAAAGGCACGCTAGGAGGGGAACAAATAATATGTATGGACGGACATTCTCTCACTGAAGCACACTACACAGTTCTACAGAATTCCGCCTTGGTGGCTCCGTATATGGATGAACACAAGAATTTGCTACGCTCCAAACACCCGGAGCGGTCTGATGACTGGATTACACGTGAACAAACCAGGAGTTTCGCCAGCTGGTTGCAGACACGTACCATGCATGACACCTCTATTGAAGATGACTGTACTTGCTGTCCCAGTTACCATCTTCGAATATAATGACTTTCAAAGGGTACGAGATAAATGGTAATACATTTTACACGATCGCCCAAGATAAGAAGAGCACCAACCAAAACAGTGGTGTCCGCTTTGATGCAGAAACCAAGACAGGAAAGGAAACATATTATGGTTATATACAGGACATATGGGAACTTGACTATCGACGTGGTTTGAAGGTCCCTTTGTTTCGGTGCAAATGGGTCAATATGACACGAGGCGGGGTAACGGAAGACCCGCAGTACGGAATGACAACAGTGGATCTCAACAATCTTGCGTATGCAGACGAACCATTCGTCCTAGCCAATGATGTGGCACAGGTTTTCTATGTGAAGGACATGTCTACCAAGCCAAGAAAAAGAAAAGATAAGGAAGCGAATGCATCGTACGATGAGCCAAAGCGGCACATAGTTCTTTCTGGGAAGAGAAACATCGTGGGAGTGGATGACAAGACAGACATGTCAGAAGATTATGAAAAGTTTGATGAAATTGCTCCATTCACAGTGAATATTGACCCGAGCATCCCGTTAAATGATGAAGATTTTCCATGGTTACGGCGCAAAGGGACACACGCGAAGAAAAAGTTTCACACCCAAAGATCTGGGATGTGATCGGCTTCACTATCATCACTTTCTTCTGTGTTTCACACCCAGGAGGGAATCTCTGTAATAGTTAGGGTAGTTATGTGTTTTGGCATTTGAAACGCGAAGAAATTTTATGTGCAAACAAATTCTTTCATGCCTTTACTGATTTTTTAAGCTAAATGACCCTGAAATTGAAAAGCATTTCAAATGAACTCAGAAAAGGTTGAAAGTTGGCATGGTATCATAATTTCACCCACATAGCATGTGCAAAAAAGTAGAGAGGGTTACCGCAAAAACTGGATGCACCTCGTGTACTAAATGGACAATCTTTTTCGAAGTATCAGGGTTTCAGACGAAAACTCATCCGTTACAAAAGGCATTTCATTTTTTTAAATAACCTAAGCATTACCAAATTGAATATAATGATAAAACACACTAATATTAAACATAAGAAAAAAGAATCACTGAAAAATCTATTCTCAAAGTTAAGTTATTCACAAACTAGTGATTCACACAAATTTCTAATAAATCAAAATAAACTATTCAAATTTGTAAACTACCGGCACTAACTGAAAGTTTGTAATTTTTTGTACCTAAAGCAAAAATTTTCACAAAGAAACTCTAAATACAGCAAAAAAAACTCAAACAAAAATAAATAAAGCCAAAAAAATCCCACCTACTGCGCCACAGCGGCCTGCATACGACTAGAAACCCAACCTGTTGTTGGGCCAGGATGCAGGCCCGCAAAGGCCCAGTAGGCCCACAGGGCACCACAGAACATTTAGGCCCAGTAGGCCTGCTTTGGAGAGGAGCTCGAGGGAGCTACCGCACTGGGGCTTATAAACCAGTGCGGACGCCCCTCGGCTAGCGAGGTGGGACTAAACATTTCGCACCGCACCTGCGCCAGCGCACCCCCTTTAGTGCCGGGTGGTAGCACCAACCGGTACTAAAGAGGGGCCTTTAGTACCGGTTGGAGCCACCACCCGACACTAAAGGGGATGCGGTTCCCGCCGCTTGGCCTAGCCAAAACAGGCCTTTAGTACCGGTTGGTGGCTCCAACCGGTACTAAAGGTCCATCGTACATAACTAAACACTTCAAGAATTTCAGTTTCTCCTCTCCTTCTTCTCCTCTGCCCCGTCGCCCGCCGCCCCCGTCTCCATAACCCTCGTCGCCGCCCTCGTCCCCGTCGTCACCGCCCCGTCATCCCTGTCCCCGTCGTCACCGCCGCGCCGTCCCGGCCCGTCCCACGTCGTCCCCGTCCCCGTCATCGCCGCCCCGTCCCCGTCGTCGCCGCCCCGGCCTGTCCCCGTCGTCGCCATCCTCGTCGTCGCCGCGCCCGTCGCCGTCCCCGTCGCCGCCCCCCATCGCCTCTCGCCTCGCCGGTGAGCACACACACACACACACATATAGCATTGTTAGAAATTTTTCTTTTTTTAGTTATAGAAATAGTTAGTTATATAGCATTGTTAGAAATGTTAGAAATTTTTCTATTTTTTAGTTATAGAAATAGTTATAAAATAGTTAGAATTGTTAGAAATTTTTCTGTTTTTTAGTTATAGAAATAGTTATAAAAAAGTTAGAAATTTTTCTTTTTTGAGTTATAGAAATATTAGAAATGTTATACAAATGTTAGTTATATATATAGAAATGTTATAATTTTTTTTCTGTTTTTTAGTTATAGAAATATTAGAAATGTTGTAGAAATGTTAGTTATATACCATTGTTAGAAATGTTATAGGAATGTTAGTTATATAGAAATGTTAGAAATTTTAGTTATCAAAATCCAATCATTAAAAAAATGTTACTTTTTGCGGGCATATAGCTAGTATTTGTTCTTGACGATGCCTAGCCCGCATCCTCGCCGTCGACCCGTCCGCGACGACGTCCGGCTGACCCATGTACGGGACTGGGCTCCGCCGGGCTGGCACTGGGAGGTGCTGCCTGGAGGGGCGCGCCGCTTGATGAGGAACCCGGCCCCGGGTCCCGTCGTCGACCCTGATCTCATTTGGTGGCGTTCGCGTGGGCCAGTGTCGGTGCGGAGGGAGCCGGCCCCGCCGGAGGTGGTACGTCGCCGTGTCAGGGAGGAGGACGAGCACGTCCATCGCTACATGGTTGCGTTAGAGGGCGGCAGGTTCTCCAATACCTGGCAGTTTCTTCAGGGATCTCACTTCAGCTATGATCCTGTGAGGGTTCCTTCTCTTTGGGTGTCCACCGCCCGCGCCGCAGGAACCGCGAGTGTCCTAGATTCTTCTGTAGTATTCGATCTTTATTAGCTACCTAGCCAGTGATGTACTCGATATATAATATTCGAGACGATGTATTCGAGATTATATATTATTCGAGACGATGTATTCGAGATTATATCTATTATTCGAGACGATGTATTCGAGATTATATCTATTATTCGAGACGATGTATTCGAGATTATATCTATTATTCGAGACGACGTATTCGAGATTATATTCGATGATGCTTATTATGTACTATGATTGATTCAGTTTTTCCTTATTAATTGATTGCATCCATGCATTGTAATTTGAATATATTTCTTTTGGATTAGTTAAACAAAACCTATGGCGGACAATACCGGCAGAGAGGGAGAAGAGGCCCTGTTCAATATCATACGCAATCCTCGCGGGCCAGATGATGATCAGAATGAAGAAGATTATGACGGCTCCGAATATCTAAACAACACCGGGGAGGGTGATATGATATTCGATCGCGACGACCGAATTGATGAAGTCGTGAACTATGAACATGACGAAGAAAATGTTGATCTTGAAACAACAAAGACCGGCGAGGTATATATATTTATATAAGCAGGCATCTGGTGATCATCACATGTTTTAAATGACTTGAAGATATATTAACGAATCGATCTTTCTTCTTTCAGCCATCCGGATCGAGCAAATCTTCAGGCAACAGGACGAAACGAGGCCCGAACAAAAAGTTGAAGGAGGGCGTAAAGTACAATATCGAGGCAATCAGACCTAATGGCGAACCATTCGCGCCTAAGAAGATTGCGGACAAGTTCGTTCGTCAGTGCGGAGTTCTTGTGAAGGACCAACTCCCGATCTCCCTTCAAGAATGGAGAGAGCCATCAAAGCCACGTCCAGGAGTTACTTTTGTCGACGACAGACAAAAACAGTTGCTTTGGGAAACGCTCATGGAACATTTCACCCTACCAGATCATTTCACAAATGCAGATGTGGAGAAAGTCAAGGACGCTGCTCTTAGGAAGATGGCGGTTGCATTCAAGAACCACAAGATTCGTGAATGGGCCAAGTACGTCAACGGAGGAAGGAAGACTCCAGTATTCGAGGGAACACTAGAGAACCAAAGTGCTCATTGGGACGATTTCGTGAAATTCAAGGATTCGGAATTATCTAAGGAACGGTCGAGAATAAACAAGGCCAATGCCGCAAAAAAGGATAAGTTCCATAAGCTGGGGCCAGGTGGCTATGCGGTGGGAATGCCTAAGTGGGATAAGTCTGAGAAAGAGATGCTGGATGCAGGTGTCACTCCAGAAACATTGAGCTGGCCCCCCAGGTGCAGGACTTGGTTCTATGCGCATGGGGGGGAGTTGGACCCGAAGACAGGCAAAGTTTCCAAGAAGGCATGTCTGGACGGAGCCGAAGATAAGCTACTTGTTGCAATAGAAGAGGCTCGATCCGGGTTGTTCGAGCCCAACAGAGAGAACGACGAGCTTACGCGTGCCCTGGGAAATCCTGAACACCCGGGAAGAACACGAGGCATGGGCGCTATTCCGTGGTATGAGGGGTTTTCGGACTGGAACGCCGACTACAGAACCCGTGCGAGAAAGAAGATTGCGGAGGAGAAGAAGAGGAAGATGGAGGAGGAGCAGAGGAAGCTAGACTATGAACGCCTTCAAGGCCTAGAATCAGCGCACGCGGACTTGGCAATCAAATTCCAGCGGCAGCAGGAGCAGATCGACTCACTTAGCCAGCAAAGGGGGTCTCAGCAGCTAGCGGATGATCCACCAATGGATAGCACCGTCCCATCCATGCCGAGAAGCAGCGTGGGTTCCGCCCCGGGCGACGCATTGCTGGATAGCTACCCAGTGGATGACATCATGGAGAACACTAACTGCGAGCTACACTTCAAAATGAAGAACATATCCATGAAGGTGGCGGACGCCCTTGCTTTTACAAATCCCCCCGAGGCAACCTTCCATTGCAACCCGATTCCAGCGGGCTATGCTCGTGTCTTGGTTGATGAGGTGGTGGACCAATATTCGGGGCTAGAGCTTGACATTCCTGGAGGTGACGATGAGCACACACTAGGAGAGGCCAACCATCGTATCATCCTATGGAGAAAGGATTGCATCATCTTTCGAAGGCCACCGACACCGCGTCATCCGACTCCTCGTCGCAGTCCGCCACCGAGTCAGCAGACTCCCGCTCCTCCAAGTCCACCAACGCGTCAGGCCACTCCTCCTCCAAGTCCGGCACAACTTCAGGCCACTCCTCCTCCAAGTCCGGCAAAGCGTCAGGCCACTCCTCCAAGTCCGGCACAGCTTCAGGCCACTCCTCCTCCAAGTCCGGCACAGCTTCAGGCCACTCCTCCTCCTCCAACTCAGCCACGTCAGCCGTCTTCGCCGCCTCAGCAATCACGGAAGAGAGCCGCCTCAGCTATGGTGCGTAGCGGTACAAGTCGAGGTAGTACTGCAGGTACAGGCGGAGGCAAGCGATTTCAATATGGTCCAAGCCTCGCGCCTCTTCCACAGAGGCCTTACGACAAGTCCGAGGAGGAAAATGTAGCCATATCGAAGGCCGAGGTGGAAGCCCATTTTGCACCGAAACCGCCACCGCCGCCAAGGGAGAAAGTGCCTGTGGAAAAGGTTGACCACTTCATTCGTATGGCTAGACCACCAGCTCCCAAGCCTGTTGACACAGACCATGAGTGCCACCTCAGGAAGTCAAATTGATCACGTCTACAGAAAGAGGCGAGCTCGAGCTCGAGCAAATCAGCTGGCAAAAGGAGCGGTAAAACCGTTCGCCAGCTGGGAGAACAGGCTGCGCAATCAATCCCCCCGCTTGTTGTGCCAACAACACATGAGAGTAGGCGCACCCAATATTATTGTGGGCAAACCGTTAATGTTCCCGGGGTGGGCGATGTGGTAATAACCGAGGAGCATATTGCGTAGGCTGAATCGATCGGGATCACTGTTGGACAACTCCTCGATATCGAGCCCATGTCTCTGACTAGAGAGGAGGAAATAAAACGAAAATATGCCCGGGGCCAACCTTTGGTCGAGCCAGAGGATGTCAATAAGCTCCCAACGAGAATGTATGAATTGCATCAATGGTACATGGACATTACCAAGATTTCCAATCGAGAGTCCCTCATGGTGAATGTCAACGAGGAGCATTACTACCATAAGAAAGCTGTGACCGTTGAGTATTCAGAACTTTTTCAGCTATACAATAAAGACGCACTAGACAAATCTATCGTCAGTTGCTATTGTCTGTAAGTGATTTCTTTCTGTAATTTAAGTCTCAAGCTAGCTGTGGTGATCATTTTGATCAATCATTACCTGTAATTATCCTCACTATATTCTTTTCTGTGGTATTATGCAGGATGAAGATTTATGAAATGAAAAAAGGTGGACGCTATGGCATTGGGTTCGTTGACCCAAATACCATTAATGAATACACATGGAAATAGATCCATATCACGCAAAATGTGTAGAGGAAAGCATGCTACAGTTCTTCAAGGAACTCAAATACAATGAAGATATACTACTTCCTTACAACTTCCAGTGAGTCACACTGTCTTGTACTACAAATTCTGTTTTTCCCTACTAGCTATAGCTACATGTTTTTGCTTACATATGCCCGCTTAATTAAGACATGCAAACGTGTGTGCATGCAGATTTCACTGGATCTTGTTAATCATTAAAGTTGATGAAGGAACAGTTGAAGTACTAGACTCGCTACTTAAGAAAGCAAGTGACTACACCATCGTGAAGGGGATAGTCAACAGGTAATTTCAATCATTATTAACTATATCTCGACCTATTTAATTAGTTCGTCATTTCCTGATAACAACTATTTAATAACCCATTTATTCATTTTCTTTTTCGGTGGGCAGGACTTGGGCAAAGTTCATCAGGGTCACTCCAGGCCCATGGAAACAAAGTCTGAAATGGTATCGACCCAAGGTAAGTAATTAAGTAGTACTAGCTAGCTGCCATCTCTTTAATTATCATGCTTGATTAATTATTATCTGATCAAAATTCCATTCTCGTAAAGGCCCTAAAGCAGGCGCCGGGGAATGATCTATGTGCATACTATGTTTGCGAGAACATTCGCATGATGGCGTCCGAAAGGAGCAAATCTTAAAGACAGGAGTGGGTACGATATCGATTGTCAGAACACTATTCACAATTTTTACACCATTATCGATATCTAGTCACACAACTAATACACATGCATATTGATCTCCTTCTTAACAGTTCAAAGAGGTGTGGGACAAGCTCCTAGCACAGGACCGCATAGAAGCAATTCAAGAGGAAATAGCGGGATTTTTGCTCGACCAGGTCATAGATCCCAAAGCAGAATACTGTTACCCGCTACCGCCCCCATGAACCACTTCCAATTGTTATCGTGCTCCGAAGGCACCAATTAGCTAGGCTAATGCCACTGGCTCCGAAGGCACCAATTAGGAGAAATTGTATATATTTATATACATGTGTGTATATATGTGTGAATTAATTAATGGTGGTTGTGAGACATTCGATGATATATATATATATATATATATATATATATTATGATCGATTCTACTAGAAATTCTATTTGTATATATGCATAACGTGTACAATATGTAGTATCATAAAATACCAGCAAACGAAAAAGAATTAAATGGAAAACACAAAATTAAATGAAAAATAAATCATAAACCCAAACCCCCCCCCCAACATTTTAATACCGGTTGGTGACACCAATCGGTACTAAAGGGCTCCCTGCCCCCGAAGCTGGCTCGTGCCACGTGGTTGCCCTTTAGCACCGGTTCGTGCTGAACCGGTACTAAAGGGGGGGGGGGCTTTAGTGCCTACATTTTAGCGCCGGTTACCAAACTGGCACTAAAGGGCCTTACGAACCGGTGCTATTGCCCGGTTCTGCACTAGTGGTGTATGAAAGCTCAACAAAAAAACTAAGTGGGTGTGCATCCAACTTGCTTGCTCATGAAGACCTAGGGCAATTTTGAGGAAGCCCATCATTGGAATATACAAGCCAAGTTCTATAATGTAAAATTCCCACTAGTATATGAAAGTGACAACATAAGAGACTCTCTATCATGAAGATCATGGTTCTACTTTGAAGCACAAGTGTGGTAAAAGGATAGTAGCATCGCCCCTTCTCTCTTTTTCTCTCTTTTTGTTTTTTGTTTTTTGGGGCTTCTCTTTTTTGCCTCTTTTTTCTCCTTTTTTTAATTTTTCATCCGGAGTCTCATCCCGACTTGTGGGGGAATCATAGTCTCCATCATCCTTTCCTCACTAGGACAATGCTCTAATAATGATGATCATCACACTTTTATTTACTTATAACTCAAGAATTACAACTCGATACTTAGAACAAAATATGACTCTATATGAATGCCTCCGGCAGTGTACCGGGATGTGCAATGACTCACGAGTGACATGTATGAAAGAATTATGAACGGTGGCTTTGCCACAAATACGATGTCAACTACATGATCATGCAAAGCAATATGACAATGATGAAGCGTGTCATAATAAACGAAATGGTGGAAAGTTGCATGGCAATATATCTCGGAATGGCTATGGAAATGCCATAATAGGTAGGTGTGGTGGCTTTTTTGAGGAAGATATATGGTGGGTTTATGGTACCGGCGAAAGTTGCGCGGTACTAGAGAGGCTAGCAATGGTGGAAGGGTGAGCGTGCGTATAATCCATGGACTCAACATTAGTCATAAAGAACTCACATACTTATTGCAAAAAATCTATTAGTTATCGAAACAAAGCACTACACGCATGCTCCTAGGGGGATAGATTGGTAGGAAAAGACCATCGCTCGTCCCCGACCGCCACTCATAAGGAAGACAATCAATAAATAAATCATGCTCCGACTTCGTCACATAACGGTTCCCATACATGCATGCTATGGGAATCACAAACTTCAACACAAGTATTTCTCAAATTCACAACTACTCAACTAGCATGACTCTAATATCACCATCTTCATATCTCAACGATTATCAAGTATCAAACTTCTCATAGTATTCAATGCACTTATATGAAAGTTTTTATTATTGCCATGTTGTTCTAAAGGACTCTCAAAATAATATAAGTGAAGCACGCGCGAGTTCATCTATTTCTTCAAAATAAAACCACCGCCGTGCTCTAAAAGGATATAAGTGAAGCACTAGAGCAAATGACAAACTACTCCAAAAGATATAAGTGAAGATCAATGAGTAGTGGAATAATTATGCAACTATGTGAAGACTCTCTAACATTTAATAATTTCAGATCTTGGTATTTTATTCAAACAGCAAGCAAAACAAAATAAAATAAAATTACGCTCCAAGCAAAGCACATATCATGTGGTGAATAAAAATATAGCTCCAAGTAAAGTTACCGATGAACGAAGACGAAAGAGGGGATGCCATCCGGGGCATCCCCAAGCTTAGGCTCTTGGTTGTCATTGAATATTACCTTGGGGTGCCTTGGGAATCCCCAAGCTTAGGCTCTTGCCACTCCTTATTCCATAGTCCATCGAATCTTTACCCAAAACTTGAAAACTTCACAACACAAAACTTAATAGAAAACTCGTAAGCTCCGTTAGTATAAGAAAATAAATCACCACTTAGGTACTGTTGTGAACTCATTCTTTATTTATATGGGTGTAATATCTACTTTATTCCAACCCATCTATGGTTCATACCCTCCAATACTACTAATAGATTCATCAAAATAAGCAAACAACACGATGAAAACGGAATCTGTCAAAAACAGAACAGTCTGTAGTAATCTGTAGGTTTCAAATACTTGTGTAACTCCAAAAATCCTGATAAATTAGGAAGTCCTAGGCAATTTGTATATTGATTTACTGCAGTTCGAAATGGTATTTTATCGTTCTCTGGTAAAAAATGAAAATTATTCTCTTGAGCGCATACTTTCTGTTTTTTACAGCAAGATCAAAAAACAATCACCCAAGAAGATCCTAAAGGCTTTACTTGGCACAAACACTAATCAAAACATAAAAAACACAATCATAACAGAGGATAGATGATTTATTTATTACTAAACAGGAACAGGAAGCAAGGAACAAAAATGGGTTGCCTCCCAACAAGTGATATCGTTTAACACCCCTAGCTAGGCATGATGGTTTCAATGATGCTCACATAAACGATAAGAATTGTAACATAAAGAGAACATCATGAAGAATATAACTAGCACATTTAAGCCTAACCCATTTCCTATGCATAGGGATTTTGTGAGCAAACAACTTATGGGAACAATAATCAACTAGCATAGGAAGGCAAAACAAACATAACTTTAAAACTTTAAGCACATAGAGAGGAAACTTGATATTATTGCAATTCCTACAAGCATATATTCCTCCCTAATAATAATTTTCAATAGAATCATGAATGAATTCAATAATATAACCATCACATAAAGCATTCTTTTCATGATCTACAAGCATAGAAAATTTACTACTCTCCACATAAGCAAAATTCTTCTCATTCGGAATAGTAGTGGGAGAAAACTCAACAAAATAATTATCATGTGAGGCATAATCCAATTGAAAACTAAAATCATGATGAAAAGTTTCATGGTTATCATTATTCTTAATAGCATACAAGTCATCACAATAATCATCATAGATAGCAACTTTGTCCTCATAATCAATTGGAACCTCTTCCGAAATAGTGGAATCGTTACTAAATAAAGTCATGACCTCTCCAAATCCACTTTTATAATTATCACAATAAGATTCAACATCCTCCAAAATAGTGGGATCATCACTTCCTAAAGTTGACACTCTTCCAAACCCACTTTCATCAATATAATCATCATAAATAGGAGGCATGCTATCATCATAATAAATTTGCTCATCAAAACTTGGGAGACAAAAAATATCATCTTCATCAATCATAGACTCCCTAAGCTTGTGGCTTTGCATATCATTAGCATCATAGATATCCAATTAATTCATACTAACAACAATGCAATCATGCTCATCATACAAAGATTTAGTGCCAAACATTCCAATGCATTCTTCTTCTAACACTTTGGCACAATTATCGGAATCCTTATTTTCATGAAAGACATTAAAAAGATGAAGCATATGAGGTATTCTCAATTCCATTTTTTCAGTTTTCTTTTATAAACTAAACTAGTGATAAAAGAAGAAACAAAAAGATTCAATTGCCAGATCTAAAGATATACCTTCAAGCGCTAACCTCCCCGGCAACGGCGCCAGAAAAGAGCTTGATGTCTACTACACAACCTTCTTCGTGTAGATGTTGTTGGGCCTCCAAGTGCAGAGGTTTGTAGGACAGTAGCAAATTTCCCTCAAGTGGATGACATAAGGTTTATCAATCCGTGGGAGGCGTAGGATGAAGATGGTCTCTCTCTAACAACCCTGCAACCAAATAACAAAGAGTCTGTTGTGTCCCCAACACACCCAATACAATGGTAAATTGTATGGGTGCACTAGTTCGGTGAAGAGATGGTGATACAAGTGCAATATGGATGAAATATAAAGGTTTTTGTAATCTGAAAATATAAAAAAAACAAGGTAACTAATGATAAAAGTGAGCACAAACGGTATTGCAATGTGTTGAAACAAGGCCTAGGGTTCATTCTTTCACTAGTGCAAGTTCTCTCAACAATAATAACACAATTGGATCATATAACTATCCCCCAACATGCAACAAAGAGTCACTCCAAAGTCACTAATAGCGGAGAACAAATGAAGGGATTATGGTAGGGTACAAAACCACCTCAAAGTTATCCTTTCTGATCGATCTATTCAAGAGTCCGTAGTAAAATAACACGAAGCTATTCTTTCCGTTCAATCTATCATAGAGTTCGTACTAGAATAACACCTTAAGACACAAATCAACCAAAACCCTAATGTCACCTAGATACTCCAATGCCACCTCAAGTATTCGTGGGTATGATTATACGATATGCATCACACAATCTCAGGTTCATCTATTCAACCGACACAAAGAACTTCAGAGAGTACCCCAAAGTTTCTACCGGAGAGTCAAGACGAAAACGTGTGCCAACCGCTATGCATAAGTTCACGGAACTTGCAAGTTGATCACCAAAACATATATCAAGTGGATCACGTGATATCCCATTGTCACCATAGATAAGCACATGCAAGACATACATCAAGTGTTCTCAAATCCTTAAAGACTCAATCCGATAAGATAACTTCAAAGGGAAAACTCAATCCATTACAAGAGAGTAGAGGGGGGAAAACACCATAAGATCCAAATATAATAGCAAAGCTCGCGATACATAAAGATCGTACCACCTCAAGAACACGAGAGAGAGAGAGAGAGAGAGAGAGAGAGAGAGAGAGAGAGAGAGAGAGAGAGAGAGAGAGAGAGAAAGAGAGAGATCAAACACATAGCTACTGGTACATACCCTCGGCCCCGAGGATGAACTACTCACTCCTCGTCATGGAGAGCGTCGGGATGATGAAGATGGCCACCAGAGAGGGATTCCCCCCTCCGACAGGGTGCCAGAATAGGTCTAGATTGGTTTTCGGTGGCTATGGAGGCTTCTGGCGGCGGAACTCCCGATCTATTCTGGTCTCCGATGTTTTTAGGGTATATGGACATATATAGGCGAAAGAACTACGTCGGTGGAGCAACGAGGGGCCCACAAGTGTGGAGGGCGCACCCAGGGGGGTGGGCGCGCCCCCCTGCCTCGTGGCCGCCTCGTTGATTGCCTGACATATACTCCAAGTCTCTTGGATTGCTTCAGTTCCAAAAATAACTCTCCCGAAGGTTTCATTCCGTCTGGACTCCGCTTGATATTCCTTTTCTTCGAAACACTGAAATAGGCAAGAAAACAACAATTTGGGTTGGGCCTCCGGTTAATAGGTTAGTCCCAAAAATAATATAAAAGTGTATAATAAAGCCCATAAACATCCAAAACAGATAATATAATAGCATGGAACAATCAAAAATTATAGATACGTTGGAGACGTATCATTGGGTGCTTCGTCTTGGGCAATTGGAGCTTGGAGCAAAGTTCTTCACTTGCGGGATTATGACAACTCCCTCCATCGATGATGACCTTGACAGATCTTCCATTGATGCCGGCCTTGGTGTGGAATATATGGCATCTTTGGTCTTCTTCTTGGTGATGTTGGAGAGTCAAGACCTTGGAGACAACAAGAGCGGGACTTGAGCGTCCATTTCTCCTTTCACTCATCGAGTCGTAGGTTCCGTCGTCGTTGAGGATCATGGTCCGCTTGTTGGTGCGCTCGTAGGACTTGTGTCCTCGGCCTCCGCATGTGAAGCATTTGTAGGAACTTGTCTTGACGGTCTCATCGGTGGGGGTTGATGATGATGAAGCTCTCGGCTTGAAGTTGCTTGTAGTAGGAGGATGACTTGGAGTTGACGAAGCTTTCTTGGAACTCGACTTGTCGATGTTGCTTTGGAAGGCTTGGTAGACGGTGTTGGAGTCGTTGAAGCTTGGGTGTTGGAGAAGCCGTATGACTTGGATGAGAACTTGGCATACTTGTAGTAATCTTGCACTTGACGTTCTGCTTTGGTAGCTTGATGTACTAGCTCGATGAGGTTCGAGTATGGTTGGAAGTTGGCGATCTTCTTGATAGGATGGTTGAGTCCATTCAAGAAACGTGCCATTGTTTGCTCATCATTTTCTGTGATGTTGGCTCTTATCATGGCAATCTCCATCTCCTTGTAGTACTCTTCAACGTTCTTTGTTCCTTGCTTGTGTAGTTGGAGTTTCTTGAAGAGGTCGCGGTTGTAGTAGGTAGGCACAAAGCGTGCTCTCATGACATCCTTCATTTGTGCCCAAGTAGTGATGGGTGGTTCACCTCTTTCCTTACGGCGCTCGATGACTTGTTCCCACCAAATGAGGACATAGTCTTGGAACTCAAGGGATGCCATCGCGATCTTCTTCTCTTCGTCGTAGTTGTGCAAGCGGAAGATTTTGTCGACCTTCAATGCCCATGAAAGGTACTCTTCGGGATCATTGCTTCCATTGAACTTGGGCATGGTGAACTTAAGTTTTCTGTAGCGTTGCTCTTCATTGTGTTGGGGTCGGGATGATGATGTCCATGTTGTCGATGATTGTCAAGCTCGTGTTGCTCTTGGTGAGGAGGGTTGTCAACCTCATGTTGCTCTTGTCGTGGAGGATTTCCGTTGTATTCATGCTCTTGATGAACTTGATGTTCTTGGAGAGCTTGTCGAGGAGCTTGTCAAGCTCGAGGAGGAACTTGATGATGCACGCGAGCTTGAAATCTTCGTTCTTGAATTTCTTCGCGAAGTGCTTCTTCAAGTTCACGAGCTTGTCGGCCTCGGTTGGGTACGGCTCGACTTGAATCTTGGAGGGCTTGTTGCGCCTCAAGTGCTTGAGCATCACAGAGTTGTTGTTCTTGGCGTCATGCCTCGGCATCTTGTGCATTTTGATGAAGGCGCGCTCGCTCTTCCTCTTCATGTTGGCGTTGTCGTTGCCGCTCTCGTGCTAGCGCAAAAGCCTCTTGGGTTTGACGTTGTCGGTGATCTTAAGAATCGGTGTCACGTAGAGGATTGAGGCTTGCTTGACGATCATTGCGCGCGGCACTGTGTAGAGTGCTCAATGTCGGTGTACTTGAGCTAGAGAGGATGAAGTCGGAGTGTCGACTTGAGCGAGTCCTTCTTGATGAAGACGAAGTGGAAGAAGAGCGGTTGAGCAACAAAGCGCGAATCTCGTCCATTCTTGTGTCATTCTCTTGCTTGTGATCCTCGAGCTTGTGGTCGAAGTAGTCCCTTGTACGTTGCTTGGAGAGTCGCAAGTCGGCGGCGAGGTTTTCGATGCGTTCACTCATTGCTTGTTGCTCTTGATGCAAAGCACGTTGTGCACCAAAGAGGTGGCTCTTGGTGACGTAGGAGTTCATGTCGTCGTCGTGCTCAATGAAGAGCGGGTTGGTATAAGTACTTGGCCTATCCATCATTCCAAGATACACACTGTGAGTGGTAGAAAGAGAAGAACGAATACCAAATGTACCTTGACCGAAGTTGAAAGTGGATCAATGATCACTCCAATGTGGACAAGGAAATAGCACAATTGGTACCAATTCTTGTCGGTTTCTCACACTTACACAAGTAAAAGCTTATGGTGGAGCTTGGTTAGGATGGTGGCACAAAATTTAATGCAATTGTATGTGAGCTTCAATAATGTTGGAAAATATTTGCAAGATGCAATGTAACAAGTATACCAAGCATACAAGGTACACGGGAACACACACGCAAAAATATAAGTAGGGTCGTGCAACCAAGGATGAGCCAAAATGTGGAATCCACAAAATGCTCTTGTTGCACAACACTAGAGAGATGCTAGCACGATTGCACAATAGGAGGATACGAGAACTTGTGCACAACCTATTTAGCAAAAATGCAACGACTTCTATCCCAAGTATGCTCTATGCAAGGTGTTTCTATGATATGATCCAAGATGATCTAGTATGACAATCTTAATGTTGTATGATGCTATGGTTCTTGCTTAAAATCTCTTTGCTTATCTTTCCTTTTTGCTTAAAAGCTTGTTTGGCTCTTTGATGTTTGAGCTCTTTTCTCATGCAATGCTTGACGAACCAAGATAGCAATTGTGTATGCGATGACAACCTTGTGACACAAGAGATGAATACCAAGATATGCAACAATGATGTATGTATGCTACGGAAAGTATGATCACTAATGTGCACAAGTCTCGTTGCCGGCAATACTCAAAGGCTAGTCTCGATGGGTAAGCAACGCAAAGGAGTAAGGCTATGATGGCTATCAATGTAATGTCAAGAGTGATATGTCCAATACCAAGGCGAGGTTGCCGTTCTTGCTTACGGTATGGTGTCAAAATGGTGGAGCGAATACCAAGATGTAGTCGAGGTGGTCGTTGTTGATGACGCGTCCGTGGCGAATATGAGCGGCGGTGATGTTGATGTCGAACCGTACCTAGATAGCCGAAACACAAAAGGATACGGAACCACAACTCAAATTCTCAAAGCTCAAAGTGGCAACACGTGCCGGAGTATGAAACCGGTAAGCAATGGTGGTGGTATGCATAAGTAGTGATGGTGTATAGGTGGTAGGAGTGCGTATGCGGAAATGTGGGGAGGTGGTGGTGCAAAACTGAAAAAAATTCAGTTTCATCAGGGTTCGTCGGACGTCCGGGCTGGGCCGGTTGTCCGGTCGTCGGACGTCCGGTAGGGGTCGGACGTCTGGTGCCTGGGCGAACTTTGGGGACGGGATGAACAGCTAGGGTTCATGGTGCAGATGTGGAAATTCGTCGAATCCGTAGGATTTTGTGGATGGAAAAGGTGGAGGCAAGGGGGAAAAGCTAGGTCCACTCAAAACAAAGTAAATCCACGGATCAAATCCAACAAAATTTCAACACACCAACAAATCAAAAAAAATTGGGGCTATTTTTGTGGGGAATTTCGAATTTGGGACAAAAACAACAAAAACTAGGCTAAGATGATGTAGGGTGGAACCCTAATCGGCCGATCTTTCACGAAAGGAGCGGATCCCGCGATGAACACGAAGAACACGAGGAGGGAAATGAGGGGAAAATCACAAGGGGAACACAAGAGAACACTCAAACCAACAAGAATGATTACACAAGTGCTAGATCCTTGAAACACGATAGGGGATACAAGATCCAAAGTCAACAACGGACGGTACACGGTAGCCGGTTCTTCTCCAAAGGAGGTCTTGAGTTCTTCCCTAAAAGGGGTCTTGAATCCGCTTGGGGGATCTTCTCCGGTGGAGGCTCGAATCTCCGAGGAGAAGGTAACCAAGTGGATGAGCAAAGCTCTCACACAAAATATGAGCTAATCCTTTGCTAACTCTAGCTAGAAGGAGTAGGAGGTCTATATATAGTCTTAGTGCAAAAGAGGGGGGTGAAGGGGTACATGGGCTGCGGCCCAACACAAAACAGCACACAAGCGTCGGACGTCCGGGAGTCACCGGTCGTCCGGAGGCTTGCGAGGGTCCGGACGTCCGGTGCCTGTCGGACGTCCGTAGATTCGGCTCAGGTGGTCTACGGTCGGACGTCCGGGCGTTGGTCGTCCGTGGGGCGTCGGAAGTCCGTAGTTTTGGCTCGGGTGTGGAAGCGTCGGACCTCCGGTCTGGGTCGGACGTCCGAAGGTTGGAGATCGTCGGACGTCCGGTCCTGGCCGGTTGTCCGGAGTCTGTAGCTTCTTCTGCATCGTCTCTTCTTCTTCTTCTTCTTCTCCGTCTTCACGTCCATCTTCCTCTTCTTCTTCTCCTTGCTCCTTAGCTTCTCCTTGATACCTGAGTATGCACAATGTGTCCATATGAGGTAGTAGCCATGTCTCATGTGCATCAAAGTGGAAAATGTGAGAGGAGAGATGTCACCTCGGTTTCGAGAGCTCTTGCATGTGCTCGTGTCATGGGTCCGCTAGGCACTTGGTGAGACGATGGTAGATCTATGGGGATGACCTTGGAATGCTCCGCATCACTTCCGGGTTGAATCCTTTGGTGCAGAGGACCGGCGTGAGAATTTGGAGGCTTGGGATACAATGGTTTTGCCATGGGTAGCTGGTGGCAATGTCACGGCGGGTGGCGCTCTACAGGATTCCTTGCGCTGCTCGAATCTGAGAGAAAGGGGGGGGGGGGGGGGGGGGGGATGAGCTGCGTGAGACGGCAAACGAGGGACAAGGGCGAGCGTGGGGGTGGAGGGCAGATGAGGGAGAAGGTAGAGCGTGGCAGTGGCGGCCACGAGCACATCTGCCACGAGCTTGAGGAAGACGATGGCCAGACGTGTTATGACATGGCCCCACTAGTCAACAAACCACTTTGACCTCGGCCATATCAGCAAAACCACCTGTGCAAACCACCAATGACGATTTTTGAATGGGATTGATAGGATTAGGGGGTTAAGTGAACCAAAAAAAAGTCCAGGCGATTATGCGAACAACCCGTTTTCTTCACGGGAGTAAAATGGATCTTTTTCAAAATGGAATTCGCTAAAATAATAATGTAATTTTCACCAAGTAAATTCAAATGTACTCAACTACGAGCCCGAAGCCCAGCGAGTGAACAACATATCTGGAATGCATCGTTCTTACGCTGTGTTCAGCAGCCAAGAAAAGCCTCATTCGTTCGTAAGCTTTGCTGCCTTGTCATGGGTGGAAACTGGCCGTCGAGGCCGACGTGGGTGCTTTCATTTTACCTTTACCAATATGTTTGAACTTCGATGGTAGGAAAATTTCGCTGACCCTCGAAATGTACGAAATTTCAGAAATTTTGTAAATTTTGAAATCTGTTTCGGACAAATCAATGAAATTTTTATTCAAATTTGAAAAAAGTAAATTCAAACAATTGAATATATAGCCGCTTTAGCACATCCATAACATTGGAACTCGTTTACCGCACCCTCTGCCACTCTCGTCCGGAAGCGCTGTATGCAAGCAATCCGGTGGACGCTTTTGTAGATCCGAAACCCCACACGTCCGAGAGGGACCCCGTCAGGGCAAGTGGCGGCTATGGGTTGCCCTAGGTCGGCCTGACCGCCCCCAGGGCCTTGAGTTTCACCGCCCTGCAACAAGAAAACGAACGAATAACGAGAAAGAAGAAGAACAATGGAGGGGATAAAGGTAAAGGTAAAAAGTGGTACATGATTTTGTCGATTGTGTGTTGTTCAATCGACTGTCACCCCTTAGGTATATAAGAGGCAGCTGGACTACCTGTGCAAGGAAAAGGCATGGATCCACATCCAAAACCCTAGTCAAATTCGGATGGTTTTGTCCGAACATTCCAAAACTGTTCGGTTTAAAACTGGCTGCACCTTGCGAGTATTATTTGAGGTGTTAAACCACCTCGGATGGAAACGAGCTCAAAAGCAATTTTGACCATTTCGATGAGACGAACAACTTTCATGTTGAACGTTTTTTGACCAGAGACCATCTTGAGGGGTATGGGCTCTTTTTCCGAAGTTTGAAGCGGAGAAATCTGAAACCCGGATACTTGTCCCCGGAGTGTCCGGCCATCTACTGCAACAACGTCTTGTACTGGCTGTAACTTTTTCATACGAACTCCGGTTGAGACGTCTTTTATATCGAAATTGATCGTTTTGACAAGACGAAGACAATCCCTGTAGAAATGTTTCTCATATGAGGCAGTCTTGGGGGCTTAATTGGCCGAACAATACTCTAAATACAAAATCTTAGTACTTTGAGCATAGTTTCAGCCCTCAAGATGAGATCAGATGACAATGACCCAAACTTCAAAAATGTTCACGTCGACAATACGGATCTTTTTCATGTAGGTCACTTTTTCATTTGAAACCATCTAAATTAAGTTATTGGCCTTGCCAAAATCTGATGTCAACAATGTGTTGATCTTACATAGCTACGATGCCTTGACCCTTTTGGTTCATTTATATGATTTTCTTTGTGGTTGTTTTAGATGATGTATGTGCATGAATTATCAGGTGTAAGTTTTAATTATTTCTCCCTGGTCCCTGCCCCCCTAGTTGGGGCTTGCTTCTTATATGATGTGTTAGCCTTAATTAATCTTGATTCAATGTTGCATGTTTGAGTCTCGCATGTAGTTTAGATGGTAGTAGAGTGGTGTAGGCCGATGAAGCTTCAGTTATGCACGAAAAAGAGGTGAGATGTCATGCTGCCGCGCGATGCGGCGAGCGCGACGAGATGCCGATGGCGCCATGTGATACGGCAATGCTGTGAGAAGCGGCAAGACGTGACAAGGCTCGAGTATGATGGGCTACACACTCAGATTGTGTCGGGTGATCTGGCGAGTTAGCGCAGCTACATGCATGTTGTACTGGCCAGGTCGCTTTGGCTGTTGAGATAGGGCTGCGCACGCGCTGTGCATAGGGCGTGCACCTAGTTAGTTAGCTTGCCACTTGTTTAGGCCGGGTCGTGTGGCATGGGTGTTGAGAAGTGGTTGCATAAGTGAACATGGGCGTGGTAGTGAGTTAGTGCATGGTGTCATGGGGTTAGTAGCTTGAGTGGTGGGTCTGCTTGTGGCTGAGCTGCGTGTGTATACATTGCGCATTGGATTATTGAAAGGAGCCATGAGGGCCGAAGACAAAGCAATGTAGCCACTCTGCTTACCAAGGAAAGGGTGCCTCATCGCAAAGCAAGTTGGCATCTTCCTTGGTACCTTTGTGTGTTCATGAGAACAAGAGAGTTGTGTGAGGCAACCGGGAGGAAGAAGAAGAGGCGTGTGATGAGGCAGCGCCAACATGACGAAGTTACAAGAACAAAATCCATCTATGTATACAATGGTTAGTTTTCGTGTGTAGGAGCGATATGGTACTATTAAATTGTATGACTAACCAACTATTTCACATCGGTAATAGCATGTGGCTGCTGCCCTCAAAGATGGGTTGTGAGTTCAGGACTTCGAAGCACAGCTGTGTGCGGCCCAGGATGACGTAAGAACGAAACAAACTTTGTACAGAGCTAATGACCAGTTGGGCCGACCCATTTAAACGTGTAGGTGGCTCTGGTTTTGGGAACTTTCTGGAACATTCTAGCCACAACTTACCGGTTTTGGGAACCTTCTAGAAGGTTCATGAACCCAGTTGCATGCAGCCCAGGACAACTAACAAAATCAAAGGCTCACATAAAAAAAAAGAATGGACTAAAGACCGAAATCAATTCCTTGGCATGAAAACGAGATGATCATAGTTTGCAAAAACCATGGTCGGATTTCACTGGAAAGCAATATTTCATGCTCGTAGTTACAACTTCATAGAGCAACGGTCTTACATACAACATGTCTTTCCCTCTAAATACATCACCGGAGGTGTGTTCGCTCGAACCCCGCACGATGTAGGAAGTCACTGCTCAATCATCGAAAGAGTCGGTTGTGCGCTTCAGTTCAGAGAGATTGCAAGGGACAAGAACTCCAAAGTACCGTGTTGAAGATGCATTGTTAGAATTTGACTGGTGCGCCCGTTCTTCCCATACAGTACCACGGTACCTCAAAAATCCTCTATTCTGTATTCATCTAATATCTCATTTCTCCCATGTATAGCTACACTATATAAACCTTACGACTGTATACTCATCTCGCAAATGCAGTACTAGTTAATAATTTGGACGGGCCTCATAGCCACAATTGATCTATCCTCTCAAAATCAAGCCCTTTTATAAAGGCAACAACACCCTCTTCACACCATCCTTGTGAAATCTATCACAATCATCTTGTTTTGTAAAGTACCAATGTTATATTGATGAAGGCACATCTGAAACAGGTCACTGTGTTGAGCACTCCAAATGTAAATGGTAATTGCATGTCTGAAATCTATTTTTTGAAAAGTTTGCAAATCATGCGAAAGTATGTTTGATGTACTAAATTACTAGTACAGCACAACACCTCTGCCTGCTTAGAGATCTCGAGTTGCAGCTTCAGTACGTAGTATGTATTACAGGGACCTCTACTTTCTAACGGATGTATTACAGCTTCAGTAGTATGTATTACAGTTACTTGAAACTTTGAAGGCCAACATCATACAAGAGGTACTCTGTGCAGACAATGTTTCAGATTTTTTGGTGCAACATAAATTTCTGAAATCGTATAATTTACAACCAACATCACTATTATAGATATTCCTGCCGCACCCAAAAAAATCAAAACAGTTTCTCGACATAGTAGTACTTGTGTGATGTTGTCCTGCAAAGCTTCAAGTCTAAATCTTTTATTGTTCGGGATCAAGAAATAAAAAGGTGATTACTTTTACGCATGAACTTCAATGCAAAAATTGGACGGCTACAAGTCTCTCTAACCGTAAATTCGTGTGACATTTATTCTGTACGACGTCACCTCCACCATTGAAACTTTGCCGCCAAAAACAAAAAAGAAAAATAGGCGAAAAAACTAGATTCCGAGCATTGATCTATAGTTTCCCTCGTCTCTGGAAGCTGAAAAACGACCAGACGCGATGGGAAATTACACTAGCTTGTTTACCTCATGATCTATCCTTAGAAATGTAGTATGTTTGGATTGCATCATGAACAATGTTTGCCTGGCCTGGAGTCGCATGCCTAAACTCTATTTGATAGGTATATTGGGGAGCGGCTAGTAAATGGTTATCTGTCACGGGAGCGCTCCCAGTACGTCACGTGTCGCACGCTGGGCTCACCCCGTGAGAGCATATTTTTTTATGTTTCCGCATGCATTTTGTGTTTTATCTGGGGGTTTCGATTTCTTTTGGCTCTTTAGTATTTGCTAGGTTTTCCCTAGGTTTTGGTGGGATTTTTTCTAGTTTATTTTCGGGAAGCAATATTTTTTCAGGAGAAGCACAACCTTTCTTCCTCGAATAAGCACATCCTATGCTTTCATGAGAAAGGGAAAAAGCAAAACTGTGCTTGCCCCCGATAGAAGGGAGAAGCACAACCTGTGCTTCCTGAGAAGGGAAAATGACAGTCTGTGCTTCCCAAAAAAATTAGAAAACAAAACTGTGCTTCCGAGTTTCTGATTTTTTCTTCCAATTTAGATTTTACTTTTTTTGCTTTGTTGGTTTTTGTGGTTTTTTTATTGAATTTTTTACATATGTTTTGCTAGGAAGAATAAGGTTCATAAAAAAATAAGGTTTTTAATTGATTTTCTCCCTGGTCGAGGCATATGGCTAACTAACCCATCTAGATTGGCCCGTGCGCGACCAACATTTGGCCCAATCCACCAAACACATGCGGAACCCTACCTACCAAACCCACATGGCCGGCCTCCGCTCCTCAGTCTTCACCGCCTGCGCTCCCCCAAAATCCCCGACGATGGCGGCCGCCGGTCCGGGACCATTCATCCATGTCAGCAGGGAGCAGGCCGAGGCCTTCCTGTTGGTTTTGATCTGACGGCTTAAACAAGCCAGATTAGATCTATTAGTCTAACCGGAAAAAAAGGGAAAGAAGGGATAACGATAAGTGAAGGGTCCACGTACCAACGTACGTGAGCCTCGATCAGAACTAATGCGCCCTGATCGGGGGCGCCCAAAAACCAACTCAGGTTTTGGGTCCCCTGTTGTCGTGGTTCTAAGCCTGACAGTAGAGTGGGGGGTAGGTATGGAGAGGCAAGGTCCTAGCTATGGAGAGTTTGTAAGCACAAAGGATGTACGAGTTCAGGCCCTTCTCGGAGGAAGTAGCAGCCCTACGTCTCGGAGCCCGGAGGCGGTCGAGTGGATTATGAGTATATGAGTTACAAGGTGCCGAACCCCTCTGCCTGTGGAGGGGGGTGGCTTATATAGAGTGCGCCAGGACCCCAGCCAGCCCACGTAGGAGAGGGTTTAAGGTGAGTTAAGTCTGGGGCGTTACTGGTAACGCCCCACATAAAGTGCCTTTACTATCATAAGGTCTACTTGATTACAGGCCGTTGCAGTGCAGAGTGCCTCTTGACCTTCTGGTGGTCGAGTGAGTCTTCGTGGTCGAGTCCTTCAAGTCAGTCGAGTGTGTCCCTCGTTGGTCGACTGGAAGGCGACTTCTTCTAAGGGTGTCCTTGGGTAAGGTACTTAGATCAGGTCCATGACCCTACCCTAGGTACATAACCCCATCATTAGCCCCCGAATGGATTGAGGCTTCGAGTGAGGAAGGAGTTGATGTCGTTTCCGATTAACCTTTGTGCCCTGGTCGTGCGTTGTCCTGGACCAAAGAATCTCTTCGTCGACAGGGAGCAATTTGCCTTCAGTCGACTCGATCCATTCTATTTTTGCGTCGAGTGATCTTTCGGGCTTCGACGATCTCCGAGCGACGGATCGCCGGAAACACCGCGTCTGACAGACTGATTTGCTGTTCGCGGATTCCGCGGGATGCGAAATTTGGGGACGCGCGCGAAGCGGGGCGGACCGCGGCGTTCGGATGGGACGGGGCATAGACGCCTCGATCTCCGCGCCGCCTTTTTCGCCACGTATCCCGTCTGCATAACTGCTCCCAGATATGATTAGATCGACGGGCCCACCTGTCATCCACTCGGAAGGGACCTTATAAATGTGCCCGGCGAGGATTTCTGTGCTGCGCCTCAGCATTCTCTCCCTCTCTCTGCTTCCTTCTTCTCCGCCCAGCGTGCTCGCTCTCGCCCCCGCACCACTTCCCTTCGCGCATCTCGCCGGCGACCATGGCCAAGGAGAAGACGGCGGCGCTGGAGCGCGCAAAGAAGGCGTCGGCGTCGGAGAAGGCGAAGGGGAGATCCACCAGCCGCGGAGGGTCCTCGTCCAGATCCCGCCTGCCGAAGGGCTGGGTCCAAGGAGACTGGATCCAGTCGACCATCACAGAGAAGGACCTCCTCGACATGGCCAACGAGGGCTTGATCCCTCACGGAGCTGCGAGGCTTCCGGGGAAGGAGTGGCAGCCTCAGCCAGAAGAGGGTGAGTGTGTGCTTTTGGCCACTCATGTTGATCGTGGGTTTTCCTTGCCGCCGAGTATTTTCTTCCGTGGCTTCTTGAATTTCTTCGGAGCGCAGCTTCACCACTTTACCCCAAACTCCATTGCCTATCTTGCTGCATTCGTGTCCATGTGTGAGGGTTTCTTGGGCTGTCGACCGCACTGGGGTTTGTTCAAACATATATTCACGTGTCGCTCTCAGACCGTGAAGAAGGCGAGCCCAGGTGATGAGAGAACCCGAGTCGTCCAAATGTGTGGGGGCCTGGGGATCCAGGTGAGGAATAAGAGCACCTTCCCGCCCATGACCTTTCCCGAGTCCGTCAGAGGCTGGCAGTCGACTTGGTTCTACTGCCAGGTCCAGTCGACGCCAGGGCAGTCGAGTGGACTCCCTCCGTTTACCATGGACCGAGTGAACAAGCCCTCCCCTCTGAAGCTGATTCCGGAGGAGAAAGCTGACGTGAAGATGTTGATGGAGCGCGTGGTGCAGTTGGTTCGGGAGGGAGTGACGGGCATGGACCTCCTGGAGGTCTTCCTCAGGCGTCGCATCCAGCCCCTTCAGTTCCGGAGCCACTGCATGTGGTTGTACTGTGGGACCGAAGACGAGACTAGAGTCCATCCAGAAGCAGTCGACGACGTCACTCTGGAAAGATGGATGGTAGCCGTTACCGGAAACAAGGATAACCCACGCGGAGCCAGAAGGATTCCTCCACTCGACCACAACAGCGACCCAAACAAGGTACACTTGCCCTGCTCTCCACTGCGCTCTTGTCGCATTCATTTCTGTTTACCCTGCCGACTGGTCGACTGATCCTTGTCTGGACATCTGCTAGGCCCTCACCGAGCTGTACTCGATGCCCAATGGGGCACAAGCTTCGACTGAGGAGGGCGAGGCGAGCGGGGGCGAGAGCCAGGAAGAGGAGGAATGGGACTCGGATGTTGCAGAGGATGATGACGACGATGATGATGATGACGGTGATGAAGATGACGTCGAGGACGAGGAAGAAGAGGAGGAGGAGGTCGTACCACCGCGCTCAGAAAGGCGGTCGAAGCTTGTCCACGACCCTTCGACCGAACGTGGTAAGGGGGTTGCGACCGCCACTCAGTCGACCAAGCGCCCTCGGACCACCTCTCCGGTGCCGACTGAAAAGGCGCCGAAGCAGCCCAGGGCGGCCTCGTCGAAGCCGATCAAGCTCCTGCCGAAGATGAAGGTGTCCATCCCCACCATATCAGGGTAACCGTGCTGCTCATATTTTCTTATTTTGTGTGAACTTTGTCTCTGGTCGACGCTGAAGTTAGTCGACTGATCCTTTGGAGTTGCAGTGCTGCTACTTCTGAAACCTCGGCCCGGGCTGATGACCACGAGATGGAGGACGCAGCAACTTCGAACCCAGGTACTGTATTCTTAACGCCGTTCTTAGTCGACTGACTCGCGATCTCTGATCCTGATTCTTCTCCGCAGCTCCACCCAATACTGTTATCAATCTTCCTGATGATGATGAGGATGAAGAGCCGCTGAAGCGCAGGAGGAGTCGGAAAGCGTCCGCCAGTAAGGTGCCTCAGGATGTGACGGCGCCTGAGATTCTGACTGTGGAGGAAGAGAACACCACTCGACACACGGTGTCCTTCGCGAATCCACTGACGAGTGCTCAGCAGCCCTCCCTCTTCACGACGCACCACGTCCCAGAGGACCAAGCTGGCGCAGCGAAGGAGGCGATACGCCAGGCGGGACTCATGATGGAGCAGCTGAAGACCATCCGGGACGCGAGCCAGGCAGCTTATGACGCCAGTTCTGCCCTCCAAAGCAATGTTCAGGTCAGTCGACCACCGTTTGTTCTGTTGGATATGCTGCCAAAAACTTTTCCTTTCCGGAATTTATAGTAGTCACCCACTGGGTGTTGTCGATTGAGCTCCGTATTAGCGGGGGCACGCTGAGTGCACCCGCTGGGTGTAGTCCCCAAGGCTAAGGTCGACTGCTGGCAGTCGGCCTTAGGCTTTATGATGTCAATTTTTCTGTCAGTCGACTATGTCGACTGGATTTCACAAACCGGTGGGGGCACGCTGAGTGCACCCACTGGGTGTAGTCCCCGAGACTGTGGTCGACTGCTTGCAGTTGATCACAGTCTTAGAGAATACATCTTTTTTTTGAGGTCGACTGGTCGACTTTGTCTTCAACAGGATTAGTGGGGGCACGCTGAGTGCACCCACTGGGTGTAGTCCCCGAGACTACGGTCGAATGCTTGTATTCGGCTGTAGTCTTAGAAACGTGAGTTTTTCCCTTTTTCACTCGGAAGTGAATTAATTTGACATTTAGTCGATTGGTTCTTCGCAGAACTCTTGTGATCTTGTGGCTCGCTACTCAGAGCTGGAACACAAGCATACTCAAGTCGAGCTGAGCTTGAAGCTGGTTCAGGAGAAGCTGACAAAGGCAAAGGAGGAGACCGAAGGTATGTTTGGTGAGACCCTGACGACTGCTTTTCCCCTTGCTTGTTTCAAAATCTGATCTTGCTGTAACTTGCAGGTAAGGTAAGGGAGGCCCAACAGAAGAAAGACCTTGAGCTAGCTGAGAAGATCAAGCTTGCTGACGAGAAGTTAGCTTCAGTCACCAAGCTCGAACAAGACAATACCAATCTGAAAGCTGCTCTTGGGATTGCCAACAAGGAGGTCAGTCGACTGAAAACTGATAAAGCTGCCCTGACCGACCAAGTCGCCAAATTGACTGGGAAGAAAACTGATCTGGAGGCCTTCCTGAGTGGACTTGCCAAGAAGCTGTTTCTTATGCTTGAAGGTAAACCTCTATGCTTGGCAGACATTTCCAATTGTGATTTTTCCATTCGACCATCTCCTTGACTTAGTGATCACCCTTGCAGAATTTTGTCAAAACTTTGAAGAAGAAACTAGCCGGCTGGAGCCAAACCTCGACCCCGTCAATTCTCCGGTGAACGATGAAGTTGCCATGGATGTTCTCCGACTGGAGTCCCGTGTTGCAGCTGTCGTGGACTATCTCGCAAGGCTGAAGGCCGCCACATCTCGCATCGACTCGACGCTTTGGCCTGAGGAGACACTTCAGAATGACCTTGAATCGCTGATGGCCCGGTTGAACACGATCCCTGGTCGAGTGCAGGAATGGAAGAAGTCCTCGGCTCGGTGTGGTGCAGATGTTGCTCTGTGTCTTGCCCGAGTCCACTGTAAGGATGCACGAGAAGAGAAGCTGGCGGCCCTTCGGGTGGCCAATACCAAGAAGCACGACTTCAGGTCCTTTATGGAAACTTTCCTTGCAGCTGCCACTCGGATCGCCGACGGAATTGACCTTGATGAATTCGTTGCTCCTTCCAGCCCTCCACAGGAGGGGTAAAAAACTTATTCTGGCTCGACGCTTTTAAATTTGCCTCGGTATGCCGAGTGGAATTGTAACCGATAAACCTTAACAGGCTTAACGCCTGAGCACTCTCGGTTCCTTTAGATATCGATTCAAACTTGAATTTGGTGCTTGAATATGATTGCCTTTGGCTCGAAATGTCTTTTGCAGGTCCAAAGCAAGGCGCCTTTACTGCAATCGACTTATTCTTCAGTCCACTTAGGCGAGCACTGGGCTGCAGCTAAGTCCCCGAGTGAGAGGTTTACTCTTCACTCGGCAGGATTTTGATAACTTAGGCGAGTGCTTGGACTGCAGCTAAGCCTCCGAGTGAGAGGGTTGCTCTACACTCGGTAGGATTTTGATAACTTAGGCGAGTGCTTGGACTGCAGCTAAGCCCCCGAGTGAGAGGGTTGCTCTACACTCGGTAGGATTTTGATAACTTAGGCGAGTGCTTGGACTGCAGCTAAGCCCCCGAGTGAGAGGGTTGCTCTACACTCGGTAGGATTTTGATAACTTAGGCGAGTGCTTGGACTGCAGCTAAGCCTCCGAGTGAGAGGGTTGCTCTACACTCGGTAGGATTTTGATAACTTAGGCGAGTGCTTGGACTGCAGCTAAGCCTTCGAGTGAGAGGGTTGCTCTACACTCGGTAGGATTTTGATAACTTAGGCGAGTGCTCGGACTGCAGCTAAGCCCCCGAGTGAGAGGGTTGCTCTACACTCGGTAGGATTTTGATAACTTAGGCGAGTGCTTGGACTGCAGCTAAGCCCCCGAGTGGAAGGCTGGCTTACCACTCGGTAGGATTTTTATAACTTAGGCGAGCACAGGGCTGCAGCTAAGCCCCCGAGTGGAGGGTTGCTCCTCACTCGGTAGGATTTTTATAACTTAGGCGAGCACAGGGCTGCAGCTAAGCCCCCGAGTGGGAGGGTTGCTCCTCACTCGGTAGGATTTTTATAACTTAGGCGAGCACAGGGCTGCAGCTAAGCCCCCGAGTGGAAGGCTGGCTTACCACTCGGTAGGATTTTTATAACTTAGGCGAAACAGATTCGCAGCTAAGCCTCCGAGTGGGAGTCTGGCTCGCCACTCGGTAGGATTTTTACAAACTTAGGCGAAACGGATTCGCAGCTAAGTCACCCACTGAGGGGGAATTTTATTGGACAAAATAAAAAGCGATAGAAATTATGGAGGGACTATGACACTATTATTTTGAGGTCCATGAACTACAGAAGTATTTTATTGCAACTCATCCGAGTGATAAAACTTAAGTGTAAAATGGGCGGAGTAGCTCCGCGTTCCAAGCTCGGGGCTCGTCGATATTATGCTCGACGTTGTAAAGACGGTACGCCCCGTTGTGGAGAACCTTGGTGACGATGAAGGGGCCTTCCCAAGAAGGAGCAAGCTTGTGTGGTTTGTGCTGATCCACTCGGAGAACCAAATCTCCTTCCTGGAAGGCTCGACCTCTCACATTTCTGGCGTGGAAACGACGCAAATCTTGTTGGTAGATGGTCGACCGGATCAGAGCCATCTCCCTTTCTTCCTCTAAAAGGTCGACTGCGTCTTGCCGCGCTTGTTCAGCCTCTGCTTCGTTGTAGATTTCAACTCGAGGAGCATTGTGGAGAAGATCACTCGGCAAGACTGCTTCAGCTCCGTAGACCAAGAAGAATGGAGTTCTTCCGGTCGACCGATTAGGTGTGGTCCGCAGTCCCCAGAGTACTGAGGGAAGTTCGTCGACCCAAGCTCCAGCCGCGTGTTTGAGATCACGCATCAGTCGAGGCTTCAATCCCTTAAGAATCAGTCCATTAGCTCGCTCTGCTTGTCCATTCGACTGCGGATGGGCGACTGAAGCGTAGTCGACCCGTGTGCCCTGGGAGTTGCAGAAAGCTCTGAATTCCTCTGAGTCAAAGTTCGACCCATTATCCGTAATGATGCTGTGTGGGACTCCATATCTGAATATTAGTTCCCTGATGAAGCTAACAGCAGTACCGGTGTCAAGGCTCTTGATTGGTTTAGCCTCGATCCACTTGGTGAACTTGTCGACTGCCACCAGTACATGCGTGAAGCCACTTCGTCCTGTTCTCAAAGGACCGACCATGTCCAATCCCCATACTGCGAAAGGCCAGACGAGTGGGATGGTCTTCAGAGCCGACGCAGGCTTGTGTGACATATTCGAGTAGAATTGACATCCCTCGCACTTATCCACTATCTCTTTTGCCATCTCATTCGCCTTTGGCCAGTAAAATCCGGCTCGGTATGCTTTGGCCACGATGGTCCGAGAGGACGCATGATGACCACAGGTCCCCGAGTGAATATCATTGAGGATGAGTCGACCTTCTTCTGGTGTTATGCACTTCTGACCAACTCCAGTCGCGCTTTCTCTGTATAATTGTCCTTTGATTACGGTAAAGGCCTTAGATCGACGGACGATCTGTCGAGCCTCTTCCTCATCCTCCGGGAGCTCTTTCCTCAGGATATATGCGACATACGGAATCGTCCAGTCGGGAATGACCACCAAAACCTCCATGATCAAGTCGACCACCGCTGGGACTTCAACTTCAGTCGGATCTGTGGCACTCTTGGGCTGTGGAGTTTCTTCGGTGAAAGGATCCTCTTTGACTGACGGAGTGTGTATATGCTCCAAGAACACACCACTCGGAATGGCTTCTCTCTTGGAACCTATCTTTGCTAGATCATCAGCTGCTTGATTTTTCAGTCGGGGTATATGATGGAGCTCCAACCCCTCGAACTTCTTTTCCAGCTTCCTCACTGCACTGCAGTATCCAGTCATGGCTGGGCTTCTCACGTCCCACTCTTTCATCACCTGATTGACCACTAAATCCGAGTCGCCATAGACCATCAGGCGACGGACGCCGAGTGAAATGGCCATGCGCAACCCATATAAGAGGGCTTCATATTCTGCCTCATTGTTGGAGGAATCAAAGTGAATCTGGAGCACATATCTGAGCTTATCTCCTCTGGGGGAAACCAGGACAACCCCAGCACCGGAACCATTCAACATCTTAGAGCCATCAAAAAACATGGTCCAATGCTCCGAGTGAACTTCAGTCGGCTGCTGCTGTTCAATCCACTCGGCAAGGAAATCTGCTATTGCCTGGGACTTAATGGCTTTCTTTGCCTCAAACTTGATATCAAGGGGAAGAAGTTCAATCGCCCATTTGGCCACTCGACCAGTTGCATCTCTGTTGTGCAAAATCTCTGATAGTGGAGCGTCGCTGACGACTGTGATGGAATGATCAGAGAAATAATGAGCAACCTTCTTTGTGGTCATGTATATTCCATACACAAGCTTCTGATAATGAGGATATCTCTGCTTGGATGGAGTCAAGACTTCAGACAAATAATACACTGGGCGCTGAACTTTGAGAGCTTTTCCTTCTTCTTCCCGCTCGACCGTTAGCACAGTACTGACGACTTGTCCTGTGGCTGCGATATAGAGCAACAGAGGCTCTTTGCTGATTGGAGCAGCAAGCACCGGCTGGGTGGAGAGCAGAGCTTTTAGCTCGGCAAACGCTGCATCAGCTTCTGGAGTCCACTCGAACTTGTCTGTCTTCTTCATCAGTCGGTAAAGAGGTAATGCCTTTTCACCGAGTCGTGAGATGAATCGACTTAATGCGGCCAAGCATCCAGTAAGCTTCTGGACATCATGCACTCGCACAGGGCGTTTCATTCGGAGAATAGTGCCAATCTTCTCTGGGTTAGCGTCGATTCCCCGTTCGGAAACGAGAAAACCGAGTAACTTGCCACCAGGAACTCCAAATGTGCACTTTGATGGATTGAGCTTGATATCATACCTTCTGAGGTTGGCAAATGTTTCGGCGAGGTCAGCGAGCAGGTCGGAACCTTTCCGCGACTTGACAACGATATCATCCATATAAGCTTCCACATTCCGACTGATTTGAGTGAGTAGACACTTCTGAATCATTCGCATAAATGTGGCTCCGGCATTCTTGAGGCCGAACGGCATGGTGATATAGCAGAAGCACCCGAATGGAGTGATGAAAGCTGTTTTTACCTCGTCGGGCCCGTACAGACGGATCTGGTGGTACCCGGAGTAGGCATCTAAAAAAGATAACCTCTCACATCCCGCGGTCGAGTCAACAATTTGATCTATGCGAGGGAGAGGAAAATGATCTTTCGGGCAGGCCCGGTTGATGTGCTTGAAATCAATGCACATTCGGAGCGACTTGTCCTTCTTAGGAACCATGACGACATTAGCGAGCCACTCGGAGTGGTATATCTCTCGGATAAATCCTGCCGCCAACAGTCGAGCCACTTCTTCGCCAATGGCTTTTCTCTTCTGGACGGCGGACCGCCGAAGATGCTCTTTGACTGGTTTTGCAGATGAGTCGACTCTTAGGCGATGCTCAGCCAGTCCCCTGGGAACACCTGGCATGTCAGCGGGCTTCCATGCAAAAATGTCCCAGTTCTCACGGAGGAACTGGATGAGCGCTTCTTCCTATTTTGGGTCGAGTGTCGTGGAGATGCGGGTCGGAGCTGCTTCGGGGTCGGTCGGGTGAATGTGAACAGGCTTCGTCTCACCGGACGACTGGAATGCAGACTCTGTGGCGGGCTTCTTGGATCGCAGCAAGTCACTCGGATCTGCGTTTTGCTTGTATTCTTCGAACTCGACTGCCGTCACCTGGGAATCGGCAATCTTGGAGCCCTTCTGAAAGCACTCTTCTGCCTTTTTCCTATCACCGGTGACAGTGATCACTCCTTTGGGACCGGGCATCTTCAATTTGAGGTATACGTAGCATGGTCGAGCCATGAACCGCGCGTAAGCTGGTCTCCCCAAAATGGCATGATATGCACTTTGAAAATCCACGACCTCAAACGTCAACTTTTCTTTGCGAAAATGCTTTGAATCGCCAAACACCACGTCCAAAGCTATCTGGCCGAGTGACTCGGCCTTCTTCCCTGGTATAACTCCATGAAAGCTCATGTTACTAGTGCTCAGTCGGGACATCGGAATGCCCATACCTTTCAATGTGTCTGCATACAATAAGTTCAGCCCACTTCCACCATCCATCAGCACCTTTGTCAGTCGAGTGCCTTCGACAACTGGATCGACCACCAAAGCTTGCCTCCCAGGGGTGGCAATATGAGTCGGGTGATCAGATTGGTCGAATGTGATGGGTGTTTGAGACCACTTCAGATAATTTGCCTTTGCGGGGGCAACCATGTTCACCTCTCGGTTAATCACTTTCAATCGACTTCTGCTTTCCACATCTGCAAAGATCATCAGAGTGGAGTTGATATGCGGATATCCTTCCTCATTGTCCTCCTTGTCTTCGGCCTTGTCCGACTCCTTCTCCTTGTCCTTAGACTGTTTTCCCTGAAACTGCTGGATCAGGAGTCGACATTGGCGAGTGGTGTGCTTCGGGTAAATGATATTCCCCTCTTCGTCTTTCTTCGTGTGAATGTGACATGGCATATCCATCACGTCGTTCCCTTCTTTATCCTTTACCTTCTTGGGGTTCCAGGATCCTTTTGGTTTACCCTTAAACTTTCCTTGAGTCACGGCCAGAGCCTCTCCAGGAGCTGCCGGTTCGGCCTTCCGCTTCTGTTTCCGACTGGTGTTTCCTTTTTCCGACTGACTCGGCTTGTGCTTGCCGCTTCGGAGTCGGTCTTCTTCTTCGCCGTTGGCGTACTTGGTAGCAATCTCCATCATCCGACTCAAGGTCATGTCACCGGTTCGACCAAACTTCAAACTCAGTTCTCTGTTCTTGACACCATCTTTGAAGGCGCAGACTGCCTGATGATCAGACACATTCTCCATAGTGTGGTGCAAAGTGATCTACCTCTGAATATACTCTCTGAGAGTCTCATTAGTTTTCTGCACGCAGACTTGCAACTCTGTCAGTCCAGCTGGTCGCTTGCAAGTTCCTTCAAACGTCCTGACGAACACTCGGGACAGATCTTCCCAAGTGTAAATGCTGCTAGGAGGTAATTGAGTCAACCATGCCCTGGCAGAACCTTCCAACATGAGGGGCAAATGCTTCATGGCCACCTCGTCGTTCCCACCACCAATCTGAACTGCCACTCGGTAGTCTTCAAGCCAAGTTTCAGGCTTTGACTCACCAGTGAACTTGCTGACTCCTGATGCCAACCTGAAATTGGGAGGGATAACTGTGGCTCTGATAGCTCTGCTGAAACATTCAGGACCAGAAACATGCACTCGACTGCTTGTGGGTACATCTCTGTCGAGTCCACCTCGATGGGCTCTGTTCCGGTCGACCAACCCTTGCACGATAATGGATCGCGCGTCGAAGCCTGGTTCTCTGGGGTCGACTGGAACCCTACGCCCTGTACTGTACTGACGCCTATCATCTGTCTGCCGAGGAGCGTAAGACCCACCCCTCGGATGGGAATAGGGCACTCGACGCCTATCATCCCGGTCGAGTCTGTCGCCATATTGATCTCGCCGATTCTCGCGCCCTTCACGCCGCGGAGGCGATCTGGGGCTGTGAGCCGACTGAACCGTATTCACAGTGACGGATCGACTGTGAATTCTATTGCGCGACTAAGACACGGCTGGATTCTGATCTCCTGCTGCCCGGAGCAGATCCCTGATCTGCAGCAAACCTCTGCCAGCTTCCGACTGCGAAGGCTGGATGGACTCTGCTATACGGGTCGCAGCTGCTAAATTCTGAATTGGGGTTCGATATACCTGAGTCGGCGGGAAGAGTTGACGTCGACTGGTGTCGGGAACTCGTTGCCGCGCGCGCTCGTCGAGTGCTCGCTGAAGGTTCTCCAGTCGAGTGCGCTCGGCCAAATTGGCCAGGCGCGCCTCCTCCAAGGCACGAGCCTCGGGGGTTTCTCCTGCGATGGGAATACGCAGGGGGTCCTCGTTCCTGCGGCGAAGTTCCTCTCTTTGCAGAGAGTCGAGTGGCTCGGGCTCGTACTCTTCGTAGCCTCGTGTAGGGTCGCCGCCGTCACCTGCTCCACCACCACGGGTGAAGCCAGGGGGACTGTGGGGCCCGTCGACCATCAAGATTTCCGCCGCTGGATCACTGCTACCGCACTCGGATGCAGTCTCTACGGAGCCAGTCGACTGATCGAACAAGCCGTAGAGAGGTTCGTCGGGCTCGATTGCCGCAACTTGGGTGGTGGCCGATTGGCGAGCCATCGCGTGCCTCACCCATCGCTGAAGCCTCGACCGGCCTGAGCGCTTGCGCTGGCGGGAGACCGGGAGGATGGACGATAAAGGAGCCGACCGATACTGGGTCGACGGTTGCCGCAGCAGAACGCCACGGACACATGCGCGAAAATGCGTCGCACCGCGGACGGGGAGCGCATCCACGTCGAGAGGAGCCTCCTGGAGCCATGCGGAGTCGTCGGCGATGAAGGCGAGAGTGCCGAGACGGATCTCTTGACCCTCGACCAAAACTCCAGCAGACACCATGATGAAAGTACTCGGAAGAATCACAACTTCTCCACAAAATCGCTAAAACACCTGCCCCACGGTGGGCGCCAACTGTCGTGGTTCTAAGCCTGACAGTAGAGTGGGGGGTAGGTATGGAGAGGCAAGGTCCTAGCTATGGAGAGGTTGTAAGCACAAATGATGTACGAGTTCAGGCCCTTCTCGGAGGAAGTAGCAGCCCTACGTCTCGGAGCCCGGAGGTGGTCCAGTGGATTATGAGTATATGAGTTACAAGATGCCGAACCCCTCTGCCTGTGGAGGGGGGTGGCTTATATAGAGTGCGCCAGGACCCCAGCCAGCCCACGTAGGAGAGGGTTTAAGGTGAGTTAAGTCTGGGGCGTTACTGGTAACGCCCCACATAAAGTGCCTTTACTATCATAAAGTCTACTTGATTACAGGCCGTTGCAGTGCAGAGTGCCTCTTGACCTTCTGGTGGTCGAGTGAGTCTTCGTGGTCGAGTCCTTCAAGTCAGTCGAGTGTGTCCCTCGTTGGTCGACTGGAAGGTGACTTCTTCTAAGGGTGTCCTTGGGTAAGGTACTTAGATCAGGTCCATGACCCTACCCTAGGTACATAACCCCATCACCTGTCGCCAGCGCCATATAAAAGGATACAGGAGAGAGCTGGCCACCTGCGAGATCACAATTCACGTAAGGTTTACTCTCCTCCCGATATTCTCTCACCCCATCCGATCAGGGGGAGTGCTGCAGCGACGGGAAGACCTAAGCCAGCCGCCGCCGCCGTCCCTGGGCAGTGCCGGTGGCGCCCTGAAGGAACCAGGACGTCGAGGAGAACCTCTACTTCGACTACATCACCCCTGCATCAAGCCTGCACCAAGCAGGCAATCATGTCCACTGCTGTGACATGTAATGATCCCCTAAACCCTTCTCTGTTCATGCTTTTAGGTGATCTAGATGCAATCAGTTCCTGCTAATGGCATCCCGGAGATGCATAATTAATCCAACAATGGTATCAGTCGCCAATTCTGATTGCATTAGGTCCCTATATTATTGATCTGTAGATCAACATCAAGTTTAGATCAAGTCAGGATTAGGGTTTTTTATGATCAAGATTTAAAGTTTTAGCCTGATGCTCATGCTACTGTTTGCTGTTCATGCCAATTGCCATCTGCAAATAATTATGTGATACCCTTAATGCTCATGGTTCTGTCACGGATAAGAATAAATCATGTTTAAGTACTGGTTTCTTTTTTTTGCTAAGCACATTAGAAGGCAGAGGTCTGAACACTATACAAACAGTAGAATCCCCACATCAAGAACCCTAGAAAAAATCCCCAATTTCGGTAGAGCCCTAATTTTTCAATTAGGCATGTTTTTTTCACCAATTAAGCTCTGATGAATACGATTTTTGGGGAGAATGAGATGAAATCCTCACCTAATGTGCCGCGTACTCACCTGTTCTCTTCGGGGCCCGCGCAGCACCCACCGTTGCGTGAGGGCGAAGACGCCGCGATGCCGCCGTCCTCGGGACGACGCGCGGAACGCAGTTGAGCCGCCGCCGCCTCCGTCCGAATGGACGCGCCCTTGTCTTGGCCGACGCCGAGCAAGTCGCCGTTGCTCCTCATGCCGCGGTGGCCGGCGTCCCTCCTCCGTCCTTGATGTACCATCTGCACGGACGCCGGGGCAACGTTCGACGGGGGAGCGTGCGGGATTCATCCTGCTGCACGCTCCTCCGGCGAGCGCAGCCGCCGCGCCGCCATGGCCGGTGCGCCTCGAGCCGCCGTAGTGCCGCCGCTCTCTTCGCGAGCTTGAGATGCGGGAGGGTCGGGGGAACTGAGCTAGGGTTCTGGATCGGGCGGCTGTTTTGTTCCGATCGGGAGCGATACGGACCGTCCGATTCAATCGAATGGCTGTAAGCGACGCGCGGCTCCCAGCCGGGCCGTCGGGGGTTTAACGGGCCATATCCGGCCGCGGGCTTCAGCCCAGGTTGTTTCAGTCCAGCAAAAAAAAACGCTACTGGACTGAGCTGCATTTCGGACAGCCGTGGGGTTCTTGGGCCAAAATCAGTGTCGCCATTTTCTGTTTTTCCGGTGCGTTAAAGTTAATAGTTATTATGTTTTTGCACCGTTTAAAACAGAAAATGCATAAAAATATAATGAACAGATTATTATTCTGGGTAAAATTGAACCAACGAGATATTTTATTCATGATTTATTATGTGTTTTTGGATGATGAACCTTTTTTAGACATCAAATAATGATAATATTTTTTTTATGTTGATGTTTAAATTGAGAATGAAATGACTCTAATTTTAATTCGGACCAACGTTGTTTTATTATTATGAGTCATCCCCTATGATATTTTAATTCCATGTTTTTTCTGCCCAACAGTGTTTTGACATGGAGTTGAAATTAAATACTTGGCATGTTTGTTTATTTACCAACGTAAATTTATAATCATGCAAGTTTACTTATGAACTTTTATGATGATTTCAGCTTCCGCTCCATTCCGGTCCGACACGATCGAACCACTTACGGGGAGTAACTTCCCTCGTTGGAAGTCCCAAGTCGAATTATGTTTGGGTTGTAATGAATTTGACTATGCCTTGAGGGAAGAAAAACCTGTGGCACCTGTGGCAGGTGTCACAGGGTATGCAGAACTCAAGAAGGAGTATGATGTTAAGATGGAAAAGTGGAATAAGTCCAACCATATTGCGCTTCTCATCATGAAAGCGACAATATCGCCGGACATTTCTGAAGCACTCCCTAAGAAAGATACTGCTAAAGATTTCCTCACTGAAATGGAGGAGCAATTTAAAGGCTCCGACAAAGTGTATGCTCATGAGCTTTTTGCTAAACTTCTTCAGAAATACACTATTGACGGAAATGTTAGGCAGCACATATTGAGGGTGGTAAATGCTTTCACCAAGCTTAAGGCTTTGGAGTGTTCTTTAAGTGAAGCCCTTCTTGTCATAATTATTCTTGAGTCTCTTCCTGAAGAGTTTGAACAATTTAAGGTCAACTATAACTCTCTAAAGGAAAAATGGCCACTCTCTGAGATGACCGCAAGGATCGTCCAGGAGGAAGAAAGGATCATGAGGCAGAAGAAAGACCATGTCTTTCATGTTGGCTCTAACAAGAGAAAGCATGACGGACAAGGTTTCCCTAAGCCTCAGAAAAGGCAAGTCAAGAAAGAAGGCACTAAGCCATTCAACCCTAAGGCATTCAAGGGTAAAGAAGCCGGTGGTTCTTCTTCTGCTCCTAGCAGCTCCACTGCTGGAGAAAATGCTTGTAACTTCTGCAAAGAGGAGGGACACTATCAAAGGGACTGCCCAGGCTTTCTAAAATGGATGAACAAAAGAGGTATTGATGAAATTACTTTTGTAGATGAATCTCTTTATGTTGATTTTTCAATAAAGTCATGGTGGATTGATTCAGGGGCAACCACTCACGTTGCTAACTCTATGCAGGGATTCGATACGATCCAAACCATAAGAGGAGGAACAAGAAAGCTTAAGGTTGCGAACGGAGTTGAGGCCGATGTTGAAGCTGTGGGATCTCTCACGTTGGAGCTACACACTGGCCACACTCTTAGATTGAATAATGTTATTTATGTGCCTACCTTAAGTAGGAATTTGATTTCAGTTTCTCGTTTAGATGATGATATGTATGAGTGCCATTTTGGCAAGAAACAATTTGCTTTGATCAAATGTAATAAGAATGTAGGCATCGGTGTTAGACGAGGCCAACTATACATGTTATCTCTTAATAATGATTCAGTTATGCATGTGAGTGATGAAATTAATGTTGAGAAGAAATGGAAAGGAGTTAGTAATTCTTCGAAATTGTGGCATTGTCGTTTGGGCCACATTTCGAGGGGGAGAATGGAACGCTTAGTTAAAAATGAAATACTCCTCCCATTAGACTTCTCAGATGCAGACAAATGTGTCGACTGCATTAAAGGAAAATTTGCAAAAACAATTAAGAAAGGAGCAGTAAGAGCCACAGGGGTTTTAGAATTAATTCACACCGACATATGTGGACCCCTTAATGTTAAGTCTGTAGATGGTTTTGATTCATTCATTACATTCACAGACGACTTTTCCCGCTATGGGTATATTTATCCCATACGTGACCGATCGGAAGCTTTGGAGAAATTCAAAGTCTATAAAGCGGAGGTTGAAAATCAACTGAACGCAAAAATCAAAGTTGTACGGTCTGATCGCGGGGGAGAGTATTATGGTAGGCATGCTCCTTATGGGCAGATTCCTGGACCTTTTGCCAAGTTCTTATCTGAAAATGGAATCATTGCTCAGTACTCAATGCCTGGTGAACCACAACAAAATGGTGTGGCCGAGCGTCGCAACCGCACCCTTATGGATATGGTGCGAAGCATGCTTAGTCACTCGAGTTTACCAGTAAGCCTTTGGATAGAGGCATTAAAGACAGCTGCACACATACTAAATCTTGCTCCAACTAAGTCAGCACCGAACACACCTTACGAGATGTGGGCGGGAAAGAAACCGAGCTTGAATTACTTACGGGTGTGGGGTTGCCCTGCTGAAGCTAAAGTTTTCAATCCACAACTTAAGAAATTGGATCCAAAAACAGTTAGTTGTTTCTTCGTTGGATACCCTCATAGGGGAAAGGGATATCGTTTTTATTGTCCAAGTCACACCACCAAGTTTGTGGAGACTAGACAAGCGGTATTTTTTGAGGATAATGAGGTCACAAATTTAAGGGAGATCGATCTTGAGGAGAAGCGGGTTTGTGTACCATCCCCGACTATCCAAGAGATTGTTTTTCCAATACGAAGAAATGTGACATCTGATGATCCTGAATCTCACGGTTCAGTCTCTCAGTCGAATGGTGATCCAGAAACTAATAATGAGAATCCAAACACAAATGAGGATCTCCGAGAAAATAATGAAAATGATGATGTTCCACCACCACCTCCGCCCATGGGTAGACCACGGCGTGAGAGGAAGAAAGCCATATCAGATGATTATATCACTTTTTTGATGGAGGACATGAATGATATGGGAAAGGTGGAGGATCCAACCTCATATAAGGAAGCCATTAAAAGCGAAAATTCGTCCAAATGGTTGGTTGCCATGGAAGACGAGTTGAAATCTATGGGCTCAAACGACGTATGGGACTTAGTAGAAGTTCCCGATGGAGCTAAGAAAGTAGGCTGCAAGTGGGTCTACAAAACCAAGTATGATTCCAAAGGGAATGTCGAACGGTTCAAGGCAAGGCTAGTGGCAAAAGGGTATACACAGAGAGAAGGCATTGATTATAAGCAAACCTTCTCTCCTGTGTCAACCAAGGATTCTTTCAGAATCATAATGGCATTAGTAGCTCATTACGACCTAGAACTACACCAAATGGATGTTAAAACGGCATTTCTAAATGGTGACTTAAAAGAAACGTTTACATGGCTCAGCCAGAAGGCTTTGTTGTGGAAGGAAGGAACATTTAGCATGTCGTCTAAAGAAATCAATTTATGGCTTGAAGCAAGCTTCAAGAGAGTGGTACCTCAAGTTTGATAAAATTATCAAAACTTTTGGTTTCACCGAAAATGTTGTGGACAACTGCATATACGTTAAGTTTAAAGGCAGTAGGTTCACATTTTTAGTCCTATACGTTGATGACATATTGTTGGCATGTAGCGATAAGGATATGCTGCATGAGACCAAGAATTTTCTGTCATCCAGTTTTGATATGAAAGATCTTGGTGAAGCCTCGTATGTCCTCGGCATCGAGATTCATCGAGATAGGTCCAGAGGAACGTTAGGACTATCTCAAAAGGCATACTTTGAGAGAGTACTGAAAAAATTCAATATGCATAAGTGCTCACCCTCACCTGCTCCTATAGTTAAGGGCGATAAGTTTGGGACATTTCAATGTCCGAGGAACCAATATGAAACTGATCAGATGAAGTCGGTTCCTTATGCTTCAGCTGTCGGAAGCATCATGTATGCTCAAGTGTGTACACACCCAGATTTATGTTTTGTAACCGGGATGCTTGGCAGATACCAATCAAATCCAAGACCAGACCACTGGAACCGCAAAGAAAGTCTTGCGTTATATGCAAGGAACTAAGGATTTCATGCTTACATATAAAAGAACTGATAACCTAGAAATTGTTGGTTATTCAGACTCTGATTTTGCCGGGTGTGTGGATAGTAAGAGATCCACGTCAGGTTATATCTTCACACTCGTGGGGGGAGCCATATCGTGGAAAAGCTCCAAACAAACGTTAACTGCTGGATCTATGATGCAAGCAGAATTTGTAGCATGTTATGAGGCCACCGGGCAGGCTGTATGGCTAAAGAATTTTATTCCCGGACTTAAAGTGGTTGACAGCATATCTAAACCAATTTTATTGTACTGCGATAATGAACCAGCAGTTTTCTATACGAGTAACAACAGGTCAAGTAATGCTGCCAGACACATTGACATAAAGTATCGTGTTGTGAAAGATAGAATCCAGGATCAAACAGTTGATGTTAAACACATAAGAACGAAGCATATGCTTGCGGATCCGCTAACAAAAGGCTTACCACCCAGTATTTTTCGTGAGCATGTTGCCGGCATGGGACTACTGGAAGCCTTATGATTCTGGAATAAGAGGACCATTAAAATAAACCACTCCCCAATTAGCAAAATGTTTTCCATTTGGAAATAGGCGGGTGTGCTATAAGTGTTGAGGTTCTATGGCGTTTCGAGCTGTTGTAACACCTCACTTTGGTAAATCATTCCTATGTAGAATGGGCGAATGAAGTTAAGCCTAACGATCAAGGGGGAGAATGTTGGTTTTGATCTGACGGCTTAAACAGCCAGTTAGATCTATTAGTCTAACCGAAAAAAAGGATGAAGGGATAACGATAAGTGAAGGGGTCCACGTACCAACGTACGTGAGCCTGGATCAGAACTAACGCGCCCTGATCGGGGGCGCCCAAAAACCAACTCAAGTTTTGGGTCCCCTGTCGCCAGCGCCATATTAAAAGGATACGTGAGAGAGCTGGCCACCTGCGAGATCACAATTCACGTAAGGTTTACTCTCCTCCCGATATTCTCTCACCCCATCCGATCAGGGGGAGTGCTGCAGCGACGGGAAGACCTAAGCCAGCCGCCGCCGCTGTCCCTGGGCAGTGCCGGTGGCGCCCTGAAGGAATCAGGACGTCGAGGAGAACCTCTACTTCGACTACATCACCCCTGCATCAAGCCTGCACCAAGCAGGCAATCATGTCCACTGCCGTGACATGTAATGATCCCCTAAACCCTTCTCTGTTCATGCTTTTAGGTGATCTAGATGCAATCAGTTCCTGCTAATGGCATCCCGGAGATGCATAATTTTGCCAACACTTCCAGCACAGCCGCGGCTTCCACCCCGGGGTGCTCGGGCTCACCATCTACACCATGACGCAGCACGTCTACGAATCCCTGCCCGACCCGCCCGTCTCCACCGCCGCCCGCTCTCGCTCGCCGGCGCGGCCTGGGTCCCCGACGGCGCCGACCACATCAACCTCCTCCCCGACCAGCTCCTCCGCGAAATCATCTCCCGCCTCCCTGCCGCCGATGCCGCCGGCACCGCGGCGCTCGCCTCGCGCTGGCGCCCGCTCTGGCGCTCTGTGCCCCTTGTCCTCGACGACACCCACTGTTAGCACTAATCTTGATATTTGTATCTGCATATTTGTTTTCAGTCATGCATGTAACTTAGAAGTCTAGGGAGTAGCGATTCCTGCCATGTTTCAGCGAAGGTGTGCGGAGGAGGTGAGATGCCGCGCTGCCATGCGATGCGGTGAGTATGGCGAGATGCCGAAGCGGCGTGAAGCCGTGGTGTTGCGTGAAGCGGCAAGACACGCAAAGAGGCTGGAGCGTGACAGGTTGAGCCGGGTGATCCGGTAAGCTCTGGTCCGGCTGTTAGATGCATGAGTTGTTAGATATCATCATGGCCAGGCTCGTGCGTCCGTTGAGGAGATGCTGCATGAGTGGCGGACGTGATGCATGTAGCTAGTACGTGTGTAGTGCATGGATTAGTTAGTGGCTGGTTAATCCGTATGTGACTTAGGGCATGTACAATGGTTCTATCTTAAGAGTGTTACGTAGGATAAATAATGAGGTGAAGGAGAGAGAAATCAAAAGAGAAGACTTGTTTTATCTTATTTAAGAGAAGACAAGAGATGATCTCTTAGCACAATTTGTCTCACCATGTTTCTAGGAACAACTAATTATTGAAGATAAGACTAAGAGATGACTTATTGTAGACATGTTTTTTTGTCATCTTTAATTTACATGCAAAACTTAAAATAAGACGATCTTATCAACCATTGTACATGCCCTTAGTGGCCTTGCCGGGTTGTGCGTGAAGGCCAATCTCTTGTGAATATAAACTTTGCTTTCAGTAATGAAAATGGCGAGAGGGCTGAGAAACAATGTAGCATTTGTGTAACCAAGGAGGAGAGCCTCCCGACAAAGCTAGCTGGTTCTCTTCCTTGCTACATGGGTGTGTGCGTGTGTGTGTTTGGAGTTTCTTCAATGTGTGTGTTTCTGAGAGAAACAACCATAGAAAGGGAGAGAGAGCTGTGAGAGGCAGTAAGAGGTAGAAGAAGAAGTGGCGCTGCGAGGAGGCGGCGCCAACAATTGGCATCAGAGCCTCGTCGATCCGGCGGCGGCGGTGACGCGGCGGACTCCATGTGAGGTAGAGGACGTCGGCGTGAGGTGGAGGCCGTCGGCGGCGAGATGCCGCTGGTGGCCGGTTGCGGTGTGATGCCGCTAGGAGAAGATGCGGTGCGATACCGCTCAGAAGATGTACGGCGGCGCAATGCCGTCACTCTGGTTAGTGCGATGCCGACGGCGATGGTGCGATGCCATCGTCATCATGAGGAGTTGGTGCGAAGCCAGGGGCGGAGCTAGAAAATTTAGCCATTGGGTTCACTCGTTTTATGACAGCAATGCGATTACCTAGGTGGGATTGCTTGCCCACAACTGTGTCCTAATGACCCCTTTTCCATGGACATCCCGGCTTGTGGGGACAAAAAAATTCCCATCCCCATCAAGGTTTTTCCTCCCCAAGGAAAAAAATTAGGTTAGACAAACAGGATTAGCTTAAGGCTAATGATTTTTTTGAGACCACATGTGAGGTGTTCATAGGTAAGGTGGGTGCCCGTATAGGTAACACATTGCTCATTGGGTACCATATTTGGCTCATATTCGACCTAGTAGTTTCCTTGTCTGTAGGGATGCAGGGCGGCGTCCCGCATACGCCCATAAGAGTAGGGACTAGTTTAAACTCAAACCTAGTCATAACTACGAAACGGGGTGGATCGGGCACCGCCTTTCATCTTTATCGTCTGGATTAAAATTGCTTCATCCCAGCTCCAGCTTCATCTGGTGATGGATTCTCTTTGAGAAATGTCGCCATAGTCTAGATTGATCAAAGTTTAGGGGAAAATCAATTAGAAAACTAGGGCAAAGGCGTTGAATTAGGCTACTAGGCTAAATAGGAGATGCACAAGGGAAGAGATGTGGATGTGATTTGATTACCTTCAAATATATACTGCAATTGTCGCTGCCGACCTTTCCTTTGGCGGCCGGATGATGAGCGAACATCACAGGAGAGATCTCGTTTTTTTTCCGAGGGGGCACAGGAGAGATCTCGTGATGTGGGTGCAGACTGCAAACAGGGGACAGGGGAGACCAGAGGCTCGCTTTTGTGGCCTGCAGAGTACTACACATTAGCGCATTTAGTTGTGGGCTTTTTTGTTTTGTTTTTTACAACCATTTGTGGGCTTTTTTGTTTGTTTTTTTACAACCATTTATGGGCTTTTGGTTGGGCATTCATCTGATAAATTTTTAAGGGGCCGAAATGCAGGCTGGTGCGTTCCAAGTTCGATGGGTTCAGGCGTGAGTTTCTATTGGGTTCATAACAAACTCGTACCCATATACACGTACGTGCAGCAAAAAGATCGTTGGGTTCAACTGAACCCAACGGCTATACGCTAGCTCCGCCATTGTGCGAAGCCAACAAATGTTGCGGTGCGATGCCGCAAGATGTTGATGGCGTGGTGCTCGATGTCGCGAAGGAGTCGTCCACGAGGAGATGGTGCGCGATGGTTATCGGCGCTGCGATGGCGTCATCCACGACAAGCGGCTGCGGCGCTGCGATGGCGTCGTCAAGAGTCGGCGGGTGATCCGCATGGAAGATGTGATATCAAGATTAGGAGGTGAATGTTAGCACTAATCTTGATATTTGTATGTGCATATTTGTTTTCAGTCATGCATGTAACTTAGATAGTCTAGGGAGTAGCAAGTCCTGCCATGTTTCAGCGAAGATGTGCGGAGGAGGCGAGATGCCGCGCTGCCGTGCGATGCAGCGAGTATGGCGAGATGCCGAAGCAGCGTGAAGCCATGGTGCTGCGTGAAGCGGCAAGACGCGCAAGAGGCTGGAGCATGACAGGTTGAGCCGGGTGATCCGGTAAGCTCTGGTCCGGCTGTTAGATGCATGAGTTGTTAGCTATCATCATGGCCAGGCCCGTGCGTCCGTTCAGGAGATGCTGCATGAGTGGCGGACGTGATGCATGTAGCTAGTACGTGTGTAGTGCATAGATTAGTTAGTGGCCGGTTAATCCATATGTGACTTAGTGGCCTTGCCGGGTTGTGCGTGAAGGCCAACCTCCTGTGTATATAATTTTTTTTCAGTAATGAAAATGACGAGGGCTGAGAAACAATGTAACATTTGTGTAACCAAGGAAGAGAGCCTCCCGGCAAAGCTAGCTGGTTCTCTTCCTTGCTACATGGGTGTGTGCGTGTGTGTGTTTGGAGTTTCTTCAATGTGTGTGTTCTTGAGAGAAACAACCATAGAAAGGGAGAGAGAGCTGTGAGAGGCGGTAAGAGATAGAAGAAGAAGCGGCGTTGCGAGGAGGCGGCGCCAACACCCACTTCCTCCCAGGAGGGTGGCCTGCCTTCGGCGAGGACTCGCCCGGCGTCGCCGAGATGGTCACCCGCGCGCTCGTGGCGCACCCAGGGCCCTTCCGCTGCGTCCACCTCACCTGCAGCACCATGGACGTGCACCGGGGCGAGATCACCAGCTGGCTTGATGTCCTCGCCGCCAAGGGCGTCCGGGAGCTCGTCTTCATCAAGGGCCCGTGGCCACTCGACCTCCGCCTCCCCGCCACGCTCTTCCACTGCCCACCCTCACCCGCCTCTTCCTTGGTGCCTGGAGGTTCCCGGACTCGGCCATCGTCCCGCGCTCCGCCGCTTTCCCCAACCTCCGGGAGCTCCCCAACCTCCGGGAGCTCGGCCTCTCCATCGATGCTATGGAGGACAGTGACCTCGCCTTCCTGCTCGACAAAAGCCCCGCCCTAGAGACCCTCACCATCATTGGGCCGGACGCAGATTTTTTGAGCACCTGCACCCAGACCCATCTATCTTAGCTCTCCAATATTGCTTTGAGATCTGTGCAACACAACTAACATTTTACATGTAAATTTCTTTTTTTTGTTTCTCTCATATATAACATATCTTGAATCCCAAACTTTGCAACACAATAAAGCTTCCTAAAAAGAACGTGAGATAAAACTTTCATATTTTTGGTCCCACATAAATTTTAAAAATAAGATTTTTTTAACCAATTTTTTTTAATTCGTATATTTATATTGGACAAAAAAATCTGAAAGTTTTATCCCAAATTCTAGATAGAAAGCTTTGATGTGCTGTGGAAGTTTGAAATTCAAAACATGTCCTATGTGAGAGAAACAAAAAAAAGAAATGTGCTAGCACGAGTCGCGATGTGAAAAATGGATGGCTAGGATAGACGGGCCTCACTAGTAGAAAACAGGGATTTGGTTGGGGCCTGGCCAGCCCATTAGTCCTGGTTTAGTCACGAACCGGGACCCATGGGGGCATACGTCCCAGTTCATGAGCCCAGGGGGCCAGCCGAGGCCTCGTGGGCATTGGTCCCAGTTCGTCTGGACCCATTTATCCCGGTTCCTGGCACGAACCGGGATCAATGGGCCTTGCTCCTGGCCCACATACATTGGTCCCGGTTCGTGGCTTGAACCGGGACAGAAGGGGGAGCTTTAGTCCCGGTTCCGGCCACGAACCGGGACAAATGAGTTGCCTATGTATACCCCCTCGCCGCAGCAGAGCACTCCACAGTGCTCTGTTTTTCTGGCCGGCGAGGGGAGGGCATTTGGGTGGTCTAGCTCACCTCCTATGCACATGAGGTGTTCGCTGAAATGCCCGAGCCACGCTAGTTAAGTTTTCTCCTCTCGAAGGTCGACCTCCAAGCTCCATTTCCCTCGAGATTTGCATAGGTTTACCGGTCCGTCACGTCCCGTCCCCGTCTTCACCGCCGCCGATCGCCCGCGCTGATCTCGTCGCCGGCACCACCGTGGTGAGCCTCTTGTTCTTATCTTCTTTCTGAAAGAAAAACAATTCTTACTTTAGATAGATACTTGTCTAATTTTCTTACTTTTGACATACACAATTATATATAATGCACGCAGATGAACCGGCAATGGATGTACGGTGACAGACACACCTCCGAGTACATTAAGGGCCTGCATAATTTTCTCGAAGTGGCCGAGGTAAACAAGCAGAATGGTTTTATGTGTTGTCCATGCCCTATATGTGGGAATACGAAGTCTTAATCTGACCGGAAAATCCTTCACACCCACCTGCTTTATAAGGGTTTCATGCCACACTATAATGTTTGGACGAAGCACGGAGAAATAGGGGTTATGATGGAAGATAGTGAAGAAGAAGAGGACGATGACAACTATGTGCCCCCTGAATACCGTGATGCTGCAACGGGGGAAGCTGCTGAAGATCAAGAGGAACCAGACGATGTGCTCGATGATGATGATCTCCGTCGGGTCATTGTTGATGCAAGGACACAGTGCGAAAGTCAAAAGGAGAAGCTGAAGTTCGACCACATGTTAGAGGATCACACAAAAGGGTTGTAACCTAATTGCGAAGATGGCAACACAAAGCTCGGTACCGTACTGGAATTGCTGCAGTGGAAGGCAGAGAATACTGTGTCTGACAAAGGATTTGAGAAGCTACTGAAAATATTGAAGAAGAAGCTTCCAAACGATAACGAATTGCCCGACAGTACCTACGCAGCAAAGAAGGTCGTATGCCCTCTAGGATTGGAGGTGCTGAAGATACATGCATGCCCTAATGACTGCATCCTCTACCGTGATGCGTACGCGGATTTGAACGCATGCCCGGTATGCGGTGCATTGCGGTATAATATCAGACAAGATGTGTTGGGGATCGTAGCAGAAATTTAAAATTTTCTACGCATCACCAAGATCAATCTATGGAGTAATCTAGCAAGGAGGGGAAGGGGAGTGCATCTACTTACCCTTGTAGATCGCTAAGCAGAAGCGTTACTAGAACGCGGATGAGGTAGTCGTACTTGTAGCGATCCAGATCGCGGTCGATTCTGATCTAAGCGTCGAACAACGGCGCCTCCGCGTTCAACACACGTACATCCCGGTGACGTCTCCCGCGCCTTGATCCAGCAAGGAGAGAGGGAGAGGTTGGGGAAGACTCCGTCCAGCAGCAGCACGACGCCGTGGTGGTGGTGGAGGAGCGTGGTACTTCTGCAGGGCTTCACCAAGCACTACGAGAGACGAGGAGGGAGAGAGGTAGGGCTGCGCCTTGGGTGAAAGAGACTCGTGTGTTCTGCAGCCCCAAAACCTCCACTATATATAGGGGCAAGGGCAAAGGGAGGCGCCCTACGGTTTCCCCTAGGGGAGCGGCGGCCAGGGCAGATGGGATCTCCCCCTTGGGTGACTTGGCCCCCAAGCCAGGAGGTGGGAACCCTAGATGGGGCGCCCCAAACCCCCTGGTCACGTGGGAATAGGTGAGGGGGGCGCACAACCCCTTAGTGGTCTGGTTTGCCCCCTTCCCTTGGCCCATGAAGCCCCCAACACTTGTCGGGGCTCCCGAAACACCTTTCGGTCATGCTAGTCATCACCCGGTACCTCCGGAACACTTCCGGACTCCAAAATCCTTCGTCCAATATATCAATCTTCACCTCCGGACCATTCCAGAACTCCTGGTGACGTCCGGGATCTCATCCGGGACTCCGAACAACATTTGGTAACCGCGTACATACTTTCCCTATAACCCTAGCGTCATCGAACCTTAAATGTGTAGACCCTACGGGCTCGGGAATCATGCAGACATGACCGAGACATCTCTCTGGTCAATAACCAACAGCGGGATCTGGATACCCATGTTGGCTCCCACATGTTCCACGATGATCTCATCGGATGAACCACGATGTCAAGGATTCAATCAATCCCGTATACAATTCCCTTTGTCTACCGGTATGATACTTGCCCGAGATTCGATCGTCGGTATCCCGATACCTTAGTTCAATCTCGTTACCGGCAAGTCTCTTTACTCGTTCCGTAACACATCATCCCGTGATCAACTCCTTGGTCACATTGTGCACATTATGATGATGTCCTACCGAGTGGGCCCAGAGATACCTCTCCGTTACACGGAGTGACAAATCCTAGTCTTGATTCGTGCCAACCCAACAGACACTTTTGGAGATGCCCGTAGTGCACCTTTATAGCCACCCAGTTACGTTGTGACGTTTGGTACACCCAAAGCATTCCTACGGTATCCGGGAGTTGCACAATCTCATGGTCTAAGGAAATGATACTTGACATTAGAAAAGCTTTAGCATACGAACTACACGATGTTGTGCTAGGCTTAGGATTGGGTCTTGTCCATCACATCATTCTCCTAATGATGTGATCCCGTTATCAATGACATCCAGTGTCCATGGTCAGGAAACCATGACCATCTATTGATCAACGAGCTAGTCAACTAGAGGCTTACTAGGGACATGTTGTGGTCTATGTATTCACACATGTATTACGGTTTCCGGTTAATACAATTATAGCATGAACAATAGACAATTATCATGAACAAGGAATTACAATAATAACCATTTTATTATTGCCTCTAGGGCCTATTTCCAACAGTCTCCCACTTGCACTAGAGTCAATAATCTAGTTCACATCACTATCTGATTGCAATGAATCCAACACCCATGGGGTTTGTTCATATCTTGCTTGTGAGAGAGGTTTATTAGTCAATGAGTCTGAACCTTTTAGATCCATGTGTGCTTTACAAAATCTCTATGTCATCTTGTAGATGCAGCTACCACGCGCTACTTGGAGCTATTCCAAATAATTGTTCTACTATACGAATCCGGTTTACTACTCAGAGTCATCCGGATTAGTGTCAAAGTTTGCATCGACGTAACCCTTTACGACGAACTTTTTTACCACCTCCATAATCGAGAAAATTCCTTAGTCCACTAGTTACTAAGGATAAGTTCGACCGCTGTCATGTGATCCATTCCTGGATCACTCTTGTACCCCTTGACTGACTCATGGCAAGGCACACTTCAAGTGCGGTACACAGCATAGCATACAGTAGAGCCTATGTCTAAAGCATAGGGGACGACCTTCGTCCTTTCTCTCTCTTCTGCCGTGGTCAGGTCTTGAGTCTTACTCAATGCTCATACCTTGTAGCACAGCCAAGAACTTTGCTGATCTATTTTGAACTCCTTCAAAATATTGTCACGGTATGTATTCATTTGAAAGTACCATTAAGCATTTTTGATCTATCCTTATAGATCTTGATGCTCAATGTTCAAGTAGCTTAATCCAGGTTTTCCATTGAAAAACACTTTTCAAATAACACTATATGCTTTCCAGAAATTCTACATCATTTCTGATCAACAATATGTTAACAACATATACTCATCAAAAATTCTATAGTGCTCCCACTCACTTCTTTGGAAATACAAGTTTCTCATAAACTTTGTATAAACCCAAAATCTTTGATCATCTCATCAAAGCGTATATTTCAATTCCGAGATGCTTACTCCAGTCCTTAGAAGGATTGCTGGAGCTTTGCATACTTGTTAGCATCTTTCAGGATTGACAAAACCTTCTGGTTGTATCACATACAACCTTTCCTCAAGAAAAACGTCGAGGAAACAATGTTTTGACATCCTATCTGCAAGATTTCATAAATAATGCAGTAACTGCTAACATAATTCCAACAGACTCTTAGCATCGCTATGAGTGAGAAAGTCTCATCGTAGTCAACTCCTTGAACTTGTCGGAAAACATCTTAACGACAAGTTGAGCTTTCTTAATGGTGACACTTACCATCATTGTCCATCTTCCTTTTAAAATCCATCTGCACCCAATAGCCTTACGACCATCAAGTAGTTCTTCCAAAGTCTATACTTAGTTTTTATACACGGATCTTCTCTCGGATTTTATGGGCTCGAGCCATTCGTCGCAATCCGGGCCCACCATCGCTTCTCCATAGCTCGTAGGTTCATTGTTGTCTAGCAACATGACTTCCAAGACAGGATTACGTACCACTCTGAAGTAGTACGCATCCTTGTCAACCTATGAGGTTTGGTAGTGACTTAATCCGAAGTTTCATGATCTCTATCATAAGCTTCCACTTCAATTGGTGTAGGTGACACAGGAACAACTTCCTGTGCCCTGCTACATACTAGTTGAAGTGACGGTTCAATAACCTCATCAAGTCTCCATCATCCTCCCATTCATTTCTTTCGAGAGAAACTTTTCCTCGAGAAAGGACCTGTTTCTAGAAACAATCACTTTTGCTTCCGCATCTGAAATAGGAGGTATACCCAACTGTTTTGGGTATTCTATGAAGATGCATTTATCCTCTTTGGGTTCGAGCTTATCAGCCTAAAACTTTTTCACATAAGCATCACAGCGCCAAACTTTTAAGAAATGACAGCATAGGTTTCTCTAAACCATAGTTCATACGGTGTCGTCTCAACGGAATTGTGTGGTGCCCTATTTAAAGTGAGTGCGGTTGTCTCTAATGCCTAACCCATAAACGATAGTGGTAACTCGATAAGAGACATCATGGTATGCACCATATCCAATAGGGTGCAGTTGTGATGTTCGGACACACCATCACACTATGGTGGTCCAGGCGGTATTAGTTGTGAAACAATTTCCACAATGTCTTAATTGTGTGCCAAACTCGTAACTCAGATATTCATCTCTATGATCATATCATAGACATTTTATCATCTTGTCACGATGATCTTCAACTTCACTCTGAAATTACTTAAAACTTTCAATAATTCAAACTTGTGTTTCATCAAGTAAATATACTCAGCATCTACTCAAATCATCTGTGAAGTAAGAACATAACGATATCCACTGCGTGCCTCAGCACTCATTGGACTGCACACATCAAAATGTATTACTTCCAACAAGTTGCTTTCTTGTTCCATCTTACTGAAAACGAGGCCTTTCAGTCATCTTGCCCATGTGGTATGATTTGCATGTCTCAAGTGATTCAAAATCAAGTGAGTCCAAACGATCCATCTGCATGGAGTTTCTTCATGCATATCTACCAATAGACATGGTTCGCATGTCTCAATATTTTCAAAAAACGAGTGAGTCCAAAGATCCATCAACATGGAGCTTCTTCATGAGTTTTATACCAACATGACTCAAATGGCAGTGACACAAGTACGTGGTACTATCATTAATATCTTATATCTTTTGGCATGAACATGTGTATCACTATGATCGAGATTCAATAAACCATTCATTTTAGGTGCAAGACCATTGAAGGTATTATTCAAATAAACAGAGTAAGCATTATTCTCCTTAAATGAATAACCGTGTGGCGATAAACATAATCCAATCACGTCTATGCTCAACGCAAACACCAAATAACAATTATTTCGGTTTAACACCAATCCCGATGGTAGAGGGAGCATGTGATGTTTGATCACATCAACCTTGGAAACACTTCCAACACATATCGTCATGTCACCTTTAGCTAGTCTCCGCAGCCTTTTATTTTGAGTTACTAACGCTTAGCAACCGAACCGGTATTTATTACCCTGGTGCTACTAGGAGTACTAGTAAAGTACACAATAATATGACGTATATCCAAAATACTTCTGTCGACCTTGCCAGCCTTCTCATCTACCAAGTATCTAGGGTAGTTCTGCTTCAGTGACCGTTCCCCTCATTATAGAAGCACATAGTCTCGGGTTTGGTTCAACCTTGGGTTTCTTCACTAGAGCAGCAACTGATTTGCCGTCTCATGAAGTATCCCTTCTTTCCCTTGCCCTTCTTGAAACTAGTGGTTTAACCATCAACAATTGATGCTCCTACTTGATTTCTACTTTCGCAGTGTCAAACATCGTGAGTTGCTCAAGGATCATCATGTCTATCCCTGATATGTTATAGTTCATCACGAAGCTCCAATAGCTTGGTGGCAGTGACTATGAAGAACCATCACTATCTCATCTGGAAGATTAACTCCCACTCGATTCAAGCGATTGCAATACTCAGACAATCTGAGCACATGCTCAACGATTGAGTTTTTCTCCCTTAGTTTGCAGGCTTAAGAAACTTGTCAGATGTCTCATACCTCTTGACGTGGGCACTAGTCTGAAATTCCAATTTCAGTCTTCGGAACATCTCATATGTTCTGCGACGTTTCAAAAACGTTTTTGGTGCCACAATTCTAAACCGTTAGTATTACGTACTGAACTATCACATAGTCATCAAAACGTGTATGTCAGATGTTTCCCAACATCTACAGATGATGCTTGAGGTTCAACACACTGAGCGGTGCATTAAGGACGTAACCCTTCTGTGCAGCAATGAGGACAATCCTCAGTTCACGGACCCAGTCCGCATAATTGCTACTGTCAACTCTCAACTAAATTTTCTCTAGGAACATATCTAAAACAGTAGAACGAAAGCGTGAGCTACGACATAATTTGCAAAGACCTTTTGACTATGTTCATGATAATTAAGTTCATCTAATCAAATTATTCAATGAACTCCCACTTAGATAGACATCCCTCTAGTCATCTAAGTGATACATGATCCGAGTCAACTAGGCCGTGTCTGATCATCACGTGAGACGGACTAGTCATCATCGGTGAACATCTTCATGTTGATCATATCCACTATACGACTCATGTTCGACCTTTCGGTCTTCCGTGTTCCGAGGGCATGTTTGTACATGCTAGGCTCGTCAACTTAACCTAAGTGTATTGCGTGTGTAAATCTGGCTTACACCCGTTGTATGCGAACGTTAGAACCTATCACACCCGATCATTCATGGTGCTTCGGAACAACGGACCTTAGCAATGGTGCAAAGTTAGGGGGAACACAATTCTTGATATTTTAATGAGGGATCATCTTATTTATGCTACTGTCGTTCTAAGAAAAAAAGATGTAAAAACACGACAAACATCACATGCAAATCATAAAGTGACCTGATATGGCCAATATCATCTTGCGCCTTTGATCTCCATCTTCAAGGCGCGGCATGAACACCATCGTCACCGTCATGACACCATGATCTCCATCATCGTGTCTTCATGAAGTTGCCTCGCCAACTATTACTTCTACTACTATGGCTAACGGTTAGCAATAAAGTAAAGTAATTACATGGCGTTTTCATTGACACGCAGGTCATAAATAAATTAAGACAACTCCTATGGCTCCTGCCGGTTGTCGTACTCATCGACATGCAAGTCGTGATTCCTATTACAAGAACATGATCAATCTCATACATCACATATATCATTCATCACATCCTTTTGGCCATATCACATCACATAGCATACCCTGCAAAAACAAGTTAGACGTCCTCTAATTGTTGTTGCATGTTTTACGTGGCTGCTATGGGTTTCTAGCCAGAATGTTTCTTACCTACGCAAAACCACAACGGTGATATGCCAATTGCTATTTACCCTTCATAAGGACCCTTTTCATCGAATCCGATCCGACTAAAGTGGGAGAGACAGACACCCGCCAGCCACCTTATGCATCAAGTGCATGTCAGTCGGTGGAACCTGTCTCACGTAAGTGTACGTGTAAGGTCGGTCCGGGCCGCTTCATCCCACAATGCCTCCGAATCAAGATAAGACTAGTAACGGCAAGAAAATTGAACAAATCATCGCCCACAACTACTTTGTGTTCTACTTGTGCATAGAATCTACGCATAGACCTAGCTCATGATGCCACTGTTGGGGATCGTAGCAGAAATATAAAATTTTCTACGTATCACCAAGATCAATCTATGGAGTAATCTAGCAACGAGGGGAAGGGGAGTGAATCTACATACCCTTGTAGATCGCTAAGCGGAAGCGTTACTAGAATGCGGACGAGGTAGTCGTACTCGTAGCGATCCAGATCGTGGTCGATTTTGATCTAAGCGCCGAACAACGGCGCCTCCGCGTTCAACACACGTACAACCCAGTGACGTCTCCCGCGCCTTGATCCAGCAAGGAGAGAGGGAGAGGTTGGGGAAGACTCCGTCCAGCAGCAGCACGACACCGTGGTGGTGGTGGAGGAGCGCGGTACTCCTGCAGGGCTTCGCCAAGCACTACGAGACACGAGGAGGGAGAGAGGTAGGGCTGCGCCTTGGGAGAAAGAGACTCGTGTGTTCCGCAGCCCCAAAACCTCCACTATATATAGGGGCAAGGGCAAGGGGAGGCGCCCTAGGGTTTCCCCTAGGGGGGCGGCGGCCAGGGCAGATGGGATCTCCCCCTTGGGTGACTTGGCCCCCAAGCCAGGAGGTGGGAACCCTAGATGGGGCGCCACAAACCCCCTGGTCATGTGGGAATAGGTGAGGGGGGCGCACAGCCCCTTAGTGGGCTGGTTTGCCCCCTTCCCTTGGCCCATGAATCCCCCCAACACTTGCCGGGGCTCCCGAAACACCTTTCGGTCATGCTGGTCATCACCCGGTACCTCCGGAACACTTCCGGACTCCAAAACCCTTCGTCCAATATATCAATCTTCACCTTCGGACCATTCTAGAACTCCTCGTGACGTCTAGGATCTCATCCGGGACTCCGAACAACATTCGGTAACCGCGTACATACTTTCCCTATAACCCTAGCGTCATCGAACCTTAAGTGTGTAGACCCTACGGGCTCGGGAATCATGCAGACATGACCGAGACATCTCTCTGGTCAATAACAAAACAGCGGGATCTGGATACCCATGTTGGCTCCCACATGTTCCACAATGATCTCATCGGATGAACCACGATGTCAAGGATTCAGTCAATCTCGTATACAATTCCCTTTGTCTACCGGTATAGTACTTGCCCGAGATTCGATCGTCGGTATCCCGATACCTTGTTCAATGTCATTACCGGGAAGTCTCTTTACTCGTTCCGTAACACATCATCCCGTGATCAACTCCTTGGTCACATTGTGCACATTATGATGATGTCCTATCGAGTGGGCCCAGAGATACCTCTCTGCTACACGGAGTGACAAATCCAAGTCTCGATCCGTGCCAACCCAACAGACACTTTCGGAGATTCCCGTAGTGCACCTTTATAGCCATTTAGTTACGTTGTGACGTTTGGTACACCCAAAGAATTCCTATGGTATCCGGGAGTTGCACAATCTCATGGTCTAAGGAAATGATACTTGACATTAGAAAAGCTTTAGCATACGAACTACACGATGTTGTGCTAGGCTTAGGATTGGGTCTTGTCCATCACATCATTCTCCTAATGATGTGATCCCGTTATCAATGACATCCAATGTCCATGGTCAGGAAACCATGACCATCTATTGATCAACGAGCTAGTCACTAGAGGCTTACTGGGACATGTTGTGGTCTATGTATTCACACATGTATTACAGTTTCCGGTTAATACAATTATAACATGAACAATAGACAATTATCATGAACAAGGAATACAATAATAACCATTTATTATTGCCTCTAGGGCATATTTCCAACAAGATGACCCTGGTGATGTTGACGGCGAGCCCCCTAGGAAGAGGATTCCTGCGAAGGTGATGTGGTATGCTCCTATAATACCACGGTTGAAACGTCTGTTCAGAAACTAAGAGCATGCCAAGTTGATGCGATGGCACAGAGAGGACCGTAAGAAAGACGGAAAGTTGAGAGCACCCGCTGACGGGTCGCAATTGTGAAAAATCAAGAGAAAGTATTGGGCTAAGTTTGCAGGTGACCCAAGGAACGTATGGTTTGGTTTAAGCACGGATGGCATTAATCCTTTCGTGGAGCAGAGCAGCAATCACATCACCTGGCCCATGACTCTATGTATGTATAACCTTCCTCCTTAGATGTGCATGAAGCGGAAGTTCATTATGATGCCAGTTCTCATCCAAGGCCCTAAGCAACCCGGCAACGACATTGATGTGTACCTAAGGCCATTAGTTGAAGAACTTTTACAGCTATGTAATGGAAACGGTGTACGTGTGTGGGATGAGCACAAACAGGAGGAATTTAACCTGCACGCGTTGCTGTTTGTAACCATCAACGATCGGCCCGCTCTTAGTAACCTTTCAGGACAGACAAACAAGGGATACCACGCATGCACGCACTATTTAGCTGACATTGAAAGTATATACCTGGACAAATGCAGGAAGAATGTGTACCTGGGCCATCGTCGATTTCTTCTGACCAACCATCAATGTCGAAAGAAAGGCAAGCATTTCAAAGGCGGCAGATCACCGGAAGAAGCCCGCCATGCGTACCGGTGATCACGTACTTGCTATGGTCAATGATTTACACGTAATCTTTGGAAAGGGTCCCGGCGGACTAGCTGTTCCGAATGACGCTGAGGGACGCGCACCCATGTGGAAGAAGAAATCTATATTTTGGGACCTACCCTACTTGAAAGACCTAGAGATCCGCTCTTCAATCGATGTGATGCACGTGACGAAGAACCTTTGTGTGAACCTGCTAGGCTTCTTGGGCGTGTATGGGAAGACAAAAGATACACCGGAGTCACGGGAAGACCTACAACGTTTGCACGAAAAAGACGGCATGCCTCCAAAGCAGTATGAAGGTCCTGCCAGCTACGCTCTTACCAAAGAAGAAAAGGAAATCTTCTTTGAATGCCTGCTCAGTATGAAGGTCCTGTCTGGCTTCTCGTCGAATGTAAAGGGAATAATAAATATGCCAGAGAAAAGTTCCAGAACCTAAAGTCTCATGACTGCCACGTGATTATGACGCAACTGCTTCCGGTTGCATTGAGGGGGCTTCTACCGAAAATGTCAGATTAGCCATTGTGAAGCCATGTGCATTCCTAAATGCAATCTCTCATAAGGTTATCGATCCAAAAGTCATACCAAGGCTAAGGAGTGATGTGGCGCAATGTGTTGTCAGTTTCGAGCTGGTGTTCCCGCCATCCTCGTTCATCTAGTCGACGAGATTATCATTCTGGGCCTCGTATTTCTACACAATATGTTCCCCTTTGATAGGTTCATGGGAGTCCTAAATAAATATGTCCGTAACCGCGCTAGGCCAGAAGGAAGCATCTCCATGGGCCATCAAACGGAGGATGTCATTGGGTTTTGTGTTGACTTCATTCCTGGCCTTAAGAAGATAGGTCTCCCTATATCGCGGTATGAGGGGAGACTGACTGGAAAAGGCATGCTTGGAGGGGACTCAATAATATCCATGGATGGACATTCTTGGTCTCAAGCACACTACACAGTTCTACAGAACTCTACCTTGGTGACGCGTATGTCGATGAATACAAGAACAGTCTGCGCTGCAAACACCCGGAGCAGTGTGACGACTAGATTACATGTGAACACATCAGGACTTCCGGCAGTTGGTTGGAAACACGTCTCAGAGGTGACAACACTATTTGTGATGAGCTGTACTCGTTGTCTGATACGTCTCCAACGTATCTATAATTTTTTATTGCTCCATGCTATATTATCTACTGTTTTGGACATTATTGGGCTTTATTATCCACTTTTATATTATTTTTGGGACTAACCTATTAACCGGAGGCCCAGGCCAGAATTGTTGTTTTTGCCTATTTTAGGGTTTCGAAGAAAAGGAATATCAAACGGAGTCCAAACGGAATGAAACCTTTGGGAACGTGATTTTCTCACCGAATACAACTCAAGAGACTTGGACCCTACGTCAAGCCAATTAACAGGAGGCCACGAGGTAGGGGGCACGCCTGCCCCCCCCCCCCCAGGCATGCCCTCCACCCTCGTGGGCCCCCTATTGCTCCACCGACGTACTTCTTCCTCCTATATATACCCACGTACCCCCAAACGATCAAGGACGGAGCCAAAAACCTAATTCCACCGCCGCAACTTTCTGTATCCACGAGATCGCATCTTGGGGCCTGTTCCGGAGCTCGGCCGGAGGGGGCATCTATCATGGAGGGTTTCTACATCATCATCCAAGCCCCTCCGATGAAGTGTTAGTAGTTTACTTCTGACCTACGGGTACATAGTTAGTAGCTAGATGGCTTCTTCTCTCTTTTTGGATCTCAATACAATGTTCTCCCCCTCTCTCATGGAGATCTATTCGATGTAATCTTCTTTTTGCGGTGTGTTTGTTGAGACCAATGAATTGTGGGTTTATGATCCAGTCTATCTATGAATAACATTTGAATCTTCTCTGAATTCTTTTATGTATGATTGTTTATGTTTGCAAGTCTCTTCGAATTATCAGTTTGGTTTGGCCTACTAGATTGGTTTTTCTTGCCATGGGAGAAGTGCTTAGCTTTGGGTTCGATCTTGCGGTGTCCTTTCCCAGTGATAGAAGGGGCAGCAAGGCACGTATTGTATTGTTGCCATCGAGGATAACAAGATGGTTTTTTTATCATATTGCATGAAACTATCCCTCTACATCCTGTCATCTTGCTTAAGGCGTTACTCTGTTTTTAACTTAATACTCTAGATGCATGCTGGATAGCGGTCGATGAGTGGAGTAATAGTAGTAGATGCAGGCAGGAGTCGGTCTACTTGTCTCGGACGTGATGCCTATATACATGATCATACCTAGATATTCTCATAACTATGCTCAGTTCTGTCAATTGCTCAACAGTAATTTGTTCACCCACTGTAGAATACTTATGCTCTTGAGAGAAGCCACTAGTGAAACCTATGGCCCCCGGGTCTCTTTCTCAACATATCGATCTCCATCACTTTATTATTGCTTTGCTTTTACTTTGCCTTTTACTTTTTACTTTGCATCTCTATACCAAAAATACCAAAAATATTATTTATCTCTATCAGATCTCACTTTCGTAAGTGATCGTGAAGAGATTGACAACCCCTAAGCGCGTTGGTTGCGTTGAGCTATTGTTTTTGTGTAGGTACGAGGGACTCGCGCGTAGCCTCCTACTGGATTGATACCTGGGTTCTCAAAAACTAAGGGAAATACTTACGCTACTTTGCTGCATCATCCTCTCCTCTTCGAGGAAATCCAACGCAGTGCTTAAGAGGTAGCAAGAAGAATTTCTGGCACCGTTGCCGGGGAGTATGCGCAAAAGTCAACATACCAAGTACCCATCACAATCCCTATATCCCGCATTACATTATTTGCCATTTTCCTCTCCCCCACTTCACCCTTGCCGTTTTAGTCGCCCTCTCTCTATCCTCCCGCTCTTTCTCTGTTTGCCTCTTTTGCCCTTTTGCTTTTTGTTTGCTCGTGTGTTGGATTGCTTGTTTGTCGCGATGGCTCAAGATAATACCAAATTGTGTGACTTCTCCAATACCAACAATAATGATTTCCTCAGCACTCCGATTGCTCCTCTTACCGGTGCTGAATCTTGTGAAATTAATGCTGCTTTGCTGAATCTTTTCATGAAAGATCCTTTCTCCGGCCTTCCTAGTGAAGACGCCGCTACCCATCTTAATAGCTTCGTTGATTTGTGTGACATGCAAAAGAAGAAAGATGTCGATAATGATATTGTTAAATTGAAGCTATTTCCTTTTTCGCTTAGAGATCGTGATAAAGTGTGGTTTCCATCTTTGCCTAAAAATAGTATTGATTCATGGAACAAGTGCAAAAATGCTTTTATCTCTAAGTATTTTCCTCTCGCTAAGATCACCTCTCTTAGAAACAATATTATGAATTTTAAGCAACTTGATCATGAACATGTTGCACAAGCTTGGGAGAGAATGAAATTAATGATACGTAATTGCCCTACTCATGGTTTAAATTTGTGGATGATTATACAAACTTTTTATGCCGGATTGAATTTTGCTTCTAGAAATCTTTTGGATTCGGCCGCAGGAGGCACTTTTATGGAAATCACTTTAGGAGATGCTACTAAACTCCTAGATAATATTATGGTTAATTATTCTCAATGGCACACTGAAAGATCCACTAATAAAAAAGTGCATGCGATAGAAGAAATTAATATTTTGAGTGGAAAGATGGATGAACTTATGACATTATTTGCTAATAAGAGTGTTTCTTCTGATCCTAATGATATGCCCTTGTCTACTTTGATTTAGAATAATAATGAATCTATGGATGTGAATTTTGTTGGTAGGAACAATTTTGGTAACAACGCATATAGAGGAAATTTCAATCCTAGGCCTTATCCTAGTAATCCCTCTAATAATTATGGTAATTCCTACAACAATTCTTATGGAAATTATAATAAGATGCCCTCTGATTTTGAATATAATATTAAAGAATTTATTTCTTTGCAAAAGAATTTTAATGCTATGATTGAAGTAAAATTGCTTAAGATTGATGATTTGGCTAGGAGCGTTGATAGAATTTCTCTTGATGTTGATTCTTTAAAGCTTAGATATATTCCTCCTAAGCATGATATCAATGAGTCTCTCAAATGCATGAGAATTTCCATTGATGAGTGCAAGGAAAGAACCGCTAGGACGCGTGCTATGAAAGATGCCTTTATTAAAGCGTGTTCTTCTAGTTCCTATGAAAATAATGATGAAGATCTAAAAGTTATTGATGTGTCCCCTATTAAATCTTTGTTTTGCAATATTAATCTTGATAATGATGGGACTGAATATGATCCACCTTTACCTAGAAGGCATTCTAAAAATTCGGAGTATTTAGATCTTGATGATGAAATCGATAAAAGTGGGATTAAAAGAAATAAAACCCTAGATAATGCTAAACCCACTATATTGGATTTCAAGGAATTTAATTATGAAAAGTGCTTTTTTATTGATTGTATTTCCTTGTTGCAATCCGTGCTAAATTCTCCTCATGCTTATAGTCAAAATAAAGCCTTTACCGAACATATAATTGATGCCTTGATGCAATCTTATGAAGAAAAACTTGACTTGAAAGTTTCTATCCCTAGAAAACTTTGTGATGAATGGGAACCTACTATTAAAATTAAAATTAAAGATTATGAGTTTTATGCTTTGTGTGATTTGGGTGCTAGTGTCTCTACTATTCCCAAAACTTTGTGTGATTTGCTAGATTTCCGTGATTTTGATGATTGCTCTCTAAACTTGCATCTTGCGGATTCCACTATTAAGAAACCTATGGGAAGAATTAATGATTTTCTTCTTGTTTAAAATAGGAATTATGTGCCCGTAGATTTTATCGTTCTTGATATAGATTGCAATCCTTCTTGCCCTATTATTCTCGGTAGACCTTTCCTTAGAACGGTTGGTGCAATTATTGATATGAAGGAAGGGAACATTAGATTCCAATTTCCATTAAAAAGGGCATGGAACACTTCCCTAGAAAGAAAATAAAATTACCATATGAATCTATCATGAGAGCCACTTATGGATTGCCTACCAAAGATGGCAATACCTAGATCTATTCTTGCTTGTTATGCCTAGCTAGGGGCGTTAAATGATAGCGCTTGTTGGGAGGCAACCCAATTTTATTTTTATTCCTTGCTTTTTTCTCCTGTTTAGTAATAAATAAATTATTTAGCCTCTGTTTTGGTTGTGTTTTTTGTGTTTATTAGTGTTTGTGCCAAGTAGAACCGTTGGGAAGACTTGGGGAAAGTCTTGTTGAAGTTGCTGTAAAAAACAGAAACTTTAGCGCTCACGAGAACTGCTGTCATTTTCATTTGGAAAGTGCTATTGAAGGAAATATGCCCTAGAGGCAATAATAAAGTTATTATTTATTTCCTTATATCATGATAAATGTTTATTATTCATGCTAGAATTGTATTAACCGGAAACATAATACTTGTGTGAATACATAGACAAACTAAACGTCACTAGTATGCCTCTACTTGACTAGCTCGTTAATCAAAGATGGTTATGTTTCCTAACCATAGACATGTGTTGTCATTTGATTAACGGGATCACATCATTAGAGAATGATGTGATTGACATGACCCATTCCATTAGCTTAGCACCCGATCATTTAGTATGTTGCTATTGCTTTCTTCATGACTTATACATGTTCCTATGACTATGAGATTATGCAACTCCCGTTTTCCGGAGGAACACTTTGTGTGCTACCAAACGTCACAACGTAACTGGGTGATTATAAATGAGCTCTACAGGTGTCTCCAAAGGTACATGTTGGGTTGGCGTATTTCGAGATTAGGATTTGTCACTCCGATTGTCGGAGAGGTATCTCTGGGCCCTCTCGGTAATGCACATCACATAAGCCTTGCAAGCATTGCAACTAATGAGTTAGTTGCGAGATGATGTATTACGAAACGAGTAAAGAGACTTGCCGGTAACGAGATTGAACTAGGTATTGAGATACCGACGATCGAATCTCGGGCAAGTAACATACCGATGACAAAGGGAACAACGTATGTTGTTATGCGGTCTGACCTATAAAGATCTTGGTAGAATATGTAGGAGCCAATATGAGCATCCAGGTTATGCTATTGGTTATTGACCGAAGACATGTCTCGGTCATGTCTACATTGTTCTCGAACCCGTAGGGTCCGCACGCTTAACGTTACGATGACAGTTTCATTATGAGTTTATATATTTTGATGTACCGAAGTTTGTTCGGAGTCCCGGATGTGATCACGGACATGACAAGGAGTCTCTAAATGGTCGAGACATAAAGATTGATGTATTGGAAGCCTATGTTTGGACATCGGAAGTGTTCTGAGTGAAAACGGCATTTTACCGGAGTACCGGGAGGTTACCGGAACCCCTCGGTAACCTAATGGGCCTTAATGGGCCTAGTGGAGAAAGAGGAGAGGAGGCCTAGGGGCTGCCGCGCGCCCCTCCCCCCAAGTCCGAATAGGACAAGGAGGGGGGGCGGCCCCCCTTTCCTTTCCCCCCTCTCTTCCTTCCCCCCCAAGTCCTAATCCAACTAGGGAAAGGGGGGGAGTCCTACTCCCGGTAGGACTAGGACTCCTCCTGCGCGCCTCCTCCTAGGGCTGACCGCAGCCCCCCTTGCTCCTTTATATACGGGGGCAGGGGGCACCTCTAGACACACAAGTTGATCTTCGTGATTGTTCTCTTAGCCGTGTGCGGTGCCCCCCTCCACCATACTCCTTGATAATATTGTAGCGGTGCTTAGGCGAAGCCCTGCGATGGTAGAACATCAAGATCATCACCACGCCGTCGTGCTGATGGAACTCTTCCCCGACACTTTGCTGGATCGCAGTCCGGGGATCGTCATCGAGCTGAACGTGTGCAGAACTCGGAGGTGCCGTACATTCGGTACTTGGATCGGTCGGATCGGGAAGACGTACGACTACTTCCTCTACATTGTGTCAACACTTCCGTTGCCGGTCTACGAGGGTACGTAGACAACACTCTACCCTCTCGTTGCTATGCATCACCATGATCTTGCGTGTGCGTAGGATTTTTTTTGAAATTACTACTTTCCCAACAGTGGCATCCGAGCCTAGGTTTTATGTGTTGATGTTATATGCACGAGTAGAATACAAGTGAGTTGTGGGCGATATAAGTCATACTGCTTACCAGCATGTCATACTTTGGTTCGGCGGTATTGTTGGATGAATCGGCCCAGACCGACATTACGTGTATGCTTACGCGAGACTGGTTCTACCGACGTGCTTTGCACACAGGTGGCTGGCGGGTGTCAGTTTCTCCAACTTTAGTTGAACCAAGTGTGGCTACGCCCGGTCCTTGCGAAGGTTAAAACAACACCAATTTGACAAACTATCGTTGTGGTTTTGATGCGTAGGTAAGATTGGTTCTTGCTTAAGCCCGTAGAAGCCACTTAAAACTTGCAACAACAAAGTAGAGGACGTCTAACTGGTTTTTGCAGGGCATGTTGTGATGTGATATGGTCAAGACATGATGCTAAATTTTATTGTATGAGATGATCATGTTTTGTAACCGAGTTATCGGCAACTGGCAGGAGCCATATGGTTGTCGCTTTATTGTATGCAATGCAATCGCGCTATAATGCTTTACTTTATCACTAAGCGGTAGCGATAGTCGTGGAAGCATAAGATTGGCGAGACGACAACGATGCTACGATGGAGATCAAGGTGTCGCGCCGGTGACGATGGTGATCATGACGGTACTTCGGAGATGGAGATCACAAGTACAAGATGATGATGGCCATATCATATCACTTGTATTGATTGCATGTGATGTTTATCTTTTATGCATCTTATCTTGCTTTGTTTGACGGTAGCATTTTAAGATGATCTCTCACTAATTATCAAGAAGTGTTCTCCCTGAGTATGCAGCGTTGCGAAAGTTCTTCATGGTGAGACACCACGTGATGATCGGGTGTGATAGGCTCTACGTTCAAATACAACGGGTGCAAAAAAGTTGCACACGCGGAATACTCAGGTTATACTTGATGAACCAAGCATATACAGATATGGCCTCGGAACACGGAGACCGAAAAGTCGAGCGTGAATCATATAGTAGATATGATCAACATAGTGATGTTCACCAATGAAACTACTCCATCTCACGTGATGATCGGACATGGTTTAGTTGATTTGGATCACGTGATCACTTAGAGGATTAGAGGGATGTCTATCTAAGTGGGAGTTCTTTAGTAATATGATTAATTGAACTTAAATTTATCATGAACTTAGTACCTGATAGTATCTTGCTTGTTTATGTTTGATTGTAGATAGATGGCCCGTGCTGTTGTTCCGTTGAATTTTAATGCGTTCCTTGAGAAAGCAAAGTTGAAAGATGATGGTAGCAATTACACGGACTGGGTCCGTAACTTGAGGATTATCCTCATTGCTGCACAGAAGAATTACGTCCTGGAAGCACCGCTGGGTGCCAGGCCTGCTGCTGGAGCAACACCAGATGTTATGAACGTCTGGCAGAGCAAAGCTGATGACTACTCGATAGTTCAGTGTGCCATGCTTTACGGCTTAGAATCGGGACTTCAACGACGTTTTGAACGTCATGGAGCATATGAGATGTTCCAGGAGTTGAAGTTAATATTTCAAGCAAATGCCCGGATTGAGAGATATGAAGTCTCCAATAAGTTCTATAGCTGCAAAATGGAGGAGAACAGTTCTGTCAGTGAGCATATACTCAAAATGTCTGGGTATAATAATCACTTGATTCAATTGGGAGTTAATCTTCCAGATGATTGTGTCATTGACAGAATTCTCCAATCACTTCCACCTAGCTACAAGAGCTTCGTGATGAACTATAATATGCAAGGGATGAATAAGACAATTCCCGAGCTCTTCGCAATGCTGAAAGCTGCGGAGGTAGAAATCAAAAAGGAGCATCAAGTGTTGATGGTCAACAAGACCACTAGTTTCAAGAAAAAGGGCAAAGGGAAGAAGAAGGGGTACTTCAAAAAGAACAGCAAGCAAGTTGCTGCTCAAGAGAAGAAACCCAAATCTGGACCTAAGCCTGAAACTGAGTGCTTCTACTGCAAGCAGACTGGTCACTGGAAGCAGAACTGCCCCAAGTATTTGGCGGATAAGAAGGATGGCAGGGTGAACAAAGGTATATGTGATATACATGTTATTGATGTGTACCTTACTAATGCTCGCAGTAGCACCTGGGTATTTGATACTGGTTCTGTTGCTAATATTTGCAACTCGAAACAGGGACTACGGATTAAGCGAAGATTGGCTAAGGACGAGGTGACGATGCGCGTAGGAAATGGTTCCAAAGTCGATGTGATCGCGGTCGGCACGCTACCTCTACATCTACCTTCGGGATTAGTATTAGACCTAAATAATTGTTATTTGGTGCCAGCGTTAAGCATGAACATTATATCTGGATCTTGTTTGATGCGAGACGGTTATTCATTTAAATCAGAGAATAATGGTTGTTCTATTTATATGAGTAATATCTTTTATGGTCATGCACCCTTGAAGAGTGGTCTATTCTTATTAAATCTCGATAGTAGTGACACACATATTCATAATGTTGAAGCCAAAAGATGCAGAGTTGATAATGATAGTGCAACTTATATGTGGCACTGCCGTTTAGGTCATATCGGTGTAAAGCGCATGAAGAAACTCCATACTGATGGACTTTTGGAACCACTTGATTATGAATCACTTGGTACTTGCGAACCGTGCCTCATGGGAAAGATGACTAAAACGCCGTTCTCCGGTACTATGGAGAGAGCAACAGATTTGTTGGAAATCATACATACAGATGTATGTGGTCCGGTGAATATTGAGGCTCGTGGCGGATATCGTTATTTTCTCACATTCACAGATGACTTAAGCAGATATGGGTATATCTACTTAATGAAACATAAGTCTGAAACATTTGAGAAGTTCAAAGAATTTCAGAGTGAAGTTGAAAATCATCGTAACAAGAAAATAAAATTCCTACGATCTGATCGTGGAGGAGAATATTTGAGTTACGAGTTTGGTGTACATTTGAAACAATGCGGAATAGTTTCGCAACTCACGCCACCCGGAACACCACAGCGTAATGGTGTGTCCGAACGTCGTAATCGTACTTTACTAGATATGGTGCGACCTATGATGTCTCTTACTGATTTACCTCTATCATTTTGGGGTTCTGCTTTAGAGACGGCCGCATTCACGTTAAATAGGGCACCATCAAAATCCGTTGAGACGACGCCTTATGAACTGTGGTTTGGCAAGAAGCCAAAGTTGTCATTTCTGAAAGTTTGGGGCTGCGATGCTTATGTGAAAAAGCTTCAACCTGATAAGCTCGAACCCAAATCGGAGAAATGTGTCTTCATAGGATATCCAAAGGAAACTATTGGATACACCTTCTATCACATATCCGAGGGCAACACTTCTGTTGCTAAATTTGGAAACTTTCTAGAGAAGGAGTTTCTCTCGAAAGAAGTGAATGGGAGGAAAGTAGAAATTGATGAGGTAACTGTACCTGCTCCCTTATTAGAAAGTAGTACATCATAGAAACCGGTTTTTGTGACACCTACACCAATTAGTGATGAAGCTAATGATGATGATCATGAAACTTCAGAACAAGATACTACTGAACCTCATAGATCAACCAGAGTAAGATCCGCACCAGAGTGGTACGGTAATCCTGTTCTGGAAGTCATGCTACTAGATCATGATGAACCTACGAACTATGGAGAAGCGAAGGTGAGCCCAGATTCCGCAAAATGGCTTGAAGCCATGAAATCTGAGATGGGATCCATGTATGAGAACAAGGTATGGACTTTGGTTGACTTGCCCAAAGATCGGCAAGCAATTGAGAATAAATGGATCTTCAAGAAGAAGACTGACGCTGATGGTAATGTTACTGTCTACAAAGCACGACTTGTCGCAAAAGGTTTTCGACAAGTTCAAGGGATTGACTACGATGAGACCTTCTCACCCGTAGCGATGCTTAAGTCTATCCGAATCATGTTAGCAATTGCCGCATTTTATGATTATTAAATTTGGCAGATGGATGTCAAAACTGCATTCCTGAATGGATTTCCGGAAGAAGAGTTGTATATGATGCCGCCAGAAGATTTTGTCGATCCAAAGGGAGCTAAGAAAGTGTGCAAGCTCCAACGATCCATTTATGGACTGGTGCAAGCCTCTCGGAGTTGGAATAAACGCTTTGATAGTGTGATCAAAGCATTTGGTTTTGTATAGACTTTTGGAGAAGCCTATATTTACAAGAAAGTGAGTGAGAGCTCTGTAGCATTTTTGATATTATATGTAGATGACATATTACTAATCGGAAATGATATAGAATTTCTGGATAGCATAAAGAGATACTTGAAGAAGAGTTTTCAATGAAAGACCTCGGTGAAGCTGCTTACATATTGGGCATTAAGATCTATAGAGATAGATCAAGACGCTTAATTGGACTTTCACAAAGCACATACCTTGACAAAATTTTGAAGAAGTTCAAAATGGATCAAGCAAAGAAAGGATTCTTGCCTGTGTTACAAGGTGTGAAATTGAGTAAGACTCAATGCCCGACCACTGCAGAAGATAGAGAGAAAATGAAAGATGTTCCCTATGCTTCAGCCATAGGCTCTATCATGTATGCAATGCTGTGTACCAGACCTGATGTATGTCTTGCTATAAGTCTAGCAGGGAGGTACCAAAGTAATCCAGGAGTGGATCACTGGACAGCGGTCAAGAACATCCAGAAATACCTGAAAAGGACTAAGGATATGTTTCTCGTATATGGAGGTGACAAAGAGCTCATCGTAAATGGTTACGTTGATGCAAGCTTTGACACTGATCCAGACGATTCTAAATCGCAAACCGGATACGTGTTTACATTAAACGGTGTAGCTGTCAGTTGGTGCAGTTCTAAACAAAGCGTTGTGGCGGGATCTACATGTGAAGCAGAATACATAGCTGCTTCGGAAGCAGCAAACGAAGGAGTCTGGATGAAGGAGTTCATATCCGATCTAGGTGTCATACCTAGTGCATCGGGTCCAATGAAAATCTTTTGTGACAATACTGGTGCAATTGCCTTGGAAAAGGAATCCAGATTTCACAAGAGAACCAAGCACATCAAAAGATGCTTCAATTCCATCCGGGATCTAGTCCAGGTGGGAGACATAGAGATTTGCAAGATACATACGGATCTAAATGTAGCATACCCGTTGACTAAGCCTCTTCCACGAGCAAAACATGATCAGCACCAAAGCTCCATGGGTGTTAAAATCATTACTGTGTAATCTAGATTATTGACTCTAGTGCAAGTGGGAGACTGAAGTAAATATGCCCTAGAGGCAATAATAAAGTTATTATTTATTTCCTTATATCATGATAAATGTTTATTATTCATGCTAGAATTGTATTAACCGGAAACATAATACTTGTGTGAATACATAAACAAACTAAACGTCACTAGTATGCCTCTACTTGACTAGCTCGTTAATCAAAGATGGTTATGTTTCCTAACCATAGACATGTGTTGTCATTTGATTAACGGGAGTCACATCATTAGAGAATGATGTGATTCACATGACCCATTCCATTAGCTTAGCATCCGATCGTTTAGTATGTTGCTATTGCTTTCTTCATGACTTATACATGTTCCTATGACTATGAGATTATGCAACTCCCGTTTGCCGGAGGAACACTTTGTGTGCTACCAAACGTCACAATGTAACTGGGTGATTATAAAGGAGCTCTACAGGTGTCTCCAAAGGTACATGTTGGGTTGGCGTATTTCGAGATTAGGATTTGTCACTCCGATTGTCGGAGAGGTATCTCTGGGCCCTCTCGGTAATGCACATAACATAAGCCTTGCAAGCATTGCAACTAATGGGTTAGTTGCGAGATGATGTTTACGAAACGAGTAAAGAGACTTGCCGGTAACGAGATTGAACTAGGTATTGAGATACCGACGATTGAATCTCGGGCAAGTAACATACCGATGAAAAAGGGAACAACGTATGTTGTTATGCGGTCTGACCGATAAAGATCTTCGTAGAACATGTAGGAGCCAATATGAGCATCCAGGTTCCGCTATTGGTTATTGACCAAAGACATGTCTCAGTCATGTCTACATTGTTCTCGAACCCGTAGGGTCCGCACGCTTAACGTTACGATGACAGTTTCATTATGAGTTTATATATTTTGATATACCGAAGTTCGTTCGGAGTCCCGGATGTGATCATGGACATGACAAGGAGTCTCGAAATGGTCGAGACATAAAGATTGATATATTGGAAGCCTATGTTTGGACATCGGAAGTGTTCCGAGTGAAAACGGCATTTTACCGGAGTACCGGGAGGTTACCGGAACCCCCCCCCCCCGGTAACCTAATGGGCCTAGTGGAGAAAGAGGAGAGGAGGCCTAGGGGCTGCCGCGCACCCCTCCCACCCCAAGTCTGAATTGGACAAGGAGGGGGGGCGGCGCCCCCCCCCCCCTTTCCTTTTCCCCCTCTCTTCCTTCCCCCCCAAGTCCTAATCCAACTAGGGAAAGGGGGGAGTCCTACTCTCGGTAGGAGTAGGACTCCTCCTGCGCGCCTCCTCCTAGGGCCGGTCGCACCCCCCCTTGCTCCTTTATATACAGGGGCAGGGGGGCACCTCTAGACACACAAGTTGATCTTCGTGATCGTTCTCTTAGCCGTGTGCGGTGCCCCCCTCCACCATACTCCTCGATAATATTGTAGCGGTGCTTAGGCGAAGCCCTACGACAGTAGAACATCAAGATCGTCACCACGCCGTCGTGCTGACGGAATTCTTCCCCGACACTTTGCTGGATCGGAGTCCGGGGATCGTCATCGAGCTGAACGTGTGCAGAACTCGGAGGTGCCGTACGTTCAGTACTTGGATCGGTCGGATCGAGAAGACGTACGAATACTTCCTCTATGTTGTGTCAACACTTCCGTTGCCGGTCTACGAGGGTACGTAGACAACACTCTCCCATCTCGTTGCTATGCATCACCATGATCTTGCGTGTGCATAGGAATTTTTTTGAAATTACTACGTTCCCCAACAGCTATTTAGTTAATTATTTTTGCAGATGATTAATATATAAATTCCTCACATCCAGCAATTTATTTTAGAATTTTTGGGGTTCCAGATCTTGCGCTAGCTACAGATTACTATTTTTGACAGATTCTGTTTTTCGTGTGTTGTTTGCTTATTTTGATGAATCTATGGCTAGTAAAATAGTTTATAATCCATAGAGAAGTTGGAATATAGTAGGTATAACACCAATATAAATAAAGAATGAGTTCATTACAGTACCTTGAAGTGGTCTTTTGTTTTCTTTCGCTAACGGAGCTCACAAGATTTTCTACTTTAAGTTTTGTGTTGTGAAGTTTTCAAGTTTCGGGTAAAGATTAGATGGATTATGGAACAAGGAGTGGCAAGAGCCTAAGCTTGGGGATGCCCATGGAACCCCCAAGATAATCTAAGGACACCTAAAATCCAAAGCTTGGGGATGTCCGGAAGGCATCCCCTCTTTCGTCTACTTCTATCGGTAACTTTACTTGGAGCTGTATTTTTATTCACCACATGATATGTGTTTTGCTTGGAGCGTCTTTTATGATTTGAGTCTTTGCTTGTTAGTCTACCACAATCATCCTTGCTGTACACACCTTTTGAGAGATCCATACATGATTTGGAATTTGATAGAATACTCTATGTTCTTCACTTATATCTTTTGAGCTCTATAGTTTTACTCTAGTGCTTCACTTATATCTTTTGATTTTTATAATTTTGCTCTAGTGCTTCACTTATATCTTTTAGAGCACGGTGGTGGATTCATTTTATAGAAACTATTGATCTCTCATGCTTCACTTAGATTGTTTTGAGAGTCTTAATAGCATGGTAATTTGCTTAAAATCCTATTATGCTTGGTATGCAAGATTAATAATAAAACTTTCTTATGAGTGTGTTGAATACTAAGAAAAGTTTGATGCTTGATGATTGTTTTGAGATATGGAGGTAATAATATCAAAGTCATGCTAGTTGAGTAGTTGTGAAATTGAGAAATACTTGTGTTGAAGTTTGCAAGTCCCATAGCATGCACGTATGGTAAACATTATGCAACAAATTTGAAACATGAGGTGTTATTTGATTGTCTTCCTTATGAGTGGCGGTCGGGGACGAGCGATGGTCTTTTCCTACCAATCTATCCCCCTAGGAGCATGCGCGTAGTGCCTAGGTTTTTGATGACTTGTAGAGTTTTGCAATAAGTATGTGAGTTCTTTATGACTAATGTTGAGTCCATGGATTATACGCACTCTCACCCTTCCATCCTTGCTAGCCTCTTTGGTACCGTGCATTGCCCTTTCTCACATTGAGAGTTGGCGCAAACTTCACCGGTGCATCCAAACCCCGTGATATGATACGATCTTTCACACATAAACCTCCTTATATCTTCCTCAAAACAGCCACCATACCTACCTATTATGGCATTTCCATAGCCATCCCGAGATATATCGCCATGCAACTTTCCATCATTCCGTTCATCATGACACATTCATCATTGTCATATTGCTTAGCATGATCATGTAGTTGACATAGTATTTGTGGCAAATCCACCATTCATAATTCTTTCATGCATGTCACTCTTGGTTCATTGCATATCCCGGTACACCGCCATAGGCATTCATATAGAGTCATCTTTGTTCTAGTATCGAGCTGTAATCATTGAGTTGTAAATAAATAGAAGTGTGATGATCATCATTATTAGAGCATTGTCCCAAGTGAGGAATAAATAAAAAAGAGAAAGGCCATAAAAAAGAGAAGGCCCAAAAAAAGAGAAAGGCCATAAAGAAAGAGAACGCCCCAAAAAATGAGAGAAAAAGAGAGAAGGGACAATGTTACTATCCTTTTACCACACTTGTGCTTCAAAGTAGCACCATGATCTTCATAGTAGAGAGTCTCTCATGTTATCACTTTCATATACTAGTGGGAATTTTTCATTATAGAACTTGGCTTGTATATTCCAACAATGGGCCTCCTCAAGTGCCCTAGGTCTTCGTGAGCAAGCAAGTTGGATGCACACCCACTAGTTTCTTTTGTTGAGCTTTCATTCATTTATAGCTCTAGTGCATCCGTTGCATGGCAATCCCTACTCCTTGCATTAACATCAATCGGTGGGCATCTCCATAGCCCATTGATTAACCTCGTTGATGTGAGACTTTCTCCTTTTTTGTCTTCTCCACATAACCCCTCATTATATTCTATTCCACCTATAGTGCTATGTCCATGGCTCGCGCTCATATATTGCGTGAAAGTTTATAGGTTTGAGATTACTAAAGTATGAAACACTTGCTTGGCTTGTCATCAGGGTTGTGCATGATGATAGCATTCTTGTGTGACGAAAATGAAACATGACTAAACTATATGATTTTGTAGGGATGAACTTTCTTTGGCCATGTTATTTTGAGAAGACATAATTGCTTAGTTAGTATGCTTGAAGTATTATAATTTTTATGTCGATATGAACTTTTGTCTTGAATCTTTCGGATCTGAATATTTATACCACAATTAAGAAGAATTACATTAAAAATATGCCAAGTAGCACTCCGCATCAAAAATTCTGTTTTTATCATTTACCTACTCGAGGACGAGCAGAAATTAAGCTTGGGGATGCTTGATACGTCTCCAACGTATCTATAATTTTTGATTGCTCCATGCTATATTATCTACTGTTTTGGACATTATTGGGCTTTATTATCCACTTTTATATTATTTTTGGGACTAACCTATTAACCGGAGGCCCAGCCCAGAATTGCTGTTTTTTTGCCTGTTTTAGGGTTTCGAAGAAAAGGAATATCAAACGGAGTCCAAACGGAATGAAACCATCGGGAATGTGATTTTCTCACCGAATACAACTCAGGAGACTTGGACCCTACGTCAAGCCAATTAACAGGAGGCCACGAGGTAGGGGGCGCGCCTGCCCTCCCAGGCGCGCCCTCCACCCTCGTGGGCCCCCTGTTGCTCCACCGACGTACTTCTTCCTCCTATATATACCCACGTACCCCCAAACGATCAAGGACGGAGCCAAAAACCTAATTCCACCGCCGCAACTTTCTGTATCCACGAGATCCCATCTTGGGGCCAATTCCGGAGCTCCGCCGGAGGGGGCATCGATCACGGAGGGCTTCTACATCATCATCCAAGCCCCTCCGATGAAGTGTGAGTAGTTTACTTCAGACCTACGGGTCCATAGTTAGTAGCTAGATGGATTCTTCTCTCTTTTTGGATCTCAATACAATGTTCTCCCCCTCTCTCGTGGAGATCTATTTGATGTAATCTTCTTTTTGCGGTGTGTTTGTTGATACCGATGAATTATGGGTTTATGATCCAGTCTATCTATGAATAATATTTGAATCTTCTCTGAATTCTTTTATGTATGATTTGTTATCTTTGCAAGTCTCTTCGAATTATCAGTTTGGTTTGGCCTACTAGATTGGTTTTTCTTGCCATGGGAGAAGTGCTTAGCTTTGGGTTCGATCTTGTGGTGTCCTTTCCCAGTGACAGAAGGGGCAGCAAGGCACATATTGTATTGTTGCCATCGATGATAACGAGATGGTTTTTTTTATCATATTGCATGAAACTATCCCTCTACATCATGTCATCTTGCTTAAGGCGTTACTCTGTTTTTAACTTAATACTCTAGATGCATGCTGGATAGCAGTCGATGAGTGGAGTAATAGTAGTAGATGCAGGCAGGAGTCGGTCTACTTGTCTCGGACGTGATGCCTATATACATGATCATACCTAGATATTCTCATAACTATGCTCAATTCTATCAATTGCTCAACAGTAATTTGTTCACCCACCGTAGAATACTTATGCTCTTGAGAGAAGCCACTAGTGAAACCTATGGCCCCCGGGTCTCTTTCTCATCATATCAATCTCCATCACTTTATTATTGCTTTGCTTTTACTTTTTACTTTGCATCTCTATACCAAAAATATTATTTATCTCTATCATATCTCACTTTCGTAAGTGACCGTGAAGGGATTGACAACCCTAAGCGCGTTGGTTGCGTTGAGCTATTGTTTTTGTGTAGGTACGAGGGACTCGCGCGTAGCCTCCTACTGGATTGATACCTGGGTTCTCAAAAATGGAGGGAAATACTTACGCTACTTTGCTATCATCCTCTCCTCTTCGGGAAAATCCAACGCAGTGTTCAAGAGGTAGCATTGTCCAGGGGACCATCTTCGACTATATTAACTTACGAAGGATACGAGATAAATGGGAATACATTTTACACGATCACCCAAGATCAAAAGAGCACCAACCAAAACAGCGGTGTCCGCTTTGATGCAGCAACCAATAGGGGAAAGGACACATATTATGGTTACACAGTGGTCATATGGGAACTTGACTACGGACATGATTTTAAGGTCCCTTTGTTTAAGTGCAAATGGGTCAATCTGTCAGGACGCGGGGTACAGGTAGACTCACAGTACGGAATGACAACAGTGGATCTAAAAATCATGTGAAGGACATGTCTACCAAACCGAGAAAAGAAAAGATAAGAAAGCGAACACATCATAAGATGAGCCAAAGCGCCACATATTTCTTTTCAGGAAAAAGAGACATCGTGGGAGTGGAGGGCAAGACAGACATGTCCGAAGATTATGAAAAGTTTCATGAAATTCCTCCCTTCAAAGTCAAGGCTGACCCAAGCACCCTGATAAACGATGAAGATTATCCATGGTTACGGCGCAATAAGCAAAGGACACAAGCGAAGAAAAAGTAAAGACTTTTCTCTCCACAACTATTATGATGATGCCTTTGATCTAGAATATCCATGTAACAGACGAGTTTCCATATGAAATCCTGATACTTCGAAAGAGATTGTCCGTTTTGTACATGAAGTGCATCCAGTTTTTGCCGAAACCCTCTCTACTTTTTTACACATGCTATGTTGATGAAATGATGATGCCATGCCAACTTTCAACCTTTTTAGAGTTCATTTGAAATGCTTTCAATTTCAGGGTCATTTAGCTCAACCAAATCAGTAAATGCATGAAAAATAACAAATGAAGTCAGAAAGGGTTGAAAATTGATGAGGTCCCGGTTGAATGGTCCATTTTGAACACAGAAAAATTCTGAAGTTCAAATAAGTTCAAAAAAGATTGAAAGTTTCTATTTCTGTTCAAAACATTAAAAGCAAAAACAATTTTCTAAGAATTTATGCAACTAAAAGAAAAATGAATCAATTAAAAATCTTTTATAAACCTCTAGTAATTTTGAAACTAAAATTATATAAAATTTATGCAACTAAAATTATCTAAGAATTTTCTGTTCGAAACATTAAAAGCAAAAAGAATTTTCATAAAGAAATGTTTTGTTAGAAACTTTAATAGCAATTAAAATAACACAGTAATATTAAATAGTAGAAAAAATCACTCAAAAAGCAAATTTGAAAACTAATGGCACTAACAGAAATTTTTAATTTTTATGACCTAAAAGAAAATAGAATTAAAAAATAAAAAAATAAAATAAATAATGCAAAAAACAAAACTAAAAAACTAAAAAAAATGCCGCCTACTGGGCCACCACGACCTGAATACGACTAGGAACCCAACCAACCAGGTGGGCCAGGATTCAGGCTCACAGAAGGCCCAGTAGGCCCATAGGTATGTACAGAGAGGTTAGGCCCGTAAGCCTGCTTTAGAGAGGAGTTCGACAGCTCGGGCGCAGCGCACCTTATAAACATGTGCGACTCTCTCTCTCTCTCTCTCTCTCTCTCTCTCTCTCTCAGCTAGCGAGGTGGGACTAAACTCCCACCACCACGCTGCTGTGCAAGGCCTTTGTCCCCGGTTGGTAGCGCCAACCAGGACTAAAGGGGTGCATTGCTACTGGTTCGTGGAATCAACCGGGACCAATGCCTCCATTTAGTTCCGATTGGTGAAAACCAAGCGGGACCAAAGGCGTATGCTTCCCGCCCTTTGGGCTGCTGAAAAGAGACCTTCAGTCCCGGGTGGTGGCACCAACCGGGACTAAAGGTGGCATTGGTCCCGGTTGATGCCATGAACCGGGGCCAATTCTCAGTCTATATAAGCCATCACTTACGAAAATTTTCATTCAATTCGTCTTCCCCGCCCCGACGACGCCGCCAGGCTGCTCATCTGCCTCACCCGTCGCTGTCGTCGCCCTGCCTCCGACGCCGTCGCCACCCAGCGCCACCCTTGCCCCGACGCCGCCGGCCCTGCCTTCGTCGCCGTCGCCGCGCCCTGCACTGACGCCGTCGCCGCGCCCGCTGTGAGCGCCGCCCCGATCCCCTCCTCCTCCTCCCTGTACTGGCCGCCGTCGCTGCCGCCGCGCAGCCGCACCCCTATGATGTTTTTTTCTTCAGATTATATGTATATGTGTGATTATATGTATGTGTGTATATATGATTATATGTCCTGTTTTGTCAGATTTTTTATTTAGGTTGTTAGTAGATATCGATTTTAGGTTAGTGCATTTTAGGTTAGTGTAGAGGAAAAGGTAAAATAAGGAAAAGGAAGAAAAGAGGAAGACAGAAGAAGTAAGAAGAAGAAAAGGAAGGGGAGGAAAAAGGAAAATAAGAAGAGGAAGAGGGAGAAGAAGAAGGAGAAGAAGAGGAGATGAAGAAGAGGAGAAATAAATAAGAAGAGAAAAAAAAGAAGAAAAAAGAGGATTTTTCTTCTTCTCCTTTATTCCTTTCTTCTTCTCCTATTGTTTTTCTTTTTTTTTCTTCGACCTTCTCCTCTATTCCTTTCTTCTTCTCCTTTTTTTCTTCTTCCTCTTTTTATTTTTTATTGGGTATGTCGTTGTCGATATACCCCCTCCCCGATAACTTCGACATGAGGGGGAGGGAGTCGATAAATAATAGAAGTAGTTAAACTAGTTTATTTTTATTAAGTACTACTTTATTTTATTTATAGTAAGTGCTTAGTAGTTGAACTAGTTGATTTAATAAAACTACTTTATTTTACTATAGAAGTAGTTTATTTTTAGTAAGTACTACTTTATTTTATTTATAGTAAGTGCTTAGTAGTTGAACTAGTTGATTTAATAAAACTACTTTATGTTACTATAGAAGTAGTTTATTTTTAGTAAGTACTACTTTATTTTATTTATAGTAAGTGCTTAGTAGTTGAACTAGTTGATTTTAAAAAACTACTTTATTTTACTATAAAGTAGTTTATTTTTAATAAGTAATACTTTATTTTATTTATAGTAAGTGCTTAGTAGTTTAACTAGTTGATTTAATAAAACTACTTCATTTTACTATATATAGAAGTAGTTTATCTTTAGTAAGGAGTACTTTATTTTATTTATAGTAAGTGCTTAGTAGTTGAACTAGTTGATTTAATAAAACTACTTTATTTTACTATAGAAGTAGTTTATTTTTAGCAAGAAAATTAATAGAACTAGTTTATTTTTTAGTTGAAGCAATTATTCCCGCATCAACGTCGATGATGCCTGTCTCGCATCCTCATCGTCGACTCGGCGGAGGAGGCCTGCTTGATCAGAGGGGCCATGTCCGGGACTGGGCTTCGCCGGGCTGCTATTGGGAGGTGCTACCTTCCGGGGGGCGTAGGTTGGTGAGGAGCCAGTCCGTTGTTGACCCGAACCTTGTTTGGTGGCGGTCGCGTGGGCCGGTGACGGTGCCGAGGCTTCCGGACAGCGCGGAGGCGGTACGTCACCGTGTCAGCGAGGAGGATGAGCACGTCCGTCGCTACATGGTTGCATTGGAGCGCAGGTTCGACAATACCTGGCAGGTTCTTCAGGGATCTCACTGGAGCTATGATCCTGTGATGGTTCCTTCTCTTTGGGTGTCGACCTCCCACGCTGATACCCGTTGGGCGCTACGATTCTAGCTGTATTAGCAATGCTATATGTATGATACTATTCGAGGTGTATTAGTGATAATATTCGACGATGTATGGACGCAAGAGATGATGTAGTTTTGCTTATAATTGAATGCATGCTAATTTGAATACTACTTTAATTACGATTTGGTTTTGCTTATTGAATGCTCAAATTGGAAAACTACACCTACTTTGAATGCTAAAATTGGAGAGCACTATGCAAGGCGTATGTATTTGATTATTTGATAGCTTATAGGGTTTTTGTTTTTGCAGACCGATAGTCAACCCGTGATGAATAATAATGATCTAATATAATTTTTATAGTACATATATTGAATTGCACAAGTTTAATCTTGGAATTACGAATGTAGGAAATGTCGTCATCGGACGACGAAAGTCTCACGGTGGAGTGCAGCTGGTGCAACGACGACCGAGGTCTATGTGACAGGCCTCACCTGGACGAAGATCGGCGCTTCAGCATTAAGCTCCAGGAGACCTTCAATGTTGAAATGGTACGCAACGCCGAAAAGTGTTTTTTCGTAATTAAGCATGACTTCAACTATTTCAATGTGTAATTTTCATCTTTTACAATTTGAGTAGCTTATCCCACGCCATGCAAGACGCCGTGTCTTGGAGAGGATGGATTTTGAAGACCATGAAAATTTCGAAATAAAGAAAATTCACCTAAGGACCCATCATGATGTGGATTTTGAAGTAAATCTGTATAATTCTGAGAGTGTAACCCATTTTGATTGCAAAAAATGGGAAGCACTTTGCAAGATGTATGGTTTTTATGAGGGTATGCTTGTCACCATGGATCTTGGTGATCCTGACATCAACCAAGACAATATGGACATTTGGGTCCGTGTTGATACGCTTCCAATTCTACCGCTATGTGAGTTTCTAAAACATAGTCATTAACTAATTTATATTGTTCATTTCAAAATAGCTGATACCTTATTTCCATTGACAACTTATTTTCATTGTTCAAACAATGTGCAGAACATGGTAGACAGAACCTACTACACCGATGGCTCTGAGTTAACTTATCAGGAGAAAAATCATCTGGTCGCATTTTGTACTGATCTTGAGAATTACAACGCGTGCACTAGTGGCACGTATTGAACTACGGTAACATCCATGGAGATGCCGTGGTAAGATTTTTTACTATTATGACATCCGTGCATCTTTTGCATAAATTATTTTAAAACTTAACTACATTGCTAACTACGAAGTTATTACTATATTTTTCAACAGAAAATCCCGGATAATTGTGTGCCTCATCTGATGTATCAGAATGGTCGCCTTGATGTTTTGAACATGCAGCCAGGTCATCCGACGAATCTCACATGTCCATATCGGATTTCTAAAAGAAGTGGAGACATGAAAATCACAGAATGGAAAAATGTATGGACATCCGTAAGGAGGTTCTTGGAAGCAAAAGGAAGCGAAGCACAAGAATTGGAGACAGGATGATCTCCATTCTCCATAATGGAGAGTCAGGGCCTATATTGTTTTATGCTATTTTATCTTAAAGAGGGTATTTAGGTCCTACCTTATACTGTTGATCATGTGCTAAGAACAATTAAGTAGGGTTGGTTCGATGACTATGAGGATGATGATCGTATGACTTGTTATTAATAACGAGTAGAAGTTGTATGATGATGATTAGTAGGACTTGTTATTATGATGATGCATGATGCGAGCAAAAGTTATTATATATCAGTGGGTGAAATGAACATGGATTGGATTTAAGTGAAGGCAACATGCATATGGTGCATGTCGAAAGTAGTACTAATCCAAACTTCATCAAGTTAGAATTAGTATTACTTTCGACATGCACCACATATATGTCGCCTTCACTTCAATCTAAGCCATGTTTAGGCATAGCAGTAGCGTTGGTAGACCAAGCACGGAGATAAGAGAGGACACTTCTCTCTATTAGCTAGCTACCCTAAATTAACCCCCAAAATGTTATCGTATGCGAAATAAGTTCTTATACATCTATTAACAAAAGTTTATCCTGTATTTCTAACTCTTGTGATGTATTAAAAATTAGTCGATGTGTATTAAAAAATGTTACTTATTAAAAGTTTTTCATCATGTATTTAAAAAATGTTCAACAAGTACTTGGAATTTTTTTGGGATTTAATTCAAAAATATTATGCTGTATGATTTTCTTTCAAATTGTATTTGAGGAAATGTTCATGTAACTACAAAAGTGCTCACGCGTTAAGAAATGTTCATATTTTAAGTAAAATATTTTTCTGTTTCAACAAATGATCATCGTGCGATTCAAACATGCTTACCGTGTATTAAGAATAGTCCATTGTGTATTTTTAGGTGCAAGATTCACATTTTTAATAGATGATGAACATGTTTTAATATGTGATGAATATTTTTTTAAATGATGACTAGTTTTTCTAGAGGATGAAACTTTTTCAAAACATGATGTACAATTTTAAATATGAGACGAGGATTTCTTTTATACTTGATGGGCAACAGTTTTGAATACACGATGATCTGTTTTGTAAACCATAATGGATGTTGTTTTTCAGTACATGATGAATATATTATAAAATAAAGATGAATTTTTGTAATTCGATGATCAATTGTTTATTACAACATCATAAACAATTTTTTTAAATACCTGCATTTTTCGCATCCATCGTAAAGCAAAAAAGGACAATAGGAAAATGGATAAAATAAGAAAGAAAAGTTGATATAACAAAAGATGAAACGACAAAGAAAAGGATAACAAAAATGAACATTGTATTTATACAAAGAAAGAAAATATACGTAGAATTAACTAGTGCTCAACACATGCTAGATTTGGTAATGGTCGTCAATTTAAAATAAAAATAAAAACAAAGACGAAAAACATGCAAAGAACAAGAAAACAAAAAATGAGTGGAAAAAAAGACAAAGTAGAAGGAAGAAAAAAAATAGTAAAAAGGGAAAACCTTAAGAAATCGACACAAGAAACCAGAAGACAAAAACAGACGAAAGCCCATAGTGGTCCATGTACGCTTGGGGGGGGCATTGGTTGACACGCTAGTTCATGCTCTGGGATGCATTTGGTTGCTTATCAATGAGCAATGCTTATGTTGTTGATTTCGAATGAAATATGGTGCTGCTTTCAGTTTCAGTACAATCCGTGAACTGGCTTTTGAAATACTGTTGGAAGGTTAAATATGTCATTGAAATGAAGCTCACATTAGGTTTACATATTCAATAAGATTAGAGAAATAGCAAACAAAAAGATGTTTGTTGGAAACAAAGTTTTGAGTGTAGGTTAGAATGCAGCCTCCAAAAGTTGGGACTTTTCAGACTTATAAGTTTTGGGAATGGCTTTAAATAAATGTTAGTCCTACCCCGTATGCTTCTGTCTTGGGAAATTCAGCACATGCTCTATCTGATATGTTCGTCATCAATGATTAAGTAAACAGGAGACTGGCGCTTACAATTCAGATTACAAATACATGCGTACTAAATCAAGATGCCCGCTTATTTTCGCCAAAGATGCATCCTGGTAGTGGCCACATAAAACCCTTGTCAAGTTACTACAGATAGTGGGACATTGGAAATCATTGAGCTGACGGTTTACCAATGCAAGATCCTCATTTCTGCTTGCCAACGCTGGGGAAGAGGTGACACATAACACATCTTTCCAGTTCTACATACGGTGTTTTATGACTATATAACATAACTATTTGGTGTATGTATATTGGCGATTAAACTGGGCATGTCGATCGCTCACTCAGATAAAATAGCAGTTCCCATCAACTGAGCTTTGAGACATCGGATCACAATGACCATACTAGATAACGATGACTCAGGATCCACAAGCAGCAAAAAGAGTAATAAGCAAAACACAGTAAACATTCCAAGGAACACTACAGCATGTTCGTACAATACCGAACACAGCATTGTCTTAGATCTCAAGTTATGGAGTTCTCCATTGCTACATATTTAGCACGACTTTTGTGGTACCAGCTGCTCCCGAAACATAATTCGGCAAAAATCAGTACCAATGGTAACCAGCAGTCTTCTACTGGACAAATGGTGGTACTAACTAACCAGTACCAGTACCAGCAATTCATTATAGTAGATCAGGTCAAAAGGGTCGGCATGTGAAAACTCGGATGCTAGTCGCATGTCATAAACCCGACCTCTACCTTCAGGGAGTGTGCTCTTGAAGACTTGAATTTGGCAAGCTCTGGTGGCCCATTTCGCACAAATCAAAGGCTTCAGCATGGCTTTCACATCAAGGCCTGAAGATAGAAACGCACGGGACACTGTTGGCGCCGCCTCCTCTCGCAGCGCCTGCCGCCTCCTCACAGTGCCGCTTCTTCTTCTACCTCTTGCTGCCTCTCACCGCTCAACTCTCTTTGTCTCACACAAGAACACACACATGGTGAAACCCAGAAAACACACACGCACACAGCCAAGGAAGAAACCCAACGAGGCTTTGCCCAGAACACTCTTCCTTGGTGCACACAAAGACTACATTTCTTCTACAGCCCTCACGGCCTCACGTACCACGCCGCTTCACACGGCGTCGTTGCACGGCCAGCTCGGCATCTCGCCTCCTTCGTGCGACTCCCTGAAACTTCACCGGACTAGCTACTCTCTAACCTATCCTACATGCATGACAAAATCAAACTATATATGCCGACACATACATCAAGATTAAAACTAACATTTCCCCCCTTAATCTTGATTCTCCAATCTCCAATGCGGCTTCACCCGCTGCCACTTGACGATGCCATCGCGGCGCTGCACACCTTGCTGTGGACCGACTCCATTGCAGCGCCGGCATCCATCACCATGTACTCTTGCCGCACGCGGCGACCACCTCTTGACGTGGACGACGCTGTCGCAACGTTGATCACCATGCCGTCTTGCCGCAACATCACGCTGCAACTTTTATTGGCTTCACACCAACACTTCATGATGGCGATGGCATCGCACCACCGCCGTCGGCATCACACCGACTCTCCTTGAGATGATGGCATCGCACCACCATCGTCTCCCCTCAACGGCATCACACCGTCGTCTTCTTGCGGCAGCTTCGCGCTGCCACCTCCACCTAGCGGCACCGCATGGCCACCATCCTGCTTCTCGCGCCATCGGCCTCCATCTTGCATGGAGTCCATCGCGCCACACCCGACGCCCTCGCAGCGCCGGTCACCATGGACCATCTTGTTGTGGATGACGTCCTCGCGACGCCGACCACCACACCATCATCATCTTGCAGCATCGCACCGCAACTGGCCGCCCGCGGCATTGCACCGTCGCCGGCCTCCACCTCGCGCCGCCGTCCCCCACCTCACATGGAGTCCGTCACGCCGCCACCGCCTCAGATCGACACGGATCTGATACCAATTGTTGGCGCCGCCTCCTCTCGCAGCGCCTGCCGCCTCCTCGCAGCGCCGCTTCTTCTTCTACCACTTGCTGCCTCTCACCGCTCAACTCTCTTTGTCTCACACAAGAACACACACATGGTGAAACTCAGAAAACACACACGCACACAGCGAAGGAAGAAACCCAACGAGGCTTTGCCCAGGACACTCTTCCTTGGTGCACACAAAGATTACATTTCTTCTACAGCCCTCACAGCCTCACGTACCACGCCGCTTCACACGGCGTCGTTGCACGGCCAGCTCGGCATCTCGCCTTCTTCGTGCGACTCCGCTGAAACTTCACCGGACTAGCTACTCTCTACCCTATCCTACATGCATGACAAAATCAAACTATATATGCGGATACATACATCAAGATTAAAACTAACAGACACCACAATCACCATCTCTTCCAGCACCTGAGCTCTCTCGGCGATGAACTTGAGGAGCACAATTTCATTTGCTGACCCTTGCAACTCATGAAAAACCACCTTCTTCATGTGTTCTCGAGTACATGCAATGGGACCATCCTCTAGCCAGAACTTGAGACTGACTTTGCCAGTGGGCTGCTCGTCAACCTTTGCAGACTGAAAAGGAAAAAACTTACAGTATGAAATTGGGTCATATATAGATTAGTTATCCTCCTAACTAAGCTGCACACTACATATATAGCACTTAGTGGTAACGCAAAATGCTGCTATTTCAAGCAAGTGGGGTTAGCTATTTTACCTTGATATAGAGCGTCTCGAGGTTTGGAAAACATTTGAGGAAACCGGATACCGTCTTTAGCTCATTGCGAACTTCGAATTTCAGTTCTAATGCCAATATCTGGACATTCATGGCAGTGGTGCCGGTGCTCACCTTAGTCCCAGCCTGCAATATATACAAAGATATGCTAATTAAGATCATATTGACACATACATTGCTATTGACAAATGAAATGCAATGCTGCACACCTTGATGACTGTGTTGCCAATCTCCAAGTCATGCTCTCCTGGCTGAAAGTACCCAAGAACGCGTAGCTTGGGTGCATGGCCAATCTTGATCCTGGAACACTTGATTGACTTTCTGCTACCGCCCCCGGTTGTCCGCTGCAAGAGCCTCTCCAGGCGAGGGGCGTCCACCACCAAGACCTCCAAGATGCAAAAGCACAGCTGAAGGCACCGCAAGCTGCGGCTGACGAGCCGGATGCGCATTCTGGTCTGTGGCCCAATGAGGAAAATATGTTTTAGAGCACCTGCATCCAAGCACTAGTAGAAAAAGGGCCATTTGTTCCAGTTCGTATTGCCCATTTCTCCCGGTTGGGGAACCGGGACTAAAGGGTCGGTACTAATTAAAGCCCTACACCTTTAGTCCCGGCTCTTACACCAACCGGGACAGATGGGCCTTCATGTGGCCGTTGCGGCGAGCCCAGGCAGCAGGGCGGCGTTTGGTGGCGCCCCATGAAAGTGTGTACACGAGCGTGGGAAACGGGCTGCGATCCTTCTGTGCCACCGGTCGCGGGTCAAGGGGGACAGGCTCACGCACGCGTCTGTGCCGTCGTGGGTCAAGGGGACACGCCTGCCCCGGGTTCTCTGCGTGTGCCGCCCATGCATTCATGTCTTAGCCCATTAATTTGCACATCTTGCTAGGGCCTGGCTAGAGGGCAACGTTCGGTCGATGGGAGACGTGACAATAATGGACGTCTTCATTTGCCCATCTTGTAATGGGCAGCACGCCGTTTGAACTGCATCGATACCCACATCGATACCCCATGCCAGTATTGCGTCCTCAAAGAGGAGCACGCCATGTACAGCACGCCATGCTGCATTGTGGCCAGGTGTATGCTTTGATGCGACGATGCATCGGTTCTAATGGTAGGAATGCGACAACTTACTGCGTCGATAGGGGGTGACGGAGCAGGGCTACGTCGAGGGCATGCATGCAACGCACGGGCGCAGTTCTGCGAGTGGGCATGCATGCTGCGGGTAGGCACGGGCACGCATGCAACGATGGAAAGGGCACTGCGTAGGCTCGGTCCATGCACCGTGTCAACTCTTGCCATTGGATTCAAATGAACGGTCCTGATGCTCCAACAAGAGAGGCTGATCCAACCCCACCGATTCAACCAATCAGCGTGTCTCATGCGGATCGATGCACACTGTAGCTAACCCTAGCGCCTGATCTCAACCGTCCACGCACAACGATCGACGACCCGGTAGTGTGCGGGGTTTTGAGGGGTTTTGACTGATTAGGGTTGAGCATAACTAATTCAAAAAAAATCAAAAAAATATAAAACTTGCGCACATAGTCTTATTATGTCGTATAGTAACGAGAAAAAAAATATAAATATGGTTTACATACATCTTTACGAAAAATCCTTCACAAAATTGTCATTCCTCGAACAATGTAGTATGGAGTTCAAGGGAGAGAGTAGTGGGCACCCGAGAGTAGGTGGGGTTTTGAAAATGAAAAGTGTGAAAACCTCACCAAAACTTCATTTTGGATTGACTAAGAAAGATCTTAACTTACTTTTCTCATTTTCATGTTTTAAACTTGTTTTATATATAATTTTCTATTAAACCTTGTTTTAAAAAAAATAATAGAAAAGTAATTCAATAAATAGTGAGACTTTAGATTTACAGTATATAGGTAGAATAGATGTGTAGAAAAATTATTTGGCTGGTTTAGACAAGGTGCCAAAAAAACTTGCTTAAATATAAGGCCGTTTACCCTACCTTTGGAGGTCATTTGAGACACACTTTTCATGACTAAGAGTTCAACTTACCAAAAGGGCCTAGAATGATCAGCAAGCAAACATATTTCAGTTGGGGTACTTTAGATAGCATTAAAACATCAATACCCATCCCTAATTCAAATTTGAGTCCAAATTTGAATTTAAATTTGAATTTTATTTGGCTGGTTTAGACAAGGTACCAACAAACAAGTTCGAATAGAAATACGGGGATACATAGTGACTACCAGTACGCACCAAGTTACAAATATTATTACATGCCCCAAATTTTCAAACTGTTCTCTGTTCTACCTCTTCCTACCACGTTGCGTGCCCTTCTTCGCCTTACCACTTCTTATTTTTGGTTCTACTACACACACAAGTTCATTGATCATCTTGGTTTTCTTCACTGGTCTTTTCAACACCTCGCCAACACCCTCGTGATCAGTGTCTTCAGTCTCAATGTTGACAGCAGTTTCAGTTTCTTCGATGTGTCCTGCAACATGGGTTTCTTTAGTCTGAACCTCGACACACTCAGGTTCAGTTTCAACCTCGAGAGCAGTTTCTTCAGTCTGAATATTGACTGCAGCAGGATTTTCTTCAGTCTGCTCAGGCTCAGGCACACTTCTCTTCTTTGTACCGCCATTGACTCTTGCTTTTTTTGTTGGCCAACACTGTTCAACAACAAGGGGCTAACTTGCTCGCTTCCTCCTGGCCATTGAGAAAATGTTATAGATATAGTAATTGGAAAAAAGCACCAAATCAAAACACAGACAAATAAACAAAAACATACTTTGGCTTATCAGGAGTGTAACGGCACTTGACAGATCCCACTCTGTGCCCAAGTTCCTGGCACAACTTGCATATGTTTTTGTTACCTTTTTGGGCCCTTTTTTGCTTTCCATCTTTCTTTCCCTTCTTACTACTCCCACCTTTCTCAAACCATGCCTTGAATCCTCTCTGTTTAGGCATGCCAGCCTTTCTTTTCGTCAAGGGAGGACACATGGAAAATTCAATGTCGACTTCAGGCCACTGAGACTGATCTGTAAGTGCTGGAATTGGAGTAGCATATGCAGCTTTGAATCTTGCTACCGAATAATATTCATGCAAATATGGGTGCATGTTTATCTTCGGTTGGGATGCTAAGAAGAGAATGGCATGCTCACATGGTTTACCAGTGTGTTGCCACTCGAGGCAAGTGCAATCATGCAATTCAGTGTTAACAACATGTCTCCTTCCAGTTTTGTTATCTCTAACTTCAGCACCCCAGGGTGAAGATTTTTCAACAAACAAATGTGAAAGACATCTGCTCCTATTGACCACCTGTTGTACCACTGCTGGAAGCTTATCACCTTGTAGACAATCACCTATCCTTCTCAATTCCCACAACCGCATGAGCATGATCCTGATTTGGTCAACCATGTCATGCAGAGGCAAATCTTTTAACTCCTTCACCTTGTTGTTGAAACTCTCTGCCAAATTATTGTTGATGTGGTCACACTTGATGGCAGTGTTGAATGCTGACCTGTACCATAACAAAGAATGGTAGGTGTTCAGCCATGGACCAAACTCATCACATGCTGCCATTATCTTATCAAGATGATATTTGTGTGTCTGTCTAGTGTAAGATCTTGCTGCTGGCCACATGCGCCCAAATTCTTCTCCTCTAATTTTTTTGATCAAATTCATCCACAAATGACCGAAACACTCCCTCTGCTCAGCATGTGGGAAAACATTTTTCACTGAATTTTCAAGCCCCTTACATGCATCTGTGTGTATAGCCAAAGGTGACACTGGCCCTAGGCATCTTTTCAACTGGATCATGAACCATGTCCATGAAGCCTCTGTTTCTGACTGAAACAAGCCAACAACAATAGGAAACATCCAGTTATGTCCATCTAGAGCACATGCTGCCAACTGACCATTCCACTTGCCTGTCAAAAATGATGAGTCTATGCTCAAATATGGACGGCACCCTGCTTTGAACCCATCGATGTAAGGCTTCAAAGCCATAAAAAGCTTGGAGAACTTGACTTCACCTTCGGCTGATACCTCTGTATCTATCTCCACAACGCTGCCAGGTGACCTCTTTTCCACTTCTGCTTTGAAGTTGTAAAGCATCGTAAATGTATTTGCCCAATCACCATATAAATTTTTAATTGCCCTTTGTTTTGCCTTCCACACTGTGGTATATTTCAGTTTAATGGGGTACATCTTTTCCAAGTCTACTTTGAGTTTCTTGGCAGTAGTGTTTGGTGTTTTGGCTAAAATTGGGGTGATCTTTTCTGCAACCCAAAGTTGTGATGTCATGGTTGATACTCTCTGTGAACTTGTAATACAAGTATGTTGATTGGGGATTTGGTTAACCCTGACAGTACTTCCATCAGGTTGCAGTCTAGCAGATATGTACCACTTGCAAGGCTTCACACTACCATCAAATCCTCTGCACCTCGCATAAAACTTCTTTCTATCAGTCCAAACAGTCTTGGCATCAAACTCATGTTTCACTGCATAAGTCTTGAAACACATCCTAAACTCCTTCATGCTTGGGAACAACTTGCCTACTTCAATGACAAGGTTTTCTTTGTCATACACATGCACCAGCTCATCATCATGTGCATCATCTACCTCATCTGCAGCTTGTTCCATCAACTGTCCATCTACTTCTTCATCAGCATTAGCTGGCAAACTAGATTCACCCCTCTTCTGCTTATCTCTGTCATCGACTGGAATGCCAAAAAGTTTGGCCATCTCAATGTCAGGCATTGGTGTAATGACCAAATCAGTAGGCTCATCTAATTCAACTACATTCCAATCAACAGTTGCTGCAGTTTCAGTTTCAGTTCCAGTCACCTGTCCCTCTTCGGGTATTACTGTAAGTTCAGTACACATGGGAATCAATGGCCTCTGTGTAGCCCAATCATCATCTACCATCTGCGCAGCCAATTGTGATGGCACATATCCAACCTTTGAAAAAATGTTCATATCAACGAGCTCAGCAAAAAAATTAGCCCGTTTGCTTGTCCAACCATTTTGCCAATCGATTTCTTCAACAATCTGTTCACCATCTTCTATTCTCACATACTCTCCTTTCCAATCATCAAACCGCAACAGTGATACTTCTTGCTCTGGACCCCAAACAATATTCTCCCCAATTTTTTCCACCCATTTCTTCACTGCCGTCTCTCCCATGTTCAGTGGAACTTGTGGATCAATCTCTATAAACTCAACCTCCCATTTAACAATAGTGTCTCTCTCAATGTTCTGTATGCTACCATCAACTAATTTTGCCTTTGATGGAAAGAAATTGACTGTCAATTCGAAGGTCCGAGTGGCAGCATCCCCTCTGTCAGTGGCGGACAGTGTGATCCCGTGAGAAAGAGCAGACGAGGCCACCCCCTAATTGCATGCAAAATTGGATCGGAGAGAGGCGCATTACCTATTTGAAGTTAAATCTGGCGGCTCCATCTCAGTATGCCCACGGGCTCCCCTCACAACCTATCGATTCCGCAAGCGAAAACAGAGGAAAGAGCTGAGATCTACGGGCCGGAGAGAGGAATGGGAGGGCGACTAGGGTTTGAATTCACTCACCATTTTCTGAGGACGAAGGCTCCGCCGCCGTTGAGAACGAGGGCTCCGCCGCCGCCACCGAGAACGCAAGATCCGCCGCCACTGGAGAAGAAGGGGGGCAAAGTGGCGGGCCTGGCACGGTCGGGCGGCAGGGCACGGTCAGCTGTTTTGAGGAACAATTAAGTTGAACCCACATGTCCTAACATAAATGGGCGGGCTTGGTTGACGACCAATTTAACCACATTTAACAGCCATCTCGTGCGTGGGCTATTTACCTGCTCAAAATTGTCGCACCATAGCCATTCTCTCAAACAACGTCGCACTCTTGCCAATTCACCTCAAAAATGTCGCACAGGAGCTATTGACCCCAAATCTGCGGACACGCCCGATTATTGACCGAACAGGAGAGAGAAGGAAAATGGTAACCCAACCCGACCCCTTATACCATCCCCGCTCTAGGCTATCCGCAAACTCTCATATTGACACCAAACATGGGGAGTATATGAGGCTCATAGACGTGCATGGTTGATCCACCACGTAGGATGTGGCCCACCATGGACTACCTTTTCTTTCTTTTTTTTCTCTCTCTTCATCTCTATCAAGCACATGCACGTCACCGGATATATAAGGGACAAAATGAGGAGTATGATTGCATGAACGGACAAATAGAGGCTCAAAATGGACACTGACTGGGCGCTTCCGTGGACTTTTAGGGTGCGTGGATTTGCTAAATCCGGCTATAGATGCTCCTATTGACAACTCAAACAGTCATGTTTTTTTAGTTGGAATGGGTTTTGTTTTATTCATTCATTTCAGCATGATCCGAGACCAAAAACATCACGAATACGATCTGATATGTACCTGGCCCAAGTTTCACATAACTTATTCGCACAATCCTCTTTAGTTAGCCCAAGAGAAGCTCCATTAGTCAAGCATCTCACCCATGCCACCCTGAAACTCCTCTCTTGATCGCATGCACTCCTTTACCTCCTCAGCAATAGGCCATAGATTGATCTATCAATTTCCGAGCTTCTTAATTTAGCCGCCACTGTTTTTGAGTCTGCTCCAAGATAAGCTTTGCCATGTCCAATTCACGTGCAAGCTGAGCTGCCCATCGAATACACCGGACGACATTCCATTATGGAAATCTGGTAGAGAGGTGAACATCTACAAGGCTATAAATCAAAACGAACAAATCAACTATTCATAGATACCAAATTTAAGAAGCTTGGAAAATGTTACTGCTATAAAACTATATAGTGCTACCCATCTTCATGTTGTTCCCTCCGTTCGTTCAAATTGAAAATAAGTAGAAGAAAATAAAAAACAAGAAAAAGAAAAAAAATTACAAAATACTCCCTCCGTTCCTAAATATAAGTCTTTTTGGAGATTTCACTATAGACTACATACAGAGCAAAATGAGCGAACATATACTCTAAAAGGCGTCTATATACATCTGAATCTAGTCTCTATAGTGGAATCTCTAAAAGGAATTATATGTAGGAACAGAGGTAGTACATGTCTCGTGTAGTCAGAAACTTCAGATTTTGAATAAGCTTATGCTTGTACTCATCTTCCAGTACTATATCATGAGCCAAAGTAACTAAACATCCTCCATCACCTCTTGCAAATCTCAGAACTTCCAATCCTTGATGCACTAAACTGACTTTCACCACAACCAGTTCTTTCCCTCATCGCCCCGCTCGAATGAAAAGGAGACTGAAAAGAAAGCGATATAAGTACATCAAGGAATCAGATGAGGGCTATTGACAATCGATAAATCCCATGAGTCCTACTGGTGGTATACATGAATAACCAAATGCCATTTACAATTCTCCTTAAGGTGGGTAAATAGAATGTTTAACCAAAGTACATCTTACAACCACATATTAGAGGTTCGATATCTTTCAGGCCAATTGCAAAAAATGATGAACACTCTGACTACACTAAGAGAATGGATGCAACGTGATGTGAAACATATACTGACATTGCATCATGTAAAGGGTTAGTGGTGGTACAGATTATTTGTTGTTATTAGCAAATCCTTTTCGAGACCATGGATGACTAACACGATGTTGCAATCAATTTGTAATTAAAGAGACCAAAAGTTATTTTTTTAACCAGAAAGTCCTTGCGCTGGAGTTCAGACAAACCCCTCAATAACATGACCAAATTTGTTTTGACTCTGTTTATCACATATCAAGTACGAACCAGCAAACATACAGACTTGTGAAGCTGATAAGAAGTCATAAAAGTTATGTGAACTTGAAACTAAAAGTCCAACAGAGGAGCGAGGAACTAACCTTGTTATCATTTCTCTGAAGTCTGAACCTCGCCTAGTTCTTGGTCCAATGTGAGTATGCTTGAGAGATAATGATTTCTTAGGTAACATGCGCTTTCACATCTGAAAGACCTACAGAATATGCTGACAGACCGTGCACTTCAAAAATCAAGCGGATAAAATTTATTTCTGTCGTCAATATGGAAGATTAAACGTTAATGATTTGAAGAGTAAAAATATGGAACAGTAGATTTTATTTAATTTAGGTACCACTAAGGAATCAAAAGAATTTTTGGAGCACTCTACTGTGAATAACCAAGCATGATGTCTGATAACAAATAATGGGCCGAGCTGCATTTCAGGCCCTTGTCTACCAAGTAGAAAAATCATGGAAAAGCACATAAATATGTATAATAGGAATAGTAATCAGATGCTCAAAAACTATAACCTGAACATATTAGTGCTTAAACCAAATTATCTATACACAACCATAGAAACTAAAAAAACCATCTAACAGAACCATGGAAGGCTTAGATTGCATGTCCTCAACTGAAATGGGTGAGTTCTGGGCATCCTTCTAAGCTACTCTGTTTAACATAGCTCATTAGCTCATGATCAATACTTCATGCATTTACCAAGCCTGCTAATGCTTTTTTGAAGTTGACGTCCCTATTTAAAATTCAAATATCAATTTGCACCAATAAAATATTTCTTGATATGTAGGTGCACACGACAAACTGTAGACACGAAATATTCATTGCATGAACCAAAAGTAGATGAGCTACCTGTAGATGCAAGGAAATAATGACAAACCGCAACCAATTCTCCTATCAGTATGTAATTATGTGCCATTAATATCAGTATACCTCACTCTTGGTCTAAGTCAAGATCCATTCTAGATCAGTGCAAGAAGCTTCAATACTACACCTTCCATAAAATACAGGAACTTGTCCATATTTTACTGCGTCTCCCAATAGCAGCAACATCATAATCTTCTGCCGCTTGCTCCCTTCTTCTAGTTTCAGCAAGAAAAAATTATTCAGTAAACTGAAATTGAAAAAGTTTTGGGAAGTAGGTCGGCTCGGTGTGAAGCAATGGTTTTAGGTAACTGTCTCTGGTTCAAACTTTGCCAATGGGTGTGTATCGTCAACCATATTTCTACCTTGCAGTAAGCACGGAAGATAATTATTCCAAAACTACCTAAGGGGTTGTTTGGATAAGTAGAATATACAAAACCCGATCGCTATAAACTAGAAAAACAGACTAACAGAATAAAACCTTGTTTGGCCGCTGTAACAAACCGTGGATATAGGAAACTCAGTTCTCGTAAAACCCAGAATTTTGCGTTTATGGAAAAACGAGTATTATTGGTTTTTCCAAAAACGCGATTTACATATACCCGATCCCATACAGTTTCTCTTCTTCCTTCGTATCTCCTCACGCTCGTCCTCCTTGTTGCGACTGCGAGGAAAGCATGCCGATATGGCGTTCCTGTGATTAGCAGGCCTCCATCCACGACACTAGCTCCCCCGTGTGGCTTACCGCCAAGGGCGTCACCGCCAACCGCATCAAGCACTCGCATGAACTCTCCGCTGCCGGTGTCGAGGGGCTACACGCCCGCAGGCCGACCTCGTCTCGTCGGGCAGAGCTCGTAGGAGGACCAAAGAATGGCGGTAGGTAGTCGTGTTGAGAGGAAGCTTTGGCGTCTGCGTGCCGAATCATGGAGGCCTGATGGGAGGCAAGCAGAGGATGAGCAATAGACATGGGGAGCGATCCGCCGAGTTGGGGTGGCTGCATGATGCACCGGCGACAAGGAATTAACAGCTGTACCTTGGGAATTGTCAATCAAAGGAGGAAAAGAAAAAAAGTGCAGAGAATATTACGAGGCAACAGAATAGACCCCGTCCGTAACCAAACATGGAACAGGAAGAACTAGATTTGCACTTTCCTAACCCCAAACATGATTTTCTTTAAACTGATTATTCCATAAAAAAGGGGTAAAACCGGTTTTGCTAAAAACCAGCTACAAACTCGTTCTGTACAAATCCATCGCTAGTATTCGCTATCCAAACAACCCCTAAGTGAACATCGTTGTCTGCATATATCAAGAAATAAAGATAAATTCCTATAACTACTGGCTTGTTCCTGCAGGATAAAGAAAATGTTTTTTTCCGGTATTTTACCTTGGCATACATCAAGGGCATTCAATGATCAACACCATTCTTAAATATGTCTCCACCGAAGTAATCATCGCATGCCCCGTTGGTAAAACATGAACAATTCTTATTTATCTGAATTCTCATAGTTCTACTGTTCCAGATTTAAATACACAAATTTGATGACAAAGCATATTGGAGAGTAGGAAACAACTCTAGGTTTCTGAAGTTAGAAAAAAAAATCAGTGCTTAAATGGCATATAGGCTTCAGGTCAGATCATTTTTTTTTACAAAATTGTCCTGTCGTGCTCACGCAATATTATGCATCTAATCCTAGGCATTTAAGTAACCAAATTACTATGAATAATCTGTGGACACATATTTATCTATTCTGAGCCAACTTCTTTGGATTCCTAACTTGTACAGCTGAATCAAACTCACTGAATCAAGCGGATGCTATGAGCTGCAAGGCTAAAGAGAATATGTTACAACTATTCGTACTACAGTAAAAAAAAATGCACACATGATAAATTTTTACATTCACCGGTGAGGAAAGGACATCAAAAGCTGCTACTATATACTGGGTTAGGTGGACGGAACAAAAATCACAAATCTATACCAAAATAATTTGTATATAGCCATAAAACAAAATCCATTGCAAGAAGATGCTACGTAAATGCCTTGACCTACAGCAGCAGCAGCAGCCAAACACCAACAGAGAGCACCTTCAATGAGCAGACTAAGCAGCGTGTGGCGAGGGGAAGTGGCACCACTTGACCACCATACAACACTCATCATCAGGTCAATGTCCACACTACCCAAGCCTCAAACTCTAGGTTCATCTCTTCTGTCAATCTGTTGAGTTGAATTGATGCTCTTGGTTAGTGAGAGACAAGATCCATGGAGGTAGATTGGGTACAGGGGTTAGAACTTGGTCTCGAACTTGGTGTCGGGACGATGTGGGCGCAGCCAGGGCGTAAACCATCAACAACCATATTCCTTGTGCTGAAAACATAGTCATGTACCCTTGTAAATACAATCATAATAAACCTGCTCTAATGTCGGTCGCTACCCGTCTCAATTCCCCTAACTCGAGGTTGCAACTTGCAAATTCAAGAATCATTCTAATAAAATCATACCGCGAGTGTTTTCCCATCAGGGGCGATGTCCCTCTCATGGAAGCACCACCTGTCAACTCCAAGCTTCTTCATGAACTCGAATTGAGATATCACCGAAACAAAAATCGAAGCATAAGTTGTTGATTCCAACCATGGACCTAAGACAAAAGATCAGGTAATTCCCATACTTCTTCTCTTAGCCATGGCCAGGGAATTTGTGCCATCCTCCCAAGGCCAGTTCTTTGTAGGTGCACCAAAAGGATCTCCTCCAGTACCCTGAAACATATGCCAGAATGCCACACTGAACCGCAACCTAACCGGCAGCACAAAACAAATATATAATCCTAGTGCAGCACATAATGTAGAAGTAAATTAAAAGGATATATACCAAAAAGGCATAGTTATGCAAATCATACTTAGATTTTCTTTACAAGAATCACTTCCTCCGCGTTATACCACTTGTAAGAAAGCATCCTCTTGCTAGTTGGACCATGCAGTACATTTTTTGAAGGACAAATGTTAAACTGGAAGGAACCTTTTAACAACAATTAATCTTTTCAGTTCGAGGTCAATGGCCTCACCTCATAGTTGATTTTGGTAAAGCCCAGGAAGAACTCGCCCTCCCAATAATCGGAAGAGGCATTGCCACACTTGGCATCGGTGTCGGCTCAGCAGGTTACCTGTGCGGCAATCTGCAAGGAGCAACCAAATCAGAACCATGATCATGTTAAGTTCATAGATCAAATCATGGGCATCATTCAGAGCAGAAAAATACCACAAAGTTAGCAATCCCCCGCTCACTGCAGCAGACAGACCACAAAGAAGGAAAATAAGAAGTTGGGCCAGAACACCTGCATCACAAAATCGGTCACGAAGAACAGCACACACTACTCACTGGATCGATGGGCTCTGGGTGTTGTCTCTCCTCTACCTGGTCTTCCGTCGTCCTCTGGATTCTGCTCCACCATCTCGATCGTCTCCCTTGGCGCCGAATTCTACACACCTCCCATCCTTCTCCTCCTCCCATGTGCTCCAGAGTACCCAATCTGCACGTGATTTAGACAGACTAAAAATTAGGTTCACGTTCTTGCGACAAACTAAAAATTACAGTACATAGTTCATCATCCAGATGGTTCAGAGACATAGTAAAAATAAAAATACAATAATGAATACTTGTGTTGAATCTGGAGGTTGAGAGAGGGGGTGGAGGAGGGAGTCGGATCTGGGGGTTGAGAGAGGGGGTGGCCATGAGTCACCTGCACAAACAGAGGCATCCATGAGTCATCCCCAACGCTGCATCGTCCGTCCACGCGCTGAACATAGGGAGCAGCGTCTCCATGGCCTTCCTTGTTGTGCACAAGCAGAGATGAGTCGGGCCCGCACACAACAGCACGCACGCACACATCAAATCGAGAAGAAGAAGAAGAAGAGAAGGGGATGCACTCACGCATCAAATGTTGTTCTTGGAGGGGATCCTGCTGGCTTGACCTGGCGTTGGAAGGAGGGGCTAGGGTTTCGGGCGACAGTTGAGGTCGGACGCGGCGGCTAGGTCCTCTGCTACTCGCTGCAAGCCAACCATGGTGGCGGCACAAAACGTGGATCCTCTGCAGCGACTGGAGATGAGACGAGATGGGGGAGGAAGAACGCGGGCGCGGGCTATGGAGTGAGGGAGAAGGTGGGGGCGGGGTCAGCACCGGGAGTGAGGGAGGAGATGGGGGCGGGCGGCGCTGAGATCGGGGAGGAGATGGGGGCGGGCGGTGCTGGGATCGAGGAGGAGATAGGGGCGGGCGGCGCCGGGAGCCAGGGAGGAGGTTGGGGGTTGGAGGCATCGATCGTAGGATTTTTATTTGCACGGTTTTTTTTCGTGGGAGGGTTGCGATTTAACGGAGGTGGGAGGATGACGAAAAAAACCAGAGATGGGAGGATGACGAAAAAAACCAACGAAATTAAACCGCGCAGACTATTCACCAAGTCGTCCATTAGGAGTAGAGAAAAGAGCCATTTGTCCCGGTTCATAAGGGCCTCCCCCTTTAGTCCCGGTTCTTATACGAACTGAGACTAAAGGCCCTCCATGTGGCCGCTGCGTGGAGGTTCACCTTTAGTCCCGGTTGGTAACACCAACTGGTACTAAAGGAAATTTTGTGATTTCTTTTTGAATTTTTTTCCTGAATTTTCAAATTTCTGAATTATTTTAACCTCTAATCTCTAATCACCCCTCATCACTGCTCAATCTAATCTGTAATCTCTAATCACCCCTCATCATTCCAAATCATCTAACTTCCCGGACGGCCAGTCATCCTCTCACTACCTCAGCCTGAGCACGCTTAACTTCCGGGTTCTATGCTTCCTCGTTTCCAAGTCTCCCTTTGTTGTTTTCCTGACAATAATAAGATGTCAATCCTATTAACTCTCAGGAGTTTAGCTTTTTTTCGAACCGGACTTTTCCCCTTTCCATTACTTATCATAACAGAAATACATCGTCTCAGGAACTGAAACCAGCAAGGCTAGAGAGAAAGAGGAAAAGCGGGTTCGGGGCAACACCAGGAAACCCACTATCTGCGCCTGTCAACAGGAACAACAGATCATGGGTCGAAAACCTGGGTGTCACCCAAAACCGCACTACGAACACCTACGGGAAGTATCACAAGTCTTACAAACTCCATCATCAGGTACCAGACCACAGCAGCCATATCAAAAGCAACCCAAAAGAAACTACCAGAACACCCATAACAAGGACCAAAATATACCACCCTGTTCAACCAACACATACTCCAGGATGCATCAACAGCTCTTCTTTGCAAAAACGCCAGACACTTACTGATCAGGGTCCGCAGCATCTTCTTCCTCAGTTCCCATCACGTCCGTCCCTAGCTAGAATCGGGGGACCGCAAAGCAGCATCATGCTCAGGAGTTTAGCTTGAGCATGAAGTCACACATTTCACTGTTTGAGTTTGAAACTATCGTTCTAAAAAACAATAATTATTTAGTAACACTAATATTTCTTGAATAAGTAGTTTGACCATTGTTTGACCACAGTTTGACCAGATTTGACCAAAATTCAAAAAAACTGGAATAATTATTTGGTAACACTAATATTCTTGAATAATTATTTAGTAACCCTAATACTTCTTGAATAAGTAGTTTGACCAGATTTAACGAAAATTCAAAAAAAAACTGAAATTTGAGCATAATTTTTTTTTCTTTTAGAATTTGAGGATTCTAAAAATTTGCAAACAGGCCGCAGGCTGTCAAAATCGGATGCGGATTTTCGTGTTGAACATTTTGATATATTATACCTTTTTTCTGACATCGTATGCAAAAATTATAGCCGTTTTACATTTTCCCTACACTTTTTGCAAAACATGTCCAAATTTAAGTTTTTAAATTTTTCTAACTAGTAGATGTAGTAACATAACTACATCTCGAAGGATTTTAACTTTTGAAGTTTTTATCATTTTCTTTTACTTTTTTACAAAACTGAAAAGGCGATACACGGGGAGGGGTAGAATTTGAAAATTGCAAACCGGTACTATTGCCTCAACCCCATTTGTCCCAGTTGGTGGCTCGAACCGAGACTAAAGGTCTAACCTTTAATACCGGTCCGTGCCACGAACCGGTACTAATGGGCATCGCACCCTTTAGTCCCGGTTCGTGGCACCAACCGGGACTAAAGGTCCCATTTAAACCGGGACTAATGCCTGTACGGTGCCCTAACCGATCGAACCGGAACTAATACTCATATTAGTCCCGGTTCGTAATGCAACCGGGATTAATGATCTTTTCTGGCCGAACCAAAGCCCTGTTTTATACTAGTGACCACAGATCGTCTGCGGCGACCATGGCGGGCATGCTCATGTGGGCCGCCATGCATTCGCCTGATTATTTCTGGATATTCGATGGGAAGGTGGTTTTTTTATATGGTAATACGTGTTTCATTCATATCATAAAGATCAAATTACAAGTCACGTAAAAACGGATATGATAAAACTAAAAGATAGCAGAACATCACTAAGCTTGACACCAGCGTCCGTCACCTGCCTCCGGCACTACCACAGCGGCCACCAAAGAAAAAAATGACGGATCACCTCCTCACCCAAGCTCGACGCGGCTCCATCGCTGATATGCAGCTTTGCGGACCTCCAAGGTGGCTCACCAAAGATGAAGCCATTGGCGTTGAACGAATCAGACCGGGGCAACACCCCAGATACGCCATCGAACTCTAAATCTGACACCACACCATGACTAAGACGCCGAAGTAGGAAACCATACCTGCGATCCATCAAGCACGAACCCAGCACAGGTTCCATCTTCCAGATGTCGTCGATGCAGACCACAATCTGCATCCGCTCCTGAACTACCTCCCAAGCTCCGCGCCGACACTGGAGCAGACGTCGTCGCAACGACGAAGCCCGAGGACACAAGTCCATCACAAAAATGCCGTCGCCGCCATGATATCCCCGCTTGAATAGACTGGTTCTCAAATCCATCAGCGAACATAGAAACGATCGCCTCACCGGAGAGGAATGGTGAAGCTTTTTTATTGGATGGGAAGGTGGTTGTTCGATTGGATGGGTTCCTATTGCTGTACATGTCGTAGCTTTGGCTGCAGCTACGCGTCGAATTACCGCCGTATAATATGTTGGATCCAGTTGAGCTTTTCCCGTCGGGGACACGTAAATTGAAACCAATTAGACTTTCCACGTATGTACGTCCTACGTTTCCAACATATACCTTCTACAAAAGCGTTAAAAAAAGGAAAGTGTTTACCCGCGATGCACCGACGGAACGCTCGGGCCGGTCACTTTCGCCTCGCTGGCGCTAGCCACCAGAAAGGCAACACGAGTACCTTATCCTCTCCTCAACGCTCCATCCACTCCTTCCTCTCCGCGATTACTCATGCGGGAAACTCCGTGGATCCAGACCGGCCATCAGCTCCTGCTTCATGTGCTGTTCGTGCGCTCCTCCGGGGCAACGCTGCCGCGTCGTTTCCATGGCTGCGCTCATCGCCATGGCCGCGCCGTCGCCTGATGGCCGCGCGCGAGAAAGCTGCAACCGGTAGCACAAAATGCTACAACCAATGACCCAAATAGCTTCAACCGGCAACATAAAAAGTTTCAAAAGACAAACGGAGATGCTGGTCGCCGGCGCACTTCCCGCAACAAAAGCTGCAACCCGGCGATGGAAAAGCTTCAACAAAAAATTACGAAGAAACTGATCGCCGGGGCACCAAGCACAAAAAAGCTGCATCCATTCAATTGAGGAGCTTCAACTGTTGAATTGAAAAGCTTCATCCCACATTAAAGAAAGCTTCAACCATGTGGATTTTTGCTCCTACCGTCCATAGTTTTTTGCTACATCCATTCTTTCAACGCCGGTTGAAGCTATGGCACCGAGCACCGAGCACAAAAAAGCTGCAACCGGTGGACTGGAAGGCTAAAACCGGCGATGAAAAAACTTCAACCAAAAAATACGAAGAAACTGATCGCCGGGGCACCGAGCACAAAAAAGCTGCATCCATTAAATTGAGGAGCTTCAACTGTTGAATTGAAAAGCTTCATCCCGCATTAAAGAAAGCTTCAACCATGTGCATTTTTGCTACTACCGTCCACAGTTTTTGCTACATCCATTCTTTCACGAACGGTGAGATGCCGGTGGAGGGTTTCTCTGAATTCCGGTGGCGAGATCCAGCACAGGGGCAGGGGCGGATGCTGCAACCGGTCGCCGGCGAGCTGCAACCTCGACCGGCAAGGCGTGGCGGCGAGTACGCGGGGCTACAACCCTGTGCCGGATGTGCTGCAGCTGCGCCTCGTTTTTTGGCCGGAACCGATGCCCGCGGGGAGCTTGATGGTCACCACAGCGAGCGCGGCGAGCGGGGATGGTGGCGTAGGCTGCCGAGAGGGCGCAGGTGTGCTCGCTGCGGGGAAGAGAGAGACGCACGGGGGGGGGGGGGGGTTTAACCCGTGCGGGAGGAAGGAGAAGGAACAAATCCAACGGTCCATCTCGCTTAGATCGGACGGCTGCTAGCCTTTCGGCCGGTGCGCCGGCGCAGAGTGGTGGCCTAAAAAAAAGGAGAACTATTAAAATCACCCGACTGATTTTTTGCGGATGTTGTAAACTGCCTCTCACGCGCGCCACACATCCCTGCGGGTCGTTCACTCCTTATCCTTATCTTTTCCCAGAAGAAGCATGAGCCACTCGTTCCTTTCCTCCTTTTCTTCTTCCTTCGAGCAAACATGTTTTCTCAGCGGACGGCGCTCTCCAGCAATCCCAGTCGTCGCTCACCTCGCGTTGCTGTAGGGCTGGGCTGAGAGGACGCTCCTGAACCGCGTTGGTGATGTGCGACCACGTTGCAGCCACGTCGACGGCAGAGCTGCGTTGGAGCAGAAGCTGCTACGAGCTGCTGCCATGACGGGCGGCCCGCGGCACAGCGACGGCGAAGCTGCGTTGCAGCAGCAAAGAGCTATGAGCTGCTTCCATGCCGAGCGGTACAGCTGCATCGCAGCATGCAGCAGGCGAATGCGTCAATGAAGCTTTGCCGGTGCGTCAATCAAGCTTTGCCGGAGCTCCATTGAGGCCTCGCTGGTGCGTCAATGAAACTTCGCCGGAGGTCCAATCAAGCTTCGACGGGGCGTCGTCCCTGCTGCGTCCTAGTATTTTCGTCACACTCGGTGTTGCTATGGAGCAGCATCCGGTGGCTCTTGGTGCTGCGATGCAGCGGTCGCCGGCGGCTCCGATGATGCGTGCCTACGCTGCTCTGTATCAGATGGATGAGGATTGGAGGAGAAAGGCCCAGTTTGTGTCGCGCGATGGAACGATCATCGGTGCCGGATCGAACGGAGAAATCATCAGCAGCCGCCACTAAAAAAAACTACATTCTATAAGAAGTTTCCAACTGAACTACTACTTTTTAAGAAAAAAAATATCTATCTAATCGTTTATTTTCAGAAAATCATTTTTTAGGTAAAAACTAAAACATAAAAACGCACAATGACTCTTAACTAGTTTTTTTTTACTATAAACAAGCCTGCTGGCATATTTGCACGGCTAAGTCTACGCCATATACGCAAAGTGTACATCTTGAGGAAACACATTCATATTTTTGCAGAAATTATTTCATCATAACTATAATAGATTCTTCCTTGCGAAAAGAAGTGTACGAGATTCCTGCCTATGAATTGTCCATTGAAATTGAAGACCTATGGAAGCAGATGGCTTATATACGAAATGTTGTCTTTTATATTATTCTCCCTTTTTCCTTTTCCACAAGTCATGGGCCACTAATGGGCCACACTAATGGGTCTAAACTTTGGCCACTAGTGATCGATCATGGAAGGTTGTTTTTCCGGTAGTGGTGCTGCATTGCCTCAACTTCCTCTACAGGTTTGCATACACAGTGGTAATTTCGTGATTTGTTATTGGTGCCCCATCGTCAGTTTGAAGTTTTAGGCTCACGTACTAGAAATTTATTACTAGTGTAGCACGTATTACTAAACAGTAAGATGGAGCCACCTAGAAGCCACCACAGCAATTTGGCATTGTCAACCGTCGGATTATGCTACAAACGCGTCAGATCTTTTGGTCGTCCAAAGCCTCCTTCCGCGCGCTACGCTGACCTGCGTCCTAAATGGGCTGCTGCTCCACGGACCAATTAGGCTTGCTTTTCGTTAATTTAGGGTTAGTGGGCTTGATAATAAGCGGGTTAGTAGTAGAGAGGAGACCCAGAATCCAAAAAAAGTAGATAGGAGACCCGCTCGACCCTCTAGATTGCTACTCTGTCCTCCTGACCCATCTCTCTCATGCGGCATCTGACAAACCCTTGGACGCGCCGCCGCCGCTGCCATGCCTTCCTACTCCACTCCATTAACGCTGAAGTAGGGGAATTATGCAGCGACGCACAAGAATGCAAGAGGAGCAGCCGGTATGCATCATCGATGCAAGACGGGGCTTCCCTCCTCGCCCAGCCGCCGATCTCGCCCACCTGCTCCTACCTTTCCATCGGCTTGTGCAGACATTGAGGAAGGCCTTCGCGGAGGTGTGTTGTGTCCTCTTCGTTGCAACCTTTATCTCCTCTTCTCATTTGTCGACACCAAATCCTAACCCAATTGCCGTTTGAGATTGTCTCCCCAACGGGGAAGAAGGGCAGCCGTTCTCACATGTTGATCTCGGTCGATGGTGAGAGTAGGGGTAGGGCTGTACACGAGCTGAACCGAGCCGAGTTTTCAGTCCGAGCCTGGCTTTGGCTCACCTAAAGCGAACCCAGCTCGGCTCGGCTCGCTGGTTGAACGCGCCTGCTTCTGGAGGCTCGGCTCGTTTTGCCTCTGGCTCAGTCTGGCCCGATCAGCTCGTATGTGCACTGCTATGTGTGTCTACACCTGTGCAGTACACATACAAGTAGGCAGTAGCAGCGCATGTGCATATATACTGTGTGCCTACTGTAGGGGTGGAGGAGACCGGCTACAGGCAGTCGTGGTTTGAGTTCTTCAGGTCATGGAAATATAGACATATTTTTTCCCATGCTGCAACTGCACAGCCCATCGTGCATCTTCATCTTGGAGCAGATCCTATCTTATTGAAACTCAGCACATCATGTCGTGAACCAGTGATGCCAGAATGACCATCAGCTGTATAGGATGAAGGTGAATGCTTGGATGAGGCTTGTCTCTCCAAGCCTCCAAGGTACATTGTCTGTTAGCTTTGTCATTTAATATCTCATGAACAATGCAGGTAATAACTCATCTACGAAAAGTGTTGAATTTGATCAACATTTAAACTATTCATTGTTGTTGCCAGTTTCTTAGCATGAGTAAAATAATATTATTTGTGATTCTTCTCACTCTATTTACCATGACTCATAAATCAGAATCAAAAATGCAAAGTTCATTCTTCTGACACTATTTATCCTGATTTAATTTCTATCATATGCTTCTACCAACTTTACTTTATATCTTTATTTTCTATGAAAAACTGCGGGCGCGGCAACGCGCGTCTTCATGATCTAGTCTCTATGGAAAATATGTAAAACCTTCTATCTGAAACCACACCACAGCGCAGGTCGCTTATGTGGAACTGACTGTGATATGCCTCTTCGAGGGTAGATGATCTGCATGTGACTGGCCACAATACTTCTATCAGCGATGCTGGCTTGAGCCAACTGACCAATATTGATAGGCGGTTAGGAAAACTGTCCAAAACAAGGTTTTGAACCGTGTATAAGTAATGGCCATGACTGTACTAGCGTGAGAGAATGTAAGGTATCTTGGATATTTGAATTATTTTTCTAGTACATACGGTGCCGAAGCATATATGACCTCTCCTCTAAAGTTCATACAAATTATCCACCTGTTAATGCTGGAAAAAGGGCCTGTACCTAGCTAGCTAGATTAGTTCCACAAGAATAGTCCTAAATCTTCTCGAGGCCTTGGAGAATGTCATCCTTGAGATCCTCAAACTTCTCAATTCCAAAGCTAAACCTCACCAAGTTGTCCTTGATCCCATTCTTGGCCTTCTCCTCGTCGCTCTGACCCCTGGTGTAAACAGAAAACCATGCAATTGTAAGTCAAATATTCTCCCCACAATATTACTGCAGTAGTTTGGCTCCTCGCGTCGCCCCCGCGGGCGACCCGGGGGGAAAACCCTAGCCGCCGCCCCTCGAGTCTCCTCCTCCTCGCCGCCGTCCATAGCGCCACCGGGAGAAGCCTGGCCGGCTGGGCGGCGATGGGGCTTCTCCCCATCCTCTCCGTCTTGGCTGGCGCGGGACAGCGGGATCCAGAGGAACGTTGGGCGAACGTGGGGTCCGGCGGCGCGGTGGGCGGGTCTCCCATCGGCGTCGTGCGCGGCACGGTGGTGGCGACTTGCGTGTCGTGAGGTGGTGGCTACGTTGTCCTGACCGGTGGTCGCGGGTGCCGCCGGATCCAGATCGGATCCATCTGGATCCTTTCTTCGGACTGTGTCGGCCGCTGCGGGGTGGTGATGATCGTCGCTGGCCATGTCGGATCGTTGGATTCGGCGTCTGGAGATCTACAAGGAGTTCTTCTCGATCCTCCTTTCTGGTGGTTGAGCCCCATGGCTCTTTCATCTTCGCGGGGTTCGGGTCGTGGCTTTCCGGATCCGGAGTACACGGAGGTTTGGTGGCATAGGATGGGGACCGGAGGAATCTTTGCTCGGCGTGTTTGGCCCGGCATCGATGACGTCACTTGGCGCCGTTACCCTTCCTGGAGGCGAAGCCGCGGTCCCCCCCTATCCACCCCCGAACCCCTCCCAGACGAAAGTCCAAAATTCAGTCTGGATTGGGCGGCGGCGGCGTCCTGCGCGTCGTATCCTCCATGAAGGCACCGTCTTGGGAGGAACTGCTGTTCGGGAAAGAGATGTTGTGGATGGTGGGCTCCGAGTAGCTCCAGCAGTGGCGATGGTGTGGAGGTTGCTAGGTGGTGCGGCTTTGTATCTACCGCGTCATTGACGACGAGTGGTGGCGGCATGGTGCAGCTGCAAAGGCCGGGGGTGCATCCTTCTTTTCTAAAAAAAATACTGTTGCATATTGTAAGTTGCAAGAAGAGAAATCCGAGGACATACCAGAAGGACATAACCGCTGGCTGCTGCACGAGGCTCTCACACCCACCAAGTGACGTCGTGATGAAGGGTATCTCGAAAGCATCAATGAACCTCATGACACCGTGAAGGTCCGATGCCAAAGTTGAGGTCATTTGGAGGCGGTCGAAAAAATGACCGCATTCCGGAGGGGCCATTTGGTCTAACTTAAGCCAGTTTTTGAAAAAATGTGATTTTTCCCACCACCTCCAAATCACACAAACTTTCTTGAACATGGTGACCCACATGTGCCAATCATGGCTATGAAAGAAAATTTGGAAAAAGAATTATTTACAATGCCCCCCTGAGGTATAGACCGATGTTTTGACCGGTCAGTCTAGAGGGCACTATAAATTAATAAAAAAATTCAAAAAAATATAAAACCTTTGGAACCCACCTTTGTTTGTGCAATAGATCATGTGTGCCAAAGTTGAGGTCATTTGGAGGTGGTCGAAAAAATGACCGCATTCCGGAGTCCATTTGGTCTAACTTAAGCCAGTTTTTGAAAAAATGTGATTTTTCCCACCACCTCCAAATCAGACAAACTT